>NC_141687.1:2051135361-2051736611 GCF_964263255.1 Lissotriton vulgaris | reverse complement strand
ACACATAGCAACAACGCTTTTTCGCACGTGCGCTCTCAGGGTGATGCACCCCACCTCTCCTGCAGCATCGTGATTAATAGGTGTCTGTAGGGCAGCGCTGCCTGTAGGTTCAGGCCTACCTTATGGTACTGCAGGTCTTTAAAATGAGACAGAGATGTGACTGAATTAGGTCAGAGATGACATAATTACGCACAGCAATATTGTTTGTTTGCACCTATGCAGCCAGGCAGAAGCACCCCACCCCTCCCGCCGCACCACGCTCAATTGGAGGCCCTGTGCCCCCAGGACGCTCCGCATACCTGCTATTATTGTTGTGTGAGCAAACACTACGAGCAGCAGTACTCACAATTCAGATGGAGTGTTGATTGCAGGAGAGTGTACACCTCATGGATCCTTTTCGTAGACGACAGGCAGTAGGGTTTACAATTTAGAGCCCGTGTTGATTGACAGGATGGTGTACACTTCATGGATCCATTTCTTTTTTTTATTGCGCATTGTGATATGCGAGGTGGATGTGGCATATCATTTCAGGTAGTGTGGAAGAAGAGGGACATGTGGCGTCGTAGTTATCCTATTTATACGTACACAACGTGGGCTGGGCTTACGTACGCCAGGCCAGCGTAGGGGTGTGAATAAATATTCCGGGGTCCTGGGCGTTGTTCAGTTCCTGTCTGGCGAGGAAGTGTACTTATGTGTATTTCTTTTGTAGTTTTGAACTTGCAGAGTGTGAAATTCAGATTAGTGTATCATGTGTCTGGAGTACGGAAACTATCGTTAATGAGATGGCATGTGATCTAGAATGTGAAGTCTGCCCGTGTCTGATGATACTCCTTAGAGCCACCAGTACCCAGGCCGAAAGGTAGAACAATAATGTGCACACACACACACACACCAGGGGCATTGTGTAACACATATTTGTTTTTTGATGGAACGTTTGAGATGCATGGCAATCACACATGGAAGGCTAATGTACAGAGCATGAATATTGATCAAGATGATCGTTGCATGTTGTCTTTAGTATAAGACATGTGTATACAGGAAAATACTTTTCAAAAAAGCTTTCTAAGCAAATAAGGTGTCTCTCATCAAACGCTGTAGAGAGAATGAGTAAAATGGGTGAGGTTGTACAACTGTTACAATGGGAAATGTTAAGAAAAAATCAAATGCTTTTTTTGAAGGTCACATGGCAATCGCGCACCGAGCGCGCAAGGAGACCACACCCGGTGCGATTTTGTCAAAATATATTTATCATAATATAAGTTTATTACAGTTAGAAATATATAAATGTTTAAAATTATTTAGATTTTCATGTGCTCTCATATGCTGTGTGCTCTCATATACTGTTTAAAGGTATTTAGATATACTTTTTACACAAAAAAAGGGAATGGCATACCCGGCGCGATACTATACGTCTGTGACGTAACACAGGGCCTGGCAGCGTGTACTCGTTGAATACGCAAAGCGCAGCAGGCGTGACCCCATGACATAACGAGTGGCTTGGTACTGCGTGCCCGTCGGATACCAAAGTAGCAACTGGGATGACTTAATGGGTATATGATGTTACGCGGGACGTGGTGTCATGAACCCGTTGGATAGGAAATGCGCATTATTTACGAGTTTAGCAATATGGCAGATAGGATTGATGTGGTGATGGAGCTACCGGTATGGGAGTGCAGTTTTCTCCCCCCCAAAAAATACATATACATATTTTTTTGGGACGTTATAAAACATTACATAATTTTTAAAGTAAAAAAAAAAAAGTATAATAGAGTTCCAAAATATTGAAAAATATAATAGTAAAAATATAGGATTTATAAACATTGAAATATGAAATTAACATTTGAAAAACCTTTGAAATTCACAGAAAAAAATATAGAATTACTGATGTTATAGTAGGAATTCGCATTTAAAAAACCTTTGAAATTCACAAAAAAAACATAGGTTTCAAGGACGTTATAGTTAGTTGAACATTTGACTCATAAAACCAGAGAAATTTGGCCGTTAAAGTTAATTGAGTTAACTATGACTTGTGCGCCGGTAATGCACTGCTGATGATGTCACATATTACATCACTCATGACATGGTCAGTGACATCGCTGATGACATCACTGATGACATCTCCAATGACATCACTGATGACATCATCCATGTGACATTCCTATACACAATCTGATGCTCTAATATAAACTTTGATACATGCATTCTAAAATGCTGACTACTTTTTTTGAAACCATACAGAGAAAAATGCCATATACTACATTGCACTCACTATTTTCTAGGTCTACACACACATCCAGTCACTTATACATGTAGTTACTCATCCATACAGGACTATAATATGCACACATACATCTATACATGCAGTCATCCATAGCCTCATAGCTGCTATGGAACATCCAGCTCCAGTGCTGGACGTTCCATTGCGCAGGTGAGGTTCGAACGTTCAACGGCCGACGGCAGCACTACGGAGGTAGTGGTGCCGTCAGCCGCCGAACGTGCGCAGCACCTAAGGGGTTATAGTTACTCACATACCTAGCCAGTAATGCAAAGAATCAATTACAATACCCATTTAATCATGTATTCAGTTATACACACCAACTTCGTTAATTATAGACATACCACATCACTTATTTATACAGATACTAAATCATATTACTGTCTTATACAATCACTGATAGAAGCAGACACTTATTTATACACCCTCTCTTCAAATACCTTAGTCTCACGTATACTCATTTATATACTCCAACACTCGTATATAGTGGCTTAAAACATATTAAGTTAGTCATAAATATACCACTGAGGCATTTATCCACTCATCAACACACCTATTGACACACTTACTCGTCCATACAGCCCTTCCCAGATTCACTTTTTAATCCATACAACCACTGAATCACCCTGCCAGACATCCATGCACAGACCCATCCACCCACACAGACACTCAGGGACCCATAAAGATACTCGGACAACAAATCAATGACCTATATAGACACCCATGTAGCTATTCAGCAACCCATGCAGTTGCTTGCACACCAATGGAGAGACTAATACAGACTTTCATACAGTTTAGTCACTAACCCATGCATTCAGTAAGACATGTTCAATCACTCACTTATACAGTCAGTCACGCACCTGCGAAATAATTCCTTTGGCACTTGTAAATGTATTCATTCTTCAATACACCTGGCATATATATGTATGAAACATATTTAACCTTTACAGAAACCCACATTCACTGGATGATGTCATGAGTGATGTCATCAGTGATGTCATTTGAGATGTCATCATTGATGTCATCAGCGATGTCACTGACCGTGTCATGAATGATGTATTATGTGGCATCATCAGCAGGTCATTGTGGGCACGCAATTTATAGTTAGCTCAACTAACTATATAGGCACATTTCTCTGGTTTTATATGAGTCAAAGGTTCAAACATAACTTCCCTGAAACCTATGTTTTTTTAGTGAATTTCAAAGGTTTTTTAAATGCTATTTCCTAACTATAACGTCTGTAAAACCTATGGTTTTCAGTGAAAAGAAAAAATATATATATATAGAATGCCTGTAAATTCTTTTTAAGGATGAGAAGTACCACCACCCTGCGACACTCGCAGATGACATTGGAAATGATCGAAACATGCTTAAAAGAGAACATCTTCCTTTTTGAAAATGTGCTGTACAAACAGATATAGGGGTCCACAATAGGGACCTGTTTCGCTCCCAGCTATGCCAATCTTCTGGTGGGAGGAGCAGGTCCTATGGAACCGTGATCACAACAAATACATTGATAAGATCAGTGTGTGGTACAGGTATATAGATGATGTCTTCCACGCCTGGGAAGATTTGAATGACTTCTTACGATCAATAAACGAGAATGAAGTCAACCTGAGATTGACTATGATCTACAGCCAAACACAGTAGATTTTCTAGATCCTGGTTCCAGCACTGGTGCATCTCCTGTAAACAGTTGAAAGAATGTGTTTAAGTCATACAGGCGATATATTAGGAATATTTTTAGTTTGTGAAAATAGACAGAAACTTTTCTGGTGAAAACCAGACAATGGATTCCTATTGAAGGAAATTCAAGATACTGGTAAGTATGGTTAGAATTACTTTTCAGGATCAGTATTGGGCTCAAAGATGCGGCACTGAGGTCTCCTGATAACAGGTGAGTAAATTGGAATTCGTAGTTCGGCTGCTTTTAGAGGAATTTTTCAAAAGTTCCAAAACTCCACACTTCGAAGAATTTCCAAATGAAACCAGTCAATGTTAGCCTATGGAAGGAAATTCAAGTTACTGGTAAGTAAGGTTAAAATTACTTTTCAGGATCAGTATTGGGCTGAAAGATGCAGCACTGAGGTCTCTCCTGATAACAGGTGAGTAAATCGGAATTCATAGTTTGGATGATTTTAGAGGAATATTTGTACGTTTCAAAAATAGACACTTAGAAACTTTTCTGGTGAAAACCACACAATAGATTCCTATGGAAGGAAATACAAGTTACTGGTAAGTACACTTAGATTTACTTCTCAGAGTCCATACTGGGCTCAAAGATGCAGCACTGATGTCTCTCATGATAACAGGTGAGTAAATCGGAATTCGTAGTTCCGCTGATTTTAGAGGAATATTGTGCTCAATAGTGAAGGAAGGGGGCGGGGTCTGAGATGACATGTGTGCAAACACTCCCTGTCGCGCGTTTTAGATTGGGTAATTAAGTCCTCTTCAATCCTGAGGTCCCCTGTGAGCCAATTAGCCCACCAGGAACCTACAGTATGCGCCAGGGAGCTGTGTTGCAGAGAGGAGTTCAGAGGGCACGCCCCCTTTTTACAACACTCTGCAACGCAGCTACGTGGCACCTAATGGAGGTACCTGTTGGACTAGTTGGCCCCTAGGGGACCTCTGGATTGAAGAGGAATTCATTTCCCAACTTAAAACGCGCCACAGGGCATGTTTGCACACATATCACCTCAAGCCCTGCCCCCTACCTTCACCACTGTGCAAACATGCCCCGTAGCGCGTTCTAAGTTGGGGGATTAAGTCTGCTTGCATGCTGGGAGTCCCTGGAGGCCAACAAGCCCACCAGGAACCTCCAGTATGCACCAGGGGGCTGCGTTGCAGAGAGGTATAAAAAGGGGCGCGGTCTCATTACACCTCTCTGCAACGCAGCCCCCTGGCACGTTTGCAGAGGGGTAACTAATTCTCCTTACATACTGGGGTCCCTGGGGGCCAACCAGCCCACCAGGAACCTCCAGTATGCGCCAGGGGGCTGCGTTTCACAAAGGTGTAATGAGTCCCCGCCCCTTTTTACACCTCTTTGCAAGGCAGCCCCCTGGCGCGTTTTCAGAGGGGGAACTAATTCCCCTCACATACTGGGGGTCCCTGGGGGCCAACTAGCCTACCAGGAACCTCCAATATAGACCAGGGGGCTGCATTGCAGACAGGTGTAAAAAGGGGCGTGGCCTCTTTACACGTTCCTGCAAGGCAGTCCCCTGACACATTTGCAGAGGGGGAACTGATTCCCCTTGAATACTGGGGGTCTCTGGGGACCAACTAGACCACCAGGAACCTCCAGTATGCGCCAGGGGGATGTGTTGCACAGAGGTGTAATGAGGCCCCGCCCCTTTTTACACCTCTCTGCAAGGCAGCCCCCTGGCATGTTTTCAGAGGGGGAACTAATTCCCCTCGCATACTGGGGGTCCCTGGGGGCCAACTAGCCCACCAGGAACCTCCAATATGCACCAGGGGGCTGACTTGCAGAGGGGTGTAAAAAGGGGTGTGGCCTATATACACATCTCTGCAAGCCAGCCTCCTGGCATGTTTGCAGAGAGGGATCTACTTCCCCTTGAATACTAGGGGTCCCTGGGGGCCAACCAGCCACCAGGAATCTCCAGTATGCGCCAAGGGGCTGCGTTGCAGAGAGGTGTAAGAGGGGTGTGGTCTCTTTACACGTCTCTGGAAGGGCAACCCCTAGCGCATACTGGAGGTTCCTGGTGGGCTACTTGGCCCCCAGGGACCCCCAGTATTCAAAGGAAATTATTTCCCCCTCTGCAAACGCGCAAGGGAGCGCGTTTGCAGAGTGGTGCCTTAATGTTTTTTTGGGGGATCAGCAGCATATACCTCGTTGAATTTATAAGTGTTTGTGTTTTGGCACAGTGCATGGATTAGTACATAGTGCTGAATGGGTCACTGGAGGAGTACAAGGGGAGTGACAGGGTGTTTTTATGGAGTGTATTTATAAATATGTTTTTTTCAGTGAATTTCAAAAGATTTTTAAATGATAATTTTTAAATGTAATAATAGTGATATATATTTTTTAGATTCTTATTTTCTACAGTTTTGTAACCCTTTATTTTTACATATTCTATTTTTCAAATTATTTTATATTTTTTTATATAAATGGAAATAAAAATGTTTTTTAAAATATTGAAACTGAAATGTTATTTTTTGTCAGGGTCACTGGATGAGTACTTGGGTACTGACTGAATGAATAGAATACTGCAAGGAGAGTGCCTGGGTGAATTTATAAGTGTTTGGGTTTTGGAGCAGCGAATGGATTAGTACATGGTGCTGAATGGGTCACTAGAGGAGTGCAAGGAGAGTGACAGAGTGTTTGCTGGAAGTGTATGGATACTGACTGGGGAATTGAAGGTGTGAAATACAAGTGTGTAGGTGGTTAGAGGACTGCATGCATAGTGGACAGGCGTTTGAAGCAGTCCATGTACTAATGCCTGAGTCGCTGCATGAGTACTTGGATACTGACTGAATTATTAGAGTACTGCACAGAGAGGCCTGAGTGAATTTATAAGTTATTGGGTTTGGTGCAGTGAATGGATTAGTACATGGTGCTGAATGGGTCACTAGAGGAGTGCAAGAGGAGTGACAGGGTGTTTGCTGGAAGTGTATGGGTACTGAATAGGGAATTGAAGGTGTGAAGGACAAGTGTGTAGGTGGTTAGAGGACTGCATGCATACTGGATAGGGATTTGAAGCAGTCCATGTGCTAATGCCTGAGTCGCTGCATGAGTACTTGGATATTGACTGAATGATTAGAGTACTGCAAGGAGAGTGCCTGTGTGAATTTATAAGTGATTGGATTTTGGCACAGTAAATGGATTAGTACATAGTGCTGAATGGGTCTTTAGAGGAGTGAAGAGGAGTGACAGGGTGTTTGATGGAAGTGTATGGATACTGACTGGGGAATTGAAGGTGTGAAAAACAAGTGTGTATTTGGTTAGAGGACTGCATGCATAGTCAATAGGCATTTGAAGCAGTCCATGTGCTGAGGCCTTGCTCAATGCATGAGTACTTGGGTACTGACTAAATGATTAGAGTACTGCAAGGAGAGTGCTTGGGTGAATTTATAAGTGTTTGGGTTTTGGTGCAGTGAATGGATTAGTATATGATGCTGAATGGGTTAGTAGAGGAGTGCAAGGGTAGTGACAGGGTGTTTGCTGGAAGTGTATGGATACTGACTGGGGTATTGAAGGTGTGAAAGACAAGTGTGTAGGTGGTTAGAGGACTGCATTCATAGTGGATAGGGGTTTGAAGCAGTCCATGTGCTAAGGCCTGGCTCACTGCATGAATATTTGGGTTCTGACTGAATGATTAGAGTACTGTACCGAGAGTGCCTCAGTGAATTTATAGGTGTTTGGATTTTGGCACAGTGAAAAGATTAGTACATGGTGCTGAATGTATCACTAGAGGAGTGCAAGGGGAGTGAAAGAGTGTTTGCTGGAAGTGTATGGATACTGATTGGAATATTGACGGTGTGAAAGACAAGTGTGTATGTGGTTACAGGACTGCATGCATAGTGGATAGGGGTTTGAATATCAGTCCATGTGCTAAGGCCTGGGTCACTGGATGAGTACTTGGGTACTAACTGAATGATTAGAATACTGCAAGGAGAGAGCCTGGGTGAATTTATAAGTGTTTGTGTTTTGGCGCAGTGAATGGATTAGTACATGGTACAGAATGGGCCACTAGAGGAGTGCAAGGAGAGTGACAGGGTGTTTGCTGGAAGCGTATGGATACTGACTGGGGAATTGAAGCTGTGAAAGACAAGTGTGTAAGTAGTGAGAGGACTGCATGCATAGTAGTTAGGCGTTTGAAGCAGTCCATGTGCTAAGGCCTGGATCAGTGAATGAGTACTTGGGAACTGACTGAATGATTTGAATATTGCAAGGAGAGTGTCTGGGTGAATTTATAAGTGTTTGGGTTTTGGTACAGTGAATGGATTAGTACATGGTGCTAAATGGGTCACTAGAGGAGTCTAAAAGGAGTGACAGGGTTTTTGCTGGTAGTGTATGGAAGCTGACTGGGGAATTGAAGGTGTGAAAGACAAGTGTGTAGGTGGTTACAGGACTGCATGCATAGTGGATAGGGATTTGGAGCAGTCCATTTGCTATGATCTGGCTCAGTGCATAAGTAGTTGGGTACTGACTGAATGATTGGAGTACTGCAAGGAGAGTGTCTGGGTGAATTTATAAGTCTTTGGGTTTTGGCGCAGTGAATGGATTAGTACATGGTGCTGAATGGGTCACTAGAGGAGTGCAGGGGGAGTGACAGGGTGTTTGCTGGAAATGTATGGATACTGACTTGGGAATTGAAGGAGTGAAAGACAAGTGTTTAGGTGGTTAGGGGACTGCATGCATAGTGGATGGGCGTTTGAAGCAGTCCTTGTTCTAAGGCCTGGTTCGCTGCATAAGTACTTGGGTACTGACATGATTGATTAGAGAACTGCAAGGAGTGTGCCTGGGTGAATTTATAAGTGTTTGTGTTTTGGCGTAGTGAATCGATTAGTACATGGTGGTGAATGGGTCACTGGAAGAGTGCAAGGGGAGTTATGTTATGTTAATAAGGCTTATATAGCGCATGGATACCCCAGCAACAAGCGCAAACAGAGCAAGGCGTAAACAATGGAAGGTGAAAGGATAAATGAAGGACAGCCCGGAAATGCCCAAGGTGTGGTTGCCACTGGGCAGACGTGCCCAGCACAGGCGTCCCCGGATAGATGGAGGAGAATAACCAGGTTTCAATCTGCTTTCTGATAGCCAAGTGGTTTTGGGTGCGGCAAGCCGTGATTGGGATAGAGTTCCAAAGGGCAGGATCCAGGGACCTGAATGAGCGCCCTCAGCTCTGCTCCTGCGCACCCTGCGAGTACAGGCCAGGTGCAAATCTGCAGAGCGCAGAGCACGTGTCTTTCATACAATGAACAGAGCCCCTGCAGAATCTGGGAATGGAATGGAATGGAATAGGTTTTTATATAGCGCGATAGCTACCCGCAGGCGTCCCAGCGCTCAAGCCGAAGTACAGGAGGGTCAGGCAGGTCGAGGTTATCTGTTGAAGAGGAAGGTTTTTAATTTTTTCCGGAAAGGCAAGATGTTAGGTTCCGACCGGATGGAAAGAGGAAGGGAGTTCCAAAGTCTTGCTGCATTTGTTGAGAACAGTCTTCCTCCACTTCTTTCTCTTTTAAACCTGGGAGTGGTGATTTGAAAGGCGAGAGTCGACCTTAGCTGTCTGTTGGGGTGGTAGGGGGTAATCAAAGTGTGATTGAGGATTGCTCCCTTTCTCCAGTAAGCACGGTGGGCGATGCATATGCTTTTGAAGCTGACTCTGTCTTTTACAGGTAGCCAGTGCAGGGCTCTGAGTTCGGATTTCACTGATTGGTGGCGGGAAATGCGTAGAAGAGTCCGAGCAGCGCAGTTTTGAATAACCTGCAGTTTTTTCAGGGTGGATTCGGGGGCTCCTAAATATAGGGCGGTTCCGAAGTCCAGCCAGGAGAGGATTAGACCCTGGATCATGATTTGTCTGGCCTTGAAAGGGAGGAGTGGTAGGATCTTTCGTATGAGTCTAATTATGCTCATGCAGGTGGCTGCTAATTTGGTTGCCTGGTGGCCGAAGGTTAGTGTATTATCCAACCAGATGCCCAGGCTCTTGATGGTATCTCTGGCTACTGGAGCAGGGCCTAGTGCTGGCGGCCACCGTGAGTCAATAGATTTTTGAGGGGAGCTGCCCAGCACCATTAGCTCAGTTTTATCGCCGTTGAGCTTTAGGTAAGACTGGCTCATCCAGGAGCAGACTGCTTCCATACAGCCTCTGAGATCACTGGAGTAGGAGGAGGGATGGGTAAGGGTAACTATCAATTGTGTGTCGTCGGCGTAAGACACGACTTGAATGCCAAAAGGGCGTATTATTTCTGCAAGGGGGAGCATGTAAATATTAAACAGTGTGGGGCTCAGGGACGAGCCCTGAGGAACCCCACAACTGAGAGGTTTACTGGGCGATGTGATCATGCCCTCACAGACTCGGAAGGAGCGGTCAGAGAGAAAGGAGTGAAGCCAGGCTGGCGCAATGGAGGTTATTCCAAGCTCTGACATTTTGTGACATAAGATGTCGTGATTCACAGTGTCGAAGGCGGCACTGAGGTCTAGTAAAATAATGGCCGCAGTGCCACCCTCATCCACAATCCTTCTAGCTCCCTCTGTCACTGCAAGTAATGCAGTTTCAGTTCCATGCATGGGACGGAACCCAGTCCGTGAGATATTCAGGGAGTTGTTTGTTTCCAGGAATTCCGTGATGCATTTATTTACATGTTTTTCTGCGATTTTTGTGATCCATGGTAGCAGGGAGATCGGACGGTAATTTCCTGGATTCATCTGATCTAAGTTAGGTTTCTTTAGGAGGGCTTTGACTGTGGCCTGTTTCCACTTCGGGGGGACAAGTCCTGTTGAAAGAGAGTTGTTAATCAAATTCTGTATAGTGGGGAGAATGGTGGGCGTGATTGTTTTTAGGAAGCGAGCTGGGGCTGGGTCACTAGGGGATCCAGACTTTACCTGCAGCATTATAGTTTTTAAGCTGGTATGCTCCAGAGGTGTAAAGGATTCCAGGTAGGTAGGGGGGTGGGTCTGGGGTGTTGTTGTTCTGGAGGTGGATGAGGAAGAGGGGGAAAGGAGAAGTAGATCGTTGCTATTTTATTTTAAAAATAGTCAGCCTGTGTGAGGGTTTGTGCGGTCAGAGGGTCTGGTAGTTTGTCCGGGAGTTTGAGCAAGCTTTTGGCGATCTGATAGATCTCCTTGGGTTTGCATGCTGCTTCGTTGATCTTATTTTCAAAAAAGGTGGCTTGAGCCTTTTTTATGTTAATTTTATAGGTTTTTATAGACGCTCGATATTCAGTTTTGCTGGTGTTTGAGTAGTCAAGGCCCCATTTGCGTTCCAATTTCTTACATTCTCTTTTTAGGGAACGTAGTTCCTGTGAGTACCAAGGGGCATTTTTAGGTTTGTGTTTAGATTTAATAATTTTAGGTGTAATGATGGAGTCTAGGGAAGAGGAGATCCAGTTGTTAAAGATGTCATTGCTGACAATAGGGTCGGGGTTATTCTCTGGAACAGAGGATTCCAGTGTGGAAGTCCACAAGTTGGTATTAAGTTGAGTCCACTTGCGGTCTCTGCTAGGAGCAGGAAGAGTTAGAAGGCAGGAACCTGGTGGAGTCCACAAGAATGGAATCAGAAAGTGGTCCGTCCATGGAAGAGTAATGGGTGGACTAACTATGAGGTGGGTACAGTTGCTGAAAATGGGGTCCAAGAGATGTCCTTTTTCATGAGTGGGTTGCTGTACTAGCTGGGAAAGGTCTAATGCTAGCAGACTGTTACGTAGTTCAATGGCAGCCGAGTCCGTGGGATCGTCTAAGTGCACATTTGGATCACCTAATAGGGTGTAGTTAGATGAAGAGCAGATACCACTGGCTACCTCTGGGGCGAGCTGATTAATGAAGTTAGTCGAGGTGTTGGGTGGTCGATAAATAAGCGTCCCTGAGAAGGTGCAAGTAGGGGAGAAATCCTGCGAAAAAGTGAGGTGTTCGCAACTGGGTATATTAGTTTAAGAGGAACGGCAGATGTAGCGTTTTTTATAAATAATTGCTAAGCCGCCGCCTTTTCCTAGGGAGCGGTCAGCTCGCAGTATTTGGTAGTCTGCCGGGAGAGCTTGGATGACATCGAGGTCAGAGTCACTTTGAAGCCAAGTTTCCGTAAGGAATATGGCATCCGGGTCTTTGTCCATGATCAGCAGGGATATTACAGGGGCATGTTTGGGAAGGTATCTGCAATTAAGCAGGAGCATGCTAAACGAGGGGGGGGTGTAGAGGGGTGACTTTGAAATAGACAGTATGGACACTTGAAGTGTTTTGATGTAGGGTCCCAGGTTGTGAGACACCGATCATTAGTGAAGTGCCGAAGTTGGTGTAAAGTTTTGGAGGGATAGTGTATGGGAGGATTTTGGCCAGCGGTCATGGCCCTGGGCCCGGTTGGGCGCGGACGGGCGCAGACGGGCTTGCCTTTGGCGCGCCTTCGGCGCCCCGCCGGCGCCGCTGCTGCGCCTGTCCGCTGCGCCTCCTGGGAAGGGGAGTCATTTTGTAGTGTCTGGTGCCTCGGGGTGGGAGGGGCCTCACAGAGGTAATCGGTTCCTCACTCAAGATGGCGGGTCCGAAAGTTTGAATGGGGCAGGAGAGCCGAGGGCTCTGTTTAGTAGTCTGGGGAGCAGGATCCGCTCTAACTCAGCGGCGACCTGACAATTAAGGTAAAAATACCGAAATTCGTTTTTCTCAGCAAAGTGCAAACTTTAAAAATAATTTTCTAAGTGCGCAGTTTAAAACAAGTATGGCTTTTCAGAGTCAAGCTAGTCAAGTTTCATGCACTGTCCCGGCTTCCGCCTCAGGGCCACAACACACATCACACACTCACTTGTAATCAGTGGGGAGTGGAGAGCATGATGTGCTTTTTGTAGTGTCTGGTGCCTCGGGGTGGGAGGGGCCTCACAGAGGTGATCGGTTCCTCACTCAAGATGGCGGGTCCGAAAGTTTGAATGGGGCAGGAGAGCCGAGGGCTCTGATGAGTAGTCTGGGGAGCAGGATCCGTTCTAACTCAGCGGCGACCTGACAATTAAGGTAAAAATACCGAGATTCGTTTTTCTCAGCAAAGTGCAAATTTTAAAAATAATTTTCCTAAGTGCGCAGTTTAAAACAGGTATGGCTTTTCAGAGTCAAGCTAGTCAAGTTTCATGCACTGTCCCGGCTTCCACCTCAGGACCACAACACACACCACACACTCACTTGTAATCAGTGGGGAGTGGAGAGTATGCTGTGCTTTTTGTAGTGTCTGGTGCCTCGGGTGGGAGGGGCCTCACAGAGGTGATTGGTTCCTCACTCAAGATGGCGGGTCCGAAAGTTTGAATGGGGCAGGAGAGCCGAGGGCTCTGATGAGTAGTCTGGGGAGCAGGATCCGCTCTAACTCAGCGGCGACCTGACAATTAAGGTAAAAATACCGAAATTCGTTTTTCTCAGCAAAGTGCAAATTTTAAAAATAATTTTCCTAAGTGCGCAGTTTAAAACAGGTATGGCTTTTCAGAGTCAAGCTAGTCAAGTTTCATGCACTGTCCCGGCTTCCGCCTCAGGACCACAACACACACCACACACTCACTTGTAATCAGTGGGGAGTGGAGAGTATGCTGTGCTTTTTGTAGTGTCTGGTGCCTCGGGGTGGGAGGGGCCTCACAGAGGTGATCGGTTCCTCACTCAAGATGGCGGGTCCGAAAGTTTGAATGGGGCAGGAGAGCCGAGGGCTCTGATGAGTAGTCTGGGGAGCAGGATCCGCTCTAACTCAGCGGCGACCTGACAATTAAGGTAAAAATACCGAAATTCGTTTTTCTCAGCAAAGTGCAAACTTTAAAAATAATTTTCCTAAGTGCGCAGTTTAAAACAGGTATGGCTTTTCAGAGTCAAGCTAGTCAAGTTTCATGCACTGTCCCGGCTTCCGCCTCAGGACCACAACACACATCACACACTCACTTGTAATCAGTGGGGAGTGGAGAGCATGCTGTGCTTTTTGTAGTGTCTGGTGCCTCGGGGTGGGAGGGGCCTCACAGAGGTGATCGGTTCCTCACTCAAGATGGCGGGTCCGAAAGTTTGAATGGGGCAGGAGAGCCGAGGGCTCTGATGAGTAGTCTGGGGAGCAGGATCCGCTCTAACTCAGCGGCGACCTGACAATTAAGGTAAAAATACCGAGATTCGTTTTTCTCAGCAAAGTGCAAATTTTAAAAATAATTTTCCTAAGTGCGCAGATTAAAACAGGTATGGCTTTTCAGAGTCAAGCTAGTCAAGTTTCATGCACTGTCCCGGCTTCCGCCTCAGGACCACAACACACACCACACACTCACTTGTAATCAGTGGGGAGTGGAGAGTATGCTGTGCTTTTTGTAGTGTCTGGTGCCTCGGGTGGGAGGGGCCTCACAGAGGTGATCGGTTCCTCACTCAAGATGGCGGGTCCGAAAGTGTGAATGGGGCAGGAGAGCCGAGGGCTCTGATGAGGTATCTGGGGAGCAGGGTCCGCTCTAACTCAGCGGCGACCTGACAATTAAGGTAAAAATACAGAAATTCGTTTTTCTCAGCAAAGTGCAAATTTTAAAAATAATTTTCCTAAGTGCGCAGTTTAAAACAGGTATGGCTTTTCAGAGTCAAGCTAGTCAAGTTTCATGCACTGTCCCGGCTTCCGCCTCAGGACCACAACACACACCACACACTCACTTGTAATCAGTGGGGAGTGGAGAGTATGCTGTGCTTTTTGTAGTGTCTAGTGCCTCGGGTGGTAGGGGCCTCACAGAGGTGATCGGTTCCTCACTCAAGATGGCGGGTCCGAAAGTTTGAATGGGGCAGGAGAGCCGAGGGCTCTGATGAGAAGTCTGGGGAGCAGGATCCGCTCTAACTCAGCGGCGACCTGACAATTAAGGTAAAAATACCGAAATTCGTTTTCTGGGGACCCTGATTGTACAGAATCTTATGGATGGTACAGGGAGTTTTAAAGTGAATTCTCCATTCGATCGGAAGCCATTGTAGGCGGCACAGTAGAAAGTAAGTGTGGCAGTTTTTAGGGAGGGCAAAGAGATTGCAGGCAGCAGCATTCTGAGCCTCTTGTAATCTCTTCCTGAACGTTTTGTTTGCATCCAATAGAAGTCCGTTGCTGTAATCAAGATGAGACAAGACCACTGATTGAATGATCACTTGGCGGATGGGATAGCAAAGAACCCTAAAATTGGTTTCAACCCACGTCAGTGGCCGAAGCAAGTGCCTGCCACTTTTTTGGCATGCAGTACAAAGGAGACAGAGTTGTTCATCAGGACCCCTAGGTTATTTACTGTGTTTTTTGGCAGGGGAGGAGGACCCAGTGCAGCAGGCCACCACTGGTTATCCCATTTATGAGAGTCTCTTCCAGAGAGGAATTGAGTTGGAGGTAGTTTTCCGCCAACCATTCTGAGATTTCCAGGATATCCTCCTGGAACCTCATTTGGTCATGGCCGGGGTTGTTGGAGAAGGTGAATAGCAACTGCGTGTCATCCGCATAGGATATCATATTGATCTCCAGGGCCTTGGCTAGGAAGGCCAAAGGGTGGACTCACACATTAATGAGTGTGGGGCTCAGCTCAGAGCCTTGAGGAACGCCACAGCAGAGGGGGTGAGTACTGGACTGGTATGGGGGGCATGGATCTGAAAAGAGCGATCAGATAGAAAAGATGCAAACCAGACTCCCTGAGTCGATGGATTAGAATCTCATGGGAGACCGTTTCAAAGGACGCAATTAGATCAAGCAGCACCAATGCTGTGGGGCTGCCCCATCCAGTGCTGCCCTCAACTGCTCTGTGACTGCCAGCAAAGCAGATTCTCTGCAATGTTTAGGCCGGAACCCGTTTTGGGACCTGTCGAGAATCTTATTTTCCTCCAAATACTTGGTTAGGATGGTGTTAACATGGGATTCCATGACCTTCGCCAAGTAAGGGAGCAATAAGATAGGCCGGAAATTCTCTGGGGCTGATATATCCAGAGAGGGTTTTTTCAGAATTGGAACAACCTTGGCGTATTTCCAAGATTTGGGAAGCACTGCTGACTAAAGTGATCTATTAATCAGTGCCCTCTCCTCTATCAGGAGGCAGTCTCGGAACTGCCTGAAGATATCAGGTTTTACGGGGTCGGCAGGAGAACCGTATTTCACCTTATTTGACAGAGTTTCCATGTCTTTACAAGACAGGGAGTGACAAGGTGTTTGATGGAGTGCATGTATACTGACTAGGGAATTGAAGGTGAGAAAAACTAGTGTGTAGGTGGTAAGAGGACTGCATGCATAGCGGATAGGCATTTGAATCAGTCCATTTGCTAAAGCCTGGCTCAGTGCAGGAGTACTTGGGTACTGACTGAATGATTACAGTACTGCAAGGAGAGGTCCTGGGTGTATTGATAAGTGTTTGGGTTTTGCCGCAGTGAATGGATTAGTACATGGTGCTGAAAGTGTCACTAGTGGAGTGCAAGGGGAGTGACAGAATGTTTGCTGGAAGGGTATGGATACTCTCTAGGAAATTGAAGGTGTGAATGGAATCCCATATTAACACCATCCTAACCAAGTATTTGGAGGAAGATTAGATTCTGGACAGGTCACAAAACAGGTTCCGGCCTAAACATAGCATAACTATTGACTTATTGGATATTGGATATGATATAATATTACTAAACATGAGATGAATTGTTTACCCGGGCCATAACTAGTCGTAATGAGTCTGTCCTCCCTTTCCATTTTATAATGGAAAATGAGATGTACACTGTCAACTGTGAAAGATGTATAATAACGTTGTCAACTACGTCGACAGGTGATTTATTTGAAATCTAATCGCCAAATATACCAGAGATTAGATATATATCTATAAACATGGAAAATCTGTTTTCATATTGAGATAGTCGTTACAGTGATTCATGAAACTGACTGTACTAGTCAGAATAAGTCTGTCTTCCATTTCCACTTCAAATGGAAGCAATGAGATGTATGCTGCCAACCATGTATATACTAACGTTGCCAACCATGTTGACACGTGATTTGTTTGAAACCTAACTGCCAAACATACCATAGAGCATAAATACGCCCACAAACATAAAAAATCTGTTTCCTGATCGACATAGGCGTTTCGGTGATCCATGATACTCGGCATATCCATCAGATATTTACCCGTCCGGCTACTAAATAACTAATTAGACAAATTATGGTTAAGTCAGAATTCGAGCAATAGCTGACTAAGGCCCAGATGTAGGTAATAGCAAATTACCGAATGGTAAATACCGAATTTTACCGATTCGGTATTTACTATTTGGTAATTGCTATGTAGGTAAAAAATTCGGTAAAGATACCGAATCGGTAAGATTCAGTAATTACCGATTCGGTAATTACCGATTCGGTATTTGCTATGGAATCCTATGGGCCTTGAAGCCCATAGGATTCCATAGCAAATACCGAATCAGTAATTACCGAATTGGTAAATTTACCGATTTTACAAGGGGGAAAGGGTGTCACTTTGACACCCTGTTGCACCCCTGTTTCAGGCTTGTGTGCCATGTGACACATATACATGCCCTTAGGGCATGTCTGTGTGCCACATGGCACAGGTGTACATGCATGTACACAGGAATTCGTTATCTACCATGTAATAGTATTGCATGGTAAATACCGAATCCTGAATGGCCTGTAGCACTGTTAACAGTGCTACCTACATAGCAAATTACAAATTCGGTAAATTTACCGATTCTGTAATTTTACCGATTCGGTAAAATTACCGAATCTGTAGGTTTTTCAAACCCCTACATACCAATGTCCATCGGTATTTTCGTCCGTTTCCGACCGGTATTTTGACACCTACATCTGGCCCTAAGTCTTTTTACCTGTTTATCAACAGAAATTGCCGTACTTTGCATCATACATTGAATTAGTGAGCATGGAACTTAAATCACCGCCGGTTATCTTTTACTTGCGGCAGCTAAAGACAAAAACCCAGGTAACTTATATAATGCCTAAATAAAGTGAATCCAAACTTTTAGTGTGAATAACTCAAATATACTTTTAGGTTAGTGCTAATCTGCTGTGCCGTTCTGTTTTATACGTTGCAGTTCACTGTTAACGGAGGTAAAAAAGATCCAAAGGCCGCCCTGACCAATATATTTTGAACACGCGATACATCAAACTACGCGCGTCAAAAATTAATACACAGAAAAGGTATAATAAGGAGTTAAGATTAATACGAGATGAGATGTTAAAATCAGGAAAGGAAAAGAATGAAAATAAAAATGTTTCATTATCTTCACATTTAGAGTGATACACATTGAATGTATCGAAATTGAGATTCTCAAACACCAGTCAATACTTAACTTTAACCACATTGAAAATAAGAATAGGTAATTGTTTAATTCTCTGATTTAGAAGTTATTCAATGATAACCAGATTATAATATGATGACTGATATAATTTTATTAATAAATAGGACTTTTTATCAGAAAATAAGTCTACATTCTCGCAATCATTCCAGGACTATTTGCACTTATCGTGTGCCGTGATTATTTGAGGATCGTGTTCAAACCTCTTTTAAGGTATTTTATCTTTGCATTCATGTTATGAATGCATTAATTCTTCTAGTCATAGTAATGTTATTACACAATAAATATTGTTTACAATCTGCAAAGATGATTAGATAAGAGGTATAGTTTATAATTCAATCAATGTTATGAAAAGTTCTTAGAGTTTTAAGTCTGATCTGGAGAAGACTTTGATCGAGAAGCACCGTACAAAAGAGTACAAAATCTTCTTTCATTTTAAAATTTAGAGAAAGCTGTGATGTATACTAAATGTGTATAAATGTATAATTGGAATGTTAAGTAGAAGCTGTATACTTTTTGCAAATTTTCTCTATGATATTATGTATCTGTATAGAATGTTAATATTTGTGCTTTATGTATTTTGTGTTCAACAGACATTTTCGTGGCTTTTTCCTGAAGAAGGCATGTCAAAACGCCGAAACGCCCGTCGAAAGAATATCATAACTCAATTGTTGCCACTTTTTAAATTCCAAATCTTGCTCAGAAATATATGTATATTTCTTTTTAAATGTAATGTGTATTGATGAATGTATTTCCATGTACCCTTTTTGAGGATTTGTAAATTCAAGAATTAAAAACTGTAAATCCTTTCCTTCCTTCTCTATGAATCTTGTTTTTATTATTATTGTTTCTTTATTTTATTGTTAGACTGCAGATACTTTTCCTAAAATTAAGTATAGTGCAACCTATGTATGTCTAAATTAAAGATTGCCTAGGAATGATAATACATAATTGATATATCCCTGTCCTAGGAATCATTGTATACGTGTTTCTTGGGGGTCCTTGTTATTCACACATTGATGATGTCACATATTACATCATTCATGACATGGTCAGTGACATCACTGATGACATCTCAAATGACTTCACTGTTGACATCACTGATGACATCATCCAGGGAATGTGGTTTGGTTAGTTATTTAAATATGTAGTATATATACACTAATCTGCATTGAAGAATCAGTGGATATATAAATATCTGGATGGAGGATTTAGAAGCAGTGTGATTGACTATTTACTTGACTAATTTATAGAGTCTCACAAATAATATTAGATAGTGACTAAACTGTATGAATATCTATATTACTTGGTCAGTTGTTGTGTAAACTACTGCACCAGTTGGTTACTAGCTACGTGAAAGACTATATTAGTTATTGATTAGTTAACTATTCATATGGGACAGTGAATGTGTGTGTGAATAAGTGGGGGATCTTTGACTGCCCAAAGATATGTGAATAGTTAATTCAGTTGGTATATGACATTAAGACTACATGTTATAATAGTTGTTTGGGTCAGTGAATATCTTTATGGGTGTGGTGATGTGCAAATATATTTCTCAATGGTACATGTCCAACAAATAGAAAAAATGAAAAGCAGTGTATGTGATAGTTGTTGTATATAAATAATTATACGTAAAACGTATTGATTGCATGAGTGACTATATAGATAACTTTATACTTGTAATAGTAATTTTATAACACACTAAGTATGAGTTACAATCTATATAAATAAATGAAGTGGTGTTTGTATAAGTGTGTAGCTGAGTAAATGTAAGTATGATCCATTGTTTGCATAAGTGAGTAGGATGACTGCATAAGTGAATAGGATGTGTTCTGGTGTATAATGTCGATATAGGTGTATATGTATATTTGATTGTGTTCTATTGATCATAGACAGCATGTATGAATGAATCTATATGTAAGTGATTAGATGTGTGTGTAGATCTAGGAATCACTAAATGGGTTTGTAGATACTTGTATTGCTGTGTCAATGGATTCAAATATGGTACTCTGTGTTTTATCGTGTGATGAATGGTTATACTAGTGTATGATGAGGTGTATATGATTGGGACGTGGATGATGTCATAAGTGATGTCATCAGTGATGTCATTTGAGATGTCATCAGTGATGTCATTAGAGATGTCACTGACCATGTCATGAATGATGTAATATGTGACATCTCAGTGCACCATAAATCATTGCAAAGAAGAGTGAACAGTTTTATGTCAAGGTGAGACATATTGTCCCTTTTAAATGTATCTGAAACATACATGTTTTAATATTTTATTCTATACACATTCTATCTTTCATTTCAATCAAGATTGCAGATGATGCAGTCCACCCTAACATCTACCTTGCAGACAGCAGGGTTTACAACTTGAATTAAGCTTTGTATATTTCATTATAGACAGTAGTGAATTCAGCATTGATGTACATTATGCAGAGACAATTAAACTGTATGTATTCAGATTTTGTTTAAATAAGTGAAAAAGAGCATTATTCTATAACTGTGATAAATAGTGGCTTCGATGTACACTGCGGACAGTAGGATTCACAACTTGAATTCAGCGTTCTATCTACACTACGGACAGTAAGGAATTTAGCCTTGATTTATTTAAGGCGCAAACAAGAAATACTCCCATGACATTGCTAGTATGCACAAGCACCTTTAAACCCTGCAGCCAGTGATCTATGCTCACAAAGAATGTAGAAGACTGTACCTAAATGAACCTCCACCACCGGCACTATCAAGTACATCTAGGGCATCACCTTCAACATCGCCACCAGACATAGGTCCCCATTATGAGAAAGTTAGAATGCACTGAGAGAGATCCAATAGTTTAGTTTGTTATTGAAAGCAATCACTAGACCTAGTTTGCAAAGCAATTGATAACCATTGATAGTAGTTTTTTTTCCACTCAAAGTTCATGCAGTCTAGTATACAACAGTCAAAGCTTTAAGTACAGAGAGCTAGAACCGGACATCAATGCAGGATGCGCATACACTGAGCACCACTAACTCAGTGCACCATAAATAAACGCCATGTGGCCTTATTAAGGCAAAATTCAGTTGCCAACAGACATTCTTACCAGTGCGTTCTGCTTAAACAACGCATCATTGCAGGCTCTACGTAAACTGCCCCTACCTCAGTGTACCACAACTCATGAACCATTACCGATAGAATCTTCTGTGTATAATTTCACATACAGTGCTCCTACCTTTGTACAGCAGAAGTCATAAACCATTTATGATTGAATATCTGTGTATGATATTATGATGACTATTCTATTTGTTACCAACAGCAACGTAATAAAATGGAGTCGAGCACACATGCCCGCACCCACTTAAACTATCTATCTGTGTCTGTATACTTATTATATTTGTAAAATGCTGCTCCTGTGCCCTAACACATTATATTGTGCTGTAAATAGCGTATGCAACCATATTACCTCTGCCAATAACAAAAACTTCTCACTCATTCTACAAATACGAACGTACAATGTGGATCATTACAATACTTCAAAGAATCTGTATAGTGAATTTATAAATATGTACTATTTCATTTTTTTTGGGCATATTTATATAGCGCAAAGTCAACCCAAAACTATATCAGCAATTTACTTGAGCACTGTATTCACAGTACATTTTCAGGCACGCGTTCATTACGTCATTACTCTACAATAACAGGATGAACAATGATTTCTAGCACTAAGTTCCACAGTATACATGAATGACCACATACGTAGATATAATATCTGTCCTTCATGTGCTAAAACTGCAACCTAAACTACTCACAGCCCTGTATTACTACAGCTACAACACTCCACTGAATGTACAACAAACATTCATATTCACAGAAATACATCATTTTTGAATATAGGGTCAGTGATACCCCATACCTTCCATGTTAGCCATATTGTAGAACTTTACAGACATAATTACATATTTGCACGTAAGACCCGGGTAACAACAGCACTACAACACGGACACCCAAGTCAGTAGATTTTTCATATAACTCACGACGGAACCACGCCCATAGCTCTGAAGTCATCATTCACAGCCTTGCACAGCACTGGCATACGTCAGTCCAGCCCACACAACAAAGCTACATGGCCCAGATTTCCATTGTAGTGATTTCTTAGTTCCAGGTTTAGTTGTCAGAATGGAACGCACACAAACACACACTACCTCATGTCTGGTATAAACCCACACCACACCTATCCAGCACATGAGTCACTACACACGTGACCCTACCAATAAAAAAGACGGGGCGCACGTGCGCTACACCGTTTTAGAGTTGCTCCCGTCGCAAGCGCTCTGATGGTCCGTCCTAGTGGTTGCGACGCCTCATGTAGACCCGAACCACAGAGCAGGGGGACCCACCACTATGTCCGTGGCCTCTTTAGTCACTGAGTTAGTGGTACCGTAAGGATTGACCGGGTGATAAACCTGCGATGATAATGGGAGCAAAAGTATGTCATTAGCCATAGCGATATCAAGACTCAACACCATATGTTACACTTCTCGGTTGTAGAGCGGGGCTGCATGATGTAGAAGGTGCCCTGTCCACAATGAGGTGAGCAGTCAAGCCTGAGTACGCAGCCAAGGGAGTAGATGAGGTGCAGCAGACTGGAAACAAAAAGACGACACAGCGATTTGGGCGTACCAGTCGTATATACTGTATCTTATTGCATTTGTATTTTTTTCCAATAGCAGGAAAGCTTTTATGATCGGTCAAATGTTCGTCCCTTGTGATGAACGAAAGCATGTGTATCACTGGGCACCACTTGCTTTCAACCGGATAAAAAACATTACTACTATGGTAATTTTACAAAAATCGAAGCCTATTAAACAAGTTGGAACTGTACAAATAGTTGTTTTTTAAATGCGGAAGGGAAGGTGTGTGAAAGGACGACGTAATTCTATTCCACATTAAGATAGTAACAATTACCAATCATAGCATCTTTCTTTTACTATCTTTTAGATGTAAAGCTTCAGGGTGCATTATGTCCCGGCACGTGGTGAAAGACACACCAGTGACAGAAAGGTAAGCTGCGAATATTCTTTTCAGTCACTCTTTCACTTCCTCTCTCGTTTGATAAAGAAATGACGCACAATATCAACTTTCTCTTTATCTTACAGGTTGTGTTTCACAAATTGGCGTTCCACCCCCAACACCTCCAAAGCTCAACGTTCGAAGATGCTGCGATGATGCGTGGCCATCGTAACAATGTCTGAGAAGGCTGCTTCAACACGTTGTGCACCCTCTTTGAATCACGCCAATGGCACAAGGTGAGAAAAAGAAGCTTGTTTCTGAAGCAACGAGAAAGTCACCCATGTGCGGAGAGAGTGGGTAGTGTGCAGCAGCTTGACTGCGTAGGAATGCACAATTACCTCTGGGCAGTAAGAATATAGGTTGCAACAGTCTGAGGGGCAAATGTACAAGCCCCTTGCGCCACTTTTGTGTCACTTTTAACATGGGAAAAGTTACGCAAAGGTAGCGCAAGGAGCTTGTAAGTCTGCCCCTGAGTGTGCAACAAAAGGCACTCATCTCCGGACTCTGGGAGTCAATGGGGTGCAACTGTCTGAGTACGCAGTAATGAGAAGTCACCGCTATGCAGTGGGAGTGCACTGGGTATAGTACTTTGGGAGAAAAAGAGCGCACAGACACCTCCTTGCAATGGAAGTTGATGAAATACAATATCCTCAGTGTACAAAGACATAAAGCAAAAATATTCTTATGCAGATGTATGTACTATGCTATTACTAACTCTATACTATCTTTCAGATCACTAAACTGGCGGGTGCACTATGAACAGGCACGTGCTTGAACACACAAAGAAGGCAAAACAGTGAGCTACAAAGATTTTCTCAAGTATTAACTGCTCCATCTATTACTATCTCTCTCTCACACTTTTAATATCTTTTTTCTCTTTTTCTCTCTCTCACATTGTTTCGCTTTCTCTTTAAAAGTTATGGACGCTCCTGTCCATTCTGCCGAGAAAAGAAATCAAGGCTGAATTTAATACAGTCTGCAGTGTAGAACCAAAGCTGAGTTGAAGTTTTGAACTCTGTTCGCCACAGTGTTTACACAAGGTAAGCAGAGCGGCCTAGATACACAATGCCTCCGATTAAATGCTTTCCAAATAAAAAATATTGTCCTGTATCATGACATAATCTCTCACCTAATTCTGTCTCATCTCTGAATCATTTTAAAGACCTGTTGGTCCATACTGTAAATCTGATGCAATAGGCACTTCCGTACAGACACCTCTTCAACGCGGGTTACAAGAGAGGTGGAATGTATCAGGCACACTACAGACGTGCAAATTAACAGATATTGCCAAGTGTTACCTTAATTTGTGATCGTTGACCTCATTCAGTCACATCGATCTAATTTTAAACACTTATTTTCATTTTTGTTTTGCAGATTAACTATCCTTCTTGCATTGGAGTCCACCGAACATTTTGTTTTTTATATTGTTATGTTAAAGTTACATTTCTAGTTATTTATTTTTGTTTTAATAAAAGTAAATTTTAAAAAGAATATACGTCTTTTTTTTCTGAGAACATTTCACTATTATTTAGTTTGATAATCATATGCTTACAAAACATTTAACAATTAAAATAGAAATGATGTTTATAACTAGAAGTATATTACTGAGGCTAACTCTTTACCAGCTCTTTACCGAAGCCTGTAATGGGAATAACTGTTCCTATCGAAAATTTAAAAAACTTTAGCACAGTAACTGTTTGTATTAGCAACATTGTGTGGTGAACTTGTAACCTGTGTGCTCACTTAAGTATTCCATGAACTGTTACTATGGTAACAGGCAGTAAGCAGTTTGGGGGGTAGGATTGGTGGGGTAGGGTTGAAACGTATTGGCTGTACAGAAACTGTTATATTTACCCAGGATCCTCTACATAACAGAAAGGAAAGCAAACTGAGACAGAACACTGTGTAGCAGATTTACAAGCCCCTTGCACCACTTTTGCATCCCTTTTCCCAGGTTAAAAGTGATGCAATAGTGAAGCAAGGAACTTGTAAATCTGCCACGTTGCATATTAAACAAGCTTAAGTCTACTTCAGAACAGATGTTAGGATCCGACATAAACCGCAATTAGCGGTCCTGAAATCCAGGTCCACTTTGTAAATACAATGCTATCATCATACCTCCCTCTTCCTTTTTATATTAAAAACGCTTACCTTGCCACTGAGAACACCTACATTGCAACTCATTGGAGATGCGAGGCGACGCCTTAGCAAACCGGCTGCTAACATGCATTAGTGCATCTTAGCGTCACCTAGTACATAGGGCGATATAATTTTCCCCGCATTTTTGGCTTTTTTGTCTAAATGGCACTTATTAATATACCCTCAAGTTTCCTATGACAGCGGGAACCTCGACTCCCGCCCTGCCTTAGCAAACAGCAGTGTTATGTGGGTAGACAGCCCCTGACACAGCAGGAGCCGCTCCTGGGGGGTCGTGTACCCCAAGGCTTTCGACGGCTCCAGAATGCAGACCACGCGGCTCCCCTCCCAAAATATAAAAAGCCCCAGAGGGTACTAATCCCCGGGGCTTAGACAGACCTTTGAGCTCTGTCTAGTGATGTCACTTACCATATCATGAGTGATGTAATATGTGACGTCATCGCCAGTGCATTGCAGGCGCGCAAGTTATTGTTAGCTCAACTAACTATAACCGGCAAATTTCTCTGAATTGAATGCAAGAAATAAGCTCTAGTCCCTAAAAATAAGTGCCGGTGTCTCCCACAGGTAATCCCCAGCTCAAACTAAGCACTGCCTTACCTATATTTACCATGCATGGTGAAAGGATGTGTAGCTAAGACTGCATGGTACAGAGTGTTTCCTGTTCCAAAGCCATGACTGACAGGTAATATGTGGAGGCAGGAGAGTGAGAAGGCAAAGTGGTAGTGGCACATCAAGTTCCGTTGTGTTGAAGAAAAGCAGTAGCATGGTAATAATCTAGGTGCAAGTGAGGTCACAAGTTTTCCTCACTGTTTGCCTTGGATACTTGACATGTTGTCTGAGGCCATGCTGTCAGGTCATGGATCGTGGATTACAGATTCTTAGAGTAGATGTCTGCATAAGGTGCAATGCTCCTAGATTAGTTCTGATCGGTGTAGTGATTAAATGTGCTGGGGAAGAGCTCACTCATATCATAATTGGTTGCTCCTAGTTGATTAGTGTAAATGTGGTAGTTTGGGAGACATATGTGATGAATGGCAGTCCCATGGAACCCAGAGAATGAGTGATACAAATAAAAGGCAGGTAAAATACATATGTTGGAGAGTATCTAAATGAAATGGATCAAGAAAAGCAAAGTAAAATTGCACACAATGAGAAATGACCATATGAATTTTCGTTGAAGGACTATTGGCCACATGCATCAACCTATTTAGGAAGTGCAAATGGTGCGAATTGTAAAATTCGGCCGTTTGCGATTCCTAAATGGGTTTTTGGGATGCATCAAGCTTTTTTGGTAAAATCGCAATTTTTTGCGAATACCAAAAATTAGATTGCTTTTAAGGAATCGCAAATTTGCGATTCCTTAAAAGCAATGCATGATCAATTTAAAAATGGCGAATTCGCAATTAGGGGGTGCAAATTACCACGAGGTTGAACCTTGTGGTAATTTGCGAAAATGTGTTAAAATGCTCTTATTTGCATTTCAAAACACTGTCATGCTACAGACACACATGTCCTAAGGACATGTGTGTTTGAAACATTCACTTCAAAATACCTTTCAGGGGTGCAGGGGGGGGTCCTTTGGACCCCCGCCCTGCACCCATGGAATGCACCAACATTTTGCAAATTCTAATTTGCGAATTCGCAATTCCCATTCATTCCTATGGGCCTTTTGGCCCATAGGAATCAAGGGGAATTGCGAAATCGCAAATTGGAATTCGCATTATATTTGCGATTCAGTAAAAATTGCGATTTTTACCGAATCGCAAATTTTATGCACTTTCAATCATGCATCCCGTTTTGCGATTCCTTATTTGCGATTCCCTAAAAATCGCAAATTAGGAATCGCAAAACCGGACTTTGAAGCATGTGGCCGTCAGTGCTTGAGAGCGGTAATAGAGAAGAAAACTCAAGTACAGAGGAACTAGGTCATATATATATTTAAAGGATAAGCCAAGAAGTGTGAAACAAACTCTGAAAGCTATAGGATAGTAGGAATAGAGCACACAATTGTGGACCGTCCTGCAAAGGCTATCTGGATGACCCAAGACACAAAATACTGCAGTGATCTAGATGACTCAGATCGTGAATATTCTCCAACATCCTTAATAAGCCAGTATGAATGAAAAAGAAACAAATGGATGAGGAACAAATTACATGTTTTGAATAATAAAAAAACATCAACAGGTAAAATAACGAGAAAGAAAATAGAGCAAAGAATTAAAAATGAACACAAAACTGATGGTTGAAGCAAGGGACGGTAGTGAAATAAGAGTATCAGAATTTGACTGACACGACAGGAAAGAGAGGACCAAAATGCCTTTTTCTTCATTCAAAAATGTTATATTTTATACAGAATATTTTAAAATATGCATTTTTTTTATTCTTAGACTCAATCCTGTAAACGGCAAGGCAAACTAGGACTGTTTCGGGAGGCAGCTTTTGACAGTTATATTTATCTGAAAAGGAAGGTAGGAGTCATACTACACTCCAAGGGGCAGATTTTCAAGCCCCCTCTGCCATCAGTACGTCACTTTTCGAGATGTACTGGTGGCACAGTGGCTCCTCCATATATAAAAGGACAGGAAAAGCCCCCTTGCGTAACTTTTCCTCTCCTTGTAAATATGGCCCCTTCACACGCTGCACTTTGCATTGAAGGGGCTATCAATGCTTGTTGCTGTGGGTGTTCCCACGCAACACCCATGGAACAAGACACATCTCCAGATCTACGAGAAATCGTAAATCAGGAGATGCGTCTGAATGCTACACCTCCCTAGAGGTGGAGGAGCTAGGCGCAACGAGGAGAAATGTTTTCATTTCTCCTCTTATTTCCTCTTTCAATGCCTGCTGCATTCTACATCATGCATTGAAAGAGGAAAATGCCTGTAGTGATTGTTTTTGTTCAGGAAGGTATCCCTTCCGGGGGGCGTGGCTTGGACGCTGGTGAAATGGCGGCGTAGTTCTTGACATTCTCCAAGCGGCTACGATCTCGCTCTGCCAAGAGCTGCTTTTCGAGTCCCTTCCCGAACTCAATCGGAAATACCGATGTCGGACCTTCACCCCAGCTGGCCCTAAAAGTTTGGGCAGGAACCGAGTGCTGAAGACGGAGAAAAACTACCTTCTGTCCCGACCGCTGATTCTCCTGACTTGTCCGGAGCCTAAGCCCGCAAGACCTCCGGACCTTCCAGACCAACCGGAGCACTACGGAGACCCTGCCTGCACCGTTGATGAGAGGACACGGGGCTTATACGGCGATGACTCCACTTCGATTCTGCCCAGCAGAGAGGTCGTGAGTACAGAATGCCTGAGGAAAGTAGTTTGATTGTAAACTAAAACGCCGCGAAAGCACAATGCAAAATGACGACCTGCCGATGATCCTGAATTCACATACGGACACTCTGCGGCACCGCTTCCATGACCCACGCTGTTAACCCAGACCTGCAGGCTGCAATGCAAGGCTCCCTACTATGTGATTTGAGCAATTATTGAATGAGACACTGTATTGGATGTCCGGTGCCGGCGAGGGAATACCAAACCAGTGCACGCTGTTTAACGTTTATATGCCAATGAATTGCTGGTCCTATTTGCCTACAGATAGCGAGAACTGAGTTATTATTTGGTCACACTTGTGCCAGGGTGGATGCCAGCAGCCACCAACCGGCAAACATCAATCACGCTCTGCAACACGCGAAGTAGCGACTTACAGTGGTATATCTATGTGTGTCTTTCTGAGAGGCTGTGCTTTAACATGACAGTGAGGCACACGTAACCTTCCTGTTAATACGGTGCAAATCAATACCCACAACTAGACATCTAACTTTAAGGCACAATTGAATGCTATGACATGTATTGTGTTTTCCACGTAAGGGAGCTCAATCATATATGCTGGCCAATGATGGTGTGATATAAGTCTATCACTACATTGCATCCCTAGTATTCTCTAAGGAAATCAACCATATGTAGAAACTGCTGTGCGTTAAAAGTTGATAGAGAATACTACTGAAGTGACCCCAGACCAATCCAATCTCTATAATACCATACAGCATTCTCCGCCACCCGGTCCCACGATGGGTGACAAAGATAATGGGAAGACACCCAAACGCCTGAAGTCTGACCCACCCACTCCGATCAAAGGGAGGAAGGACATGACGGAAGCCATGGAGACCATCTTAAGCAGGCTGGAGGAAGTTAGGGACTTAGCCAAATCCACCAAAGAGGAGGTTGTTGCAGTCCGCCAAGACATCAAAGATATCAACTCGAGGTTGATGGAATCAGAGAACAGAATAAGTAAGCTTGAAGATTTCGAGAACAAAGCCTGCGGTGCCATCAAGAAAATCACACTATGCTCAGAACACCTAGTGAGGAAAGTTGCGGAGTTAGAAGACAGAAATAGGAGGGGAAATCTCTGAATTTTTGCTATTCCAGAAAAAGCGGAGGATTACCTAGAATCGTGTATAACCTTCCTGGAACAGTGGTTCACACAGGCCAAAAATTTGACTTTCGCTCAACCCCAGGAGTTTGACAGAGCTCATAGAGTTCTGGGGCGAATCACCAAAGATCAAAAGGCTCCGATAGCGATTGTGTGCAAACCGCTGAGATATCAACACACGGAGCAGATTCTCACATTCATGCGTAAAAATAACCATATTCTATGGAAAGGCCACAAGATCTTCATCTCACAGGACTTCAGCAAAGAGACCATGGAAATAAGGAAAGCTTTCCTGGCACTGAGACCGCAATTGAAATCTATGGGGTACATGTATGGTTTTATTGGTCCGACCAGATTCAAGGTAACCCTCCAAGGTGTAACCCAGGTGTTCTCTGAGCCGCAAAAACTACGACACCTGCTATTTAACCAAAGTGATGGTAACATGGAGGTTTCCCCTTTGTCCCAGATGAGCGCCTCTACATCTGGCCTAGGATGAACTCTTACTTTCCTATAATAGCTACCCAATGCTCTCTGTCTCCACATAATCGGTCTGCTTGAACTTGACCACCCTCGTTCAAGGACGAGGACTACTGTAATGTTTCTATGGGTCTGTGCTGCCCAATGGACTCTACCTGCCGGATACTCTACACTGGATTGGTTGCCCAAGTTATACAACCCTATCCGATCACTTACGATACAGGTTTGATCCTGTCAGTTTAGTCTGTCTGGATCTTGTTACATTACCCACTGTTAAGATTACCATGCAAGTGTTCTAGCGCTTAGTTATCAGCGCAACATGTTTTTTCTGTGCTATTGTCATGATAAGTAGTGTTAATTCTATTTAAACATGTACATGTCAGAACCTGAGTCTGAAGTTTGTTCTGCAGCTCTTATGATCATTACGAGTGCTAGGTCTAAGTAAGCCAATGAACACACCCACACCCGATTTGGGATGACCTATGTTTTCCGCTACCAATGGTTCCAGGCTCTTCGTCTCCTTTGGTTTGTGTTGCTAGAAATGAACATCTTTACTCTATGCTACGCCTCAAGTTATCTATAGGAATATTACGACTAAACCCTGGTTCTGGCCATCAATGTGACCATAAGAGTTGAGGGACGTAATGTGCGGGAGAAGATACCTGGTTACATGACTTTATCTTCTCAGTATAACTCACCACTTTGCGATCTAGTACATGACACACACGACTGCTTGGTAGCAGTTCACGTCAGTCTTCAAACTTCAGCATTCCCTGATCAGAACAGGCTATAGTGCCTATTGGTGAGATTTAATACTAATATTCTTACGCCTAGAGATTCGCAGATATTTGCAGATTGTCACAGATCGTGTGCTGTCTGTACACTGTTCATGTTTAGCGGATTATTACTGAGCGACCATGCTATTCACAGTACTCCGACTGATATAGAATCCCTGTTGGTTTGACTGTTATGAGACTCTTGCTATGTCTACCTGCCTACTTACTATAATGCTTGTTAGACCATTAATCTGCAATATGTTTCGCAGCTCTTATGAATAATATGTTTGGATAAGCTGCTTGGAGGCGGCCTCGCGGTCGTTCCCGAGTCGCCATGTTCTTTTTCTACTATTGGGGTGGGAAGGGAGGGATGGGGGAAGGGGTGGTGGGCGGTGGGAGGAAGGGAGGAACGGGGGGAGGAGTTGTTTTTGCACTGTTTGTATTATTTGTATTGTTTCGCTTTAATTTTGCTGATCCTTCTAATTTGCGCCCTAATGTGCAATCTTCTGTGCTTCTTGCAACCATTATGGCTGTTACTGACACTATACTTATCTTCTCCGCAATGCTATGCATAGGCCCAAACGCAACCTTTAATGAAAATACCACTCATGGCAGTAAGCATGATTATCACACATGGAAATGACGATGCCTCACACTATAGATACTCCTATAGGGACAACAACCATAAATAACCTTAAAGTGCTTTCATTGAATGTAAAGGGCCTGAACCAGCCAATTAAACGACAAAAGGTACTCGACTATCTCCGCAGACAGCATGGTGACATTGCCCTTTTACAGGAAACAAGACTAGAAGAAAAACACTTTCACACCCTACGTAATAAATTCTTTACTGAAATTGTAGGCTCTAGTGCTGTATCTAAGAAAAATGGGGTAATAATTCTACTAGCCAAGAAGTCGAATGTGGAGGTGATTTCCTCCTCAGTAGAGTTCTACGTTACAACGATATACGCCCCTAATACACACGAACCTTCCTTTTGGTCAGGACTCACAAAACAGTTAGACACTATCCCAGATTCATCGGTCCATATACTAGCAGGGGATTTCAACCTACCGTTTGATCCAGCCTTGGATAGGGACTCTAGGTGCACCTTCAGACCTGGCAAAGCGCATAAGGAATTTACTAGATTATGCAAAAAGTTCCACATGATAGACACATGGCGTATTCACCACCCCGATGGTAGAGATTACTCTTTCTACTCCCCACCCCATGACTCGTTTTCAAGAATTGATTACATTTTCATAATCAGGAATGCAATACCCAGAATAGATGAAACAGACATCGCACCACGGCTCGTTTCTGACCACTCTTGCATTTCACTTACTCTGTCAAATGTTTAACCAACAACTCGCCAATCAATGTGGTGCCTTAATGATGCCATTTTGAATAACGAGAAATACAGAGAAACTATAGAAGGTGCCCTAAAGACTATTTAATAATTAATAAAAAAGGCGATACCTCTGATCTAACTAGATGGGAAGCTCTAAAGGCCGCAATAAGAGGATTGATTATAAAGATATCATCAGCTATGAACAAGGATCATAATGCCACCCTCTTAGCCCTGGAAAAGATATCTCTGTGCTACAACGCGAATACCTACACAATAGAAATCCAAAATCACTGTTTGAATTATCCAATCGAAAATATACCTACAACAAACTAGTGAGTGAAAGAGCGGGAATCTGGCTAGACAAGAGGAAACGCTTTAAAATGTGTGACTCTAATAAGGCGGGGAAAGGTTTGGCTGCCTACCTTAAATGCGATAGACTCACTAATGGATGACTAAGGCAACCCTACTTCGGACCCCAATAAAATTGCAAACCTATTCAAAGACTTCTATGAGAAGCTGTATGTCAAAAACATGAAGGTGAATAAAGAGAAGCTTGTGGACTTCCTCGCCAAGTGCACACTCCCAAAACTTACCTCCTCAGAACAAGAGTCCATAAACGAACCGATATCCGAAGCTGAGGTTGCAACTGCGATCAAGTCCCTTAAGACTGGGAAGGCCCCTGGCCCCGATGGGTTTACGGCAAAGTTTTATAAATCCTTTTCACACACACTTACAGAACCACTTCTGAACGTGTTTACTGAAGTTAGTGGTACGGGTGAGGTAAAGGGGACGATGGCTGAGGCGGTGATAGCCGTGATACCCAAAGAAGGGAAAGATTCCAAACTCGCAAAGAACTACAGACCGATTTCACTAATAAACCTGGATTGTAAGCTCTATGCATCAATCCTTGCAAAACGCATTCAAAGAGTTCTGCCCTCCCTAATCCATCCCCCACAAACTGGTTTTTTGAAAAATAGATTGTCTAGTGACAACACCAGAATTCTAAGCCATGTCATAGAAAAGGCTAAGCTCCTCCCCACGCCAACAGTTGCGATAACACTCGACGCAGAAAAAGCGTTTGACAAAGTGGACTGGTCATACCTGGAAGCGGTATTACAAAAATTCGATCTGGGTCCGCTTTTTACTAAAATGATAATGTCACTATATACCTGTCCCACTGCTAGAGTGAGGGTTGGTGGAGCTTTCTCATCATTTTTCAAACTAGAACAAGGAACCAGACAAGGCTGCCCCCTGTCCCCATCCCTATTCCTCCTGGCAATCGAACCCTTTCTGTACCGTATCCGAGAGAATCATGACATCCAGGGAATCCCATCAAATGACTGTGTTATAAAACTCACGGCATATGCCGATGATGTTTTGGTACTTAGTAAACAGGCTGACAAGGCTGTACCCGCGTTACTGTCCATGATTGAAGAGTTCTCGGGTGTTTCCGGGTACTCCCTAAATAAAGACAAGACTGAGGTGAAATTATTAAATAATAAGGGCAACAGAAACTTCCTGGGTGACTCAGGGCTCACCTGGCAGCCTAAAAGTTTCAAATACCTTGGCCTGGAATTTGAAAATGACCTGATTATGACGCTGAAAATCAATGAAGACATACTCTTCAAAAAAGTAAGCAAACTCCTGGAAGGATGGTCCCCGAAATTCCTCTCATGGTGGGGAAGAGCGGAAACGTTAAAGATGATGATCACCCCCTTGATCAATTATATGGCAAGCATGCTCCCAATGACCTTCACGGAGGACTTCCTAAAAAAAATAAACAAATTAATTAGTAATTTCCTGTGGAAAGACAAAAAACAGAGAATCTCTATGAAGAAACTGCAGCTCCCCAAGCAAAAAGGTGGACTAGGATTACCAAACTTCAGGAATTACCAAACAGCCTTTTTATGTAAGCAAGGAATCTCCTGGTTCCATGAAACACCTGATTACACGCCGTTGTGGGTAAATATAGAGAAAGCTATCATAGGCAAGACCCCTCTGGCAGCAATATTAACCATGGACCTGTCCCACCTCATGCACTCCAAATACATCATGCTTAATACCAAAAGGGCTCTTCTCAGACTAGACCGTACACATAAATCTGGCCTACAGATAGGGAAGTCGTCGTCCTCGTCTCTATGGTGTAACCCGCTTATAAAGATTAATGGCTCATCTCCTCTGTGGAAACATTGGTCAGACAATGGACTCAATGTTGTCTCAGATCTCTACGACAACCATGTGCCGCTGCCATTCTCTTCGATTCAATCTAAACACTCCCTTGAGCCAATTGACTTCTATGCTTTCCTTAGACTAAAGTCAGCTATGTCTACACGCACATTCATACAAGAGACACCATGGTTAGTAAAAATACTCCCTCTCCTCCAATCTTCAGGCCATTTTGTATCTAAAATCTACAAGCTGCTCACACCTAACTTGAGTAAAACACTAAGGCGTAACGAAACTAAATGGGAATCAGAACCTAATGACACCGGTATAATTATTGATTGGGATAAGATACACGCTTCAGCCCTCACACAAAAAGTATCACCAATCCTCTCGCAGACCAAATACATGATACTCAATAGGGTGTTCTGGACTCCCCAGAAATTATTTGAACTAAACCTAAGAGATACCCCCACTTGTTGGCACTGCTCTCTAGCTGATGGAGATCTACCACATATGCTATTTCACTGTACCTTGTTGAAGAAATACTGGTCTGATATATTTGACTATATTGAACACATTTCTAACATCAAACCAACGAGAGAATTCATTTACATTATTCTGGGGGCCATTGACCCATTGATAGTAAAAGACCACGATCGACAACTCCTGGACCTGTTCCTCACCTTGGCGTGCAAGGTTGTCCTTTGCCACTGGAAGACAGCTTCCGAGGTCTCTTTTAATGCTTGGAGGGAATGGTTTGCTTGTATTAGAGGGGTGGACAACCCGGCCCTGAACGCTTCCCCATGGCAAACTAGAAGCAAGAGACTCTGGTCCTCATTGGACGCGGCCTCTCTTTACTTCAAACCACCATAAGGTTCCTTCATCCACGTATGCACATTATATTGCAATAGGCAACTATGGCACACTCGTTGTTTGTTTGAACCCATTCTGGTTGCGCAACTAGATTCGTAAACCTTATAGGCGCATCAGCATGACGGTTGCATATAATCTGTATAGCTTTTATAATTGATTATCAACCCAAGCCCACACTGTTATTATAAACATCTTGTAATGTGTTATTGTTTTGCTGAAGGTCGGCAATGATTCCCATGACCAATCATTTGACACTTTACTGTGTAGACTCACATCTCCAATACCAATCCCAAATGTATGACTGTCTACTTCACTCAATGATAACGTTGTGGCTCTGATTTATCTTATCCTATTTTTATTTTACTTTCTTATTTCTCATTTCTTATTTCTTATTTCTTATTTTATTATTTCTTATTTGTCATTGATCACTGCATTGTACTTACATGACTGTATCGCATCACTGCCTGTACGTTTATTTTCTGTTAAACAAATAAAAACGATTTGAACAAAAAAAAAAGGAAGGTATCCCTTCCTGCACAAAAACAATCTCCCCACGACGCTGGCATCCTTGCACCATGGTGCAAGGGCGCGTGCCCCGGCTCATGGCAGCAGTTTGTGAGCCAGCGCAGGGGGAAGCACAGAGATGCAACATATTCATGTACATATGTTGCATCCCTGTGCTTAGGAAGTGCCGCAGTGTGGGACAGCCAAAGTTCTTGCGGTGCCATGCTGTGGCACTTCCTTGTAGATCTGCCCCCAAGTACTTTTACTGGTTTTGAAACTAGTGGAGGACTTCGGCAATAAGGCGACACAATGAGCAGTGAAGATGAATGGCTAATTTAGGAATAAAAACATGTCTATGAAACATAGTAAATTTATTAAAGAGACAACACATGCATACATCATAGGATTTGCATTAAAAGGTAAATATGTCTATGAACATTTGACATACAAAAAAATCACCAGAGAACATAATAATTAATTGTCTACTAATTATTATGGTATTCTGCTGCTAACTTTAAAAGAGAGCATGTAGAAATTAAAGGGGTTTCCTTCTCTAATAATGAAATGTATGAATTACTTCATTAATTTATGCAGAGCTACATTTTGCATAATGCATAAGCACAAGGCACATGATGCATAATTCTAGGTATAAGAGTCCGTGTGATTGCAATCTTCTGTAAGCGTGCATATCTATTTGGCCTTAATTGAAATGATTGTAATGCTTCCGAGCCTGCTTGCAAAAGGAATAAACATGCAGAAATGTAACGTAAAATTCACAGTGGTAAGCAGTGTTTTGTCAAAACATTTCTGTTGGAAATATTTTTGACTCCAATGAATACAAATGTAAATAAAAAAAACATTAATTCAGAACCTCAGATTTCCTTTATGACAAATATAACGTGAGTTGAAAATGAGTAATACAGTGCATTAAAATGTCACTTTGCTGTCCTTGATACAATCATCGCTGTGTGATTGTAGCAATGTGGCATCATGCAAACCGCTGGATGAAATATGAGGATCACAGAGTTACTCGGCGCTTCTTTAGAAATAAATTAGGCAGTGCTTTATCCGTGCCACATTTTGCCACATACTAAACCGAATTTTGAAAAAAAAAGGAGGTATCTTTTAGTGATCTTTAGCTCTGGCGTTGCCAGATAATGAAATCACTCGTGGCATGCAGATTATTCTCCTACACATGATCAGTACCGCACAATTTTCTCGACACAACATCACACATAGCAATAGATATTGTTGTTTGTGGGCTTCTTTGGTGCTCTTGAAAACTGCCAGTCCTCTGTAATTTAAAGATGTCTCAAATCACAAAAAACTAGGATCACTGATTATTTCTATGAGAGTGGAAGAACCGATTAGTGTAGTATTGGTTTTCTTTTTCCTGCCGAAACGCACTGCTATGTACCTTTGTGTAATGAGAAGCGTTCCATCTGTATTGAGATAGTAATGTTAGGATGATACTTGTGCTGTTGGATTTGTGTTTACCATGTTAACATTGACTGCACCTTGCCTCCACCTTCTTCTAGGCAGGCCCTACTCTCGCGTTACACATCTTAGATCATCTTACTTTGTGGGACAATACTGTCAAGTGATATTGAGAGTGAGAGCGTTTGATGTAATATTACATAAAACACATACACACACACGCACACACTTACCAATTACAGAAATACTGCAGGAAAACAGTAGGTACCAGCATCATTTTGAAGATTCAGGCTCAAATGGGCCAACAAGAAGCCAAAAGTAGCAATTACAAAGAGGATATTACCAACAGGATGCAAACAATTAATTTAACTAGCTGTGTAAAATATTTACATGCGTTATAGGCACTAAGGAAGTGGCATCACCCTCCAGATAGAAATTGATGTTAATTGGTGTCTCCTGATAATACAATATGCCAGACGCAAAAACATACATCAGTAGAAGTGCAACATTTCCCATATTTTAAACAAAAAAAGCAGTGGGGTGTGCCAGCAGGCATCCACGATAGGAGCGCGCTAGCCAAACTGCTGAGCCTCACCTTCAATACAATACGTTATGACCTCGTTTATTTGCAAAAGTTTGGGATCTGATGCATGAAAAAAACCGAAGAATTAACATATCAATGCCGGAAAGGATCCTCTCCCTCCCTATCTTTTACCTCGTTGAGATAATAAAGTGTCGGACAGCATGAAACCGAAACAAAGCCTTGCCAAATGTACCACTTGTACCTGCAGGTAGATGTTCTGAGAGTTCACTAGGTGTAAGAGATGCGAAGGGAAATAAAGCTAGAGCTGCTGAAGTAAAGATGCTGACTAGGCCGGACGTCAGGGGTGAGAATAGAATAGGACTGAGCTGGCGCAGTGACTCGACGCCCAGCAACCATCTGGAAATCCAGACGTGTAAAAATTATTTAGAAACAAACAATGGTAAAGTCACTCGGTCTGGCCTTAGCAAGCTGGTGTGAATATTATTTTCTTGTATTTCTTATGGAAATTATGTGGCAAAAAAAGAGAACTTGTCAACTAAACACAGTGGACATATGCTTGCAATAAATATTTTGAATTAAGAAAAATACCATTACTTATAATTTTTAATAGTGGTGGCTGATGTAGCATGCTCCATATAAAGGAACTGCTCTCCACCTAAACTTGGGAACTAACCAGACTTCCCTGCTTTACATTTTTCATACTTTATGTGGCACGCTAGGTCTGAAATGGTATTGTTTTGATTTATACTATATGCTCCCTTGTGTCTCAACAAAGCTATTCCTCTTTGATTAGCTCTAACTGTACTGAAACACATGTGCTAGGGGGTTGCTTTTCATTTCAGATTGGCTTCCATGGTATTTTGCCATCCAAAGCTGTAATACTGTGCCTGGAGTGGAAAATGCCTTTTGTAATTTTTCAGTTGGGGATGGATGGCATTTGCTAATCCTGTGCTTGAAGAATTTGCTGTGAAAAATGGCAAAAAGTGTTATCACTTTTTGCTATGTGTGGATTGCACTGTGCTAATGCTATGCTTAAAAACTCTGCTAGAGAAACAGATACAGAAGGTGAGCAGATTCACAGCGTCATTGGTGTAGGGTGCTCTATATAAAGGTGCTGCTCTCTGCCTAAACTTGGGAACTACCTAGAGCTCCCTGCTTCCTTTTTTGTAATTTATGTGGCACTTTAAGCTTGACAAGGTATTGTTTTGACTTATGCAGGGTGCTCCCTTGTGTCTGACCAAAGCTATACCTCTCTAATGGGCTTTAACTAGAGTGAAATATGTTTCAGGAATTGTTTTTATTCATTCCAGGATGGCTTGGATAGTATTTTACCAATTCAGAGCTGTAATTTTCTGCCTGGAGTGGTAAAAGACTTAAGTAATTTTTTATTTTGGCGTATATTGTATTACATTATAATTGCATTTATATAATGCTTACTATCCCTGAAGAGGCATCTAAGTGCTTTTTGGTGAGTAGCTCACTACTCCGGAACCCAAAAAGGTTTAGTGGTGAATTAGTGTAGGTAAATATGAAATAAATTTGAGCGGTGGACATGTCAGTCTGTTATATGGATTGAAAAGGATGGTGGAGGGATAGAGGAGGGAAGGGTTTCCATTTATAGAGTACTTGCCACCCTTGATGAGGTGTTGAAGCACATTTCAGTGGTTAGCAAAATGCTCTGTAACCCAAACAGGATTTGTGGGGAATGTGTATAGGGCAGTATGAAATTAATTTGAGCGGTGGGCATGTGAGTTTGTTATTTATATTGAAAAAAGAATAGTATGGCGCTTGCTAATCCTATGCTTAAAGACTTTACCGTAAAAATGGTAAAAGGCTTTGTCACGCTTTATCTGGGCATAGATGACCTTGTGCTAATCCTATGTTTAGATACTCTGCTGAACAAATAGACATTGAGATTATATATATAAATATATATATAAAAAAAAACAAAGAAAACTGAGACTTAACCGGAAAAGGAACAACAGGAAAAAAACGAGTGGAAAAGGCCGGCATGGGAACAAGGGGCCAATCGAACAAGAAGCAACAATGATGGACAACGCCACAAAACTCACGGTAATCCATCTCACTAACACAATATTGTCTGTGAATGAGATCAATGTATTACAATTGGGACTGTCATTTTGCCCCGAGTCGAACTTTGATTATGCTGACGTGAGAGCAAACTTGTATAAATTTGAAAGGAAACTGAAACTGTGCAAAATACATGCAGGAAAGGACACAATGAGACACACCAGAGAGGAAATGGAACCAAATGTGGGAGGACCATCAATAGGAGACATTTCCACTCTTGTAACCCTAACACTATTAGGAACTGAACAAACTCAGGTGACAGCCCGAGTATATTGGACCCCTTTGATACTACATATGGGACACAAATAGCGCACCTCACACACAGAGATACAAGGGCCCCGGCTGGGACTACCTTTAGAAGGAAATCAAAATGTGTGCCAATTACACCAGAGATAACATTGATGTATTTAGTGATCTAGTCAAAGGGGATTTGGACAAATTACTAGGAAATCGAACAGTTTGCAGAAATGTCAGCAAAGATCAATGGAGTGCCATTAAGAGCCTTTAGCAAAACGCTGACATTGTAATTAAACCCTCAGATAAGGGTGGGAATGTTGTTCTTATGCCTAGAGATCTATACAAGGAGGAGGCAAAGAGACAACTTTTGGATGAAACATGTTACTGCAAAGTAGACAAACGGTATCTAGTTAATCTACAGGAGACGTATTACAAACAACTAGAGCACTGGCGAGACAAAGGGTTATTAACATAGTATGAAGAAAGATATCTCCATAAAGAAAATCCCAAAACACCAACTTTTTACCTATTGCCGAAAGTGCACAAGAGCATGTCTAAGCCACTAGGAAGGCTCATAGTTTCATCCATAGACAGACACTTCGATCACACAAGTATCTATATAGACCATTTTCTCTTTTCGTATGTAAAGGAATTATCTTCCTATGTGAGAGACACCGCTGATTTTATTCACAAAATCTCTGAAATCAGATTGGATGAGCACTGCTGGCTGGTTTGTCTTGATGTCGAGTCCCTTTATACCAGCATTAGGCACAACGACGGCATCAAGGCATGCCAGTTTTTTCTGAAACAGCATAAATTGGAGTATTTGGAACACATCCTCATGTTATTGTAAATGATCCGGCTGCGTCTGAACGAAAATGTATTTTTATGTGAAAAAGTACACTACAGACAGCAACAGGGGACTTCCATGGGCCCCAAGCTATGCCAAACTTATGGTTGGCTGGTGGGAGAATCAGGTGCTCTGGAACGACCTTACGGAGAAATGGGCATTGAATGTGGTTAAGTGGATGAGATACATAGACGACGTCTTCTTTATCTGGCGGGGTCTGAGAATAATTTGAATTGTTTTATCGATTGACTAAATATCAACAATGTAAACTTAAAATTTACAACACATTACAGCAGACACTCTGTAGATTTGTTAGACGTCAGAGTTACCAAGGGAAACAACCAATTGGCCACAACACTTTTCCGCATAGGGACAGCAGAGAACTCGTTACTCCACTCCTCCAGTGCTCACCCCCCAAGCTTTTGATGGGAAATCCCTTTCAGTGAGTTTTTAAGAGCTAAATGCAACTTTTCTACTGAATTACATTTTCAAAGAACGAAGGTAGAGATGAAAGAGAGATTTAGAGTTAGATGGTATTCTAACAAATCACTCATGGAGGCAGAATCTAGAGTTAACAAGATGTCAAGAGAAGAGGCACTAACTCCCAAAACCAGCACTTCTACGACCAGTCCTGAAAGCCCTACAGTAAGATTCATAACAAAGTATTGCAGCCAGCCCAACCAAATACGGAAAATACTGAAAAATAGATGGGATATATTAAGGCAAGATCCCATCTTGAGAAATGTTGTAGGTACCACTCCGGGCATTTCGTACAGACAAGGCCGGTCTTTGAAAGACTGTCTAGTACAGAGTCATTTATCCCCGACTGGTTAAAAACTATGAAAGGGTTCAGGAAATGTGGGAATTGCAAGGCGTGCAAGTACAGTCAGAACTGTAACGAGATCTTCCTACCTAAAACGAAAATGAAATGGAAGATTAATACCCTAATCATGTGCACTACGTAGTTTCTGGTATACCTTATTCACTGCCCTTGTAACTTATGGTACATAGGGTCAACCACAGCATCTGTAAAAAAATGCATTCTAGAACATTGGCTTGCGATTACCAATCAGGACTTCTCATACAGCACTGGGAGACACTTTAACCGATTCCACCAAAATGACGCATCAAAAGCAAGTTATATAGGGATTGCCACGATTAAAAGCAATATCAGAGGTGGAGACAGATTGGGAGCACTACGCAAATTAGAGTCACGGTTGATTCTATTGGCAGGCACCCGCTTTCCTGATGCTTTAAATATGGATGAGGAGTTACATTCCCACCTTTAAAAATGTATAAACTAAATAGACAGTGGAATTGTTAGTAGGAGAGCTGAATTCTCACCATATAGATTTAACTTTTAAACTTCCCCTTCCCGCACACCCTCACACCTTTGTTAGTTATACCAGCTAGATTAACTATACAAAATATTCTGTAAGGACGCGCGTGTCCCTTTGGTCCTCGAAGTATCAATATGGATATCAAAGACTATTTTAATGCTTATAGTGAACCAATACTTTTTCCTTTTTCTTTTCCTTTTCTAGTTTTGGAATAGGAGATAACCTAATCAACCTTCAGCTGTACTTGTGCATACAATTATCTAATTATTCATTTTTTCTTGTTATTGTACCAATATTGGCTTAATGTAAATGTACACTTATGTATAAATTGGTTTGTTCAAGCTGGATATATGGTACTATACCGTAATTTGTTTTTGAGCTCTGAGAGCTAATTCCTTATTTTTGCATTGGTACTAAACCATAATCTTGGACCAACTAATGAATTTTGCAATACTTGAATTGTATTAAAATAATAAGCTGGAGTTTTATATTTTCACTTATGAAATAATGTATTCACACACAAAATCACAATGGATAGAATTGATTGTCTCACTGAATATCAGTGACAGTAACTGATATTAGAATTATTGCGTATCAAGAATTATTGAGCATATAGGAAAATATGTTTTCTATTTCTATGAATTTGTGTGGTTACACATTTAAAAGGTGGTATGAGACGAACGCGGGTCATGTGACCAAGAACAACTTGTTGTTCGAAACGCGTTATCCCTCGACTTTTAGATTTGCCGAATAAATACTACTTTGGAAGAACTACGGGCTCATCTGAATTCTCTGACCTGAATTCTGCTTTCGTGTATATATATATATATATATATATATATATATATATATATATATATATATATAAAGATGGCTCCTGTGTGCACAGACCTCGAGCGCTTCTGAATCCGGAGCCTAATCCGCGGTGGAGCCTCACCACCAAATCATTTCCAAAACAATCTTCTTTCAAAGATAAGTGAAACGCACTCACACATTGTCAAGATCCCAAGTTTTTCAGTCTTTTAATTCATTTTGAATGATCAGAGGTAAGGTAGCTCTGAAAAGAGCTTTTGGGTTCTGTGGCTGTTTTAGGTACCTACAAGTAGGTTCCAATGCACAGTCTTAAATTCAGGAGGAATATTCTATTCCCCTCATCTGAGAAGTGCACACCATCTCCTCTGTAGATGTCTTGCATGTTGTAACGCAAGTTGTTGTTGTATATTGAACCCATTCCACAGTCTCTCATGTAAGCAGAAACAGATTTATTCACATGTTTCTGTGCTTTCTCAAATTGTGGACAAAATTGGTTGGACCAGTTCCATTTCTGTCTTTGGCATATATTGGAATATACCAAGGCAGTTTGTGGAAAATGTGTCATCAATTGATCAAAGGTGGCTTTTAAAAGCATTTCCAGACCAACCCCAGTCATTTTGCCCAGATCATTTCCTCCACAGTGCACTATTAAGAGGTCAGGGTTTGGCAGATGCAAAAAGGTTGTCACCAATGGTATCAATTGATGACATCTCAATCCTCTTTGGCTAATCCATTTGATTTCCACATTTGATAAATCAAGGTTGTGAAAATCTCTGCTAGCTGAATACCTTTGAGCCCAGTGGATGTAGCTATGTCCAATAATCCACACAGAATACATGGTGAGAGAAGGTCCTGGTGCAGTCAGATGAAGTGTGGGAATGAAATGGCAGTTGGAACAGTAGGAGTTTACAAAAAAATAATTGTGGAGTTTCCCTGCTGTTGAATCACAAGCAACGATTGGTGGATTCAGTTACTTGAAAACAGAAAGTTAGGGTGCATGGTTGTGTTGTGTGTAAGAAGCAATTTGAATGGTTAAGAAAAAGTCACTTAAAGCAATAATGCCCTGGTTAAGTTGGTGTATTGAGAGGTCAAACATCCTTGCTGACCTAATTTGCAACATTGTAGAATAAACTTTTGAACCTGAGAGTTCAGTTAGGAGGGAGTTGCTATGGTAACAGATAGAAAGGTCTGAGAGGGGGATGGGTGTTGGTTTGAAAATAGTGAGGGAAGACTTTTGATTGGTTGAAATAAGGCATATGTGTGTAAAATTAGAGATTTTCGATGCCAGTCTTGGTTTCAGTGTATTGAGTGCACACCTTTTGCTCTGCTAAAGAAAAATTGGTGTGTGTGTCTGACACTGTTTTCAATCTCCCAAAGCATTTGTAAAGGTAAGTAATAATTTATTTAATTTAGATAGAGACTTGTTTGCTCTATTAAGAATATTTGGAAGCAGATAGTTAATTTTCAGTAGTGAAAATGAATGCTTGTACATAGGTCCTGTGTTGTGTTTCTAAAATGTTATTCAAAAAACGATTTTGGGTGCAAATCAATGGTATTTTCATTTGGCACTTATTTATGATTGCCTTGTGCAGCCGGTGCATCACTTTAAACATGGGAAATAAGTGACGCTCATGTTGCGCAAGGCCTACATAAATAAGGCCCTGAGTTTGTTTGCTGTTGGTTTGTTTTTTTCTTTTTGATAATGCTTGATATCAACATTTGCAAGATAGAGGATTTGTATTTTGGGAAACAGTGAGGTTTCAAAAGTGATATTGAGGGGTTGTACATAGGTTCTGCGCAATGTTTCTAAAATGTTATTCAAAAAACGATTTTGGGGGCAAATCAATGGTATTTTTATTTGGCCCTTATTTATGATTGCCTTGTGGCGCCGGTGCATCACTTTTAACATGGGAAGAAAGTGACGCACTGGTGGCGCTAGGCCTTTATAAATAAGGCCCTGAGTTTGTTTGCTGTTGGTTTCTTTTTTGCTTTTTGATAATGCTTGCTAAGAACATTTGCAATATATAGGATTTGTATTTTGGGAAACAGTGAGGTTTCAAAAGTGATATTGAATGCTTATACATAGGTTGTGTGCAGTGTTTTTTAAATGTTATTCAAAAAACGATTTTGCGGGCAAATCAATGGTATTTTCATTTGGCCCTTATTTATGATTGCCTTGTGCAGCCGGTGCATCACTTTATACATGGGAAATAAGTGACGCTCTTCTGGCGCAAGGCCTTCATAAATAAGGCCTTGAGTTTCTTTGCTCTTGGTTTGTGTTCTGCTTTTTGATAATGCTTGATATCAACATTTGCAAGGTAGAGGATATGTATTTTGGGAAACAGTGATGTTTCAAAAGTGAAATTCTGTGCTTGTACATAGGTTCTGTACTTCAAAAAACACCAGAAAAGCTGCTGGTAAGACAATTAAGTCTTTTCTTCGCAACATATGTCGTACAAAAAGAAATGATATTGGTAATGTGAATATTCAGAAGGAGACGGCAAATCTAAAAAGGAAGGAGAGGCCCACAAAAAATGTCTTGATTGGAGTAGGAGAGAAGAGAATGGATAGCAATAGAAGGGTAAATCAATTTAGGGACATTCGTAGGCGAATGTTTCGTAATAGAGTAGTTTTAAAGTTGCTAAAAAATGATAAGAAAGGTAAACAGAGAACTGCTTTTTATTAGAAAAAGAAACGTGTAGAGAAGATTGTTGATCAGGCTTTTGAAGTTAAGAAAAAATTATTTATTTTAGTAATCAAAAGAATTAGGATACTTAATAAGGCAATTGATGTTTTCAAATCGAACAGTAGATGGAAAAGAATTATTAATCGGACAAATTTTTGTGAAGTATTTTCTGGCAAATTGATGCATAGTTCAAGTTCTGAGCCATTTTTCAATGAGGAGAGTTACTTTCAGGAAAATGATTTGGTGCATGCAGTTGACACCAGTGGTCGAGCATATGAGGTGAAAGATGGTTGTGTGATGGAAAAAGAGAAACTTGTGTCTAGAGATGCAGAAGAGGTGTTAGATGATGAAGTTTTAGGGAGACGTACTAAGGGTCCAGTGTACACATGGAAATGCAGTAGTATTTGTAGTGTGCGACAGCATTCAATCGATTTGCTTCGAAATTTCTTACGTACATATAGTAAGAAAAGTCTCAAACAAAAAATGAAGATCTTGCAAGAGTTAGATCCTTGCAGAGTGAGAGAAAGCACAGGTTTGCATGGGCATTCACTGGCTTGTCTTTCTAGAAAAGTATGTCAGAGTGTTTTTCATCATTTTAGGATGTTAGCAGTGCATCATAATAAGGTGAGGAAATTAGTGAGAAAGTTGTATTATACAAAAAGTCCAGCACTTAAGCTTAAACAGTTAAACAGTGCTCTTTTGCATGGATCTGAAGTGGATGTGAAGACTATTTGTGAAGAAATTGAGTTTTGTTATTTTGGGAACAAAGAGGACAGTGTAGAAATGGATATAGTAATGGATGGTAATGTGGAAGACAATGGACAGATTTCAAGTACAGAAAAGTTTGACGAGGAAATTACCAAGTTTAAGGTGAAATCAAATGAAAGGCCTAATTTAACTTATGTGTGTTGTCGCCGGACTCATTATAAGATTCCGACTAGGTTAGTTGATTTATATGCAAAATGTGAATTGGAAAATAATAGTGAATGGAAGGATTTTGTAAGTTATTTGTTGGTGGAGAATTCTTTTGATTTGAGTTTTGATCAGAGTATTTGTAATTATTGTTTGAAAAAATTAAAGGAAAATAGAATGCCTGCTAGAGCAGTTCATAATAATCTTCAGTTGATAGATATTCCTTCTGAATTGATGGATTAAAATACTTATGAATCAATTTTGATTCAATGTGTCCATCCTTTTCTAGCTATTGTTCGCATGGAGCCTAAGATAGGGAAATTACCTCCTACAGATTTACAAAGAGGATTAAAGGGAAGAGTTGTTTATTTGCCTCTAGATGTCAAGAAAAATATTGATACAATTGGTGTAGAAAGAGTAGAAGAGGATCCTCTAGTTATTCTAGTTAATGGGGTTCCGACAAAGAGTAAGAAAATCTGGCAAGATTTAGTGGATGTTAGGAAAGTCAAAAACGCAACGTTGTATTTGGTCAAAAACAATGAGTACTATAAAGATGTAAGTGTTGGAGCAGAGGAAACAGCTACAGAAGAAGACAGTGATTGTTCAGTTGGCCAAATTGAAAAAGTTGATGTGTCTAGAAGTGAAGAAATATATGAACATTATACTGTTCATCCTTTGCATTCCAAAGAAGTAATGGGGAATGCAATTGACTTCTTTCAATTGAAAGCAGCAAACGGAAGTCCCATTAGTGTATGGAAAGAAAGTTTGGAAGCTCGTTGTTTTCCACAGTTATTTCCAACAGGTCGTGGTGGACGATATGACGATCGACCAGTTCAAATTCCTCCAGCTGAATACCGGACTTTAAGATTATATGCTGAAGTTTCAAGGTTTCGGCAATGCATACCGTATTTGTTTCATCTACTGTATGAAAGTGATTTGTCTGGTCTTTCTTATGCAGTTAATCATATATTAAAAAGTGGAGCTCATCTGCAAAAATTTTCTGCAAGGGACTTTATGGAGAAAGTCAATCTGCAAGATAGTATTTTGGAATCTCAGCTAATCAATCTCATGGCATGTCAGCGTGGAACCAATGAGTATTGGTTCCGTCGTCATGGAGAATTGAAATGTATGCTAAGAAACTTAGGAACTCCTACATGGTTCCTCACTCTTAGCTGTGCTGAGTATGCATGGGACGACTTACTTCAATTTCTACGAGAGGCAAATGGAAACATACAAAATATAGAATTGAAAACACCTGGAGAACTGTGTTCTTTGGATCCAGTGAATGTTTGCAGATATTTTAATCATAGATTTGAAGCTATGATGTCTTTTATTACCAACAAAATAAATCCTCCCCTTGGAGAGGTTTTGGATTTCTTTTGGAGGAAGGAATATCAAGCGAGAGGTGCTCCTCATATACATATGTTGTTATGGATTAAAAATGCACCCAAATTTGGATCAGATTCGGATGAAATAGTAATGAGTTTCATTGAAGAGTATTCAACATGTGCTGTTCCAAAAACTACTGAAGAAAACAGTTTAAGGCAACAAGTTTTACGTTTTCAATCTCATCGTTGTGGAAAGTACTGTCGTCGAAAATTTAAAAACAAGGAAAAGTACTACACGAAATGTAGTTTTGCGTTTCCACGACCAGTGATTTCTAAGGGAAGAGTAAATAATTTGATGTCATCTCTACGACATACTGTGACGTTGAAATCTCCCAAAAATACATACAATTTAAAAAGAAACGAAGAGTCTAAGTACATCAACGATTACAACCCAGTGATTTTGTCCATGTGGAATGCTAACATGGATATTCAGTTCGTTGCTGACAACTCTATTGCTGTGGCTCGATATGTGACATCTTATATCACAAAAAAAGAAAAGACAGAACTGAAGGAAATGTGGGAGGACATTTCACATGAAAAGAGTCTAAGCAAGAAATTATACAGTTTCAGTCTGAAGATGTTGTCGCATCAAGAAATTGGAGGATATGAATGTTCTGATCGGTTATCATCAGCAAGTCTCTATGCCAAATCAAGAACAATCATTTGGGTGAGTCTAGGTCTTGCTGCAACACGAAACCGAGTTTTGAAATCTGTACAAGAAATTAAATATTTGGCGGAGAAAGAACCAAACAGTACAGATATTTTGAAGACAAATATGTTGGATACATACTATCCAAATAGAAGTACTCACCTTGAGAACACTTGTTTGTATGAAGTTCTGCAAAACTACAGTTATAAGAGGAACATCACAGAAGATATCAATAATGGAAAATATGCAGTCATTGGCTATGAAGGATGTCTAGTGAAGCAGAAAAAAGGCCATTTGATTAATCATCGAAAATCGAGTTGCGAAGCTCCAGACAAAAGAGAATTTTACTATTTAGCTCTTTTGCAACTCTTTAAGCCATGGCGTACAGAAGAGGAACTACTTGGAGATTTTCTCTGTTATGAAGACTCTTTTAATGCAACTAAGGATACCATAGAATGTCCTATTTTTCTAAATTATCTGCAAATGTTGAACGAAGAAATAGAGCAAGAAACCTCAATTGCTGAAGAGATTGCTAGAGACAGTTCTCAAGACAGTCAGAGTTCTACTTCATTGAGTCAGGATCCACTAGGAGGACCTATTATCCAAAATGAAGCTGCCACTGCCATGGATGAGGTGGAAAGAGCTATGGAACAAGCTCAAGAGGATGGAGTTAACTTAGAAGATTTGGTAAAGCAACTAAACGTTGAGCAGAAAAAGATATATTATGAAGTCACAGAACAGATTGAACATGGATTCAGACATGAGAAAAAAGTGTGCTCCTAAACATCATTTAAGCCTGTTCGACTGTACGTAAGTGGAGAAGCGGGAACAGGAAAAAGCTTTCTGATTAAAGCCATTGCAACTTATCTGCAGAAAAGGACTGATTCACCGCTGCCTTGTGTTGTAACTGCTCCAACTGGTCTGGCAGCACATAACATTAAAGGGATTACTCTACATCGTTTACTGATGCTGCCAGTTGAGCATGATAATAAATTGCATTACAACAAGTTATCTGGAGATGCGTGTTCTGAAGTTTCAAGAGTCTTGAAGAAAATGAAACATCTTATCATTGATGAAGTAGCATGGTCTCAAATCTAATGCTTGCTTTTGTGCATTTGAGGATGCAAGAAATTCTTAGAACAGAGTATGATGTGTTATTTGGAGAAAAACACATTATTGTTTTTGGAGATCTATTGTAGTTGACTCCAGTAAAAGGACAACCAGTGTTTAAAATGCTCACACATGAAGATACCAGGAAGTCCCTTGGAAGCATTGGAAACGTTAATATATGGTTAAATTTTAAATATGCTGAACTGCTTCAAAATATGCGACAGGCAAAGGATGAAGACTATAAAAATATTCTGCAAGATGTAAGAATTGGAAAACTAAGCGAGCTTGGGAAAGAAGCTGTACATGCTCGATTAATTTCAAATTTGTATCCAAATGAAAACATTCTTCCTGAGAATATTTTTAAAAAAAATACTGAGAAGAAATCTGGGATATGTTTGATGCCAACTCTGCAAGAATGTTCCATCTTCAACAACAAAATGTTAGAGTTAGAAAATGAAGAGATTGTGAAACTGGAAGCAATAGATAAAATAGAGCATATGTGTACAACAATTGTTTTGTCCGAAAATTTGAAAACCAAATTGGATTCATTAGAGAAAACTATATCTAAAACAGCTGGTTTTGAAAAGACTCTGAATGTGTGTTTAAATTGTCGTATCATTTTGAGAAGGAATTTAAATGTTGAAAGAGGTCTGGCAAATGGAGCAATGGGTTATGTTGTTGATTTTGTGAATTATAGAAATAGAGATGGAATTGAATTTTTAAAAATAAAATTTGATGGCATTGAGCAAGTACAACAAATCAGTCGTTTTTCTGCTAGATTTTTACTTGTAAAAGACTTATATGTTCACCGAAAACAGTTTCCTGTTTGTTTGGCATATGCAGTAACAATTCATAAATCTCAAGGTTTAAGTGTAGATAATGCTTTAGTGAACATTCGAAGATCTGTGTTTAAAGAGTGTATGGCATATGTGGCATTATCCCGAGTCAGAACTTTATCAGGATTGTACTTGATTGCGTGTGATGAGACAAAGATTTGTGCAGATCTAGATTGTGTTAAAGAATACAATAGGTTAAGAAGAGAGTATGCTCCACATTTGCCTCAATATCCTCTGTTTGAAAAACGTGTGGTAGGCCGAAAAAGAAGAAATGAGAGTAATTGCAGTGAGGTAGTAGCAAAAAGACAAAACGTAGATGAAACTGTAATTCAAAACAGAAAGAAAAAGGATTGTGAAGAAAATGTTGTTGGATTTCAGTTTGAAAATAGTTCTGGTGTCAACTGCTATGCTAATGAAGTAGTTAATGTTGTTTTTTTTCTTCAAACTTTACAAGAACAGATTATTGAAAATCGGGATCAAAGATTGTGTGGTTTATTGAATTCTGTTTTTGAGAAATGTAGCAGTGATAGAGCAAAAATAGAAAGTGTAACAGAAATTCGAAATATTTTAGATATGTGTTCTGGTCAAGATACATTTTCACAGAACATTCAGCTGGATTGTTAGAAATGTTTAATGTATATGTTTGGTGTTTTGGAAGATGAAGGTGTAGATGTAGATAATCTTTTCAGCCTTTCTTATCAATGGCAGCATGACTGCCACAATTGTAGTTCATCAAGTAATACTTGAATAGATACTGAAAGATTTATATATTTGACTTTACCTGACTGTAAATCAGTGTCATTTAAAAATCTAGTTAAAGCAGCTCTTCATAGTATGGTGTGTACCCAATGTAACTGTCCAATGCTATCCACATTATTTATACAAAGTTATGGTCAGTATATCATTTTAGTTTTCCAACGATGTAGACCTGATGGAACTAAATTGTCAACTTGTATCAAAAATGTTGTGGCTTCTCAGTTATCAATTTCAGGAAGAACCTTTACAACTGAAGCTATTATTTATCATGACGGTCCTTCGACAACTTCAGGACATTATACATGCTACTTAAAATGTGAAAAAGGTTGGAGTTACTGCAATGATTCTCATTTGACTTATAAACAACGTTTGCCTTATGACTCTAAAAATTGTTACCTATTGTTTTTAAAACCAAAGTTTTAGTAAAGGGAATTGGCCTTTGAAGACGGGAATAGATAATAAAAGTTAGTTAGTTAGTTAGTTAATCTAATGTTTTAAATTATTTATCTCATATAGGTACTGTAAGTGGATCTCAAAGTAAAAAATACTCATATATCAGACACGATTTGCCCGTAAGGAAAGTGTAAGGTATGATTTTCTTAGATTTTTTTTCATAGGAAGTCGATGAAATGGAAGTTATAGAGAACAGCAGACTTTTCTTCCACCAAAAGGGCCTTCACTATCTTCTATTTGGCCTCACGGAAAAGTAAGTGAATTAAAGATTAGTGTACTTATATGAGTTGTAAGTGTTTATGTTTTTTTTTAAACACAATCTTTTAGATTGTGTTTTTTTTCCCCGCTGTTATATGATGAAGAGTTTGAACTCACTAATTTAAGTGAAGATCAATATATTCTGAGAACAGAAAAAAAATGTTGTAACATGTTGTTTAAGTTATTCTATAGTTTGCATTGTGTAATCTATATTGTATTCCCATTGTCTCACACTCATTTTTCTTTTTCCACCCTTATTTAGCTCCCTTTACTCACTTACACTGCCTTTCTTTCACTTTGTTTCATCACTGTTCCTTTACTCCACTTCATTCACAACTCCTCAATCCAATTTCAACTGTCTGCAGTTCCTCTCTCCCTTCTACCACTTTTCATCTTTCTCACATTCTCTCAGTAACACTGCTTTAGTTCTCTTCCCCTCTATTTCCTTCTTTTGCTCCTTTACTCTTTTTGCAATCTTCACTCATTGTACTGCAGTTCACTCAGTCCTTCTCTTTGTCTTTCTGTCTACTTACTTCCTCACTCCTTTTTCCTCTATCGTTCTATATTAACCTCATTCCTTACATCCCTTCACTCTGTGACTCCCCTTCACTCGCTCTCAGTCATCTTCCATTGCACTTTATTATTAATAGTTCCTCATTTAGACTCCTCTCCTTTTCACTCATTTTCCTTTTACTTTCTCTTCTTTCCTGATTTCGTTTTGGTATCTCGCATTCTTTTAGTATCTTACTTATCTTCAGTAATTTGTTCTCTTTCTATTTCTTTTTCCCTCTTTTTTCTCTTTCTACATTACTTTATTTCTGTTTTTGTATCCTTCACTATTGCTTTATTTCTTAGTACACTTTTTTTTGATTTTTTACCTCTTGACCTGTTTCTTCTATTTTAAAAAATATATTTTACTAATTATAATTTGTTTTTTCTTTTGTCTTTCACAGATACAAAGTGTAGTTTAAAGATGCAAGTAAGTTTTCATTAATTATATGGTAAGTGTGAGTACAAAATGTAGTTTATCATCACCCTTTGTTTTAACCTCACTACTTTTCTCTCACCCTACCTCACCTCTGTTTTCTTACTCTACTTCCCTCACTTATTCTTATCCTCCATATTTACTTCTCTTTTCCTTACTTTCCTACCACATTCAACTTCTTTCAGTGCCCCTGCTCACCCACACTCCCTCTCTTTTCTTTTTTTTCTGCTTCACTTAGTCCCTTTCTGACACTCCTTCCTTTAGTCTCTCTGTTCTTTCTCTCTGTCACTCCCCATGTCTTACCCTTATTCACTTTTATCCACCCTCTTTCACTCCTTTTTACTTACACTCACTGCTATTTTCTTTCCCTCCGTAACCACTGTTCCTTTTCTCTGGTTCCGTCACTACCTTTCATTCCTCATTCTTTACTCTCCTTCCTTTTACTCTCATCACCCATTCACATTCTCCCAGAACATCAGCTTTAGTCTTCTTCCTCTTTCTTCTCTTCTTTTGCTCCCTTATTCATTTTCCTTTTCTCAGTTACTTCCTCTTACACCTTTTCTCTGTTTTACTATCTATTACACAGTTCATCTGTGTTCCTCCCTCTAGCTCTCTTTCTCTTTACACCACTCTCTTTATCCCCATTCCTCATGCTCACTCCTTCATTATTTTTTTTTATTTTTTTTTGTTGGTGCGCTGACGGGTCGCGCCCCGGTACGCGCACCGGGGCGCTCACCGGTACGCGCACCGGGAGCGCTCCAGAGTGAAACATAAAAAAAAAGAATATACTTTTAAAAAACAAAATATTATATTAATATACAACATAGGATTCATTTTTAGAAAAACATACCATTTTAAGCTATAGATATTTGCAAAAAAATAACCTTAGAAATTCACTAAAAAACACATATGTATGAGACCCTATAAAAAGTTAAGAGTTAGCAGATACAAAACCTATGAAATTCACTGAAAAAAACATAGGTTTCACACCAGTTATAGTTAGGAATTAGCATTTAAAAAACCTATGAAATTCACTGTAAAAACCATAGGTTTCACACTAGTTATAGTTAGGAATTAGCATTTAAAAAACCTATTAAATTCACTGAAAAAACCATAGGTTTCACACCAGTTATAGTTACCAGGAAATTTTACTGACATAAAACCACTGAAATTCCCACGTTAGAGTTAGTTGGACTCACTATAACTTGTGCGTGTAATGCACTGCTGATGACATCACATATTACATCACTCATGACATGGTCAGTGACATCACTCATGACATCACTGATGACACCATCCTTGTGACAGAGTGACTGACCTCCTTTCACTGTAAAGTAACCCTTGAAACACATATTCAAAAATAGAAACTAACATTTTCAAAAAAGTGGAGATACCTATACCAGTTACAACAACCAATTCAGTAATTCCACCATTTATATACACATCCACTCATTCACCAACAGTTCTATATAGTCATTCATACATATACTCACTCATCATATGTAGTGAGACACCTATACATCCGTTAACACACCGACAGTCTTCCAAAAGTTGCTCACACACATACTCACACATGCAAAGAAACTATTGAACATCCATTTTTTTTGCATATACAGCTATACACACACTACCACCTTACTTCTAAGGAAACTTACACATACTTACTCTCTTAAACAATCACTTATAGAAACACATACTTATTAAAACAAGAACTCTTTCAATCTCTCACTCTCACATATACTCACTTATATACATCAATACTCACATATACTAGATTAAAACATATGTAGTTACTGATAAAGACACTACTAAGACAGTCATTCACTTACTAACGCATACATATACACACTCATTCACCCATACAGTCCGGCACATATGCTGTCTTCACAACACATACAAACAGTGAGTCAGTCATTGATGCATCTATGTGCTAAGTAACACCCCCACCAAATCATACTGACACTTAAACTGATACTAAAAAAAATCTAATAACCCATATACACACACATGTAGCTACTCACCAACCCATGCAGCCACTTATACACAAAGTGATACACTGATACAAACATTTAAATATTTAAACAATACTCGCTAATATATGTATTCACTATGATACACTTAATAAGCCAGTTAACCAATCAATTAAAAAAAAAAACATCCATTAAGACACTTATTGAAACATTTATTCTCCCATCGACCTTTACATATACATATATAACACATGTTTAATTTTCAGAAAGACACACATTCACTGGATGGTGTCATCAGTGATGTCATGAGTGATGTCACTGACCATGTCATGAGTGATGTAATATGTGATGTCATCAGCAGTGCATTACACGCGCAAGTTATAGTGAGTCCAACTAACTATAACGTGGGAATTTCAATAGTTTTATGTCAGTAAAATTTCCGGGTAACTATAACTGGTGTGAAACCTATGGTTTTTTCAGTGAATTTATTAGGTTTTTTTAAATGCTAATTCCTAACTATAACTGGTGTGAAACCTATGGTTTTTTCAGTGAATATATATATATATATATATATATATATATATATATATATATATATATGTATATATATATATATGTGTGTGTGTGTGTGTTTTATATACTTATACTACCTCACTCATGAATTGGTCAGTGACATAACTGATGATATCATCCACAGAACCACTCACACAACCTCTCATACACCTACTCACACAACCATACAGCCACTCACATACCAACTCACTCATCAACAGAGCTAATCACACACCCACACAGTCACACATACAGCCACTCACACAGCCTCTCATTTACCAATGCCCCTACTCACTTAGCCACTCACCCATACAGTCATTCACACACCCATACAGCTATTTACAGGAAATTCTATCACTAGGTCTAACCTACTGCAGTGATACAAAATTTGACTATACCCAAACAAGGATTGATCTCTTTCTTTATGTAAGAAAACTGAAACTGCAAAAACATTTCTATAATGCTAAAGCAATCACCACGAGTGCAGGATTGAGCAATGAAACAACTAATACACTTAATGTTGAACATATGGAAACACTACAGAACTTAATTGACTTGGAAATGGAAAATGAAAGTACAGATGAAGAAATCACACCAAGTGGAGCAGCAATCAGTTCGGACATAAATATCTGGCAAACAGTGAAAACAGGTTTTAAACCAAAATCAATTTTTATGCCAGCAATGCCGAAAGATGGTCTAGATCTGTTTGCAGAATATGTAATAAAAGATCTGAAAGAACTCTCCATTCTAAGCACCAAGCAGAGGTACAGAAGAAATGAAGACCATAACAGAAAATATAAGGCATTAATGGAAAAAATCAAATCCAGGCCCGACATCGTAGTAAGATGGTCCGATAAAGGGGGTAACATTGTACTATGGCCGTTGGAGATGTACAACGCGGAGGCATTTGGGCAATTGCAAGACAGAGAGTGCTACACAAGGATAAGCCCAACCCACTTGGTAGGTATCCAAGAAAGATACCACAATGAACTGTACAAATGGAGAGGGGAAGGCCTATTGAGCAAGAATGAACTCGAATTTCTTAAAACAGATTATTCGGTAACAGCACAACTGTACCTAATACCAAAGGTACATAAGAATGAGAAAGTGCCACCGGGGAGACCAATAATCTCAGCCATAGGAAGCCTCTTCGAGAATACAAGTGTGTACATAGACCACTTTCTCCAACCCGAAGTCAAGAAACTACCGGCATACATAAAGGACACGGGTGATTTCCTAAAAAAGATATTTGATGTCAGGTGGAAAGAAAATTATGTATTCTTGACATTGGATGTCCAAGGGCTGTATACCAGCATTAGACACAAAGATGGACTGAATGCCATAAAACATTTTTTGGGTAAAAGACCAATCAACCAGTATAAACACACTACAATGATTCTGGAGATGACTGAGTGGTGCCTCACAAATAACACTTTCATTTTTGATAAATTGTTTTATAAACAGATTCAGGGTTCAGCAATGGGTACGTGCTTCTCCCCCAGCTATGCGAATCTGCATATGGGCTGGTGGGAGGAGCAGGTACTGATGACCCAACACCAGGAGATAATGGAAAAGAATGTAATTGTTTATAAGCGATTTATTGATGATATTTTTATTTTGTGGGAGGGTAGTGTGGAAAGTGCCAACAGCTTCACAGAACAGTTGAATGAGAATTCACTAAATTTAAAACTTACGTGCAATGCTAGCAGAGAAAGTATTCAGTTTTTGGATGTGGAGCTATTTGTAGAAAATGGCAAAATACAAACACGCACGTACCGTAAGCCCACTGCGGGCAATACCATCCTCCACGCAAACAGTTTCCACCCAACACCACTAAAACAGTCTATACCATACGCAGAATGCCTTAGGATGACCCGCAATTGCAGCACAAAAGATGGGTTAGCAAATGCCAAGACAAATCTCTTTTCGAGATTGAAAAATAGAGGGTACTCAGATAAAACATGCAAGGCTGCAGAGACAAAATGTAACTCTAAAACCCGCCTGGAATTACTATTCCCAAAAGAAGCGGAATCTGGGGCGACCGCACCTGATAGACAACCACCTAGGCTAATCACGGGCTTTAATCGTCACCAAGCCAACCTACGCAAAATACTCCGAAGGCATTGGCCATTGGTTAGAAATGACTCAACCATAGGTAAAGTAGCGGGTGAAAGACCACTAGTGTCCTTCAGGAAGGCAAAGTCTATGCGGCAACAATTGGTTTGCAATGCCCCAGAAATACCGAAACAAAAGGTTTGGTTTCAATCCCAAAAAGGTTTTAAAAAATGCATGAAATGCAAAGCCTGCATCCATGGCAAAAACACTGTTAATATCACAGTACCCTTCCGAAAACAACCCTACACTCTGAGGGATCACTATACATGCAAAACAGACCATGCTGTATACATGTTAACATGCATATGTGGCAAAATATATGTAGGGTCAACCATTCACCCAGTACATGTCAGAGTGTTGCAACACCTAAGGGCAATAACTAACAAGGACCCAGCGTACCCTGTAGCGAGACACATCCACGAAGTACATGGTGGAGATGCTAAAGGCTTAACCTACTGCGTACTAGACAATGTCCCAAAAAATGTTAGAGGCGGCAATCGCAAACTTGCATTGCGTCGTCTGGAATCCAGATATATAATCTTACTGAATTCCAAAATTCCCATAGGGCTTAATGCAGATGAAGCCCTAAGTGTACATATCTAGAGCAGCTCCTTATCTTTCCCGAGTACCCTATAACATTGTACAAAAACATACGCGATAATTTGTAACCAATCACTTATTTTTTCACATAGTTATACTTAACCCTGATCTGATGGTAAACACCCCCAAATGGCAAGTATGGCACGCCTTGATCTCTATACTCAAGAGACTTCATCCATAAGCAGGAGATTCAATGCGCACTAGCGCAACACGGCATTTCTCCTCAGCGATTCAAAATACGAGAGGCTCGCAAGAAACAAACAGGAAGGTACTCACTGATTACACGAGGGCGCCTTGACAACTGCAAACTTGTTCTGCCCCTGCCACTAGGCGAGCAAACCGATGTCTAATACAGCCGAGCCTATTTGTGAGAACCGAGGTCTAGGCAACCAATCACGATCAGTAGGGGAACACACCTCCCTTCTGATACGCCAGATCCACCATGACACCGAAGACATGCAAGGTGTCACGTAATACAGAGGTTTTCTCCCGCCAATGGTATTAAACACCAATCATTTACATGTAGTAATGACAGGATGTAAAAAATGTATTAATCATGATTGTAAATATATAACAAGTGTGTGTCTACTGAAATCAAAGTAAGGGAACAAAGAAATGCATTATAAATTGCCAGAGAAACGAATGAACTGGGATAAACACGTAATTGTTTGGGTGTAACTTACAGTCACCATGGTAACAAATCAATGCCAATCAGGAATGACCATTATGACTCATGTGACATTTTGAAACATGTATAAAAGCGTTATTTTGTTTAGTCAGATGTTAGTGAGCAAGGCGGAGGTTGCCGCCGAAACGCGTCTGAGCAGAAGTTGATATGAAATAAACACCCTTGAACTAAGATACACGGAGTCAGCGCCTTCTTGGATGGTGAAGTTTGGTGTGGTATGAATATATATGTATATATATATATATATATATATATATATATGTGTGTGTGTGTGTGTTTTATATACTTATACTACCTCACTCATGAATTGGTCAGTGACATAACTGATGATATCATCCACAGAACCACTCACACAACCTCTCATACACCTACTCACACAACCATACAGCCACTCACATACCAACTCACTCATCAACAGAGCTACTCACACACCCACACAGTCACACATACAGCCACTCACACAGCCTCTCATTTACCAATGCCCCTACTCACTTAGCCACTCACCCATACAGTCATTCACACACCCATACAGCTATTTACACACCCACTTATTCACCCATGCAGTCACCCACACACCCACTCACTCACCCATACAGCCTCTCAACAAAGCCACTCACACAAGTACGCAATCACTTACATACCTATTTCCATATCCATATAAGCAATCTCAAGTATATTCATTTACTCATGCAGTCACTTTTCAATGCAACCACTCCTACACCCACTCAGTTAACCAAACACCCACTCATACTGGCATTTACCCATACAGCCACTTGCACACCCAGTCATTCACTCATAGTCATTTACACAGCCACTCAGTTACCCATGCAGCCACTCACACACCCACTCACCCACCCATACGGCCACTCACACAGCCACTCACTCACCCATTCATCCACTCACATATCCACTCACTCACCAATGCAGCTACTCACACAGCCACTCACTCACACAGACAGCTACTCACAAACCCACTTAATTACCCATACAGCTACTCACATATCCACATATTAACCCATAAAGCCACTCGAACATTAAAACAGTCACTCACACATCCCCTCACAAATGGATACACACAGTCGCACAGCCACTCACATAATATATGCTATAAAATGGAATTATTCATTAGTAGGACACAAAGTATACTTCTTTATTGTTTGTGATACCTTAGTACAATACAATATCATTTTATATCACAATTAAATCACCTAAATTGGAGTATCTCTGTGCTCAGACAACACAATGAATCTGAACATAACTTTTTAAACAGTGCCATTTTTTATGCTATCTTAAATTTGCTGCAGTAAGGGCAAGTTCAGACAAAAAATGGCAATTTATTCCAGGATGTGGGACCCAAGTAAAAGAAGGCTCTTCCTTCACATCTAGTTAATCAAATGAAGCTTGTTATCACTGGAACTCAAATTCCTTGTGGGGTGATAGCGCTTAAGCCTCTGACAAATGTGCTAAGAAGTTTTCTCCTGCAGAGCATTATAGGTTAGGCAGCAGAGTTTAAAAACTATTCTATTCTTCACTGGTACCCAGTGTAGAGATTGTAAAAGAGGAGTACAGTTCATTCTAGGAGGCTGGTGCGGCCTTGTTTTGCACTACCTGCAATTTAGACAGTAGTGACTCCTTGGTGAAAGCCAGTAACGCATTTCCATAATCCAGCCGACTTACAACAAGAGTAAGCCTGGGTATAAGATCTGCTAAGCTTGTGGAGTTTGTGGATTTTTGGCAACTTCACGTTCTGCGTGGAATGCGGAGTTACCGAAAACTTCGTGCTCCACAGAGGAGCAGAGTTTTTTTTTATGTTTGCGATCTCAAAATGCATTTGTGTGCGCCTGGGAGCGACTTACCGGGATGCCTGCGATCACCGACAGGCCTGGGCAATAAATTCCGTTCCGCTCGTGGAATTTGCGGAATTTGGGTAATTTTGCGTTCCACAGAGAACGCGAAATTGAGCAAAATTCTGCGTTTCACGACTTTGCGAAATGCTTTGCTTGTTCACGTTCTGAAATGCGTGTTCGCAAGATATTTCTCCCCGAGCACGCACACAGCGATTGTGAAGAGTAAAAAAGCATCGTGAACATGCAATTCCGCGGTATTTCTGCGTGTTTGCAGAGATTTTTTACCATTTCGTGATTACGCAAATTCCGCCCACCCCTAATCACCAATGAGATTTCCCATCTGTTCGATAGTGCCACATTCCCGCAAGATTGTGTGATTGCAAACATGTCATTCGGGCATGCCATCAGACTCCCGGCAGAAGTTTTGCGAAGATCGCGATCCTGTACACACAGAGTTTGCAATCTGGAGAAGAATTAACATCTGGCTGTATTTTTTTGTGCAAGGAGTCCTTTTTCTTTTATTACTTTTTTTGAGAGGAAGGACGTGCCCCAGAGTCTCCAACTTCCTGTTCCTGTCCAGCTGGCTCCTGCCAGTGCTTTGTTCATCTCCTGTTCACTTTTCATTTGGATTTGGTGCTGGAAGGATCACTCTTTGTGGCTTCCGCATCATATATCATCGGGTTTTGATTCTGAGATTTCACTGAGATTTCACAAGTAAGTTGGAAAACTGGTGTTGTTTGTTTGATTGGGGAATTGCACCTACATTTTTTGGTACTTTTCATAGTTTTCTTTAAAATGTATTGTGGTGGGTGGCCTGTAGTTCAGTAGGAGCCTACCTGTTTCTTTGTAAGTGATTTTTCATCTTTTATAAAGGAAACATGGTGCACAGTTCACTGCATTTTCTCCAAATATTGAAATTAATTAATTTGCAATATTTATTTACTTCCCTAGTCCAGTAGTCTGTCAATACTATAGGCCTTTCAGCCAGTAGTCCCAGAGCTATTCATGGGTGGATAAAGCAAATGTTTCTGTGGTGTCTGTGGAATTTAAACATCATTTAGGGCATGGATGGCATTGGATTGAATAGCAACATTTGTTTTTTGGGGGGATTCCACTTGTTTTGTGTGTGTTCAATACATGTCTTTGTCGGATGTATGTGGTGTGGTTGTTGTGTAACTTGCAAACCTTTTGTAGCGCTGTGGTTTTTTGTTTTTTGCATTGTTTAATTAAAGTTATGTTGTTTAGCATGCCTGCTTTGTCTGGCCATATGAGGCCTGCTTGAGTTCATTTTTTTCCAGGCCTCTTGCTTGTTGTGACTGTGAATGACCATGTGGCTGGTGGCCATTTTGTGTTGGTACTTAATGTGCTGCTGTTTTCATAGGCCTGCATGTCTTTCCTTTGTTCCTCTTGGCTTACCTCTTCTTGTTGTGGCCTGGCCATGTGGCTGGTGGCCATTTTGCGAAGTGGTTTTGCCATAGGCCTGCAAGTCTTCTTGTGGTGCCCATGCCTTGTTGTTGATTTGCATGCAATGTATTCTTATTTTACCCAGCAAAATATGCATTACAGTTCTAATATACACATCTAATATATTTGCAATATTATTGATTTGAATTGATTCACTATGTGACCTAGTCTGTCAATGGGTTTTCCAACCAATAGGCCCAGAGCTACTCTAGAGTGTTAGTTAACGGGTTACTTACTCAGTCAGTGCCAATCATGCGTGGGACCAGACAAGGGTGTCCCCTTTCACCACTTTTATTTGATTTATACATTGAACCCCTAGCTTGTAAGATAAGATCTGTAGAGAATATTGCCCCTTTTGAATTTGAAGGTTGGTCCAAACATATGGGGCTATACGCTGATGATATTAATATCTACACCCCTAATTTACATTGGTCAATGGAATGTCTACTAGAATTGACCAAGGAGTTCGGGGCTGTTTCAGGCAATGCTATGAATAAGGATAAAACAGAAGTTATGGTCTGGAACATAAATTCTGAAGGAATTGTCTGCAAGAGTGAGATGAGCTATCTTGGGGTTATGATAACTCAGGATATTAGGGATCTCACTAAAGTTATTTTTCTTAAGCTAAAAAAGGAGATAAGTGCTAGTCTGCGAGGTTGGGCACATCTACCACTTTCTTTGTTTGGCCGGACAAACTTGGTGAAAAATATGATCTTACCAAAGTTAACATTTTTGTTTGAAACAGTTCCTTTGATATTCAAGAAAGAGTGGTTTGTAAGTTTACAGAGTGAGATTAGTTCCTTCTGATGGGCATCGAAAGGGCCGCGTCTGTCTTAGAAGAAGCTTAGGAGAAGACTTGTTAAAGGAGGCTTAGCGCTCCCGGACTTCCAACTTAATTCTTGTTGAAAAACTGTATAATGCTGTTGGATACCCCGACAAACTCTGTGATTGGGAAAATGTTTTGTGCAATGCTCAGAAAGAAAAACTTTAATGAGCGTGGTTTTTTATATAAGTTCGCTGATCCAAAATGCTTTAAAAGGTTTAGGTTTAAGGTTTTTAGAGACTTAGGAGAGATATGGTTTAAAATCAGGAGGGCATTAAAAATCCCATACTTTAATCACATGGCTCTGATTTGGGATGCACCAGGGTCTCCCCTTTGGTCGAAAGATGCGTTGGCTCGACCGTTAAAGGAGTTGGGTCCCCAGAGATGGAAAGACCTATTTCCGGATGGGAAGTTGGTCTCCTGGGGATTTTGTGAAGAAGAATGGGGCCGAAGCATCTCTAGATTAAAATATCTGCAGATTCAGAGCTGGTCAATGGAAATAGAAGACCAAATTGGAATATACAATGAGTTGGAGGAGAAGCTTTTTTCAATCTGTGTATTTAAAAAAGAAGTTTCATTGTGGTATTGGCTGGTGCTAGAGATGGAGGACGGCCCCTTCAAGTTGCCTGAGACCTTTTGGGGAGATTGCTTGCCGGAGATCGCCACAGAAGACCAATGGCAAGTAACTATGTCTATGCTCTATAAAACAGTTAAACCTACAAATCTAAGGTGGAACTATTTCTTCTCGATTCTTAGGGCGTACTGGTATATATCGTTACTTAATTGTGACTATAAATTCTTTGCTAAAATTATGGCTGATAGATTGCGTGTTGTCATCCCTCAGTTAGTCCATGAAGATCAAAATTGCTTTATAAAGGGCAGATATTTGAAAGAGATAATTTTCTCGCTTGTTGGTACCATAGATATGGCTTCGGCTCATGGTCTTCCCTTGGCGGTTATCACGTTAGATGCAGCCAACTCGTTTGATTGTGTGAATAGGGCTTACTTGCTTGCCTTAGTAAAACATCTTAATTTAGGTCAGAATTTTAACTCTATTAGCTCTTCAAGGAGCCTTTCATCTGGAGCAGTTCTACCAAGATTTACCATATATGCCTCGCTCTGACTAATCTTCTTCTCCAGATCTATAACCTTTCCATAATATAGTCTCCTTTTCTTTGCTCCCAAAGCTCCCAATCTTCCTCGTAAAAATGCCTTATGGGTGTCCCAGACTATCTCAATCCTAGACGATCCCAAATTCTTCTAAAAAAATACTTTTGTCTCCTCATTCCAAAACTTCTAGTGCTTCCTGATCAGGGAGGACCGTATGGCCATGTCTGAACTGGGGTGGTGTGGTGTGGAGTTCATAAATACAATGGATTTCGGCCCAGATCTCTGTACTGGGGTGAATGTACGACATTGTTTTGCATTCTGTCCATCAACTGTTGGTTTTGCATTTGTCACCCCGAGTGGGATGGGTATGCTCAGACGTGAGTCCCATGCTCTCCACACCACTGGAGTCAAGCTATCCCGGCTGAAGACGGCTGATAGCCAGAAACCAGTCCTAGGATGCTTGATTCCGGTCCAGGAAAGACATGGCTTGGCAGTTCATGCTTGACTGTTCCCATCAGGCACAGGGTCAAGGTTGATTTGCATATGGCCATGTCTGAACTGGGGTGGTGTGGAGTGCACAAAAACGATGGATTTAGGCCCAGATATCTGTACTGGGGTGAATGTACCACATTGTTCTGCATTCTGTCCATCAACTGTTGGTTTTGCATTTATCACCCCGAGTGGAATGAGTATGCTCAGACGTGAGTCCCATGCTCTACACACCACTGGAGTCAAGCTATCCTGGCTGAAGACGGCTGATAGCCAGAAACCGGTCCTAGGATGCTTGATTCCAGTCCAGGAAAGACATGGCTTGGCAGTTCGGGCTGGACTGTTTCGATGAGGCACAGGGTCAAGGCTGATTTGCATATGGCCATGTCTGAACTGGGGTGGTGTGGAGTGCAAAAAAACGATGGAAATAGGCCCAGATCTCTGTACTGGGGTGAATGTATGACATTGTTCTGCATTCTGTCCATCAACTGTTGGTTTTGTATTTGTCACCCCTAGTGGGATGGGTATGCTCAGGCGTGAGTCCCATGCTCTCCACACCACTGGAGTCAAGCTTTCCTGGCTGAAGACGGCTGATAGCCAGAAACCGGTCATACGATGCTTGATTCCTGTCCAGGAAAGACATGGCTTGGCAGTTTGGGCTGGACTTTTCCCATAAGGCACAGGGTCAAGGCTGATTTGCATATGGCCATGTCTGTACTGGGGTGGTGTGGAGTGCAAAAAACTATGGATTTAGGCCCAGATCTCTGCACTGGGGTGAATGTATGACATTGTTCTGCATTCTGTCCATCAACTGTTGGTTTTGCATTTGTCACCCCGAGTAGGATGAGTATTCTCAGACGTGAGTCCAATGATCTCCACACCACTGGAGTTAAGCTATCCTGGCTGAAGACGGCTGATAGCCAAAAACCGGTCCTAGGATGCTTGATTCCGGTCCAGAAAAGACGTGGCTTGGCAGTTCGGGCTGGACTGTTCCCATGAGGCACAGGGTCAAGGCTGATTTGCATATGGCCATGTCTGAACTGGGGTGGTGTGGAGTGGAAAAAAACAATGGATTTAGGCCCAGATCTCTGTACTGGGTTGAATGTATGACATTGTTCTGCATTCTGTCCATCAACTGTTGGTTTTGCATTTGTCACCCCGAGTGGGATGGGTATGCTCAGACGTGAGTCCTATGCTCTCCACACCACTGGAATCAAGCTATCCTGGCTGAAGACCGCTGATAGCCAAAAACCGGTTCTAGGATGCTTGATTCCGGTCCAGGAAAGACATGGCTTGGCAGTTCGGGCTGGACTGTTCCCATGATGCACAGGGTCAAGGCTAATTTGCATAGGCCATGTCTGCACTGGGGTGATGTAAAGTGCAAAAAAACGATGGATTTAGGCCCAGATCTCCATTCTGGGGTGAATGTATGACATTGTTCTGCATTCTGTCCATCAACTGTTGATTTTGCATTTGTCACCCCGAGTAGGATGGGTATGCTCAAACGTGAGTCCCATGCTCTCCACACCACTGGAGTCAAGCTATCCTGGCTGAAGACGGCTGATAGTCAGAAACTGGTCCTAGGATGCTTGATTCCGGTCCAGGAAAGACATGGCTTGGCAGTTCGGGCTGGACTGTTCCCATGAGGCACAGGGTCAAAGCTGATTTGCATATGGCCATGTCTGAACTGGGGTTCTGTGGAGTGGAAATAAACAATGGATTTAGGCCCAGATCTCTGTACTGGGGTGAATGTATGACATTGTTCTGCATTCTGTCCATCAACTGATGGTTTTTAACTTTTTAAGCAGAGGAATACCTGGGAGATCACAACCTTCTGAATCCAGATCAGTCTCTAACATTTCCTCCCTTTCTTGAACCAACTGATTAGACTTTTCTGCCTCAGCGCCTAATCTGCGGGGATTGCTCAGATTACCAGGTAACCCTATAGTCACCCCAGGAGTATTTGGAACTTCTACATTGGGGGAAAGGGAAGGGCATGCTGTTCTATGCTAACACTTGGATCTGTCTGAGACTGTGGGGCATCATCTGTATCTTCCATGTCTAAAGAGAGGACCTGAAAATGAGTGGGCTCAAATGCTTAGACCAGTCCAGCAACCCCGTGTCGGCAGCCACCTCCCCAATGTTCCTTTCCCCTACCAAACTACAGTCTGCTCTCGAACAGGCCCGTTTAGTTCTGGGAGCTGCTACTGAGGCTGATAACTTTGTCGGAGATTTGCCCTTTAATATCAAGGTCCTTGGTACGACTTTAAAGAATTTAGTGAGTAAGGGTGTAATCTTAATCTTAGGCTCCAATGAGCTTGCCCTCCCCAACTTATTACAACTATTAAACTGCTTACTGTTCTTTACTATAGTCTTAGACTTATTTCCGATCACCCTTTTATTGCTGGTCTTAGGTGAGCCTGTGTGCTTAAATGGGGGCTTCTCCGGCCCCCTCCCCCTCCCAGCACTTCTCAGAGCATATCTAGAAACCCCAGTCAGGCTTGTTACAGGCTAGGCCTCAATATTTATATTGCCCACAATTTCCTCTATGTCACCAAAGTCCGCCAAAGTCTAGAACAAGACACTGTTTCTCCGTTGTTACCTTACTCAGACCAAATGCCTGCCTGCCTCTCCCACGAGCTCCACCACGGAACAGAATCCTAGATGCAGCCCAATGGCCTCTGCTAATCTCAAATGCAGCTCTTTCCCAGCAGAGCTCAGCTTGCACTGCTGACTCCGCCTCCCCCTCCTTCCATCTCAGAGAGCCCCGTACGGCCGGACCCGCCATACACAGCCAGCGCCACGATTAACCAGCACAATCTAACTAAATAAGGTACAATTAGTCTCTAAACGCTGTCCAACGCGCCTGCCACTCGTACCGGACCCCCGCAGGACACAGCTGCACCGCCGCTTTCACTGACACCTGCAGTCTGCACCTAGCCGGCCGCCATGTTTTCCCTGAATTCATATGGGGCTTGCTTGAGTTCATTGTTTTTCAGGCCTCCTGCTTGTTGTGACTGTTAGTGACCATGTGTCTGTTGGCCATGTTGTGGTGGTAGTACTAGTTAGTGTGCTGCTTTTGCCATAGGTATGCATGTATTTCCTTTGTTCCTCTTGGCTTAGTGCTACCATCCCTATTGCCAGCTGCAGCTCCTAGAATGCTGCATCCCACGTGATGTACAATGCCAAACGGGTTCCATTACATTTGTTTTTTTTTGTTCTTCTTCTATCCTATCCTTCCTGACAGTACACCATGAAAGCCCTTGTTGTCAAAGTCTCATAAAGGGCTTCACTACTGTTATGTTTTGTTAATAACTAAACTGAGGTACTGAAATTTAATAGTTTTATTAATAACACTAAAAAGTGTGACCACACACTAAGTTATATATGTTTGTTTGTACTAGTAGGAAATGAACCACAACAACAAATGTCACATTTCACTGAGGTTCTTCTGTCTTCTTTGCTTTTAGGGGCACAAAAGACTGAGGAGGAGGTGTCATCATCATCATGCCAGACAGAAGTCGTGCTGCCCACATCACATGACGTGTGACCACAGACAGCCATCTCTTCAACTTGTGCCACTGTGTGCTTCTGACATCCGAAGAAGATGGCCACAAAGAAAGGTACCAGGTCCTCCAGTACCAAGAAAGTTGCCAGTGAGAAGAAGGAACTGCCACTTACCTAGACTGGTGTGCCACCCAAGATGTTTTATTGGAAACAATAAACTGTGCCTGCAGCAGTAGTGTCAAGGGAGCAATCTGGGAGCAGTCCCCCCATATCAGTGGACCCATCCCTTAAATATAAGCCCAAGCCCATGTATTTCACAGAGACAGCCAGTCTAATCACGACACTGCCTACGAGCAGTGATGTTGACATTGACTTATTATTATCATAAAGTAGTACCCAATCAATGCAGGAAACTCAGAGAATTGGACAACAACAGCCGCAACCACCGCCCACAATAACAGTTGTTACTCCCGTAAGAAGGGGCAGTTCATGAAATAGAGCTTCCTGCAGAGGAAGAAAGGCAAGCCACTCTTTCAGAAGAACTATTGTCTTCCAGATCCCCATCAAGAAAAAGGAGGGTTAGTCCATCGAGTTCTTCTGCAAGCCCCCCTTCTGATGATCTAGACGCCAATTGGATGCCACCACCTCAGCCTGAGAGTGAGACATGCCACAAGAGACGGCTAGGCAAAAGGAAGGTTCCAGAAAGCCTTAGAGGTATGGAGGTAGATGCAGAAGAGGATGATGATGATGAAAAGCCAGTCATCATGGACATTAGATCTGCCCTAGTAGAGACTTATATTATTACCCCATCCCAAATTGTTGTGAGGGATGTGACATGGATACCACCAACACAGATAACACCAACACCACCTGCAGCTTCCAAATTTGCAGTTGCAAAGGCCTGTCAGCAACCTACATTTAGCACAACCATCTCAGTAGAAGTAGGTACTGCGTCTCCAGAGAGTCAAACGTCACCACACCCACCTTCCAGTTCATCTGGCCTTGCAAGTGGCACCTCCAGCAGCACCAGAAAGTACACGTTCCCAGTTTGGGACTTCTTTTCGGTTAGCAGTAAGGAGGAGAACTTTGCTATATGCTCCATTTGTGGACAAGGTGTTAGTTGGGGTAAGCTAGGTACAAACTATAGTACAGAAGGCCAAAAAAACATCTGAAAAAACATCACTTGATCCAGTGGGAGGGGCACCTTAAAGGCCAAAAACTGGAACCCATTGCTGTGGTGGTGATGAAGAAGTAGAAGATACAATCGCGGTGGAAGGTGAACAAGAGGGGGACATTTTCTCTGGAACACAATGTAGCTTTGTCCCCAGCAGTGCAGTGGTACCACCCACATCCTCATCATCCTCAGCAACATCTCAGTGGCACAAGAGTCAGGCTGAGACACTAAGGCAAGAGAGTACTGCAATGAAAAAACGTTGGACGTTGAGCCGAACACCTGGCTTCAAGAAATCCCCTGCATTAGTTGTACCAGAAAAGAAAACATTCCAGCCTACCATTCTCAAATTGTTTAGGTTGGAGGGGCAGTACAAACTTAACCACCCAATGGCACGTTTGTACAATGCAAAGATGGCCACAATGTTAGCACTGGACCTCATCCCTTTTTCTTTTGTGGAAGGGATAGGTTTTCTTGAAATTTGTGACAACCATATGCCCAAAATGGAAAGTTTCCAGTAGGTCCTATTTTGCCAGAGTTGCTTTTCTAATACAACATCACAACGTGCAGGAATTGCTTGGACGAGCTTTGGAGCAGAATGCTGTTCACACTATCCACCTGACAACAGACATGTGCACCAGTTGCCAAGCCACTGAGTACATGTGCATCATTGCACACTAGATCTCTTTTGTGGTGGTTAGAGAAAATATATCTGCAGGTGTTGACACTGCTGAGATGTTTAATCCCACTCGGAAACATGCAACTGTAGCCATGTTCTCCATGGAGAAATCTCATACTTCTGTAAACATTTTGGAAGAGTTTAAAGGTAAGGTCTTTGAATGGCTGCACCTAAGAGGCTTTAGCATTTGGTTTGTTGCCCCGGACAATGGCAGTAATATAGTTAGGGCCATGTCCAATGGTGGCTATTTCAGGGTCCTGTATTTGGCTTACTACATTAATATTATAGTTCAACTTTATGGGGAAAACGTAGACCGTGTCAGCAACTTACTGACCACATTCCTAAGAATCTGCACACATTTCAGTCATTCTTTTAAAGCCCAGAAGCAGCTGATGATCAGTCAATGTGAGCATAGAGTGCCAGTGAAAGCACTCATCCAGGAGGTGCCCACTTGTTGAAACTCAAGGTATTACATGCTTCGACGTCTGTTCAAGAAGCACAGACCAATCAATGAATATATCATGCATAGAGGGGATGCTACTTTGAAAGGCATGACTGCTGAGATGGACCAGTGGGGCCTAGTTAAATGCCTGACAGAAAGGCTTCCCTCCTTTCGGGCTCTTTACATGTGAAGTCAGCAAGGAGGACTGTACTATTGGCCAAGCTATCCCATTGTTGCACCTGCTACAGGAACAGCTGAAGAGGATGTCTGCAATGTACGCAGGTATGGAGGAAAAAAGGAAGCAAATGAGTTGGTGGAGAGCTTAACCCTTCGCTTAGCTGAAAATATAAGGGTGCAAAGAGAAATTGGGTCATCCAACCATTACATTTCTACCACAATCGTGGATCCATGGTACAAATCAGTACTGAACACTAACACATCGATTCCTTTTTCAGAAGTGGATGTTGCCAAGTACAAAACTTGGATAGCTGTAGAAGTCAGTTGCTTAGAAAAAGAATGGCTGGCAATTAGAGGACTGCTACTCCAAGCCACAACAAGTACTGCAGGGCAGCCGGCATCAAGTTTAACTTCAGAGTCTGAGGGCAGTGCGGTTGGCTCAGGGCATCCAAAACCCACAACAACACCAAGAACAACAACAACCAAAACAGGAGCATAAGATCCACCAAAATCAGCATAGGAATGATTTCTACAGCAGGGGCTTGTAAGGTCCAGTTCTGAATCTAAGGCCAAAGAGGCCGAGCAAAGTAGAGCACCCCTGAGCATTGAGCGGACGGTCCAGGACTATCTGGATGACCCAACAGAGGTCTACATTGATCAAAACCCATTGCTGTATTGGTATGGGAAAAGGCGCCACTGGCCAGTGCTCAGCATACTGGCAATAAAATATCTGGCTTGCCCTTTTGCAAGTGTATCCTTTGAGCTTGTTTTCATTGCTGCTGGTGCTGTTGTAACAGTGAAAAGGACCTGTCTCTTGCCCCAACATGTGTTGAGGTTAAACATGATAAAAAGGAATCAGCACTTTATATCATCGGATTACACCATACCTGACGTACCACAGCAGGAAGATGATGATGGCAACTCAGGTCATGGAAGTAGTGTGTTAGGTGACCTACTTCTCGGTGAACCACCAGAGTTTGAGGACGTGCTCTATTTCCCTGACAAGTAGGAGCTTCTCCGGCCCCTCCCCTCATTGAGTGAGAATACTGATAATATGTTGCGAGATGCAGGTGGTTTTCCTGATGCAAATCAATTTACCCTGCATAATATAATAGATGGCAGGTGGTTTACTAATCCACATCTTGGCATAACTCATGGCTTTTGTTATGTAGAAAAACAAAGTTAAAATGTATCACAGCAGAAACCAATTACTAGTCCACACCATAAATATAAAAACCTTGACAATAAAGGTAACCATTATATAGTACTAACTCCGACTGTAATTTCCATGAATGACATTTGAAAATAAAACAAACTCTATTAAGGAATCTTCAAATAGTAAAGCTGCTAAAGTGGCTACACAGTGGTGGAGGGAGTCCCAAAATTGGTTGGGAGCAGGCAGTTGGGGCTGGCCTTTCTCAGTATGGAAAATGTTTCCTCAAGGCGATAAAAGAGTAGCAATAGCAAAAGTGTTTTTATGTTACACTGTTGTATTGAAAAAAGTACACTGGTTACATATACAATGTGTACATATTATACCAAGTGAGTACTACTGGAACTGTCAGAACTTTCAAAGAATACACCTTGAATTCATGGTGAACTCCAAGTAAGTCAAACATTAGCTCCAAACCCAGAAGGAAAACTTTGGAAGCAAATTTCAGGCTTTATATTTTAAGTAGACCCTAAGTGCATATGTGAGCAAATAAGCAGTAAAACGAGTAACCCAATAGACACAGACATGTTGGTGCATATTTATGCAGGAAACCCGAAATATTTTGCCTGTGACATTCAAGAAAATCTAAAGAATTGCCTTCCTACCAAAAACAAAAAGAATAATTGATGAATAGAATACCGAACAATGTCATACATTCACCCCAGTGCATAGATCTGGGACTAAATCCATTGTTTTTTACTCCCCATGCCATTCCAGTTTGAACCCAGCCATATTCAAATCAGTCTTGACCCTGCACCCAAAGGGAACAGTTCGGCCCGAAATGCCAGGCCAGGTCCTCCCTGGACTGGAATCAAGCATCCTAGGACCAGTTTCGGAGTTTCACCCCTCATCAACCAGGATAGCTTGACTCCAGTGGCATGAAGAGCACGGGACCCATATCTGGGCATACCCGTCCCACTTGGGGCAACAAATGCAAAAAGATCAATTGATGGACAGAATGCAGAACAATGTCATACATTCACCTAAGTACAGAGATCTGGGTCTAAATCCATTGTTTGTTTTGTTCCCCATGCCATTCTAGTTTGAACACAGCATTATGTAAATCAGTCAACCCTGCGCCGAATGGGAAAAGTCCAACCCGAACTGCCAGGCCAGGTCCTCCCTTGACTGGAAACAAGCATCCTAGGCCCGGTTTCGGGGTTACCCCCTCATCAGCCAGGATAGCTTGTCTACAGTGGCATGGAGGGCACAGGACCCAAATCTGGGCATACCAGTCCCACTTAGGGTGACGAACACAGAAAGAACAATTGATGGACAGAATGCAGAATAATGCCATACATACCCCCCAGTAGAGAGATCTGGGCCTAAATCCAAAATTCTTTTGCTCCCCATGCCATTCCAGTTTGAACACAGTCATGTGAAAAGCATTCTTGACCCTGCGACCAATAGGAAAAGTCCAGCCCGAACTACCAGGCCAGGTCCTCATGTCCAGGGCTAACTGTGCCACTGGATTCAAGCTATACTGCTCCCAGGATGCTTGTTTCTGGTTCAGGGGGGACCTGGCTTGGCAGTTCGGCTGGACTTTTCCCATGAGGCACATGGTCAAGACTGATTTGCATATTGCATATTGCTGGGTCTAAATTGGGGTGGTATGGTGAGCAAAAGTAATATGAATTTAACTCAGATCTCTTGCCTGGGGGTGAATGTTTGATTTGCTCTGCATTCTGTCCATCATCTCGCAAAAAAGCATTATGTATATTAAATGAACGACTCATTGGGGGGCTGACAAATGCAGTACGCCATTTAAATACAGGTGCTAGAAAATGTAAGCAACACACTGAGAAATAAGCTTTCCTATGATAGCAGAGACATTAGGGAACTGACACACCTCTTCGTTGGTGGCAGACGCGTGAGAGAGTGGCGCCGCTCTAACATCCATCAACATAAACATGCACTGGCGCTTTTGGTTAGGTTGGGGGAACGACACAGGTGGGTATCACTGTACTTTCAGACTCCGGTTGGTCACTTTGGTTGAATTTTCATCTTAGCATGAACCAGAATCTTGCAATGTACGTTAGGTCTGAACGTTGTGTTAATGCCTGCACAATATAATTCATATTGAAACTGTCATTTGCTGAATTCGACATGACAGTTATGCGCCTGTTGTAACCAGATGCAGATGCTATGTTGCTTACTGTTATGTTATATGAACAAATACTGTACAATATAACTACCAATATAGAGATTCAAAGAAAAATACACTCTGGGAAATAAGGGACATGAGACAAAAAATGTAAGCATTTTTCAGACTACACAATTACAAATCTGATTACATGCAGTGGAAGAGCAGTGCGTAACATGGCCTCTGCTGTCCTGGCAGTCAAGGGGGCACACAATCACGGGGTCCCCAGACCTACAGGGCATCAGGAGACTCACAGGCCCCTCCTCACATTCTGCACGGGTCACCCGTCATTTATTGAAAAATGCATGTAATCATTGGTATACTAAGGGTGGCAGAGGGAAAAATGTGCCTGTGCTCATTTTTGTGTAATACATACTAGTGAATAAAGTTAACAAAATGTGTATCATGTAAACAAGGACAGGGCTCGTTTGATTCAAATACAATTGAAAAAGGGTCCTTTTATAAGTCAATGACATTTCAACCCCTTAAAGTGAGGCATCATCATCAGGACACTGAAAATTTTGAGCCAGAGGGATAAGCTAACATTAGGAGCAGAACACAAGCATCAGGAAGGAGTTTACATTGTATACAATATTTGGACTATTTGAATATGAGCAAAGGAAATAATTATGAAAAATGAAACGAAAAAAATGAAAATGCTCACCACACAGATATTTGAACGCCACTGGAAAGGACAAGGAGAGGTGCTGCCAGGGCACCAGAAAGAGACAAGAGATATGCCTGTGGTGTAGCGTAGTTCCTATTTTACCAATAGACCCTGCGCATTGGAATAACATAAACAGTAGTATCAACGTAGAAGTGCGGATCTTCCAGGCCTCTACTGACTATGCTAAACTTAATTGGGTTTGTTACCAACTAGCTCAGAGGCCACTGGAAACTTTCTTGACTGAAATAGGAAGTGATCAGCTTCCCTTGCACAGACAAGAAGGGATTCAGTTTTCCAACAACCGTGTAACATGACAACTTTGCTCCTCAGATCAAGAGTCAATCTCTAGGGTCGTGTGAAACAATAGACAGTTATTTTACTCAGTCAGATTGGTGCAGTTTACTTTCACAATATGTAGAGAATAGAGAGACGGGCGTTTGTCAATAAAGGGTTAACTTTTATTGAACAGTCTTTCTTCTCGGACAAGAGAAATGAATTGCCACAATTGCAAGACTTGTTATTATAAAAAGTACGTACAGTAAGATAAGTATTGTGAAATAATACTGTAAAAGCATTGATATGGTTTCTTAGCCATACAATGGTTTAAAAGGAATAAAACATATATGCATTCATATATACATTAGGCTAAAATACGCAACTGGTGCTTCTAACTACACCTACCCCAGTGTACCTGACCTAAGCCTAATACTTGGGAGGGGAGTAAGTAAGTAGCTTTAAGTTAAGTTGGTTTTGCCAAGGTTTGCTTCAAGAATTCTCTCTCAAGGGTTTAGTCAACACCATACCTCTGGAATAGAATGATGGAGGTCTGGTATCTCCCTCAGGGCATGATATCCCAGTCAACCGCAAGGGTAGACCAGAAACGCTGGAGCTGAATTTCTCGGCAGGAGAAAGACAGCGTCTCTTCTTCAGCGCGTCGAGGAGGAGAAGGAGGGGGGCAGCGTCCGCGGGCAGCTTGCATCTGCTGGGCTCTTGCAGGAGGACGGCTGTTCAGCTCCTAAGTTCACCACACCATCGTTCGCTAGTTAGCAGCGATAGCAGTAGCGATAGCAGCTATGATATCTTCAGCATAACAGCAGCTTCAGGCGACGGGCAACAGGGGGCTTGCTTCACCAACAGCAACGAGACAGCGTTTGCTTAAGGCAACGTTGGTAGTATTTATACCTGAAAGGTGCCTTGGTTGACGTAAGTTTGCTGGACATAAGACGTCAATAAGATGTCACTAGGAAGTGATCGTCTATCAGTGCTCATTAGAGTTCTATTACTAATCAAAACACAGCAAGCGGGGATTTCCAGGTTTGCTGAGTTTTTATCTTGTTGAAGAACTCAGAGTGTTAATCTAGGAATCTCAGATAGTGACTTCTGCTCTGTCATTGCACTAATTGGTTGCAAAGGAAGTGGCAGAGAAAGCTATTCTGGAATGTGGCTCTGTTCGTGTGAGGCCAGAGATGAGTTACTGAATATTGCACTTGAACGGTTATGCCAATATAGGGAATAAATGGATTTATAGCCGAATAGGGGCATAAGGTCACAGTATCGATCAGGGTCCTAGATAAGCATGCAACACCCACTCCACGAATTCATGTCCATCAAATTACTAAAACTAGAGCAATAAGATGCATGTGTAACATTGCCCACCCCAAAATACATAAATGCATTTGAAATAGGCGTATATTGTAATACGTGAAATTTTAGGTACTGTACGTTTTTGAAGCATAGAAATCATTCAAAAATTATAGCATATGAAATCAATGAACAATTATGCAAAAGGAATTACACATGAAATATCTCTGAAACAGAAGAAGGGCGAGATAAATCATCACATATAAATGCATTGCAATAAAATGTGCTAGAGGCTGGTGTAAGTTATTATGTCTCTAGATGTGTTTAGAAATAGAAGTTGAAGCTTCTGTTCTCTAAGAATAGTTTTTACTTTAAGCAAAGAATATTTCGTGCCAAAAAAAGGGTGAATATTAAAAAGTGTTCAATTCAAAAGAATTATTGCTTGAACGGGGAAATTAGAGTTCCAACGCTTTTATCAGTTTTTGTTGTTCAAAACTGAAGGCCGAATTCAGAGTTCATGGGAACGCTGTGTGTCGGAATGATTCTCCAAAGTTATTATTTCTGTTCGGGTGAGAACATCATATCAGATAGGCTCTCAGGTGACAGTTTGACCAAATTCAATAGTGCTGTAACTTGGCAAGTGTGAGAATGATTGCTGTCATCATAGTCGGGATCAGCAATGCTCACAGAAGGTCGTACCTGGGTGATGTTGCTTTTGTCACTCGCTCCACTGTTACCACCTAGTCGTAGCACAGGAGTCTCAACGAATGCCGTCATCAGGATTGGTAGCCGCTGGGGACAACACAATGCGTGAGCCGTTATCGGACTGAGCAAAGTATCGACGTCCATTGGAACTGCTGATGGAAGTGAAAGACAGATGTCCAACACGCACTCATCTCCGCATAGCATACATCGAAGTACCGGTAAGATACAGTTCTGCCATATAGGTCTGAATGAAAGGAACCAGGTCATGTTTAGATCTATCAGCCTGGCCAATCCAAGGACTCTAGTTATTCTGTCCCGGTAGCGGATTGCTAGGATTGTCTCTTCCATTCCCATAGGAGTCATGTCTGAGCTTTGGCTTGCCATAACGAAGCAGGAGGGTCAAAAATAAAATCCCTGCTACAAGTCCCAAAAATAGGGGTATGCCGCCAAAAACAGAGTGGACAAAATTTGGAACGATTCCCAGAATTGCTTGAAATGGTGTTAGCAGTTCCTTAAAAATCGTCTTAAATATGCCTGGGATGCCTGTGGCACTAGACAAGTTAAGGAGTTGGCTAAGCATTTCTACGAAATGCACGGGGCAATTTGTTGATAAAAGGTCATGAACCTCCGTAGCTGTCCTTGCAACTAGAAGGTCGTACGTCTCTTTTGATGACGTTATGGGCACTGTTGTCTGTAAAAGCACAGACTTCATTTTGCTTAAAGTATCAGTTCTTATAGAATAGAGATTCAGACGAGGTCAGATGGGAGTCTCTGTGTCTACAGGACCGCTCGGGAACAATGCTTGCATACAGCATTTGACCATGGATGTTACACTTACTAGATAACTTTTCCCTGGCACAAGGCCACAGCATCTGTGATCCGTTCTAAGAATGTAACTCCCGTTAGCAAGTTGCATAAAGAAGGGCTCTATCTGAGTTGCAGGTGTGACTAGCTGGTGGCATGAAAGGTTGTTAGAATTACCTTCACAGGCTCCATGTAAATTAATACCCTGGCACAAAAGTATACCGCTTAGTGAATGTTTACAATTTTCACCACTAAGAAATACATTTTTGTCGCTGTCACTATAGCATGAATGTGTGTATGGTAATTTCCATTCTGCTTTTACATATCCTTTACCCAATCGTTCATACTGGCCAGTAGGTATGTATTCAAGGCACTTTTTAAATCGGAAAGTTGTTATCGGAATAGTGATAATTCCGTGTATTATCTATTCAATGACAGGACTCTCTGACATTGTCAATGGTAATCTCTCAAGTTTTTCGATGCTCAGGATTGTATAGTCTGCTCCTTTTTGTGCCAAACTGATTTGTTTATCAGTAAGGTTAAAAATGGAAAATAATGACGTTGTGTTGATTAAACGCCAAGGCACATAGCCTGAACGAAGATTTTGCAGCGTCCAGCCCAATTGTACAATAGAACGTAATTGAGATTGGCCATGCTGTAACATTAGCAAGTCTCTGTCTATTATGTCAAAGGCAGAAGATACAATATTGTCCAACGAATATATTCTGGAGGACAGAGTCATTAACCCATTGTCCACTACAGAAAGTGATTTTTCCAAATTAATACGATCAATTTCTCGTATTTTTTCAGCTGTTTTAATTTGCGTGACTTTCCAAGCCTCGTTGTACGCAGCATAGATGCTGGCCGCTATGAAACGTTTTTGACACTGTTTGCGTGGTCCAAGAATGAAATCGGCAGCATCTTTTAGTAAAGACAAGTGTTGCTTAATTTCAGCCAGTGTGGATGTTCCTAGCCATTCGAGGCAGAGTTTCCCTACACTGTATGTAGTTACTATCCCTGGATGTTGTCTCTGGGAAGTATCTAGGGTCTTGTCTGGTCATTTTTAACCCCTGTGTTTTGTTCAGGAATCTATCTTGACAGCTGTTTGTGTCAGTAGGCCAGATTAACCACTTTTTCCAATCTGTTAAAATGTAAAATTTTAGATACGTCTATTTCAATTTCTGTTGTATTATCAGGTATTGGCTTCGGAATAGACGGTTTGTTTAGGTATTTGATCCTAGCTAGGCCAAGACAGGATGTTTGGTGAATTGTGTCATTTTAAAACATCATTTGTTCTGGTATCATGCAGGTTCTGAATAGTGCTTCAAGGCCTTGTACCTGCCAATCTTTTGTACCCCAAATGGTTTTTGTTTCAATGTTATTTTTCCAATAATCAAAACCAAATGTCATCATTTTTTCATAAAATGCTTCTAAATATATTAATTTAGTGTTTGTCAGCATTGTTTTCATTCCTGTTTTATCTAACAGTTTGTAATAAAACGTTTCTGCATCACTGGTGTTAAACCCTGAGAAGTATTTGAATTTCTCAAAAAATGCTTTAGAACTGCTTTTAGGTGGTGTAGCACAATGTTCCCATTGATTATACTTAAAAACATTTCTAGGCTGTGCAGATTTATGCAAATAATGATCGCCATAATGTGTATAGCAGAATGTCTGTTCATAACTAGATGAACCTTGTAAATAATCATGTTCTGTAAATCTAGCTGACATTACTAAATCAGACATCATGTCATTAATACTGTTAAAGTCCCAATCATCAGAGAATGTACTAGGTTTTACAAAGTCACTTAAGGAAACCTTCAGTTGATGTGGATACTTCAGGATCTCGACCGGACCATAGATCTCATAGTCAGTTTTCTCCCATACTACCTCACCAGGTATTGGAATTGCTGTGACATTTACTGTTGACAGTTCTCTTTTCTTCACGTGGGATGATCTGTGTAGTTTGAGGACTAAGTTGATGTTCTGACTTGCTGTGTCCATTTTACTATATTTTCCCTCAATGAATTTTCCCAAACAAAGTACCATGATGAGCCAAAGCAGGAGGAGAAATACACCTAGACCGAACCAGAACTCTAACCAAGGGGAAATAAGGTAGATTTCCTTCAGTTGATGAAAGAGTTTCGTTGCTTTTTCTTTCTTTTTCTTTAAAAGACTTTTTTATTTCTGGCATCACTTCGGGGTTACTTTGATCCTCGGAAAAGTTGTCGAAGTCGATGAAATAACCAGAGGCAGTTCTGTCAATTGATGGGATTGTTCTTTCAATCTGTCTCTCGGTAGCACTTCTGATGCCACATTGTTGTAGACTGGTGTTGTTTCTTGACGAACTGTTTTAATCTGTGTCTCAAGAGGCACGAGTTCCATGGCATTATTGCATAGTCCTTCTCTGTGCACTGCAGGCTGATCAAATGTGATTAGTCTTTCAGTTTGAACCTCTTGGATTGTTGCAAGTTTGGGTATTCTGTTGTTTCTTGGGAGTCCACTGGGCCTCCTGTTGATTATAGGCCACATGGTTGTGGTTTTACCAGGTCTATAGATACGACTCTGTTCTCCTTTTTACCAGCAAGGGGCGGTAGTACTACTGATCTTGTTCCGGTGACTGCCAAGACAGGTACTGCTTTTCTGTAAGAAGGCCCAAATTCCTTCTTCACCGCGATTTTTTCTCTGACTAGATCCCCAATCTTTGGAATCCAGACAGGCCTTGCTGGGGCTGTTGATTGTGGTGCCTCGTCAGTGGTATCTGGCTGTTGCTTTAACTTTATGTTGCTTAAGGATTTTCTTGTTTCATTCAGTTCCTGTAAAACAGCCAAACGATCTTTGAAGTCAAAGTCTGTTGTTTTTTCTTGTACCACTGACACCTGACTATCTAACTCCTGAATTCTCATTCTAATTCCGAACAATAGCTCGTATGGGCTGAAACCTTTTAGAGATTTTCTTGGCAAATTGTTAAGACTGGACTGGACACTTATTAAATGTTTGACCCACCCAGCGCCTGATCCTAATACCTTCGCTGTTATAGATCGCTTTATGTCCCGGTTTTTTCTTTCAACCACACTATTCCCTTCGGGGTGCGATGGACAAGAATACCGCAACCCAATTCCCATGCTGGCCATGGCCTCCTTATAAGCTCGAGAGCTGAAAGCAGGACCCTGGCCAGAATGGAACGTGGTAATTGCGTATGTGCCGATTAAGACTCGCAGATCTTTTGTAACCGTTCTAGCGTCAGCCGAGCGCTGGAGGTCTCATTTTTTAAGTGTGTTTAGTCTTAACTGATTAATAGGATGCCGAATGGCTTGCGGACATCATTACCCTTTCTATAAATGGTAACTGTGCAACAGGCAGGACCGGTTCATTACTGCGATCCCTATCACAGTCCGGACAGTTCTTTACATATATCTGATGTTGCACGCTCATCCCCGGCCACCAGTATACTGATTGCAATTCAGTCAGAGATTCCCTCATCTGAATGTGCCTTGACCTTCACCCATGTGTGCGTCTGCTATTAGTAATATTCTCCTGTTCATGTTTGGAATTACCCTATCCCCAACTCCAGGGATTCGAGCAAAAGGAACGGAGTTTGCATCGATTACGTATGCATAATTGAGTGGATAGTTCACGGGCAGTGCTGCACAGTCGCCTTTTACGGTCGTTTTTACTGCCAGCATGGTTTCCCCGTCTATGTATTTTTCTGTACGCTTTTTTGTGGCTACGGAAGCCGGGTTAGTTGCTTCCGCTGTGGCTGTATTAGCCAATGAATCCCCTGCAACGTGAACGCCATCACGCTGAAGACTCTGTGCGTGTATCACGTGAGTCTTTTGTAGTTCTTTCTGTTAAAGAGCTACCTGTTTCCAGAGCAATTTATGCTTTATTGTGGCACCTGTGTCATCTTTGTAATCGTTTTCAATCCAACTCTGCAATTTATTATTGTAAGAGTTGACGCATAAATGAGAATCGCACACGATAAGTGTGGGGAATTCACGTTCTGCATTTTCAAGCGCCATCTTTAAACATCTGATTTCAGCTCTCGGAGCCGAACAGTTTCTTAATGATTCAGTTTTTGTTACTTTCGGTCTGAATTTACCGCACAGCCAACGACCTTTAACAATCGCACAGGCTGCATCGTAGGATTTGCTCTCTACGTTGAAATGCTGTACAAATCTATCTGTATAGATTATACAGGCGTACTGTGGGAGAGGCAGAAGTTCGATTGGTAGAGGATATTCTTCTTCATATTCTAAATCATTCAGTTCTTCGAATTGCGGGGCGAAATAGTATTTCACATCTTCCGCTCCTAGAGAATCTACACACTGTATCCATTTCGGATCCAGTGATACTGTAGGCAGGTTTACTGGGCTGAATAGCGCCTCGAAGGCGGATTCCGCTGTGAGGATATTAATCCTTTTGCCGTGTGCTAGTTCTCGTTCATTTGCTAATGCAATTTGTACTGCTTTCACAGTTCTTTCTGTGTGACTGAATGTTTTTTCTGCTTGTGTGTACAAGTGAGATTTAATTGAAATTGGTACCTTTTCTCCCTCATTAGAGGTCAGGTACGTGAATCCGCATCTTCCTGGGATGACTCGGATTACAAGATTGCGTGTGTTGTCACGTGTATCAAATTTTGTTTTTGCTAACATGTCTGTTTGCAGAGATCTCAAAATTTCTGTGTGTTTTTGAGTCCAATTGATTTGTTTAAAATCAGGTTTAATTAGTTCGTAGAGAGGTTTAACCCTCTCTGCGTAATTTAGAATGTAAGTTCTTCCGAAATATCAGAAAACCTAGTATGGATTGTAAATTCTTCAGCGTTTTTGGAGCTTGGAGTACAGCGCACTTCTCTAAGAAGTTGTCCGTTAGACTTTTTCCTTCACTTGATAATTCGTACCCTAAGAATAGTACTGTCAAATGGGCAATTTGAGACTTTTTAAAGTTGAATTTGTAACCCTCTGCTGCGAACCCAAGTATAATGGTGTTCACTCTTTTCAAGTGAGTATCCAAGTCGTCGTCTGTGAGATAAATATCATCTACGTAAGATAATGCCTCATCATCATATGTTTGTAGTAACTCTGTTACTCTAGCTGAGAATAGTCCTGGGCTGTTCTTGAACCCCTGTGGGAGTCGACAAAAAATTTTCTGCGACCCAAATGCTGAGAAAGCGGTCAAATATCTGCTTTCTGGTGCAATGTTTTGACAAATGAAACCATTAGATATGTCTAATGTCGTTTTATATTTTTTCCTAACTATGTTATTCATTAGGGCTGCACTATGCGAGTTTTGTACTGCAAATGTTTTGCAACATGTATTAAGGTGTCTGTAGTCCAAAACTAGACGATATGAATTGTCTGGTTTGGAGACAGGAAACAAAGGATTGTTCATTTGAGAGGTGCATGTTTCAATCACCCCCTGGTATTCAAGTTGATCTAAGATCTCCCTGACTTGTTTTTTAGCTTCTTGCTTAATGGGATACTGCCGTTGGGCAGTTGGTTCACTTTTTAACTGGATTTTGTGAGGAGGTGAGTCCTCATCCCATCCTACATGATTTTTATATAATGCCGGTGCCTGGGCTACTGCCCATTTCCTTGCATAAGTATATTTTTTGTGAATCGGAATGTGATTCAAGAAGGCAGGCATAATCACTTCTTCGCCACGAGGGCACTCCCTGACAAACTCTGGGGGCCAATCTTTTTCAGCTAACAGAATATCATAGCCTTTTGAGAGTTTATCCCAAAATAGACCTCTTATTTTCCTAGTCTTATCACCCTCTATACGCAATGTTATTTCGTATATTTTATGGGGCTCGCTAAGTCTGGTGTCGGCAGTTTCAACCTGAATGTATTCATTCGTGTCCACTGTCTCCAGATGACTCATCAAGATCTTGCGGGCTGTACTGATTTCTGCTGCACTGTCCAACATTGCCATTTTTCAACGGTGTCCTCAGTATTCTCGGCATGGTTGATTACTCTAATACTGGCTACCTTCTTTTTTGGAAATTGAGATTTTTTACTCTGAGCAGGTTCCTTGTCTTTGGACTTGGTGTGCTCTCCTGGGTCTGACCATCCTCTTCTTTCCGATTTCTGTGAAAAAGATCGAGAGGGACGTGTATCAATGCTTTGATATCTATCAGGTTTTTTCAGATTATCCCTATTTCTAAGGTTATATCTTTTCTCGGAGGGCTCCCTCTGGGGAGACTGGTGTTCTCGAGTCGGAGTTCTTTCCCTCCGTCGAGGAGACCTTCCTCTGGACTGGAAAACTTTTTCCTTGGGAGTGGATTGTTTATTTCCATCCCAGCTCTTTTTAGGAGTATTTAAATTATTTTTAATAAATAATTTTTCAGGATTTTCGAGCAGTTGGGGCTTAACTGGTTTCCCACCCAAGCTGTCTCTACCTAATTCTTCACAGCATTTCTCTATGATTCCGGCAAGCTCAACTGGCTGATCTGTTATATCTGTTTCCTTCAACTTCTGGCGGATCGCCACAGATGCTGCTTCTCCCTTTATGTTGGCTAATAATATAGCCGAGACCTGCTTAAAGTCTTTCAGTAATTTCATACCAATATTTAAAGCGGGCTCTGGACCGTATTCATTTTGAGCATCTTTTAGCACTTCTGGTATTACCGCCATAGACGGAACACCATGTGTTTTTGTGTAAATGGAAGCAAAGACTGTACCCCAAGTGTCACAGTCCTCAACGTGTGGTGCGATTCCCATAGGAAGGCAGATGGTCAAGATTCTGTGTTTCTCAATAGGGGTAGTATCAGGAAATACTGCCTCCATTTGAGTGATTTTCTGTGCTAACCAGAAAGGAATTTGTTCCCGTTTTATGGGTGTTTTACCAAGACATGACTGTATGTTCTGTGGTGTAATTTTATTAGTGTTCCCCTGATGAGGGGTCAGCTGTGGTACATTAACAGCTGGTTGGACTGTTGCAGTCCGCATTACATATTGGACTAATTGCCTATGTATTTTAAATAATGTTTTTAGCTGTACTAACAGCTCTTCTCTAGACATTTTTGCAATGTCCGGGTGTGGTGTGTAGCTGGCTAGAACCAGCCACGTTGCTCCTGGTCTACCTAGTGGACCGAGCCTGGTAATATGATCATTATGTTTTAGGGCGCCATTAAACCAGAGCAGGTGCTCTTGGAATTTTAGTGGGATTTCAGTCTCCTCGAAAGGAGCGTACTCCTCCGGAGGTTTCTCTATTTTGTAATAGTGAAACTCTTTTGTTCTAGCGTTTGCCGCTGGAAAGTTTATCCATGAATAGAATACCTCTGTCTGCCTATATTCGTGTGCCTCTAGCATGAAGATTACTGTACCACCTTGTGGTGTCAGTCCGTTTTCTATAAGTTTTAAAGTAATAGATTTTCTTAAATGTACCGGGATGACTATAGCATCCGGGTCTGTGTCTTCGGGACCGTGCTGAGTCGCATCTACTGCGGCCCCAGTGGTTCCGTTTTCTCCTGGCATTGTATAAATGCAAGGTTTGCAGAGTAGGTCTCCAAGGAGACAAAGATTAGGTGCACAATATTTTGGAACACTGTATCCTTCAACGTTGAATAAACCAGAGCTTTACATAGGAATCTCTTCCTACTGAGTTCGGGCGGATTTTAACCTTTCACCCACTCCAGACGTCTATTGGAGTATTTACGGGAGAAAGGGGTCTGTGTGAAATATGCACGACTGAGTTACTCTAACGTCTTGTGTTAGTTTATCGCCTTACCAAACGTTGGGCGCCATGTAGCGTAGATCCTATTTTCCCAATAGGCCCTGCGCATTGCAATAACATAAACAGTAGTATCGACGTAGAAGTGCGGATCTTCCAGGCCTCTACTGACTATGCTAAACTTAATTGGGTTTGTTACCAACTAGCTCAGAGGTCACTGGAAACTTTCTTGACTGAAATAGGAAGTGATCAGTTTCCCTGGCACAGACAAGAAGGGATTCAGTTTTCCAACAACCGTGCAACATGACAACTTTGCTCCTCAGATCAAGAGTCAATCTCTAGGGTCGTGTGAAACAATAGACAGTTATTTTACTCAGTCAGGTTGGTGCAGTTTACTTTCACAATATGTAGAGAATAGAGAGATGGGCGTTTGTCAATAAAGGGTTAACATTTATTGAACAGTCTTTCTTCTCGGACAAGAGAAATGAATTGCCACAATTGCAAGACTTGTTATTATAAAAAGTACGTACAGTAAGATAAGTATTGCGAAATAATACCGTAAAAGCATTGATATGGTTTCTTAGCCATACAATGGTTTAAAAGGAATAAAACATATATACATTCATATATACATTAGGCTAAAATACTCAACTGGTGCTTCTAACTACGCCTACCCCAGTGTACCTGACCTAAGTCTAATACTTGGGAGGGGAGTAAGTAAGTAGCTTTAAGTTAAGTTGGTTTTGCCAAGGTTTGCTTCAAGAATTCTCTCTCAAGGGTTTAGCCAACACCATACCTCTGGAGTAGAATGATGGAGGTCTGGTATCTCCCTCAGGGCTCGATATCCCAGTCACCCGCAAGGGTAGACCAGAAACGCTGGAGCTGGATTTCTCTGCAGGAGAAAGACAGCGTCTCTTCTTTAGCGCGTCGAGGAGGAGAAGGATGGGGGACAGCGTCCGCAGGCAGCTTGCATCTGCTGGGCTCTTGCAGGGGTACGGCTGTTCAGCTCCTAAGTTCACCACACCATCGTTCCCTAGTTAGCAGTGATAGCAGTAGCGATAGCATCTATGATATCTTCATCATAACAGCAGCTTCAGGCGACGGGCAACAGGGGGCTTGCTTCACCAACAGCAACGAGACAGCGTTTGCTTAAGGCAACGTTGGTAGTATTTATACCTGAAAGGTGCCTTGGTTGACGTAAGTTTGCTGGACATAAGACGTCAATAAGATGTCACAGGAAGTGATCGTCTATCAGTGCTCATTAGAGTTCTATTACTAATCAAAACACAGCAAGCGGGGATTTCCAGGTTTGCTGAGTTTTTATCTCGTTGAAGAACTCAGAGTGTTAATCTAGGAATCTCAGATAGTGACTTCTGCTCTGTCATTGCACTAATTGGTTGCAAAGGAAGTAGCAGAGAAAGCTATTCTGGAATGTGGCTCTGTTCGTGTGAGGCCAGAGATGAGTTACTGAATATTTCACTTGAACGGTTATGCCAATATAGGGAATAAATGGATTTATAGCCGAATAGGGGCATAAGGTCACAGTATCGATCAGGGTCCTAGATAAGCACGCAACAGTGGTCGGAGAGATAGTGTCCCTATATTCAGCAACCTGGTCTTCAATGCAATCACACCAGCCTTAGGTTGGTTTCCCAAAGCCCTTCATTTAAAACAGTAGGCTTCAACTAGAAGGCAACTAAAGTTAAGAAATCTGAATGGACATTTCTACTCACAAGGAAACAGTTCTACTCAGGCAAAGTATCTAGAATGCTATACCAACGCATATCTGACATGCCACATCAATTTCCGGTTTTAAAAGGGGTCTGAAACTACACATCCTAAGGCATTTTTTATACTCTACACATTTATACTGTATACCTGTCTCCTCAAATCTGCCCTAAAAAGCTACTGATATATTTCTGAGTATTTAAACTCCTCTATTTGTTACCTACATGTTGGCTCGTTCACTCTTATTTCTATGCCGCTCTCCAACCCTGTGCCCAGGATATTGACATGAATCTAAATAAATATAAAATGTGTCGAGAAAGTTTATATGAAGCTAAATAAATTAAAACAATACTGCACTTACATTTTACATATATGTTTGTGCTCAGTTGTTGGTCTCATCTTAAGAAAAAAAAATGTTGAGACAGGCAATAATGAATATGGTATTTGCCAAAAAGGAACAGAGGCAGCCGTGCTCTGCCATATTTAGATAATGTCCTCATGGAGGGAAACACCGCTTCACTTCACTTAGCAGTCTCTCTCCTGCAGCAGCACAAGAAACGCACTCCCTGTTGCTGTCCTTGTTTAGAAGAAAGCCTAACTATAATAGGGTGATGTTCCATTGAAACATTTCAGTTGAGGGCATAAAATATGGTAAAGAGAAATATATATGTTGTTACAACTTGTGAACTGCAGCTACAAAAGTGATGTTGCAGCTGATGAGAGGAAATAAACCGGCACGATCATATGGGATGCCAGCACATTATTTAATGTATAGAATGTAGCTACATAGGTATTACGTAAAGGCAACCTTGGTAAACAACATTCAAATAAATCAAAGAAGGTCATAGATCACCTCCGTACCGGAAAAGTTGTAAGATGCAGCTATTCACTTCTTACATGAAAGGCTGAATCTCCTCAGTCTCCTCTTCTATACTTATTTCATAGTGCAAAGATTACTTAACTAACTCAAGTAGTGCATTAATGAGAGAAGGAAACATTGACAACCATCTTCTCACTTGTAGGCCTATAGTGCTGCCCGTGGATTACTTGATTACTTAAATTGGCCGAAATATGATCGGCGGGTTACAGAGAATAATGGTATCCCGGTGTCTTCAATGGTTGCACCTAGAGCACATGTACAATAAACATGCATTAGAATTATAACAGTGGCAGCGTAAGGAAGAACACTTAAGAACGATCCCCAAGAACAGATACAAAAGAAACAATTGTTCCTTGTGGGAACAGTCTAGTCTAAACTGCCAAGCCAGGTCCTCCCTGTCCATCATTTGTTTGCTGTAACACTTTTCGCCCTAAGTGGGATGGGTATGCCCAGACGTGGGTCCCTTGCTCACTGTGCCACATGATTCAAGCTAGCCTGGTTGAAGAAGGGTGACATACCCTGAAACCGGTGCCAGGATGCTTGTTTCCGGTCCCGGGAGGACCTGGCCTGGCAGTTCGGTCTGGACTGTTCCCATGAGGCACAGGGTCAAGACTGATTTGCATATGGCTGGGTCCACACTGGGGTGGTGTAGTGGGCAAAAGAACGATGGATTTAACTCAGATCTTTTGACTGGGGGAGAATGTTTGCATTGTCAGCATTCCGTCCATCATTTTTTTGCTGTAACACTTTTCTCCCTAAGTGGGATGGGTATGCCCAGACATGGGTCCCTTGCTCACTGTGCCACTGGATTCAAGTTAGCCTGGCTGAAGAAGGGTGACATACCCTAAAACCAGTCCCAGGATGCTTGTTTCTGGTCCAGGGAGGGCCTGGCCTGGCAGTTCGGTCTGGACTGTTCCCATGAGGCACAGGGTTGAGACTGATTTGCATATGGCTGGGTGGAAACTGGGGTGGCGTAGTGGGCAAAAGAACAATGGATTTAACCCAGATCTTTTGACTGGGGGAGAATGTTTGCATTGTCAGCATTCCATCCATCATTTGTTTACAGGAACATTTAATCAGCTTAAACCTGCTGCCATTTTGTGGGTGTTCTGCTTGGTTCAGCTAGCTAACCCACTTCATTCTTTTTTTGTGGACTACTGGGATGAACAATATCCCTGTAGATGTGTGGGGGATGAGGCAAGATGGCGGCCGCTTAGATGAGGCCGAAAGCAGCGAACAGTGGAGCCCGTAGAAGAACCCTGCTAAAACTCTACATTGCTTAGTAAGGATGTGGTGATATCGGCGAATAACGGCGGAAAGCAGAAAGTAATGGTGGCAGTGTGAAAAACGTGATTTACGGCTTGAGCGGCTGAGAAAGACAGATGATCCTCGCGCTTACCTGCGGCTCGGCGCTGCAACTGATCCGCGAGCTGACCCGATTCTCCATTGCGGTTTGTGCCTGTGAGCGGCGCAGTGCGATTAGGAGAGGCCGGGCTGCCGGCGAGATTCAGCGGAGCTGTACGGAGACGGAGGCGAGGCGGAATGTTGAGAAGATTGCCTCGGGCGGATTGGAAGGAGATCCCTGGGGCTGACGCGGTCGGCTCTCGCTGTGTGCACCCGGCATCAGCAGTGGAGGAGGAGGAGGCGGGGCAACGGAAACGGAGCCAGAAGCAGAATCGGCAGAATCGGCAGTGAAGCAGAACGCGAGCGGTGGAGTATCGGAGGATACTAAAAAGAACTGCCGGGCTGACAGTAAAGTTAAGGCAATGGCTCCTAAATTGAACACAGGAAATAAATCTGCCACAGAAAAGAAAAAGAAGACGGGTGGTGAGACGGCACCAACATCAGCAGAAGTGGATCCGAAAACGCAGTCCCGTCAGGTAAAGAAGCAAATCGCATCTAGAACAAGACAAGCCATGGCTGCAGCCCCCACTGCCCCTATTGCTGACTTTTTTTCTAAGGTGGTTAAGGAGAAGGGGTTAAAAAATACACCGCTAGCAATGGAAGGAGGGGGGAGTGACTTATTGATAACAGAGAATGTAGTCGTGCTAACGCCAAGTGATCAGGATGCAACCCCAGTGCTCCAAGGCGGTCCAGAACAAGTGGAACATGGGGAAGTAACAAGTACCAAGGCATTGAAGCCCAACGTATCCGAGAGTGCAGAAAGTGACGCTGCGAACAGTAAAAGAATGATTGAAGGTGAGGTAGCAGATACAAACGCTGGACCTCAGAGCTATAATCAGACAATTGACCAGGATGGGCCGGATTCAGGAGGTCCCAAAGAAGGAGTTATAAGTCAAGTGAATCGGGCTGACAAGGACGAGGTTGAGCACACAGCAGATATTCAGGTCGAGCAGGAATCTGCCGAGGTGCCAAAAGCATGCCAGGGGCATCCGGTAGGCCGTCCTGAGGCTGAAAAGTGCAAAGAGAATGAAAAAGTCCCAAGCGAATGCTTCTTCTCAGTGTCGGAGGGAGGCGAATGGTCAGAGAAGGAGGACAGCTCCAGCCTGGAATCAGATCTGGACTCAGAGAGTGATCATTAGCTGGCCCTACCAGTAACGGCAGTAAAATCACAAATGGGGCACAAAGTTCGAGAACATCCTCAAGGTGAGCTAAGCTGGGATCATTCGTCGGCAATGCCCCTGCAGGGTTGTCCGGGGGGAGCGGCGGCCCAGATGTCACTTTTGGAGACTATACATAAAGAGATCTTGGCCCACAGGGAGGAAGCCCGGCAGGAAAGCCGGAAAACTAGAGAGGCAGTAAGGAAAATGCAGGGTGTAGTCAGGAAGTTATCCAAGGTCTGCATCAACTTGGGAGATCGAGTGACCAATCTCGAAGACAGAGTGGTCTCTACAGAGGTGGAGGCCGCGGCGGCAACCAATAAAGTTGAAGCCCAAAGTTCGCAAATATCAGACATCCAGTGGAAGCTGGAGGACATGGAAAATCGGCTCAGGCGAAATAATCTCCGGATTCTTGGGGTACCCGAGGGAATGGAAGGGTCTGATATTAGGGCCTATGTCGTTAAACTATTTGGGCAAGCATTCCCTGAGCTCTCGAGCTGGGACTGGGCCGCAGAAATTCAATGAGCGCACCGCTTCCCGTTCAAAATCAAAAGGGGGGCAAAGGGGGATGATAAACCCAGAGCAATTCTTACCTTTGTGAGTAAATTTTTGCTTAGGCAGGCGATTTCGTAGAAGGCAAGACCAGATGCCAAGGGGAATGTGGACGGGGTCTGTTTCATTGTTCATCCGGATTTTTGCCATGCAACAGTGGAGTGACGTTGGCTACTCAGGCAATTGATTAAACCGTTCATTGACAAGAAGATGCAGGCCTACTTGATAAATCCAGCGCAACTAAAAATCATCAATGAGGGGAGAACAATTTATTTTTCACCTGAAATTAAAGCCAAAGAGTTTCTAGACTGTCACAGGAAGTAAAGTAGCAGACTCGGGGTCATAAGAACAGCCGGTTGGTCATTGTAGTAATTCTGAAGTACAAGCTAAGGCTCACGGGTTGGCAGGGTATAGCAATGTAGAGGGCGGTAAGGGGAGATAGGATTAGCATAAGGATTGTTTTGGAAGGGCTTCACTGTTCACACTGTATCCATCACACGCACAGACCAGGTCTGAGCGCCTCACAAGAAAGGGTGGGGGCGTGTTGGGGAAGGGGGGAGGGGGGAGAGGGTGGGGAGGAAGGGGGGGAGGTGGAGGGCTGGGGAGAAAGCAAAAAAAATGGAGATAAGGAGTTTTGAAGAAGAAATCATTAGAACTAGGAATTTATGCAGAATATAATTAACATTCAGGTTCTACAGGAAGACTTAGATCAAAAGCATGGCAAGCATTAATATCTGCACAGCTAATGTAGGTGGATTGAACGATGTGAGAAAACGACATAATGTGGAGTATTTTGCAAAGTATAATAATATTGATATCTTCTGTTTGCAGGAGACCCCTCTCCCTTGGGCTAAACAAAATATGATAAAATTGAGGGGGTATGAAATTCTGTCTTGCTCTTCACAAACATCAAACATTAGGGAAGTCGCTATATTGGCTAAACCCTATTTAGTGGGGGCTAAACGACATAAAGCTGATAATGGTGGCAGATGGGTGATAGCAGAACTCAACATAGGGTACACTCTTTGTGTGGTCTATGGTTCTAACCAAGACGACCCAGAAGTTTTTGATTTTCTGGAGGGAGAGCTGGCCAACTGGCCAACACCCATAACAGTTTGTGGGGACTTAAATATATCGGTGGATTGGAATGACCCGGCGGGCTACTCTGGGCGGAACCAAGGGTGTTCCGAGCCCTAGATTCCCTTAAGAATTCCCATGAGCTTAAGGATGTCTGGGGAGATAAGGAGCCTCTTGACCCGGGCTACACCTATTTCTCTTTCCCTAATGTGAAATACACCAAGCTAGATTACTTTTTGATCTCTTCATCGGAAACGAATAAGGTTGGCATCAGGAAACTCCCTAAATCAATTTCAGACCACAATCCTTTGATTATGACATGTAAAATACCCAGTATTGAGAGGAAACAAACCAGCTGGTCTTTTGAGCAGAAGCTATTGTTTTCTAAGATGTTCTACCAGATTCGTAGAACATCTTAGAAAATGGGCAGAGGAGATTTATGATGCCAACCGGTATAGTTCGTCTATGAATGTGGTGTGGGAGGCCTTTAAAGCCTCTCTGAGGGGAGAAACAATCAGCTGCTCAGCTAGGCTTAAGAGGGAGGATAGGAGAGAGGTTGAGAAGCTGATGGATGGGCTTGCTATGGCTGAAGAACAGCACATTAGGGAAATCAGTCTAGGGCAGGATGGTCACGGAAGTCTTACAAGAATTACAAATATTAAAGCTAACCTCCGGAAAACAGTTACGGAGAAGGAGGCTAGAAGTTATCAGGTATCTAGGGCAAGACGCTACGAAACAGGGGAGCAGGCAGGAAGGGCTCTGGCTTTGCAGATAAGACAGGAAAGGACTAAAATCCTAATCTCCTGTATACAGGAAGAGGGTATCGAGTACACAGAGCCCAAAGAGATATTAAGAGTATTTCGTGATTTTTATCAAAAATTATACGATGAAGCGGAGCTGACCAGTGAGCAAAGTCCAGGTTATGCGGACGGTGGTCCCGGATTAAATGTGCAGGGTAGGGAAGAACTGGAAAAAGATCCACAGATTACAGAGGTAACGAAGGCCCTACATGAGTTAGCTGCGGGTAAGGCTGCAGGTCCCGATGGGATACCCCTTGAGGTATATGTGTGTTTAGAAAAACAGATTGCCCCTATTTTGCTTGACTTATTTAACGGGATTATACACACAGGGAGAGTACCAGAATCATGGAAAGAGACGAAAATCATTATCTTCCGTAAGAAGGGTAAACCCAAGGAAGCACCAGGATCATACCGCCCCATATCACTTATTAACGCAGACACAAAGCTATACTTTAAGATCTGGCCGAGTAGGTTGGGGGGATCATTGGCCAGCTCGTATCCCCGTGGCAGCATGGGTTCATGCCAGGGAGGGGCACCACAGACCATATTAGAAGGGCAATAGCCTTGTTCGATGCTCAGGGTGCCGCGGGGGATGAGATGGCCATGATCCTCCTCGACGCGGAGAAAGCCTTTGACCGTGTGGTCTGGGACTATCTATGGGGCATTTTGGTGGGCAGAGGGTTCGGCAGCAATTTTTTGAGGGCAATTAAAGCTATGTACCTTAATCCGGTGGCTAGGGTTTCAGTTATGGGGCATCAATCTGACAAAATAATAATTAAGAGGGGGACACGCCAGGGGTGCCCCTGCTCCCCGATTTTGTTCTCTATGTACATAGACCCCTTCATACAAAGAATCCTGGCCTCATGGCAAATAAGCCCGGTGGTGGTCAATGGATTCACCACTTAACTGCTAGCCTATGCAGATGATTTGGTAATGACAACTTCGGATCCCCATCAAGCAATGTCGGAAATAGTACAACTGGCTAACAAATTTGGTAGCTGGTCCGGGTATAGGTTGAATGAGGGGAAAACCCAAATCATCTGCACAAAATATATCAGGAAGAGCGATCATAGGTTCGTAGAGTCTGCTGTCTATCTCAGCGTTAAAATTAATTAATCGGCCGAGAAGATGGTTGAAGAGAACTACCTTCCACTTTTGAGCTCAATCGAAACTGAGTTAAGAAGAATTGATGTGCTGCATTTATCCCTGATAGGTAGGGTGAACTCCATAAAAATGACCATGTTCCCCAAAATACTATATCTTTTCAGGGCTAACCCCTATTTCTAGGGGAAACAATGATCAGGAAAATTGAATCCACATTTGCTAGGTTTGTTTGGCAGTACGGTAAAATTAGACGCTCTATTTTTATCTGTCACTACCAGGGGATAGGGGCGGTCTGTCGTTGCCAAACCTAAAACCTACCATCTGGCATGCCTTCTTACACAAATGAATATATTGATTTAATCCGAACCCCTGCCAGCAGAAGGACCTACTGAGAATCAAGATCCCCCTTCCATATTTGAGTTACTGCTGGGTAGAAAGGCATATGGATTATTGCAGTGTGAGGTGGATAGGAGATTCTATAATAAGACAAGATATAAGATTATTGAAGGGGTTTGGTGGACGTGGAAAACCATTTGCAAAACCATGAGGATCCCTAAAATAAATGCTAACACTAGCTTGTGGAATTCGAGCTTATTTGCTCACCTAGGCCAGAATGTGAATTGTGCTATATTGAGGGAACAGGGGATAAGATGTGTGGGTGACATCATGTTGGGCGAGGATATATTCAGCTTCAATGAACTACAGCAGAGGAATGGGATCCCCGGAAATCACTGGCTGTTATATTGGCAGGTTTTTCAAACTATATCTGCAATCAGACAAAAATTAGTGCTGACACCAGATAGTCAACAGATGGATTATTTAAAAAGAGGGGGAAAGAAGATTGGTACTGCTTATAACTTTCTGGTGTCCGGGCTCCTAGATGATCTGGAATAAATTGAGGTGGCGTGGTCGCTTAAGTTGGGGGATCCGGATGTAGATATAGACCTTTCCTTACTCTTAAGCAATAAAGTATTTCGAGCTTCAAACTTGAGGGCCCAACACTACAAGACGGTGTTCAACCTTTACTATACACCTGCGAAACTGTATGGGTGGGGGTTAAGGGAAGATGATAAGTGTCTAAGATGTAACACAGGTCTAGCAGATTTGGTGCATATGTTTTATGGTTGCCCAGTTTGGCCCTAATCCGTAGTGAGTTAACAAGGTTTTTGAGGGGGCTGCTAGGCAATAACATCACCCTATCCCCCACTTTGGTTCTTTTAGGGTCGGACGCCAAACTTAAGGTTGGAAGACACACACAAGCATTGCTATTCATTGCTGTTGCAGTACTTCGAATGCTGATATCTGCTGGGTGGAAAGATTCTAATGCCCCCACGTTCCAGATGTGGTTGTCTAGGTTGTTGGGTATTCATAATTTGGAAGCTTGCCTATATGAATTTAAGGGAAGAAAGAAGCAGGAGTTTGGTAGGAATATTTGGGCTCCAGTGAAGAAGTGGAGGAATTTAGATTCTTGAGTCATGCTGAGATGAAGTATTCACGAACCATGATTGTATGTTATTAACTTTTGCACAGCTCTGATTAATTTTATTGCATACTATGAATTTGTATATTTATATTTCTTAATATGTATGGTATTATCCTTGAATAATGTCAATTAATTTATTGCATATTATGAATGTTATATTTATATTTTGCGGGATATGTATTGTTTTTTAATTGAAACTGCCTTATCTCTTAATAAATAAAAAAATTAAAGGGATGAACAATATCCCTGAACACCGGACAAAGACATCGCTAGCTATGTCAAATCTGCATCTGGTGTACATGTGTAGTCAACACTGATGCTGGCAAAGTAAGAACTAATACCACCACTGGGTTTGGGCTCCCAACAGTAAGACCAAGCCACTGACCTATATTAAACAAAACAACTGCCAATACTGTTAATCTCGTTTATAGTCCAATCAATACAACCATATTGAAAGACCAAACAACATGTTTTAAAGACTCCTGATTCTGTCTGAATTAATCTCTTATTTATTCCTTATTTATCAAAAGAACAATTTTTCAATTTTTGTAAATCATTTACATTTTTACATCATGATTACAACACTAATTTCACATTTCACAATTTACATGTACAAATACGTCATTTTAATCCCTCTTAATCTACTCTCACACCACTCAATCAACTTTTTAGGAATTTCAAACACTCATACACACTATTCACAACTATCAAAATCTGTTTACATTGAAAATTAATTTAAAGTTAAATGCCAAAGAAAAAAATCAACATATCTTCTTTCTGTGCCTAATTAAATCTTGGTTTAGATATTCTTATGTCTGAAAAATGGTCTACGTGTTTGAACTCATGTTGGTTGTAGAGTTCTCTTCAGGACTCAAAAGCTTCTCTTGGTGTAAGCTCAAATTGAACCCACGTCTTCTTCTGATATTTCATCTTTGCCTGCAGCGCTTATTATTTTCCAATGCCCGTCGTGCAGGTCTTGTCTTTATGTTGTGGGCTGATAATTTGCCATTCTGGAGTGACCTTTCGTTACTCGAATGATTACGACAAGGAAAGACGCCCACACAGATGAACGGCGGCTTCCACAACTTGCTGAGAGGTCACCCCAGAATGGCAAATTATCGGCCCACAACATAAAGACAAGACCTGCGTGATGCGCATTGGAAAATAATAAGCTGTGCAGGCAAAGATGAAATATCAGAAGAAGACGGGGGCAATCAATCAATCAATCAATCAATCAATCATGCATTTGTAAAGCACGCTATATACCCGTGAGGTTCTCAAGGTGCTGAGGGGGGGGGGCTGCTACTGATCGAAAATCCAGGTCTTGAGGAGTCTAATTTCTCATAAAAACTGTGGGCACACACACAAAAGACTGATTGTCCAACGTCGGTTCGATTTGAGCCTACACCAAGAGAAGCTTTTGGGTCCTGAAGAGAACTCTACAACCAATATGAGTTCGAAATGCGTAGACCATTTTTTCAGCCATAGGAATATCTAAACCAAGCTTTAATTAGGCACAAAAAGAAGAAATGTTGATTTTTTTATATGGCATTTAACTTTAACATCATTTACAATGTAAATAGATTTTGATAGTTGTGAATTCAGTGTATGAGTGTTTGAAATTTCTAAAAAGGCGATTGAGTGATGTGAGAGATTGAAATGAAATATTTGTACATGTAAATTGTGTAATGTGATATTAGTGTTGTAATCATGATGTGAAAATGTAAATGATTTGCAAAAATTGAAAAATTCTTCTTTTGATAAATAAGGAATAAATAAGAGATTAATTCAGACAGAATCAGGAGTCTTTAACACATGTTGTTTGGTCTTTCAATATGGTTGTATTGATTGGACTATAAACAATATTAACAGTATTTGCGGTTGTTTTGTTTAATATAGGCAAAGTAAGAAGGAATCCCTCAATTCATGTCCATGGACAGTTCAGTAAGACAAGTGCCTGGAATGTAGTTAGGCACAGGATAGGTAAATGTCCACACCCATATTGGCAATATTGAGTAAGTAGTTTTAAACTAAGATAGTGTCTGACAACATCAAATGTGTTTTTTAGTTTCCATGGACTAAGGCATTGTAATACCCTTTTTTGAAGCCACAACAATATTCATTTATTAGTTAAAGTCAAGGAAATGGTATAGCTTCTGTGTGTTCGATTGGGGCAACTGTGCTTACTGGATGCAGCAACTCCTTTGTGAATGAAATGCTTATTATTACAAAGATTTATGCTGCCTTTGTGGTCTGGAAGTTGAATTAATTACTCATAAAAACTGTATTTGTTCTGGGCTTGCATATATCAGAACAAGCTATGTAAAAAGAGGTTTAAAGAATGCAATTCAGTTGTAATATTCCTTAGTCTCCAAATAACAATTTGCCTTTACAATATGATTTGAGGAAGTGACCATTAGAAGACTAACAGTGTTGGAAAATTTGAATAATTGATAAATGTGCCTCCAGTTTCAGTCACTCAGTTATTCTTTATTCCTAAACAGTGATTAATTAGGGTCTGCTTGGGGAAGATGCACAATTTGTGGTATGACTTTTAGTAACTGTGTAACAGATTATAAAATGGTTAAACACCTTTCTTATGTGTGTATTTTGATGTAACATAAGTGTTTATATTGTATATAATGTAACTTTATTTAAAGCCCAGACGCATCAAGTTGAAGTTGAAGTGTGTAATTGCTACCGCCACACCACTTTGTGTGTGCCTTACTGAGAAGAGGATTTGGCCATGTGGTTATATTAAATCAAGAGTTCCATCATATTCTAATCATATTATAGGAATACTATACCACAGGCTACAGTTCCCAGGAAAAAAATGTCCATTACATGACAGACTTCAAATGTCAGATTGAGAGTTAAGGAATTGTAGAGGATTGAGGATATTCTGGTGGTAACAGATAAGAAATGTTAGAGACTTTTTTCTCAAATCGAAATCTTAAAAGTGTTGCATGTTAATATATCGGGAAAAATTGAGGGTAGGGTTCAATTGATTGATAAATATTACATATTCTACAGGCACAGGTCCCGAACTAAATTCTCTACTTCTGTAACTATAGCCACAGCGGCACAAGAAAGCTTCAGCTGTAACACTAAACAATCTAAAGATTCTACATTACACCATGACTTTGTTAATCGTTTTTCAAGAAATTGACTTATTGAATGTTCTCCCACGCCATCCTTGTTTGCCCTAAGAACCAATGACTCCTTCAAGTAGCTAAGGTTTAACCATGCATGTTAAATGTATGTGGAAGATGTCATATGTCTCCTTAACAGGGCTAAAATTAGAAAGGTAAAAGCCAGAAAGACCATACAAAAAACCTCCTTGGCAATATTGGGATTTGTTGATTGCGGTGAATACAGGAGTTTAATACCAGTTAGAAAGCACAACATTAGCACTATCATGAGACAGAGTAGAGGAGGTGTCCAGCACATAGTCTTCAGGCAAGAGAATGAAATAAGAAACATTTCGGCAGAAAAAAATAGCAAACATCAGGAGGAAACGGTATCCACGTTTGGTGACGAACGCGTCAAATAGTAATTTAAAAGCTTTGTAATGTATTCTTCCCAGACCACAGTTTCATTATATAGGAGTTAGGCAGGCGATAAGATCACAGAAAAATGGTTGGTAACTTTCAGGTATGGCCACTCCAACTGGAATGACGACCATCTTGGTTTTCAGTGGATCTACGCCTAACCACTTCTCCTTTTCAGGTAATTTCTGTTGCTCTTATATTGATGCAAACTAATATATTTTTGGGAAGCACAGATTGATCTTCCTAGCCCTGGGAGAAATACTTGTCATACCCCTCAAGGAGAAAGTGAGAAGGTGCAGATGTCTCTCACATAAATATTTGATGATTTAGGCCCATTCAGACTCAATCAAAAAACCCTGTCAAAGGAATTTTTATCTGCAGGAAGACAGTATATACATCTACACATATGTGTGTGTGCAGACCCACTCCTTAGTCCCAGAGAACAGTAGACAGAGAGTATTTTGGGACTCATTTACAAGAAAGTGCCACAGAGTGGCACTGCAAGCCCTTTGGCTGTGCCACGCTGTGGCACTTTCAAAGTACAGGGATCCATCATACCTACAAGGATATGACAGATGCCTTTGCTCCCCCCGCGCTTGTGCACAATTAGCTGCCATGCGCCAATGCAGGCACCTTTGCACCCTGGTGCAAGGATGATTGCATCACAGGGGTGATTTTTTATGTGCAGGGAGGTCTCCCTTCCTGCACATAAACAATCTGAAATGCCATTTTTCAACTTCAATGTGTGCTGCATCGGCACACAGAAGTTGTAAAACATTTTTTTTTAAATGATTGTATATGTGCAGGAAGGGATACCTTCCTGCACATTAACAATCATAGGAGGTGATTTCCTCATTCTATGTGTGCTGCAGAATGCAGCACGCATAAACAGTGGAAACAAAATAAGGAAAAAGAAAATACATTTCTCCTCGTTGCACTTCCTTACTTCTCCCCTGGGGAGACATAGCATTCAGACGCATTTCCAAGTGCATGATTTCTCTCATATCTGGAAATGTGTCAGGTTCCATGAATTTTGCATGGGAACACCCACTACAACACCCATGGAATGCCCCTTTCATGCAAAGTGCTGTGTGTAAAAGGGCCGTTTTTACAGGACAGGAAAAGCCACGCAGGTTGGCTTTTCATGTCCTTGTAAATATGGGGCAGAAAAATGTGCCACCAGTGGGTCACAAAACGTGACACATCAGTGACGCAAGCGGCTTGTAAATAAGACCCTTAGTATTTTGCAACAAAATATTTTTACCTTAAATAATCCACTAATAAATGTTGTGTGCAGAAATTATGATAATTATTTCAGCAGTCATATTGAAAAAAATCAGATTTAAAATACCCATAGTATTTTACATCACACATCCCTAATCCCTCTTAACACCTATAAATATTTCAGTATATATTGTTAGCTTTATAATAATTATAGTATCAAAGCAGTTAGTAATCTCTCTAACAGATATGTGTTAAGTCACATATAGCTTCTCGCAAACTTTAGAGAGTTGCTAGACATTGACTCTCTGGCATGTCCACTCTCAGCAATCATAATCCGTGCTTGTCACTCCTCCCAAATCTTCAACTCTCTTTATTCTGTAGCCTTCAATGAATCTCTATGGGGAGAAAAGTACTGCTTCTGTGCAAACCTTTATATCATTCTCCATAACAGTAGACAATGACTCCATTAGTGGAGCTACGGAAATTAAGTCCTGTATCTCTCATCAATACCTCAAATTCAAATGTCTCAAGACTGAGTTTCGACTAATCTCCATCAACAATCACACCTTACGAGAGCACAAACCAGTAATTTTAAAGTGTATAGAGTATAATTTTAGGCTACTGAGAGGCATCAATAAACTAATCCCAGAGGACGACTTCCAACAGGTGACTCAATCAATCAACCAATCAATCCATCAATCATTCAATCAATCAGGGGGTATATAAAATGCGCTATTCACCTGTGAGGGTCTCAAGGTGCTAGAGGGTGGGTGGCAGCTCCAGGTCAGTCGAAGAGCCAGGTCTTAAGGTCCTTCCTGAATGTGTGCAGGGTCGGTGAGCATCTGATGTTCATGGGGAGCTTGTTTCAGGTCTTGGCTGTGATGTAAGAGAAGGATCTCCCACCTGTTCTGTTTCTGTGGATGCGGGGGACCTTAGCTACGGTGAGGTCAGCAGAGCGGGGGTTTCGTTTGGGTATGTGGAAGGATAATCTCTCGTTGAGGCATTTGGGTCCGATGTTGTGGAGGGTTTTGTAGGTATGGTTGAGGAGTTTGAAGGTGACCCTTTTCTCGACAGGGAGCCAGTGGAGGTCTTGTAGGGTGATGGGTCATGTGTTTGTGTGGTGGTAAATCAATCAATCATTCCGAACTCCCAGCTATGTGGTATAGCCAAAACCCAAAGCACCTCTCGATGCAAAATATCATAAAGTGTTTCAGAGGTGAAGAAATGCAAGGTTCATAAGTCATATAGTTTGAAGTGACAAAATGTACATCAGATGTCACAGATCAAAGTCCACGATGAGCATGTGACCTGGTATCATTTTTTTGCTTTTAAAAAGATTTTTAATAAAGCTGGTGCATTTGTTTAGGTAAATGTGTCATTGAGATAAATCCATCTTTGAGTGTGGGCCATATTATTTTGATAGTTTACTCTTTAGAAAATAAATCTGTGCTGTCCCTGAACTGAGGTGTCCCATTAAAATAAATGGTCCTGTCATTAACCCCATCGCTGCTATGCCTTTTCCCCTACCCCTCGTGCTAAGCCTTTTTTTTTAGCTAATTTGGATAGTTCACGCTTAGGACCCTGTAAGTAAGTGAGATACAATTTTACTCTAGAGACTGAGGGGAACGCTGGGTGGTAGGATCTTTATGCCGGTGCCATGATCCCAGCTAGAAATGTGTGGAAAATGTGATTTATTTTTAGCTAAATTTAAGGGTTTGCCCGATTATGGGTTGGAAAAGTTTCAGGGATCCACGCTAACCATACCTCCCTGAACTCCTCCAGGTGTCTACTTTTCAGAAATATCTGGGTTTGGTAGGTTTACCTAGATGGCCATCGAGCCCAGGACCAAAAACCCATGTGCAGCTCTTGCAAAACCAGATTGTTTTGTGGTAGATATTTTGATGTCTCCACAATGCATTTTGGGCACTTCCCTGCCACGGGTACTTGACCGACCCACACAAGGTAGGTACCATCATTATCTGGAAATCTGGGGAAGGCTGGATGGTAGGAAATTTGTGTCAGCCCATTGATCCCATAACTTTCTCACACAGAAATGTGAGAATAATGTGATTTTTTCAGCTAAATTTGAAGTTTGCAACCGATTATAGGTAAGAAAGCTCCCTGGACTCCCACAGGTGACTAGTTTTCAGAAATGTCTGGGATTGGTACGGTTCTATGGGTCGCCACTAAGCCTGGGACCTAAAATGCAGATGAATCACTCACAAAACATGTCTTTTCGTGATCTTCAGTTTTGAAGTCCTTACAGTACTTTTTGGGCAATTTTGCTGTCACAGCTCTAGGCCTAGCCACACAAGTGAGGTACCATTTTTCTTGGGAGACTTGGGGAAATGCTTGGTGGGTGGAAGTTTGTGGCTCTTGGCATATTCTAAAACGTTTCATCAAAAAATTTGAGGAAAATGTGCTTCTTTTTACAAAGTTTGAGGTTTGCAATGGGATTCTGGCTAACGGAACCTGGTGAGAGCCACACAAGTCACCCTCTCCTGGCTTTTCCTGGGTGTCTAACTTGAAATAATGTACAGGTTTGCTAGTTTTCCTTAGGTGCCGGCTGAGCCAGGGCTCAAAACCTCAGCTAAGCACATTACAAAAAAAAGTCAATGCTTAGGAGGCTTTTTGCCCCCCAGGGGGGCAAATTGGGTGCTATTGCCCTGATATGCCAATGGGGACAGAAATACTGTTGCCATTTCTTGGGGGGTGGGGGCATAGACATGCCCATGCTGATAAGCCCCTACCCCTACATATTAAAAAAAACTGCCGAACACCTGGCCCCTAGTGAACTCTCTGCCCCCTCTTAGGCGGGAGATAAGGGTTATTGTCCAATCTGCCTCCCGGGGATACAGAGAGTTTGTGGCTAATATGTTTTGGGGGTGGGGGCATTGGCATGCCCATGTTGGGCAGCCCCCACCAATACATATATTAAAAAAAGAATACCTGGTGCCTAGTGGCTTTCTGACCCATGGGATGGGCAGATAAGGTGCTAATGCCCCCCTCTGTCTCAGGGGGAAGAAATACTGTGCAATTTTGTTTTGTGTGGGAGCATTGGCATGCCCATTCTGGCTGGCTCCTACATATAAAAAACGAATCCCTGGTGCATAATGGGCTTTCTGCCCCCTGGAGCAGGTCAGGGCATTTGCCCCATCTGCCTCCTGGGGGGAAAGACTGTGGAATTTCTGGGGTTAGTGGGGCATTGGCATGCCCATTCTGGGCAGCCCCCACTCTGAACCTTGAAAACAAATAATCCCTCGTGCCTAGTAGGCTTTCTGCCCCCAGAAGGGGCATATAAGGGGCTATTGGCTCCATCTTCCTCCCGGGGCATAAAAACTGTCATAATTTTTTTGGGTGATTATGGAAATTCTTTGGGGGGAACATAGGCCCTTGCCCAAGGGGCCACCTCCTCATCCCTGTTGGGAGGATCACTGCATGGGGATTACCCTCCTGGGGTGATCCCTAAGCAGGGTTCCACTAAGGAAGGTAACCATAGGAAAGAGGAGATTCTCCTCTTTCCAACATTACCTCTCCCATGTGATTCAGTGCTCAGGGGCTGAGATAGCCCCATGGGCACCGAAACAGTAAAACTGAAACTAGGGGGCCCATTAGGATCTCGAGCGGATTGCCACCACCCGCATGGTGGTGGCAATCTGCTCGAGATCTGTCCCCGCCTGCCACCCTTTTCTCCCACCATATTACTATGGTGGGGGGACCGCGGCGGATGGAAATGCAATCTGGCACTTTCCGCCCGGTCAACAAGTCAGCCGGGCAGAAAAGAGTTTAATATGGTGGCTGTGCCTGTTAGACACCGCCAGCCATATTATCATGGGGGCGAAAACATGCCAATGCCGCCACAGGTAGGCATGCAGAAATTGCTTGTGGGGGCCTGTTGCGGGCCCCAAGAGACTCTGGGGGGTGGGCGGTGCCTGTCATGTTGAGCATGGAAGTGCACTGCCCGCCACAATGTCAGGTATGCAGGATGCACCCGCCACTGTGGCGGGCAGTCCCATTTCCCAATAGTCCACCTGCCATTTTAATGACCCCCATGGTTTTAGTTTAATTTCCAATGTAATTATGTCAGAGTGCAATTGTCATTACTTTGAGGGAAAAAAAGCCACAGGAGGTTGGGTAAGCTCTTTCCCACCTCAACAGGCAAAAAAATTGGGAAAAGGAAATGCTGCTGCTGTCTGCAGCTTGGGGATTTTGTACTTTTATGTCACGACAGAAGGGCTCCGTCATGAGCATATGAGATCTGGTGCTAACCCTGGGAGTAAGTTGCATAGTAGCGCTACGCGAAGTGCACTTTACACTATGCGAGCTACGCGTAACTACGCAAACTGCGTAGCGCACTGTGGAAATTGCTGTTTGCACTGATTGCACAGTGCCGGATGCTTGTCCGCACTGTGCAAACCGCATCTTTCACAATGCAAGCAGTCGTTTTCTGCTGTTCGAGTAGATTTGTACTTGAGCAGCAGCTTTCTCAATGTAAGTTGTAGATTCTCATCGTGAGCGGTGGCGAGCATACGTGACCACTTGCAATGAGAAACCTGACCTCCCCGCGTTGAGAATCTCACTGGAAGGTTTATTTTCCAAGCTTGCGATCGTCAACTTGATATTGCTGATTGCGAATGAGAAAAAAGTCTCGCCGGGATGTTATTTTGCTCACTCGCGGTTGACAACTTGACGTTGAGGGCTGGAAGCAAGCAAAAAATGCCCGCTGCGCGTTTTTGCACTGTGCTGCGTGCAATTCGCATAAAGCGTAGTTGCGTAAACTAAGCAAACTACGCAAGCGTAGAGTAGTGCTACGCCCAAACCTAGATGGGACCCTTCCGTGATGAGTACCGAAGGTGTTAAAATGTGGACCACTGGAGTGGGCCTGGCAACTGTACAGCAAATAATAAAGAAATGTTTCCTTGTTTTACATTGATATATTATTGAGTTTTTATTGGTATACAGCTCAAACAACATACAAATCCCTCAGCACAATTTCGAATGCAAATAGCTTAAACAAAATATGCTACACATTACTATAGGTCCTGTAAAGCAAAGGTAAAAAATATGGAGGTCATCTAGACTTTGGCTGAGAGGGAGCAGTGTCAGAATTAATTGCGGTTCTCTATTACCTAACTCTCTGTTCCTCAGATGTTGGGAGGAAAACGTAGCGGCTGGCTAGTCGTTCCAGCTGCGAGCTCCGCAGTCTTCCTCTGGGCTTTGTGTAATCCTCTTTTGATGCTTTGGCCACTTATCTGATATCGGCTGCTTCTCGTACCTGATCTCTTCCTTGATCTTGGCTCGTCTTTGGCCCTCGGAGGAGCCGCGTCCGACCAGGTGGGGACGTCGTTGGTGTCGAGTTCCATGCTCCTGGCTTCATGGTGGTTTACTCGGCCTGCATTTGTTGCCGGCTGGTGTGCACGGGCCAACATCGTTTTTCCCAGCAGTGGGGTGGCTGCTGTAAGTGGCCTTTGGCATTTGCCATGATAGGTGTGATGCGTTGCAGATCTCCTTCTGGGGCACGACAGGCAGGGTCAGTCCTTGCAAGGTGCACCAGTGCTGCCTGAGGCTGTGAAGCCTTTGGCTGGAAAAGACCTTGGCAGTCATTCTTTACTGGTCCGCTCCGGTAAATTAGCACCAGCCGCGCTATCTTATATTGGAGGCAACAGGTCTGGTGCCTTCTTCAAATCCTCAGTGATGGTTGAGAAGGAAGAGCAGGAGAAGTCCGGTATGAAAAGGGCTGAGCAGGATCCTCAAGTAAGAGGGGGTGTGTACGTATTGTTTAGTGGGCTAACGGGTGGGAATGGCATGGGGCAGCTAAACAGGTATGCTGTAAGAAAAAAAAGATATCAATATAGTGAGGCCCTATATGTGACAAAATGAAGGTCAAACAGAGAGGCAGGAAAAGAGGGGACATTAACACGGTAGATACCGGTTTTAACTCAACACCGGTTTCATCCACTGTAAATGATCCTCCAGTCATGACGCTTCAGAAGAAGAAAGTGGCACAAGTTAAGATAACCCCCTCACTCAGATCCTTCATTAAAGTACAGGAAGGTACAGTCCAAAGGGCTCAGTAAAATCTAACTCTCTGTACCCACCGCTGGTGAATCACCTGGACTGAAGATAAAAGTAGGATTTTAACCAGCATGGAGTCTAACAAACAAGAAGCAGAAACACTATGTATGGGCATTAAAACTATCAACAGATTTCAGGTACTATGTGAAATTGAATCCACCCCCATACCAGGGGGGATCCATGATATCGATCCCTTAGTCACCAAGGACAACCCTAGCATAACTGAAAGTAGTCAAAAACATCCGGGTTTGGTTGAAATGTTAGATGCCTTATCTTCTGTTATTAGAAATAAGTTTGCATTAAAAGAAAGAAATCAAACTATAATTCAAGAGAGACCTGCAAGACTTTGGATGCAAGAATGTCCTCTATAACAAATGGAAGCCTCTTTAGAGGCCCTTAACAGGGACGAGGAACTTAATCAATGTGAAATCCAAGCCCAAAAAATAGGGAGAAGGGTGTATTAGATAAAATAAAGTAATTGGAAAACAATGCCAGTCGTAATAATATCAGGATAATCAACATTCCAGAGGGATTTGAGGGTGACAATATTAAGGGTTTTATTGTAAGTCTACTGAATGAGTTTATCTCCTCTGTAGACATTGTGGAGCTGGAGGCAGATATCCAGTGGATTCATAGAGACCCCTTTAAAAAAAATCTGAATAGGAAGATTCCAAGTAAAATCCTTATTAACTTTAAATCTTATACTTTAAAAGAACAAATTCTTTTGGAGGACCTAAAATTTGACAGCTTCATCAAAGGTAAGCCGATGGACATCTCTAGTATTACACAGGACAGAGAGTGGAAGTTGAGGAAATGTATACCTGAGTTAAAGTCGCTAGGTGCTACAGCCCAATTGAGATTTCCGGCTCTGCTTAAAATTATGTGGAATGAAAAGATGCACAGCTTTCAGGATCCGCCGAAGATTGGAATCTTCATTGAGCAGATAAGGGCACAGCAGAAATATAAAGAACAATCTTCAAACACCGGAGGAGTCGAGAGCTGCAAATGGTATCAGATCAACATACTCGGTTTTCTGGGGGGAGGATTCCCTTGGATGGGTTGGGTTCACTAGATGAAATATATAGTTTAGAAATTCACTGGGTGAAGTGCAGATTGGAAAAAAAGCAGAAAAAAATAAAGTCCTCATGTATAGGAATTTAGAATTAGGGGACCAGAGGTACAAAAGAGGAGAGTATGTGTCAAGATGGGAGATACCCTTATGAAAGGGAATATCAGGATGGCAAAATTTCAGAGAACATGTCACTTTAATTTTTTTGCATGGAATGTCAATAGGCTAAGAATAGCCAGTAGAAGAATAATAATTTTGGAATATTTGAGTAAAGTTGACTATGACATCATGATTCTGCAAGAGACCCATTTAATGAAAGATGAATGAGAGCCCATCCAGTCTAAACAGAAGTGGATTATATGGTGTCCACACAAACCAATCATGTTGAACTAAGAGAGTGGCCTTACTCATTACAAAATCTACCAAAGCTATTTAAGGGGAGTGTAAAGTTGATGATAAGGTGCGTTGTATTATCACAAATGTTAAAATACAGCATGCATGGTATGCTTTGGCAGGCAATTTGGTTCAAGTATCAATGATGATACTTCCCTGAAATCTCTGTATTATCAGCTGCTGGAACTTAAATAAGCATGGGCGAATTTTGCGAATCTGGCGTTCGCGAATTTGCGTATTTGCAAACTCGCAATCCGCAAAATCTGCGAATTCTCGCGAATTTGCGGATTTTTTTGTTTTTATGGTGTTCGCAAGGGTTTCTGCCAGTTTGCAAGGATTTTGAACCAGTTCGCGATTGCGAACTTATTTGTCGGCACGCAACGGTCGCGGCTATGTTGTTTCTACGTCTGGTTCATCATCACAGGTTTACAGCACCCTCTGTTTCAACACTGCCACCCTCTGTTTCACCCATGCCACCCTCTGGTACATCAATGCCACCCTCTGGTTCATCATCATCATCACTGTAGAATATGGGGGGGAAAGCAAGCACACCTGCCCTGCTTCAACTGACATGAATTAGTTTGGGGTTGATTTATTAATGTGTCACTGTTTTAAAATTCCAGTCTGGCACCTGCTTCCTTATCTGTAATTTGCTTTCTGTTGCAGTGCAATTTTTTTTTCCAGGACCTTTGTGGCCTACTTGTAGCTATTCTTTGATCCGGCTGTGAGGGTCAGAGCAGGGTCATACAATTGTTGCAACTAGCAACTGAACTCTGGAGGGGCCCCAGTCAGGAAGCACTACAGGGAATGATTACTAATAATGAATTTGAACTTTTGCACCTGCTGAGTGCTTTCAGTTTAGCAAAACTCGTTTCTCTGCAGAACAGCAAATGTAATGCCCCAAACAAACTTACTTATGAAAGATTATTTCTAATCCAAAAGTGATCCAACGAAAGTCAAAAGGCCTCAAATCCAAAAAAGGGCAGGCAAATGTCAACCTGAGGAGTTATTCTGATAAAAATCATCATTTTCAGAAGGTCTATGCTGCTTGCTAGTGGATTTCTTGTGCAGAATTGCAAATTTTGTAATTTCGCGAGTGCGAGATTGTTGCTGCCCGCCGCACCTACATGTTCGCAATTGCGAACTTTCACCGCACGCCGCAAAATTGTATCACCAAGAAAAAAAAATCCGCTGCGTGCGAATTTGCGGATTTTCGGTAAATTCGCGAGCGTTCACGGATCGCGAATTTACCGAAAATCCGCAAAATCCGCGAGATTAACGGATTTTCCGCCCATGCTTAAACTTAAAGCTCTCAGGGCCAGATGTACAATAATTTTATGTGGTTACAAATGGGAAATCAGCCCGTTTGTGACCAAAAAAAGGGTCTGCCCCTTTTACAAACCCTATTTTGCGAGTCTGTAATGTATTAAAGACTCGCAAAATAGGGATTGGCACTCACTATTAGGAAGGGGCGTGCCAAGGGCTTCCCTTCCTAATAGCGAGTTGCACTTCAATATACAATTGTTTTGCAACCACAATCGCTGTCTCCTTTGTGAATGTATGCAAAACTATTTTTTACGAGCAGGCAGTGGTCTTACAGACCACTGCCTACTCTTAAAAAATTAAACAGAAAAGTTGTATTTTACTTTTTTTAAATGCAGGCTGTTTCCCTTTAAGGAAAGCGGGCTGCATTTAATAAAGGAACTGCTTTATTTAAAAAACAGTCACACCCCAGCAGGGCACCATCCCTGGGAGTGCTAGCCATTCCCATTGGGGTTGCACATTGCACCTGCCTCATGAATATTAATGAGGCTGGCAATTTGCGACCCCATTAGGAATTGCAAACAGTGACTGAGACACTGTTGTAAATTAAATTTTGTGAGTTGCAAATTGCGAGTCGTAAAATTATTCAATTTGAGACTCGCACATTGTAAGGGTTGTACAACTAGCCTAAATTGTTTTGGTAGGTGATTTTAATGTGCTATGAAATCCTAATCTTAATAAATCTATCAAAGGGTCGAGTACGGTTTCTCCGAAAATGAGACGGTTTATCAAATAAATGATGGAAGATCTAGGCCTAACAGATATATGGTGAGGTAAAACTAAGGAGCTAAGTGGCAGTCAAACTTTTACCTTTCATAATAAAAGGCACAGGCATGCCTCAAGAATCAATTTCTTCCTGATGGATTTCAGGTTGGTTAATAGAGTTTAAAAGGTGAAACATATCCTGAGCACCTCTCAGACCACTCAGCAGTTATCTTAGAGCTGCAATTAGAAAAGGATCCGCCAATGGAAGGTGGACTTTTGATAGTTCTCAATTATCTGACCCAACTGTAATAGCCCAGTTGAAGAGAGACACACTAGACTTCTTCTAATTAAAACGACTCCTCAGCACAATTGTATGTAATATGGGATGCCTATAATACCTATATCAGTCGCAGAGTAATTAGTCTTGCAGCAAAAAGTCATAAGGAGACCAGATACACAATAAAAGAGCTGGGAAATGACATGTCAAGGGCACTGAGTGAGAGAATCTTACAATATGAAGAGCAGGAGCAGGTTAAGAAATAGAACGAAATCATAACAGCAAGACAGGCCTTAGCACACTACTTAGATGGTATTCTAAGGAAAAATTGGAAGGTTAATAAATTTGCCTACTATGAATATGGAGAAGGGTGCGGGAAGCTTCTTGCTTGGAAATCCTGAATTAATTATACAAGAAATATAATAAAAGAAATAGTAGCCAAAGATTTGGGGAGGGGTTGCATAAGGAATGCAGAGATAGAACAATTAAACAAGCATTTACGTTTTTTTTTCAAGAGTTGTGCACTGAGGACGTGTCAGGCCCGAGGGACAGGTAAAAGACAATATCAACAGTATAGCTCTATCTTCAATTTGTGACAAGACAGCACAGTTACTTAACCAGAAAATTACATTAGGAGAAGTTAAGGCAGAAGTTAAAAAATAAAGAGAGGCAGCGCTGCCGGGTTGGTTGGTATTCCCAATGAATTTTGTATATCTCTCTCCTAGGAAATTGTGCCTGTTTTAACTAAGGTGATCAATGGCATACTTTCTGATGAGCTGTCAAGCCCGAAGCCCTGTGATGAAGCAGACATCTGCTCCATTCTGAAAACAAATAAGGACCCCAAAAGCTGTGAGTCCTATAGACCGATCTTGTTACTGAACTATGATTATAAAATGTATGCGCATATTTTAGCAAAGAGGTTGGAGTCAGTAATTGGTTCCCTGGTCCAGGTCGATGAGAAGGGTTCTATTAAAGGTTGTCATTTGCATGATTTAGCACACGAGTTGATAAGCACAATTGATATAGCTCTTGTAAATAGCTTAGCCCTCACTGGTTTTACATTCGATGTTGCAAAAGCTTTAGATAAATCGAGTTTTTTTTTTACGTCAAGCAATCCTTCAATTCGGCCTAGCCGAAAGGTTTATTAAAGCTATTAGCACCATTTTTAAGACACCTACTGCAAGGATTGTGATGAATGGGAATCTTACTAAGTAAATTAACTTAGAGTGAGGGACAAGACAGTGGTCGCCCTAATCCCCTTCACTTTTTGACTTATACATCGAACCCCTAGCATTTAAAATTAGGGCAAATCAAAATATCTTGCCATTTGAATGGAACAAGTGGGTGAAAAAAGTGTCTCTTGTTGCTGACAATCTGATGGTCTTGATAAGGGATGTTACTCATACCTTGCCTGTGTCAGAACAATTTTTAACTGATTTTGGGATAGTTTCAGGCTACCAAATCAACCAACAAAAAATTGAGGTCATGTCATGGAACACTCAAGTAAATAACCATTTGATTAAACAAGATGTAAGATACCTAAGGGTACAGTTTACTCAGACCTTACTAAGATGGCCCAGATACATTTCAAATTAAAGAGACTAGAGCTTTGTTAAGGTTGGGAGGTGGGGTGGTTATCCACTTTCAATCTTAGGTCACACTTACTTTGTGAAAATGTGTATTCTACCAAAATGAAGTTGGCAGGGTATGCCCAGACGTTGGTCCCTGGCTCACTTTCCAATTGGATTCAAGGTAGTATGGCTGATGAATGCTGTTATCCTGAAACCGGACCCAGGAAGCTTGTTTCCGTTCCAGGGAAGATTTGGCCTGGCAGTTTGGGTTAAACTGTTCCCATGAGGCATACGTATAGCTGTATCTGAACTGGGTGGAGGAAATGAGCTAAAGAATGATGATGGATTCAGCCCAGATCTGTGACTGTGAGTGTCTGAAAAGTTTCAGCTCCCCGTCCATCATCTCCTTGTGTTTGTTTTATTCTACCAAAATGTACATTAATTTTTGATGAGATCTCTCTGTCATTCAATATTAAAGCCATAAAAGTTGTATCTAGTCCTGTGGGGTGGTGAGAATCAGATGGAAGAAACTGCAAAGATGGAAGTTAGAAGATGGCATTGCAAGTCCCGATCCCTGCTTTTACTACTGGGTCTTCAAGTTAAAAAATATAACACCTCTTCTACTCAATACAGCTTGCTTTTCCCCCTGCCTCCAAGGTATGGAAAAAATGTACCTTCTGATGGTGATGGATTTCTTTTTATGTTCAGCCACCCTAAATTCTTTAAGAAAGTCAAAGTAAAGATTATAAGAGCAGCAAGTGAGCTTTGCTACCAGATTACAAGAATCTTGAAGATACCATGTTACAGCACTGGTGCCCTGATTTGGATTTCTCCAGGGACTCCTAATTGCCTACAGGATAAACTGGTTGTCCTATTGATTGAAATAGGATTAAATAAATGAGGGCAATTATTGCAGGCCAACAAATGAGTTCCCTGGGAATTTCTAAACACCACCACAATCCAAAGGCTTTCTAGGTTTGTCGAGTAGGGTAAATATGGGGAAGAAAACAAAGATTGTGAACGCAAAGTGCGCAGGCACCTTTATCAACGCAAAGGAGTTTCCAAATGGCACTGGATGCTGGTAAAAGGGGACTCAACGTTAACATCTATGGAGGAATCCTGAAAGAGAGATCAGCCGACGTTAGATACAACATACTTATGGCGAGTATCGATACTCACTTTATGGTCGGTTGTTAAAGGTGCACCACTTAGAAGAAACCATTTGTTTACAGTTCACAGAGCATACTGGATCCCTAAAAGGCTATCAAGATTGGGAGGAGTAAGAAACAAAGCCTGCTTAAAGTATGGCACGGTGAACGTGGATGATATACTTATGTACCAACAGTGTCCTCAGATTCAGAACTTCTCACAAGATGTTGGTAAGACTATCTCGGGAATCCTCAGAAAAGGCATTGAGGAAAGCTTTGCCTTAGATATCTTTGGGGTTTTGCAAGGAGAGGGGACACAATTTAAATTGATAAAACAACAGGCACAGCTATTATTTGTCTTAATTTTTTTGACAAGAAGAGAAATCTGTTTGAAATCGGAATCTGATTCGCCTCCACTATTTCTGGACTGGGTTAACTCAGTTAAAAGTGTTAATCGTTTGACTGTTGCTGTTGATAAAAAAAAGAGCGAGATTTTGGGCGGCGTGAGAAGAATGGACTAACAATATTCATTAGGTAATATCAAAGTACGGTCCTATGATTATTTAATAAGTAACATCCTGGCAAGGAGGAGGAGTTATTTCCAGGTCACTAATCTCCCCTTCGTTCGCCTGGTTTTCTTGAGGTTGGCTCCATGGGAAACTTGGAGATGGCTAAAAAACCATGAGTAGTTGAGTCCTTTTCTCGTAGGTATCGCCTAAGAGCCTGGATCTCTTAAAGAAAAAATACTTATTTGTGAATGAGGACTTAAAAAGAAACAAAGACTATCTCTCTGTTCCTCTACCCTTTTTAGGAGTGTAGAGCCATTAGGTTTCATTTGATGAAGCCTCAATGGAACCGTTGATGGAAATCCTTGAACTAGAGGACTGTCCACCAACATAGTATATTGTGGTGATGTGTCTTTAAGCACTGTGAAATTTCAGGGATACTAAGTTCCATTCCTATGGAATGTTGAGGTCTGTTTCACAAGGTAGGTTCTAGGCAGTTGATTCCTGATGTTCTCTGGGCTTGTGGTGAATAAAGCTTGTTCTTCTTAATCTGTTTGAATGGTGAGGTACTTAGTAAAATGTTGCGATGATTGACTCTCACAACACCACTAAACTTTACAACACTAAAGAAAGAAAATGTCTTGGCCAAGCCAGTAGCACCTTTTGATCTTGTTAAATAGTGCAGAGTCACAGTGGATGTAAGCTATATTGATTTGCGTGATATTTTATCCCAAGATAGTAACAAAGGTGAGAGAACAGTGGGTTTTGTGTCAAGGGTGCTGCTGGATAATCAGTCATTGAAAAAGAATTGGTGGTGTATTTTTGGGTAGCTGAATGTTCACGTGTTTTGTGCGAGGCAAGAAATGTAGCCTCAGGAGAGAAACACAAACCTCTGGTGAACAGACTAAATGGATTTATAAACAAACTGGTATATCCTAAGCTAAATTCCAACAACAATCAATGTTCATAATAAATCAAAATCAATGCAATCTTCTTATTTTTTTCTTATATTCTTCATTTATTTTTCTTATTCAATGATGATCTTCAACTTCAAGCCTAGTAACACGTGTTTTGTCTTTCGTGGTAAAAACCACAGACTTTGTCAGGGTTAGAATGTTACAATACACACAGTCAATATATCAAGACATATACTGCAGGTAAATCATACATCACCATAAATTACACATGATCCAAATCAAGGGACTAAGTGTCATTATGATAACCAGAACAAGCCACCAATAAAATATCTTAACCACCAAAAGTGTAATGGACGAAAAAGGGTGCAGATAGATCACAAAATCATTCTATCAGAGATTAATTAAAAAGAGACCACCGAAAATCATCCTCCTGGTCAAGCATGAAATATGGGGTGCTGTGATTGAAAAAAGAAGTAATAGGTATCACAAACCACCATACCTTGTTAGTTAGGGGTGATATTAGAAACTAGCCACATACAAACCCCGCATGCAAACTCCACATGTAAGCAAGGAGAGAGAAAGGTCAATATACTAGCAGAACTCACCTAATTCTTTTAGAGAGTAGAGTAAAACCAATAAATAGAATTCAAGTTCATTAAGTAAGGAACATTCCAGTAGTCGCGATTCTGTGGAACAGAACCACTTATAAGTATAAAATGTGATAAGTCTAAAAACAAGTAGACTCCTATTCACAAATAAATAGAATGTATCAGACTCACTTGCAATATGTTGGATTAGCCGTAAAGATTTTTGGTCTTTCCTAATCTCGTTATGTCAAAAATCGATCAACATCGAACCCGAATAAAAAACCTTAGATAAAAGATCAATCGTATGCATAAACATCGAGTCTATCAATGAAACTCTATTAAGTATTCAAAATTCAAAAGCTTTATTGCATGAAAAAGTGTTGTTATCAAAATCAGTCCCCCATCAAATACAAAGAGGTATTCCTAAAAATGGACAAAGGTACAAGAGGAGTCGAGATATTCAGTTAACAGGAGTCATCCAATTGAATCCTCACTTTATCCCGAAAAAAACAACAATCATCAAGATCCGGAGTACAGTCAATATATCAATCTTCAATAACATTAAAAATCATGTGCAACCAGGTTTTCAGGGTACATATACTAGTCATACAAGCAAATAACTACCCTTTCAATAAAGAAGGGTACGCTTACCGGTCAGTAGCGTGTGTTCAGCGCGCTCATGTAAATGGGCATCTCGCAAAGACGCCATCTTTAAATGTCCTATTTATTGGCAAACTTCTTTACCACTCAGAAAGAGGACTAGATCTCTCTGAAAATGGCCGACATCTTAAGACAGGCTTTATACATAGACCGTTACTATATTTTACGATCATTCAGAAAAAGAATAAAGATCCCAATTTCTTAATTAACAATTAATAAATGCACCCATAATATGTTTTCCACACACAAACAAAGGAAAATAAGAATATTAACAAAGGACATGAGGTGGGTTAGTGCGAGTGAGAAAGTTCACTATTGTGTGATCTAACAAAACAGCTCAACGCATAAATCAATCTATTCGATGACACATTTAAGATCGGTTCATGTGCTGTCAGACTCTTAGTTTGAAAGCAAATAACAATATCGTAAAAATCACTGTTCAGACATAGGACGTAACATTCCACATCAGAGGGCATCAATTATGTAATCTCCACAGAGTACAACAAATAACATGTAAAGTACATACAACAATAATGATTTTAAGTCTAATTATAGACATAAAACATGTACTCGTAATAATAGTGACAGTGTAAGCAAACATGTTCATCTTAAGTCCAAATAGCCATCTCTTATTTGATAACATGAAACCTAACATGGACTATAATGTAGAAGAACTATAACCATCATAACGATTATTAAACATAAAAACATGGAAGACATTGCTCATCATCATTCTTTATTTATTCTGAAGAGCCAGTCCACATTAGTGTTATCTCTTTGTCATGAACATTGCAAATTAAGCGGGGATACAATCAAAGTGCAAAGTGATCTTAAGCAAATCATTTCCCCAGGAAGTACTGAAGCTCGTTATCGATATTCAAGCCCATATCGACTGCATGTACTTGCATGATCCATCGCGCTTCTTTTTGCCTCAGTCTTAATTTGCGATTGCCACCTCTGGCATCCTGTAAGACTGTTTCAATACCATGGAAAGAGAAGGATAAGTGTATCCGTGTGACTCGCATTCTGACGCAAGTACTGCTATCGGATATCTTATGTCCCTACTCTTCAAGGCCCTGAAGTGTTCAGCAATACAAACTTTTAATCTCCGAATTGTGCTGACTTTGTAGACCTTGAGCATCTACAGATTACTGCATAGACCACATAGGTCGTATTGCAATCTATGTGTGTCTTAATCTGAAAGTTCACAGAGCCATTGTAGCTAAAATGACGTATACCATGTTGCATTAGTTTACACATGCTACATCCACCACACTTAAAGGAGCCCTTATTAAGTGTGTGTAGCCATGTAGGCTTTTGTCTCTGTTCTCTTGGGTAGCTGGGACTGATCATGTTCTTAATAGTTAGACCCCTTCGATATGTAATCGATGGGTGATTTTCCACAAATGGGCGCAACATAGGGTCAGACATCAACATGAACCAATATTTTTTCAGGATGTAATATATCTTAGCCGACCATGGAAGATAGTTAGTAACCATCCTGACTGGATTCTTAACTTTTATAGCTGGAGACCACACACCCAGGTTTGCAAGTTATGTTCTAAACTATTACAGTACAATTTTGAAATATAACATATTCCTGGGGGAAGGAACATCAGAGGGTATTATTTTCAAAGGTCACCTGTTCTGCCTAGTATACTCACTGGCCCACATGTTGAGGATATTACAGGATTATGATTTAAAGTTGATCCAAAAATACATTATGGGAGCGTGGCCAAAGGAAAAGTCACTACATAGGAGCATATGGCTCTATTTTAAAGTAGCTGACAAATCGTACCTTGGGAAAAAAAAGATGTTAATGAGGGGAGACAAATTAATACTTCTGCTGGTGGTGAGGGACATGATAATTCTAGCATGGCACAAGTGACATATAGGGCAAACGCAAAATATGCTCTGCATACTGGTGGGCTAGCTTGGATTTAGACACTGTCCAAGGCACTACAACCTTCGACAATCCACATTCTTTCCGTAAGTTCCGCATTACAAGATACTGCACATCTTTCTTCTTTGATAATGCAATAAATAACTGATTATTCACTTAGACTTTGAATTACTTACACTAACAATACAGATAATAAATTACTAAACCTGCGGAACACACTCCTATTTACATACATAAATAAACCAAGTCAGTGGTAGCTACTACGCACCTGAACCTGTCAGCAATAGACCTCAGCCTACTCACCATCACCGCTGTTACACATACTCTCTCAGATACTGCGGTGACCTTATCACCCTGTTACTATGCCATAGGCACTTGCCCCCACATTTTTGTGTATATCTCTTCTCTAGAGTTTTTCTTGTCTGTTCATCACTCTTTTCCACCCTCCGTTCCAGAAACTCATCCTTTTCCCCATTCTGTAACACCACCACTCTGTTCAAAATCTAAATGTGATTGTCCTCCAACTTCACGGAATTTTTAAATAACTTGATCACCGTCTGTGGTGCCCCATACTTTGATGCTCTGTGCAATCCCATAGGCAACCTTATTCTAACCCAATCACCCACATCTACTTCTTTCTGCCTCACAGCTTGCCTGGCATCCTATAGTTCTTTTCTCCAATGCACCTTCACCTGCTGTCTGTCTCTCCGCTCATCCTCTCCATTTACCTTCCTTTCATTTAGAGGACCAATCCATGGAGGGCACATGAGTGGGTTGGCTGCCTCCCCCTAAAAAAATCAAACAGGACCCTCACTGTAACTGAATGTGGAGTGAGGTGGCATACCTCACCACTAGTCCGAATTTCCTCCCTTCAGTCTCTTGCATTTGGTTTGGCTATTTGTATCACCTCTTTGAGCACCCTATTAAATTTTTCAACATCACCATTGGTTTATGGGTGAACGAAAGCACATTTCGTATGCAGGATTCTGCTCTGTGATAGGAAATTTTGCATTTCCCGAGAAACTAGTTGTACTCCATTGTCCATTATTATTGAATAGAGAATGCTCTCTCTGACTAACACCTCCTTCCGGAATCTGAACACATTCTTTGTCTCTACACCCTGGATAATACATATCTCCATCTACCTTGATATCAAATCCATCATTACCAACACATGATACTGCCCTGTCTTATTAGTTACAGGTCCTAATGTATCTAGGGCCACTTGTTCCCATGACCTTTCTGTATTTTTTTCCTGACGACCATAGGTTGTGTCCTTGTAATTCATCCCTTATCACTATTTTTACAATCCAGGCAATCCCTGATAGACCTCTCTACATGTCTGTCCAAACAGGGCCACCAACAACTTAGCCTGATCCTCTTTTTAATCTTGCTGATTCTTAAATGGCCTTGATGTGCCAATTCTAGTAGACAAGCCCTTACACTTTCTGAAGGAATTTATTTTGTTTCCCTCCAGAGTAATCCATGATGAATTGGCAATTCATTCCTTACCTCCCAAAACCTTAAGGATTCTGATGTTACATTTTTTGCATCAACTCCAGCCTTTTGTTATTTGTTTATTTAGTTGTCTCAACTTCACATTTTTAGGTAACTGATCCTTCCAAACTTTTTTCAGTTAATTTAGTGACCTTACAGAACATATATTCAATCAAATCCCACTGATCCTCTTCCATGTTTTTTCTTCTGCATACATTTCCCCTTTCACCTGCACCAGTCTTGATAGGCAATCTACCCCCCGGTTTTCCACTCCAGGAATGTATTTCTGCTGAAATAAATTCCTAAGGGATACCACCTACTTACTATTCTTGCTAGACAGCACATCTAAGCCCTTCTTTGAAACTTTAAAAAAAATATATATGATATATAGAATGTCATCACATGACTTCATAAATAAATTAAATCAATACTTTTTTAGATCTTTGTGTAAATAAATTACAATAGCCGGGTGTATCATTGGTAATTTAGGTTCGATCCTCATGTAACAAATAAGGGTTAAAAAAAAACACTTCTCACATACATCGATAACAGAAGGTGCAGAGACAAAATATCGATGTCAAAATATCGATTTGCACAAATATCCAGGTAAAAAAATTGTGGGTCAGAAATATATACAGAAAAAATATTGTGTGTATCGAGTTCAGGTAAATAATATTGATTTAAAAAATATTGAAGGGTAATTATCGTTTGTAAAAATATGGTTGTTAAAAATATTGATTTTTTTATTAATGTTATGTATTTTAGTAAATATTTTATATGTGTGTGATGCTTGTTTTTTTGTATTACAATTGCTTGTATATTTCTTTTAAGTGTTAAAATTTTTGTAGTTAATACATTTTTTTATTGAATTTTGCGTTTTTTGTTCCGTAGCAGGTTGTGGGTTTATAGGTGAATATGGTGGGAAGTAATTTGATTGTATCAATCTTATTGATTATTCATAGTAGTTATACATTTTTGTTATTGATTTTTACATTATTAGTTTTGTAGTGGGTTCTGGGTTTATAGGGGAATAGGGTGGAAAGTCATTTAATTATATATATTTATATATATATATATCTATTCCAGCTCCGAGGTACCCAACCTACAAAGGAGCACCCGGACCTCAGCTGCACACAAGGAGCCTTGAATGGTAAGCACGCCTCCAGCACAACGATATCCTTAGACTGTTCAAACTGCCCTGGATGCCTGACGCGTTTCGAAGTGTCCCCACTTCTCTTCATAGGCTTTGGCAGTTATGAAGGAGCGCTTGAGGCACCACACCCCTTCTTGCTTAGATGCACGCCCTAGATGGGACTTATGGGACTTGGAGTGCCTCACGTCGCGCTAATGTTCAGTTGGTCACTTTTCAAACCCACAGATGGGCCTCGCTGTGTGGAATGTGTGCAGAATCCATACGCTGCTGTCCCATGTTCTCGGCCCAAAGTCAAGACCGCATGGCCCCCGGTTCTTTCAGGGTGGTGCTCCTTCCGCAGCATGGGCCGCCGCATAAATATTCTAGCTCCGAGGTACCCAACGTACAAAGGAGCACCCGGACCTCAGCTGCACACAAGGAGCCTTGAATGGTAAGCACGCCTCCAGCACAACAATATCCTTAGACTGTTCAAACTGCCCTGGATGCCTGATGCGTTTCGAAGTGTCCCCATTTCTCTTCAGAGGCTTTGGCAGGTATGAAGGAGCGCTTGAGGCACCACACCCCTTCTTGCTTAGATGCACGCCCTAGATGGGACTTATGGGACTTGTAGTGCCTCACGTTGCGCTAATGTTCAGTTGGTCACTTTTCAAGCCCACAGATGGGCCTCGCTGTGTGGAATGTGTGCAGAATCCATACGCTGCTGTCCCATGTTCTCGGCCCGAAGTCAAGACTGCATGGCCCCCGGTTCTTTCAGGGTGGTGTTCCTTCCACGGCATGGGCCGCCGCGTAAATATTCCAGCTCCGAGGTACCCAACGTACAAAGGAGCACCCGGACCTCAGCTGCACACAAGGAGCCTTGAAATAAAGATAATAGTTAATAAATTATTTTAAAGCAAACATATGTGTATGTATAAATCATTATGTTTGTGTGATTATATTTTTTAATTAAGTTTATTTTTTATATTTAGTTAAAATGTATATTACATTTAACTTATGTTGCTTAATAATATTAATATTTTAAATGTTTAATATGTATTATTTTATTTATATTTTTAAATCAATATTTTGTACATCTTTATTTTTAACTGCAATATTTTTGATGTGATATTTTTGTACTTACCCGTTTAAGTATAGGGAGTTGATATTTTTACTATTTATATTTTTAATTCAATACTTTTTACTATTGGTATTTTTATTATCGATCAGTGATCCGATAAATCAACAATGTCTATCAACGCAAAGAGAAACATTAGTATGCCATGAATCATGGTGTGTAAAGGATACATTTGGGTTGGCGATTGGGTGCACCTTAAAAAGCCTTTCAATGTACCGAAGGGGTTGTCAAAATTTAGAACACCATTCACGGTAAAAGCTGTGAGTGAGAACGCAACCATACTGAATGTTCATGCGTGGAGTCATTTGAACAGAGTTGTTGGGTAAAAAATGAAAAATCCGCAGTGGACATTGTGAGGAAAAAGGGCTTTGGTGATGCTTAGGAACATGGTGGGTCCCAAGAACTACCTCATAGCCAAGACATACGTCATAGATTCAAAAACAAAAGGGTTGTTAGAAAACCTGCAAGATGATGTGATGTTTGAATTTGAATGTTTTGTTTATTTCTTTTTCAGTTGTATGCACCATCTCATCATCAAGGTCAATGTGTTGTTTGAATTCTTAGGGTAAATGTAACATCTACGTTCATTTCATTTCACTAGTATGTCATTGTTATCCAATGGTTCCTTAAGCGTTGGACCACATCTTTGGTATTTCATTATTGTTAAAGTTATGTGTTCATGAAGAGGGGAAGATATTGTGGTGTTTTATCCCCAAGCACTGCAGCATTTCAGGGATTGGGGACCCAGGGAGAGCTGTGCGTGAGTCGGTCTCTTCCTGGGTAGGTACGCGTGAGGGCTGGCCACGGACAGGTGGCAATTAGGCAGCGAGAGGGACAGAGGCTATATTTAAGGCCAGCGTAGGGCGGGAAAGAGCTCGGACAGCGGGAGGCGGGTGACGGAGCTTGTTTTTGCGTTCGTGCTTGAGGTGTTTTGTTACCTTCTTGGCCTGACGACTGCAATGGAGGCGACTTCGGAGGTGCAGAGGGCCATATCGGTCCTGCGAGCGGTGGGCTGGGAGGACCTCTTAGTCCCTGGTGTTTCCGGAGTAGCAGGGGTGGGGCCCCAGCGTCTGGCCCGGAACGCGTCCGGTGGTGTGTCAAAGGCTGTGTCTCCCTGCTTATGTTCGCAGGCAGACGAAGACGACGCGGCCATACCTGGTGTCGGGTCAGACACCGAGACAGGCCTGCTCTGGCTGTTGCTGACCCCCCGCGCCTCCGGCCGCTTCCACTGAGGTATGTCTAGCTCCCTCGGATGCGGAGTGCACGAGGGGAGCGGCTGGTTGGCGGCGGGGGTGGCCTGGTGGGCGGGCTGCGCATTTGAGGGGCGGGGTTTCACTCAGCTTGGCCCGGTCTGTGTCAAGAGCCAGGGGTAGCTGGGGGAGGAGTCTGGAGGTTCCCCCTAGCTCGTGTTTGCCTGTATCTGCTTTCCCCAGTGCCCCGGTGTTTCCTTTGTGTAGAGCGTCTGGGCAGGACATTGCCCAGTGCATTCAGCTCAATGGGCAGACCTATGTTTTGGCACAGCCCCCTCAGCAGGCCCAGAGTGTGTGTCATGGCCAGGTAGCCCCTCAGACTGGTTAGTTGGCAGGGCGTGGGGTGGCCCCCTTCCCTGTGTTGATCTCAGCAACCCTGGTGGTCTGTCTAAGAGATTGGATTTGTCTTTGCCCTCAGTTTTTAGGGCTGCTGACTCATTGTCACCCCATGCTTCATCTCAGGTCCCCCCCCTCCCACCCGAGCCCTTCTCTGTCTTCCTCTTGCCAGTTGGGTGGTGGGACTGTTACTAGTTCCCGGCTGTTGTTCCCCCAGGTGTGGTTGCCCGTTCCCCTTGCGGCGAGTTTTGACTCACTTGGTCCGGAGGCGGGCCTTGGGCTAGGGTGCGGCCAATGGGTCTGGATTGGGTCGGGTGCAGACTCTGCAGTTGGTCCACAGGGCACAGAGGGGGCTGTTGGGTCGTTTGGTGTGGCGCAGATGGGCTGGAGCGGCTCCAGAGGCAAAGACACGGCTACAGTGCGCAGATCTTTGGCTGGTAAACGCAAGTTGTGGACCGAACATGTGGCGGTTACGTCTGGGGGGGGCTCAGGAGAGGGATCTGGAGCGGATTTCTTTTCTTTTTTGACCGGCGCAGTGTGCAATGAAGATATTCAATGGGAATTTTACGATGGGGGAGTTGGGGATGGAGAGATGCCTGGTGGCAGTGGGGATTATGTGGGTCCTGGAGATATGATATTGTTGGCTATTGATGATGATGACTTGGAAGAGGGTGAATTACGTGATGGCGATGTTGGAAATATTGCAGCAACTGTTCAGACGGCTAGATTGGGGCATTCAAATGTTCTTAGTATTTTGCAGGAGTCAAGTGCTGAGCTCGCACAAGTACGACTATCCTCAGCGAACAAGGCAAAACAAGGAGACACGCCTTGTTTCAACAGAAGTTGTGATAGTTGCCAAAAGGTAAGGCAGGTTGGTGGTCTGTTTGGCAACAAGGGGAGAGCCTTCCTGCTAAGAGTACTCGATCTATTGGTATTGGGGATGAGGTGATTGGGGAGCAAGTTGCTGCTACAACGCTGCTTGTGCAGCAGGCTGCTGAGAGTGATAAACATGTTAGGAATGCTGCCAATGTTATGAATGGGCAGGCAGGGGACGCTGCTAAATCCAAGGATCAAATGGACGAGGATAAGAACATACATAAGAAATTGCCTTATACAGGCATTGGTATGCCCTTGGGTTCTCATTTGTCCGAAAAGACGAAATCTAGGATTTGGCGTAATGAATTTGTTGATGTCTTTAAACTACTTCATCGCGATATTCAGGCCAAGGAGGGGTCTAAAGAGGAGGAGTGGGAGTAGGATCGGTGGACTAGGGTCCCGAAGTCAAATGAGAATTGGATGTCTGCTTTTTTGATCTATGCTAGTGTTTATTAAGAGCAGCATCAGGATAAGGCGGTGGCGATGTTCAAGTATGTGGATGTCATTAGGAAGGCCCACAGTTATTTTGGAGGCTATGCTTGGCTTTCGTATGACGAGGAATTCCGTGCTAGGATGAGTTTGTTCCCTGAGCGTTCTTGGTCGGATGTGGATGCTGAGCTCTGGTTACAGTTGATGGCTTCTGCCCAGCTGCCGGTGACTACTCACACGGCTAGTGGGTTGCCGGTGATGTATCGGCCATTTCAATCTCGTCTCGCTCAGTTTGGGGCGGGGGTCAATTAGCAGGGAGCATACAGCAATATCCGGTGCATGCTGGGACTATAAAAAAGGTTTTTGCACCTGACAGTACTGTAAATATAATCATGAGTGCTCACAATGTCGGGGCAGGCACCCTCTCACACAATGTTTTCCGGGACAGCGTTTTGGTGACCAAGGGAGGGGTCAAGGGGGCAGAGGCCTGTCTTCTCAGTTTGTCCCAAAGGGCTCCTACTCCTATTAAGGTGGCTGGTCTTGGACCAGTGGTTGCAGGATAATCCAGAATCTGATGCAGCAAAACCTTTGTCCTGGGGTTTCAAGGTGGGTTTCAAGATTGGTAACCGGGGGCCCCGGCAGGGAAGGTGGTCGGATAACTTGAAATCCACAAAGGAGAGTCCCCAGGTTGTACAGAAGAAATTGGAAGCTGAACTTGATGCAGGCTGGATTGCTGGTCCTTTTGTACACTGTCCTTTGCCTGATTTGATTGTTTCACCTCTTGGCCTGGTGACTAAAAAGGCAGCTGGTGAATTCCAACTTATACATCACTTGTCCTGGCCTGAGGGCTCCTCCATCAATGATTTTATTTCCCGAGAAGATTCTAGTGTGTCCTACGCTTCGGTGGATGATGCATTGGCAAAAAGCAAGGGATTTGCGTGTGCTGAAGCTGTTGCGTGCTTTCATGTTGAGGTGTCTACACATGAATATAGTTTTCAAAGCAAGACATATTGCGGGGACCAATAATTGTATAGCAGACGCTTTATCTCGATTTCAGTGGAAGGAATTCCGCAGACTGGCTCCTGGGGCAGATCTCGAGCAGACACAGATCCCACAGTACGTATGGGCCTTGGAGGCTTGAGGGTCGCCCAGTTGGTCGAGAATTCAGTGGCTGTTTCTACTCGGCTGAGTTACTTGCAAGCCTTGCAGGAATTTTTGAGATTTGGTGATGAGAAGGGGGTTGTCCGAGGAGCAGTTTTTGTTAAGTTTTGTTGTACACTTGGTTGACAGAGGCCTTTCACACAATACTATCTCTGATAAACTGGCAGGGATCTCTTTTTATGGGCAGCTCAGGTGGGGGAGGGATCCGGTGGGGGGTGTTTTGGTCAAAAAGGTTTTGGAAGGTTTGGGTAGGCTACAGGCTGGTTCTAAGCGGCTGAGGCAGCTTGTCACTTTTGATTTACTTCAGCAACTGTTTTCACAGTTACCTTTTTGCTGTCACGATCCTTATGAGTGTGTCAAATTTAGGTTGTGTTTTGTGTGGTTATTTTTTAGGGCATTTCGGGCTTCAGAACTCTTGGGTTTGCGGAACAGGTCAGGCATGAATAGTAATGAGGTTTTTGTGGAAGGAGATAGGTTGCGACTTTGGCTCCGAGTATCTAAAACGGACCAGTTGGGTAGGGGTAAATGGGTTTTCTTGGGAAGGAATAGTTTGGATTCTTGTTGCCCGGTTCGGGAGTGGGAGGTTTTCATGGATTCCCCTGCTTTTAGGCCGGGTGTTATCTTTTGCCACGCGGATGGCAGCCCAATTTCTGTTTCCCAGATATTGGTCGTTTTAAGGAAGGTGTTGTTGAATTTGGGACAGAATCCTTTCCACTTTTAGGATTGGGGCGGCGACTGAGGCTGCCAGGTTGGGGTGGGACTGGTCTCTGACACGCAGAATTGGGAGATGGAGGTCGAGATGCTGCGAGAAATATGTTAGAAAGTAGTCCACCTCCATCTTTTGTTAATATGTGTTTTTTCTCCTAGGTCCTTTGCACAGGATGGTCAGAGATAAACGAAGGGTATGGATTGTGGGACATTCCTTTGTAAAATGGGCTGCAGTCTCTGCAGAACGACAAATTTGTGGGAGGTCTCTGGGTCTCAGCAGTTTAACACATGAGGTCTTTTGGCATGGTAAAGGGGGAATGCGTTGGGGGGGATTGTTTCCTTTTTTATCTGTACTTTGTGAGGGAGGAGGAGGCCTCCAGACTTGCTAGTAATTCACCTGGGTGAAAATGATTTGGTATCCTTATCTGGTCTGACTTTGATAAAATTGATGAAGATGGATCTGGAGGTCATCAAAGACGCCTGAGAGAGCACCATGGTGATACGGACGGAATTTGTGCCATGACTATTATGGAATGGAGCACGAAATCACACAGCTATGGACAGAGCGAGGCGGAAACTGAACCGATCTATGAGACTGTTTTTTAAGGAACTAAGTATTTACAGTTTGGCTCATCCTCATTTACAGGTTTCTGAACTGCACTTGTTTCGTGAGGATGGGGCTCACCTTTCCCAGTTGGGACAGTCCTTTTATTTATTAGAATTACGTGATTTGATTGCCAAAGTTTTGGATGTTCAGTTGTGGTGTTCTCAGAGTCAGTTTTAATTTGCTCTTTCAGGTGGGGCAGGAAAACCCAAAATGTTTTCCTGGTTGACAGGTTTTTAGTGGGGGGTAGGCAGCTTGGAGCGGGTTGGTCCATCCTCAAAGGGCAGTTAAAGGAAAGGAAGGGGTATCTACAAGAGTTAGTTGCTTCTGGGTTCGTTAGGGTTAACTTGGTGGGGTGTTTACTCTTGTTAAGGATGCTTAGTTAAGCTGAAAGAATTTTGGTTTAATAAATAAATAATGAAATATGTTGGTCAGATGTTTTGTTTCACACCTGTCTTAATAAATTGGCCTTTCTTGCTTACTAAGAAGTCATGGACAGTGAGTTTTTGCGCGAGGGGGGACCCAGGGAGATCCGTGCGCGAGACGGTCTCTCCCTGAGTAGGTTCGTGCAAGGGCTGGCCGCGGACAAGTAGCAAATAGGCAGCGCAAGGGACAGAAGCTATATTTAGGGCCAGCTTAGGGCGGGAAATGGCTCGGACTGCGGGAGGCGGGTGACGGAGCTTGCTTTTGCCCCACCCACCCATCCCTCTTTTTCACTTTAGGCCTTTTTTATTTTCAGTGCTTTAAGTCCTGTTTTATTTTTGTAGGCTTGCCACGCTAAGACAGGTTGACTTTTTCTTTTTGTCGGCGGGTTTTTAGTGTTTTTAGTGGGGGGTGGGCAGCCTGGAGCAGGTTGGTCCATTCTCAAAGGGCAGTTAAAGGAAAGGAAGGGGTATCTACAAGAGTTAGTTGCTTCTGGGTTCATTAGGGTTAACTTGGTCAGGGGTTAACTCTTGGTAAGGATGCTTAGTTAAGCTGAAAGAATTTTGGTTTACTAAATAAATAATGAAATATGTTGGTCAGATGTTTTGTTTCACACCTGTCTTATTAAAGTGGCCTTTCTTGCTTACTTAGAAGTTGTGGACACGTGGACAGTGAGTTCTTGCGCGAACTAGATTGAAATGTCGAGTTTTTTTTTAGCTAGACAAGGTCCGGGCGGTTGGATCCTGGTGCTTTCTCATTTTGTGGTTAAAAACGCTTGCTATTCCTCATCCGTTCGTGTAGAGTTACTTAGTACATACATTTTAAGTATACTTTGTCTAATTTGAAGGTTATGGTCATTCTTTAGAACTGAAGTTAATCATAAGTTGCTCTGAAATGTATGGTCTAGGCAGATTGGTCTATCTACCGATATGTATAACTGTCAACGCAATATTTCTCTCAATAGCCTGTTTTTTTCCGTGGGGTTTATTCAGCAAGACCGCGCCGTAAGCCCGCTTCCCATTGCTATCAACAGTGATAATATTAATGAGCTTGAAAGAAAGAATATTGACTCCATATGCAAAACACGTTCAGAATTCAAAAATATGTCAACAATGGAACTGAATGGTAATGTAATGCAAAGGAACGCAGTGTTAATTAAAATAAAATAAAAATAATTCGTGGCAAACACAATGCCGTCAAGGAAAATACTGAGAAGCTAATTAATTTTCTCTGACATGGTGAAGCCTACCTCTTACCATATTGAAATGCATAACCGCCACAATTCCATCCGAGGATCGTGTGGTTGAACGCAAATTACCGTGCTACATAATTAAGATATACATTTCATGAAAGAACAGTCTGTTTATTAAACATGCCCTAATTTGCATCGCGAGCACTGGAACGGTGCTAATGCAAAGCAGGTTGTGGATCGGTTTGTTATGACAGCAAACTTCATACATGATTTTCTGTCAAGCATCATTCTTCCTCACGCAGTGTACTTTTGTGGATGTTTCTACACTTCAGTGAACGCCTTTCACGCAGAAATAAAGGAGGGGCGGAAAATTATATCCAAGAACAGCTTCCACCTACTCAACCTACGCTTCCCGCCGGGTCCTCTCGCGTATCATTTGTTCTGTCTCTAATCAGGTTTAATATACAAGTTATAATATGTAGCTTGATCATTGTGCTCATCATTTTTGATTCAAACTGTTCTAGAGGCGGGTCTGCCAAGGGCTTTGCTACAGGCCTTGCTACTTCCAAACCAAGCTTACTTGCTAGTCATCCTGGCAATCTATCGTGCCATATTATTTGTCGATTAAACCATTTTATTGGCATTCTGCCATCAATCATTGTTTACTTTATCCAATTAGCTAGTCTACTCCGAGAACAGGCGGACTGATTAGTGTTTACACGTCTCTAGCCTGCTACCAATTTTGTGTAATTACGTGAGTCGACATCTATCTCTCCCCAGTTAGACGTAGCCGCCCTTGTTCGCAGCATATATTACAAAGGGGTATTGGTTTTGCAATACTAACTTTAAAAGCTGCCTGAAGACATAGAGATGTGTCCTCTACGCCCTTGATGACCTTTCCACTTTCATTTTCTCTAGTCTAGTTCAACGTGCACCCGCTTTTTTTCATAGGAGGATTGCCATCTGCCTTTCGCCAATGTGTTCATTTATTTGCGCAATTTCGATTGATTGGCACCAAAAGAACTCAGCAAAAACTATTGCTTACCGATTCTCTCTTTCTGCAGCATGTTTTCTCCACCTTCGCGATAGGTTATTCTAAATCCTGTTTATTATCTATCCATAAACAACCAGAAAATATCTATCACTTTGGGTGCATTTGAAAACCAACAAAGAAGCACCAATCAATAAAATGCACTTGCAGTAAGACAGATTCCCAATCGCAATATCCGATCATAACATAACGTCTCACAATCCCTGCTCCCTGCTCCCTGAACAAAGTAGTAGCCCGGCCAACTGCAGAGAACAAGAAGTAATTCTTTGTGATATTATATATAATATTAATACAATCAATGATTTTTAGGCGAGCCACACAAATTCTTCATAGACAAAGTTCCAGTTGAGCTCTACCTGCTACTCATATTTAACTTCCTGCTTGATAAGGTTCTCCAAGTTGTCATCGCCAAGGAAAGTCCAGTATTGTTTAGTAATAATTACTATGGACATAAACAAAACATTCCAGTCCCCTTTAAACATCCCAAGCTTCAAATCAGGGAACTGTGGGAAATCGTGGCGATGAAGGTTCAAGGCAAAGCGATAAACAGCAAACCATCCCCTTCCCTTACAGCCTTCTGAGAAATTCCTAAGTGAAGTAGCTACAAATGACTTCAAACAGAAACAAAGCTAATTCATTCCTTTGCTGCGTAATGAAGTGACCAGGCAGCCAGACAGAAGGTAGATGTACGCGCATGTGCCTCAGTGTGAATCAGTGAAAGTGGGACCAAAGTGCATGTGTGCACAAACAATGTGCGTGCAAGAGTGATAGTGGTATTTTTTCATTGGACCAAAACGTCAATAATATAGCATGCATCATTTAGTTTCTGAGTTCTAAATTTGTTTCAAGCTTGAAAGAACAAGTGTTCAATGTGAAACTACCCCTTGTTTGTGAAAAAGTTGTCCTCATTTTACCTCCATCAGTCACCATGTGCCCTGGAGCCTTGAGGTTCTTCAAGCAGCTTGTCTGAAGAGCGTCAGAGTATTCATTTGTTGTTGCTGTGTTTTGGCAGGGAAGCAGTACAGATGGAAACTGCCACCTGAAATCTGGCACAGTCCGGGCCTTTGAGATGAATGGAAACATTTTAAATATGTGTGAGTCTGATTTAGCTGCATGGTTTACTACAAGAATGGAGATGCTATAGCCAGGGGTCGTACAGTGGACCAATTTGCGATAGAAACATGATCTAAGATAACCTGCAGGAACTTCTTCTTATACGTTTGTGTCTGTTATGGGCACTATTTCTTACTTTAGCACTCCCAGTTTAGTCAGATTACAGTAAACATGCCACTTGCAGAACCTTTGGGTATTTCTATTGTAAAGCACTATTTCATGCATGGGAAGTTACTGTATTTAACTATTACTATTTGCATTTAATGACTCTAGTGCGAGTTTTACTGGTACATGTTTGGATTTTTTACAGCAAGAACATGTGTATATATGCAAATGTATATGCAAATGATTCACACACGCTCTCATTGCACGAGCCCAAACCATGAAAGCTCCTCTTAGGTGCAACATGTAAACTATCTAACAGCGGAAGGTGTCTCTACAGAAGAGGTCTTCAAACTATTTGGTCTGAGCTCCTAAGCAAAATGTTTCGAAGTTGGGCCCCCCTCCAAAATTATTTGGCAAGGATTTGGTGAGTGGGAGGGATGATCACAGGGGGCAGGGATCATGAGACCATTTCAGGTGTGCTTTTCTGTAGCTCGTAATCCACACTAAGGGGGTCATTAGGATGACGGGCGGACTTTGTCCACCCGCCATCCTGTTGGTATGTGGGACCGCCCACCATAAGGGCGGGGGTCCCGGGGGTGGTATTAGGATGTGCCCGCCACAGTGTTGGGCACATCCTGCATGTTAAGCATTGTGGCGGGCGGTGCTCTTAGCACCGCCCGCCACAATGCTTCAAAAAAGCACTTTTACATCTGCATAATCAAAGCGGCAGGCACCGTAGGGTGCCTGCCACTTTGATTATGCAAAGTACCCCCCCGTGTGCACCCCCCTACTCTCCTTCACTCTGGTGGCCTGCAGGGGGCCCCCAGAGCGAAGTCCGCCTGCCTTTCCGTGGCGGCATTGCCGCCATGGAAAGGCATTGAAAAATGTCCATCATAATATGGCTGGCGGTGTCTGATAGACACCGCCACCATATTATTCCTTTTCTGCCCTGGCCGCAAGGCGACCGGGGTGGAAAAGCGGCGGACGGTCTTTCCGTCCGCCGTGGTCCCCCCCGCCATACTAATATGGCGGGGGGAAAACGAGAGTGGATGGCGGGCGGATTGCCCCCGCCAGCCTGGCGGTGGCCACCTCCAGCCTGGCGGGGGCAATCCGCCCGCCATCATAATGGGCCCTTAAATGTGCAGCACCAAGCAAGAACAGTATTGACCACAAACAGTACTGCCCATAATTGGGGTGCGGTGGGCCCCAATGCACTCCACCTGCTGCACTAATGATGAGTGTAGCCCTGAGAAACAAGCTTTTCCGTTTCTGTCATTCCTTCTCCACCATGTATGACCATCACTTTAATCTCAAAACAAGAAAATGAGTTACTGCATGCTTCCCCAGTTGTTTTGCACTAATGACGTTGTCTGTCCTAATGCTAGCAAGGAAAATGAGCCCCCATGCCCAAATTGTGATGCAGTGGGCCCCTTCAATTCAATTCAATTCAGTGATTTATATAGCGCGCTGCATACCCAGAGGGTCTCAAGGCGCTTGGAGAAGGGTGGGGAGTTACTTGTCGAATATCCAGGTTTTAAGTTGTTTTCTGAATGCTAGGTGGTTCTGGGTGAGGCGAAGGTGAGTGGGAAGTGAGTTCCAGGTTTTAGCCGCCAGGTAGGAGAAGGATCTTCCTCCCATGGTGGTTTTGTTGATGCGAGGTACAGCAGCAAGGGCTTGGTGGGAGGAGCGTAGCTGGCGGGAGGGGGTGTAGAAGGAAAGTAGTGTGTTGAGGCATTCGGGTCCAAGTTCGTAAAGTGCTTTGTGTGCGTGGGTTAGAAGGCGGAATGTTATCCTCTTATTGATGGGAAGCCAGTGGAGGTTTTTCAGGTGACCAGAAATGTGATCTTTACGCGGAATGTCTAGAATGAGTCTGGCTGATGCGTTCTGGATGCGTTGGAGTTTTTTCTGAAGTTTTGCGGTGGTACCGGCGTATAGGGTGTTTCCGTAGTCCAGGCGGCTTGTAACCAGTGCGTGGGTGACCGTTTTTCTAGTCTCAGTGGGGATCCAGCGAAATGTTTTTTTGAACATGCGAAGAATATTGAAGCAAGATGATGAAACTGCGTTGACTTGTCTGGTCATCGAGAGTGAGGAATCCAGAATGACGCCCAGGTATCGTGCGTGGTCTGTTGGGATGGGTGCTTTTCCAAGGGATTCTGGCCACTACGAGTCGTCCCAGGCGGAGGGGGAGGTACCTAAGATAAGGACTTCTGTTTTGTCGGAATTCAGTTTCATGCGGCTGTGCTTCATCCATTCGGCTACTTCTCTCATTCCTTTATGTAGGTTGGTTTTGGCGGTGTTAGGGTCTTTGGTGAGTGAGAGGATCAGTTGAGTGTCATCAGCGTAGGAGATGATGTTGAGGTTGTGTTGACGTGCGATGGCCGCGAGGGGGCTCATGTATACGTTGAAGAGGGTGGGGCTGAGTGAAGATCCTTGTGGCACGCCGCAAATGACTTCAGTGGCTTCTGATTTGAATGGTAGGAGGCGGACTCTCTGAGTTCTTCCGGCAAGGAACGAGGTGATCCATTTCAGTGCTTTTCCTTGAATTCCGATGTTTCTGAGGCGTTGTAACAGGGTGCTATGACAGACTGTGTCGAAGGCTGCGGAGAGGTCGAGGAGGATGAGGGCAACGGTGTCACCATTGTCCAGTAGAGTTCGAATGTCGTCTGTTGCTGCGATGAGTGCGGTCTCAGTGCTGTGTTTGGCTCGGAAGCCGGACTGTGAGGAGTCGAGGGATTTGTTGGTTTCGAGGAAGGCGGCGAGCTGGTTGTTGACAGCTTTCTCGATGACTTTGGCCGGGAATGGAAGGAGTGATATGGGGCGGTAGTTTTTAAGTTCGGTGGGGTCAGCTGTGGGTTTTTTCAGAAGGGCGCTGAGTTCGGCGTGTTTCCAGCTATCTGGGAAGGTGGCGGAGGTGAGGGAGCAGTTGATGACATCTCGGAGGTGGGGTGCGATGATGGAATCTGCTTTGTTGAAGATGTGGTGAGGGCATGGGTCTGTGGGGGATCCTGAGTGGATGGAGTTCATCAGGCGGATGGTATCATCCGTGGAGATTGGGTTCCAGTCATTAAGGATGTTCAAGGGGGGTGAAGGTGTGGCAGAAGGTTGGGTGGGTTGGTCTCCGGGTTGGTAGTCGAAGCTGTTGTGGATGTCTGCGATTTTGTCGTGGAAGAACGAAGCTAGGGAGTCGCAGAGGTCTTGAGAGGGAGTGATGTCGTTGGAGTTGGCAGTGGGGTTGGTGAATTCTTTGACGATGTCGAATAATTCCTTGCTGTTGTGGGCGTTGTTGTCAAGTCGGTCTTTGAAAGCGGCTTTCTTGGCAGTTCGGATCAGTTGGTGGTGTATGCAGGTGGCGTTTTTGAAGGCGTCTCTGGTGCTGGTGTTTGGGTCTTTTTTCCAGGCCTTCTCAAGGGAGCAACAGAGTTTCTTGGATTTCTTAAGATCATCGTTGAACCAGGGGGCGTTTTTGCTGCCTAGTTTGATTTGACGTTTTTTCAGGGGTGCTAGGTTGTCGGCGCTGTTGGTTAGCCATTGAGTGAGGTTAATGGCTGCTTGGTTGGCGTTCGATGAGTGGGCAGGGGGGTTTTGAAGAAGCGATGAGGAGATGTGGTCGATGGTGATTTTGTTCCAGTTTCTTCGCAGAGTAGGTTGAGGATGGTTGTGGGTTGTGGTCTTTTTGTAGATAAAGTGAACGCAGCTGTGGTCCGTCCAATGGAGAGCTGTGGTGTGACTGAAGGAGATATGTTTGCTGGAGGTGAAGATAGGGTCGAGTGTGTGACCTGCGAGGTGAGTGGGGGTATCAACAAGTTGTTTGAGTCCGAGGTTGGCGAGATTGTCCAGAAGGGTGGTGGCGTTGCTGTCGTTGCTCTTTTCCAGGTGAAAATTGAGGTCTCGCAATAGAATGTAGTCCTCGGAGGGGAGGGTGTGTGGGGTGATAAAGTCAGTGATGTCTTCACTGAATTGTGCTCGGGGTCCTGGTGGCCTGTAGAGGAGGGTGCCTCTGAGTGTGGTCTTGGGGTCAGTGTGGATCTGGAAGTGAAGGTGCTCGGCGCTAGCGAGGTTGACGTCTGAGCTAGTTGAGATGCAGATGGAATTCTTGTGGACAATAGCGATGCCTCCTCCTGTTTGCTTGTTGCGGTCTTTTCGGATGATCTTGTAGCATTTCGGGATGGCAATGGTGATGTCTGGGGCTGAGGAGGCGTTCATCCATGTTTCTGTTAGGAAGGCGACGTCCGGAGAGAGATGGTGTCTAGTAAATTCTAGAGGTCGATGGCGTGTTTGTGGACCGAGCGGGTGTTGAGCAGGATGCATTTTAGGTGGTTGGTGTTAGGTCTCTGTTTGGTGTTAGTGGATGTGGAGTTGGTCTTGGTGCTGTCAAACTTGCAGGAGTTGCACGTGAAGGGTCCATGGGTGTGTCCGGGGGCGGCATGAGCGCAGACGGAGAGTCGGCCGGGGTTAAGGGCTAGGAGTGTCACTGTACTTGCTTCACTAATATTAGCTGCTGCCTTTCTGTTGCTTCTGATGATTCCCAACATGAGATCCCATCTCACACCAACCTTCTCCCTCCCATCCCTCTTCACCCTCTCATCACTCTGATGCCCAAATCAAGGTGTTGTCTCTGTTTAATTCCCCCCTCTCCCTTGGGTCATTGCTCCAGGGCTCAAAGAAACGCTGACAGGGGAAGTGTGCCCTAGAGCACTTATGCAGCTGCAGCATCAAAGATGCCTACAGCTCTGCAAAGCAGGCTCTCTACTCAGGCCACCCAGCTGGGCTAATACTCACGGGTCAGATGCCCAAAGAAGGCTTTCTCAAAGAATAACCACACAAATAGAACATTTAGCCCCCCCCCCCATCCTTCTGCTGCTTTGGCCCTGTTCTGTGCGGAAAAATGGTGTCCTGGGCCCTATTGCTAGCCACGAAAATGCACCCCATGTTGTTTTTCATAGCAAGACTGTCACAACTGAGATCTAGTGCCCACTCACAGAGTGTGTGTGGAGGGGCAGGGCTCCTGTGCTGTAAAACAGATTGGCAACTAAAGAAGCAACATGCCTTCTCACCAAGGTGCCGGCTACCTGAAAGAGATGCAAATGTGTGCCATGGTCAGAGCCAATGTAGGCGTTAATTGATAGAGTCACTCAGTTTCACCGTGACAAATATATATTCTTTCTGAAAGGTAATATATGTGTCCATTAAAAGGAATGCACCCTTTTAATGGGCATATACAACAATATTTACGTTAGTTATAGTCAGGATTCTTATCACTAAAATGTATATTTTTAAAACACTTGTTTTTTTATCTTCAACCATATTTAGCTGCAGTCTGTTTTATACATTGTAATACAATTTCTAAACAATGGCATTCACAGTGTTTTCTGTCACAGACTGGGATATTTTAGCACTATTCTTCACTACACCAAGCAGGATTTAATTCTGTGACTCAGTCGTCACTCACAAAAAAATCTGCAGTGATATTATTAGCTAACTGAGGTTCCATAAGGAAAAAGAGTATATTTCTTTTTAGTTAGTTTAACTTTCATTCATTTTTCAACTAAGATGTGTGTGTCTTTATTACAAATATAATAACATCCACAAAAATAGAACAAATTAGATGTGCATTTAACAAAATGTAATGTAGTCTCGCAGATATTAAGATGTAATTTCTATGACAAACCAGTTGTCTAACTGCAAAACGTCAAAGTCCTTTTACAATCGTCACTGTGGTGCAGTAATTGAGTGCAGGACATATCACCGTCATGTCTGTCAATGCCCCAACGAGATTGTTAGGTGATAAATGCCAAACATTTATTGCTCTCCTGCCTCCTACAAAATCGGAACCATTGTGAGCACTTTATTCTCACCAGCTCCAAAATTGAAAAATGCAGCAGTATGTCCTGTGAGTTTGTACTTCTGCAAAGTTTATTTTTCACAAAAAAGAAAAATCTGTTGTTTGTTGTGCCTCCCAACAGGATCACTGACATAATATCGACGGACACTATATCGAGCTGCTAAAATATCATTGAAAAAATATTGACTACAATTATATCGAGTTCCTACATTGATTTAAGAAACTACAAAAATATCGAGGACAAAATATCGACTATTTAAAATATCGACTACACTAATATATATAGCAAATATATAGACTACAAAAATATCGTTTTAGAAAAATTATATGTCACACTACAAAAATATCGACAGCATATATAGATAGCCAAAATATCAAAAATATATGATTATCGATAATAGAATTAATACATTTAATACTTTATTTTATATTTAAATCTTGTTTTTTGTACTATATACACTCCACAATACATATAAAATGAAATATAAACATTTTGAAAAACACATTAAATTTTTCTACTATTTTTGCCACATATCATCGAAACATTGCAGCACATACATTAATAAATACTAATTAGTCAACATATATTATTACATTATAAATACATATTTTTAAATATAATAAAATAATAACGACCTTCAATGCAGAATTCTTCTCAGATTTGCTTTTTACAACAAAAACCAAGCAATTAAATGTAAAAAAATTCAAACTAACCAATGAAATGCTCCCTTTCTTAAAACATCTAATCAAATGAATGAACACATGGAATACACACTATAAAAGGAGTACATTCCTACAGCCAATTCCTGCTGGTAACTCTATAGAAAAAAGAAGGCTACACTTTGACAACGTTATTCCTAAAAATTCTACTGCAGAAAACAAGATTTCTACATAAATAATTCAAGTAAGTTATAGCTAATTTTTTTACAAAACAAGTACTAAGCTCGAAATATAATTATATCTCTTAACAGTTTAAATAACATTTATTTTTCTACTTTACTATTCCTTCTACAGACATTTCCAAAAATCATCAAATAACCTATGACTAATTCTTAGCCACTACATACTCATTGTAAGTATATATAAATGTTTTGTAACACACAAAATACATTTCTTTAGAAATCTTTTATAATAGCCTTTTCTTCTTTATTCTATTTTCTTTACAGATATTTACAATACATCCTAAATCTACTCCACCAAAGGAGAATAGTACACTATGTAAAAATGTAGGTATATAGGTTGGCTTTCCTTAAAATCCCCTAAAATGCTAAATATTTTCTCTAATAGATTTTTTTTCCTTCTATATTCTACACAGATATTCTGAATAAGTCCTAATTGTACTTCACCTAAGGCAAAAACTACAAAATTCCAACAAGTAAGTATATCTGTTGGCTTCCTAAAAGGCACTAAAATATTTAAGCCTTTTAGTAATAAATATTTGTTTATTCGATCTTCTTAACAGATATTCAGAATACATCCTAATTATACTCCACCTAAGTCAAAGACTACAGAATTCTAACAAGTAAGTATATCTGTTAACTTCCTAAAAAGGCCTAAAATGTTTAAGCCTTTTTCTAATAAAGATCTTTTTAAATTCTATCTTCTTGACAGATATTCAGAATACATCCTAATTATACTCCACCTAAGGCAAAGACTACACAATTCTAACAAGTCAGTATATCTGTTAACTTCCTAAAAGGCCCTAAAAAGCTACCTACTAAACAGCTTTCCCCAAGAAAAAGCAACAATTTTTATAAAAGATTAATTAATAACATTCTTGCTCTTCCTACCAACAGAAACAAAAGAAGAACATACAAGAAATATTTTGAAAACACCTTTTCTGCATTTCTCTAAACAAGAAAAGATAACTGTAAGTATAAATTGTGAAATATACATGTCTAAAACACCTATAGAACTATATTTCACATTAAAATATATTTCTTTCTAATTTTTCCTAGCACAAGCAATAGAAAAATGACTGAAGGTGCTGAATTTGTAATGTCACAGAAAAATAAACTTTTGCTATGCTATATGGGGTATGTTTATAATCAGGAAAGACAAACAGGAACGAAAGTATTTTGGAAATGTACTAAATATTATTCAAATAAATGCTATGGTAGGGCTACTACTGAAGAAGCAAATATATTATTTACTGGAGAACACAATCACCCCCCTAATGTCACAGAAATAGAGATCAGGGATGCTTTGGAAAGTATCAAAGAAGCAAGTACAGGAACTAACAAACCAAAAACACAGATCCTAAAAGAATCTCCATGTCCAATATAGTTTCCTTTTTCCACACAATGATGTTGAGCGAATAATCATTTAATCTATATTGTGACCATTAACTATAATGATCTCTAATTGAGGTTGCACTATATAGTCCCATGACGTCCTGGATGAATATACAACATAATACTGATTAGCGACCTATCTAAATCTGCCCGATTGCACTCTTACTTCTGAAGCAAATATGTAGACTTATTTTGGCCAAGGCTGCGTCAGCTATCTTTCTCTTTCCAGATAACCGAACTCCAAAATGGCTTGAAACATCAACTCCACCCCTAGCCCTCAGCTCTTATTTAGTCCCAAGGCTTATCCAGCCTTTCCTTAAAGGTGGTCTCAGCACTAACAGATGCGTGATACCTAACCAGAGGTATGGGGGGTTCGCGCTGGTACACAGCGACAACCCCTCCCTTTTTCTACTAATCTTAATATGAGCTCTCCGGTATAAGGAATTGTACCAGTAATGGCATTCTATATTTTTTTATTGTAAAGATTTATCTTAGTCAATGTTGCGTTAATGGTCTTTCCCCTCTTCGTATATGGAAATGCCGATTGGTTACAAACACTAACCTTATCTTTACCCGTCAGTGTTTTTACTTTAGCCCTTGTTGATCTCCCAGGTTCTAACTGGAATTGGAAATAGCACCAATGGTAGAGACCCGTGATATCTAACCCAAGGTACAGGGGGTTCGCGCCGGCACACAGTGATAAAACCACACTTTTTGAATTCTTATTTTTTCTTTTTTTCTTAGCCTTCTTATCAGAATATAGTTTGAGCAGTCTGGTGTTACAAATAGAATTAGCAACAGCACTAAGATTACCTAAATTCTTGATTTTGCTGAACTCTATCGAACTACAACCCCGGTATATATACTGATGCCGGTCCACACTGGTTGCTTTTCCTTCAATACATTTGGCATTCCAGTACGTGTTTTTTGGAACACCGCGTTAATCTGTGCACGGGACACAGGTGAAACGATTTTTCTAATTAGACTCAGTATAAAAAAGGGGTCAGGCTAGCCTTTCGTCTCTCGACACACACTTTCCGGAAAGAAGACCGAAGGAGAAGGGCTCCGACGTAGGAGGTAAGGGCAGTAGCGTTGACGGGTCCGATTCAGACTAGAAGTCGCCGACATGGTGGGATGGATGTTAGTGTTAATTGGGGCCAATAGGGTCTTGCTGTTAGATCTTTTTTGCACTTATATTTACTTTAAATTGTTTGGCTCATGTGTCTAGACGGAGCCGTACGATCTTTGAGTCACACTGAGTCTCTATTAGACATGGGCATTGAGCTTATGTTGGCTATTTGGCAAATAAACAATGCTTATCTGACCCCTAGAGGGAGCTGTGGACAAAGATTCCCCTGACCCTGTCAGTATTACAAGCAGAAGCAGTAGATGTGAGGATTGTTTTCATGGGACTAGAGGAATGATATAATTGTATTTTCGTGTAATGAATCAGTATTTTTACTTTAGGAAAGACCAAGGACTGGTAGGCGTAAGAGGGGAATAGGCTAATATGTATCTCCATTTTATAATTACAGACAGTACACTGTGCCTTAATCGGCACGTGATAGCGACATGGCTATGTTCAAAGTTTTTCCCTCATCCTAAGAAGCAAGGATTCTGACAACATAGAAGGGGTAAGCGTGTGTGGGTTATCGTGTCTCACAGACTTTGGGTGCAATTTACAAAATTCTGTAATTATCTTAAAATCGATGGTATACTATTTTTACAGATATGGGGACAGTACCTAATCTCTTAATGAATGCGCGATCTTTTGAAGTGGGATATATTCGCCTTTGCTTGGACTACACCAATGAAGATACCCTAATTTGGAGTCATTGTAGTACCAAGATATAAAAATAAGGTATACTTATTTGAAACTTTCTTATTCGCAATCCTATGCATATTATTAGAGCCTCAATCACCCATACTTTAGTAGCCCTCTATTTTGTAGTAAGTCGGATTACATAGTTTCAACATTTTTTCACAATCCCAGTGTTTCTCCTCTGCCGCTGGACTTAGGTGACATACTATTATATGTGGAGTTTGGTACCTCTCTTTTCCACTAACATGAAATTCTCTACTTTGACACGCTTATGTACAAGCTTGTGCATGCCAAGGTTGGCAATACCATCCAAAGGACAACTAATATAAATATATGTAACACCTATAACAAATCATGTGTTGATCATGGCTCGTCTGTTTTAGCTGCTTAGATGCAATATTGTGTATTCACGGGGGGTTTACCCAAACATAGTCACTGGGACCTGGGTTCTAGAAGTACTGAAAGGAAGGGGTCTGAGTTGTAGTGAAACAATGTATATAAAAAAATTACCAAAAAATCAAGAAACACACTAAATGAATCTGCATTGTTTTATTCACAATGGGGATTGGTATACTATACATTCTTGACAATTGGTTGATTTGACTGTCACAATTCCCTTCGATCACACTATCCTCACCTATTCACCCCCACCCTCCTCCCCCTGGGGCACGGTATAACCTACTATATTGTATGATTCATCTGGTAGTATATTTAGTATACCAATCCCCATTGTGAATAAAACAATGCAGATTCATTTAGTGTGTTTCTTGATTTTTTGGTAATTTTTTTATATACATTGTTTCACTACAACTGGGACCCCTTCCTTTCAGTACTACTAGATGCAATATTGTCTGGCATTCTGATAGGCCGTTTGTTAATCTCTCTCTCTCTTTTTTCTTGATATTGGTATTTTAAATGTGAGTTTTTATAAATAAATTTGTAAAATGTTACAGTCTGTAAATAGGTACTATACATGTGTTTTTTATACTTTTCGTATGATGTGTATATATACATTATTTACAGCCCTGAAGAAGCCTGTGTTGGGCGAAACGCGTAGGCTGTGGATTTTGGCTGTGGATTTTATGAAATACAATAAAGGCATTTGAAAATCACGTCACCGTTTGGAAGATTGATCACTCCTGTCATCTATGTTTGCTTAAATGTATGGCATTTAAAGCTACAAATATTTACTGATACACTTTGCCTCGCCACAGTTGTGCAAAAAAAAGTTTATATGTAAAGACCAACATTGGGGGCTGGTCTTAGGAGGTGGGCAATAGTGGAAACCTTAGCGGGAACCAAGGAACGGTTGTAACAGCTGTCCGTTAGTGCAGCAATAGTACCTGCCACCGTTTCTGTGCTGTAAACTAAGTTCCTAAAAGAGGAACTTTTGAAAGTTCCTAGCCATGCTTCAGGTCAACTGCCATCAATTGATTCCCTAAAACGCACGATTGCACGCCAAAAAAGACTCACTTCTACAACTGAACCTAACCCTACAACATTTTAGGAAATTGTAATATCCCCAGAAATGAGCATCAAGCATAATAAGGATAAATTCATACAATTTGACAATGAAAGCCCTACAAACATAATTATTATGTTTGCTACTGCAACTAATTTAAGGAAACTACAACAATGCGAACAATGGATGATGGATGGTAGTTTAAAGCCATGTCCTAAACCATTCTACCAACTGTATAGCATACATGGTTTGTACCATCATTACAATATACCATTTATTTACTTTTTGTTACCTTTCCAAACAACAAAACACATATACAGAAATGCTAAATGTAATAAAACATGAAATTAATAATTATTTTCCCCAGAAAATAATTATTGATTTCGAGCTAGCAATGATTAATAGCATTTTAAAAACATTTCCCCACACAGCAATACAAGGTTGCTATTATCATTTTAACCAAAGCATATGGAGACATCTCCAAAAATCAACATTAAGCATCCTATATGCAACACATAGCAATTTTGCATATCAAGTAAAAAAATTAATTGCACTTTTCTATGTCCCTGTTACTGATGTTGCAGAACATTATAATATACTAATTGACAGACCATACTACAAGAAATATGAGGAGGAATTAGCCCCACTTCTAGACTACTTTGAAGATACTTGGGTGGAAAGGTTACATAGATCTGGACTCAGACAACAACCTAAATTCCACATAGCCTGCTGGAATGTATATCTAAGTACATTGAATCAGGAGGCTAAAACTAACAACAGTGTAGAAGGATGGCACAATGCATTCCAAGCTACCACTAGCAGAGGAAAACCCACCTTCCACAATCTAATACAAGCTTTACTAAAAGAACAAAGCTACCAAGAACTATGCATGGAACAATCTGAAATAGGACCAAAACTAACAAAACAAACAAAACAAATGTTCCGACTACTTCAAAGACAGGTCACACTATATCCTTCAACAAGAGGTCTAGCGTACCTATCCCTAATAGCAAAAACCCTTCTGTAAAATATCTTTAAAAAAACTATACTATCAGATATGTACTTAAACATTTCCAAAATCTTGATATTTGGTACCATAAAAAATATTACATATTTGTAGTACATATTTATAAACATTTACAAAACAATTTGTAAACAAATATGCAATATTTATTATAATATCAAACATTACAATAAAAATAAAAATTACATTTCCCACCCAAGTAATATAAAATGAAAATACTTACAATTTATGTCACAGAAGAAGACATAATACATACACTTATAATGCATCCAATCCTTTGGCAATCCATTACAAATCCATTTGTCGAAACAGTCAAAAACCCGAAAACAATTAAAAAATGAAAAAAACGCTCCAAGAAATCCCAAAAAAAGAAGTGTGGTACCTTTTTAATTTAAAGTAATATACCCACAAGTAATTTAAAATAAAAACGCATATTCTTCTCCCAATCCAAGACGATATCCTCAAAACTCGGAAAACAGTTAAATTACATAAAAATCGCTCCAGGAACACGAAAATAAATAAGTGTGTATACTTTATTCCAAAAAACAAACATACACACACTTATTTTTTTTAAAAAAACGCATTATCTTCTCCAAGTCCATTCCAAACGAATACCCTTAAAACCCGAAAAATATTAAAATAAATAAAAATCACTCCATGAAAGCACGAAAAAAATGAGAGAGAGTTTTAAATATTACATTACAAAGTAATACACTCTTTTCTAAAAAAAACCGCTTCCCTCCCGGAAATAAACAGCGTAATACCGGAACCTGTAAAGAAGCATACAGAAAACAAACCCACCCACATAAAAGTCCATACATGTCAAAATATATATATAAACATTAATATAAAGCATGAAAGTACACATATGATATCCAAAACATTAAACTACACTACGCCTCAAACACACACGACACCTCCGTCAAAAGGATTTTTCACCTTAAACATAGCATAACAACTACTACATACACACAATAGTACAACAAAACTATAATATACACTCAAACACTACTATTCTCTAGGATATATTACTTAAAATACACCTTACCTTCCTCAATGCGACGCAGCTTCCAACCGCGAGCTTCTCCAGTCCTGAATGAAGCAAAATAACCTTACGCGGTAAAAAAGTAGTCCCCTTGAAACAATATTAGGATGTCAAACATACAAAATACAATGTTCTGAGTTGAAATAAAATATATAAATACACTTATAATTTTATACACTATTTTGTAACACATTTAAAAATATTAATATATTAAATACCCTTTAATAATTAATATTAAATAATATTTTATTAATATTATTTAATATTAATATTATAAAAATATATAAAAATTGCAATAAATATATTTAAAAAATTGTGAATTTATACATATTATATTTGTTTATTCCTTTATTTAAGTGACTCTACAACTATATTCCATTTGTAAATTAATAATATTAATAAATAATACATATTATTTATTATTATTATTAATAAAATGTATATAGTGTCAATTGTAAATGAATGCAATGAGAAATATAAATGTGATTAAATAGTTGTACCTTTCATATATGTGATTTTATTAAAAATGTAATTATTTACAAACATTGTAAATTAATTTTAATAATTAATATACTATATTAATTATTATCATCAATAATTTAAAACATGTATGTAAATTGTTGAAAATGACTAATGAAACATTATATCCAACTTACTAAATGATGTACTATTTAATATACCATTAGGAATAATGTTTTTCCTCAAATATATATATACATGTAATAATAATTATTTGTATAACTTATTTTGATTATGAACATTGTATTTAATATGTACAAATGTATTTAAAATTGTATTTGCATTTAAAATTATAAATATAAATATATACTTGCTTATTAGTTTATATTTATGTCTATATATAACATATATATTTAATAATATTAATATTTTATATATTAACATTAATAAATAAATTAATAATATGCTTATAAAATGATTACTATTTTTTGCCAAATATAAGGAAGAACGCTTTATCATTTATTGTTAAAATATTTTCTAAAATATGCTTTATGAAAATTTAACATGTATGAATATAAATAAATGTAATGTAATACATAATATGTAACTACATAATTCTGTAAAATGAAACAAATATTGTATACTGTAAATACAAATTGACAATAAAAATGTTCAAAACGTCCAAGTCTACTTATTTTTTTATAAATGCAAAAATATTAATTAAAAATATTATTAAATATGTAAAGAAATGTAAATTTCAAACTGCATGTACCTTTACATATATCATGAAAACAAATAAATTTCTTCTAATTTTTTTAGAATATTCTTTATGAGACACATATTTAACATATATATAACACACAATTGCCACTTCATGAAAATCACATAAAAAAATGATACAATTATGGAAACGTACCCAATGCAATATACTACTCAAAAAACATTCCAATAAATATCATTGACAGTGCTGGACACGAACCCATTCTAATTTACTATTCCAACTCCAGTCTATTAAATATCAGAGAAGGTGCTGGACACTGACCCATTATAATTTACTATTCCAACTCCAGTCAGCAAATATCAGGGAAGGTGGTGGACACTTACCCATTATAATTTACTATTCCAATTCCAGTCTATAAAATATCAGGGAAGGTGCTGGACACTGACCCATTTTAATTTACTATTCCAACTCCAGTCAAACAAATATCAGGGAAGGTGCTGGACACTGACCCATTATAATTTACTATTCCAACTCCAGTCTATAAAATATCAGGGAAGGTGCTGGACACTGACCCATTATAATTCACTATTACAACTCCAATCAAACAAATATCAAGGAAGGTGCTGGACACTGACCCATTATAATTTACTATTCCAACTCCAGTCTATCAAATATCAGGGAAGGTGCTGGACACTGACCCATTATAATTTACTATTCAAACTCCAGTCAAACAAAAATCAGGGAAGGTGCTGGACACTGACCCATTATAATTTACTATTTCAACTCCAGTCTATAAAATATCAGGGAAGGTGCTGGACCCATTATAATTTACTATTCCAACTCCAATCAGACAACTATCAGGGAAGATGCTGGACACTGACCCATTATAATTACTATTCCAAATCCAGTCAGACAACTATCATGAAAGGTGCTGGACAGTAACCCATTTTAAATATGTATTATTATTAAAATTGTAAATTTTTATACTATGATAATCCAAAATTTCCTCCAAAATTTGAAAATAGTTTTCAAATAATTTATAAAAATAAATTTTTATTTTTTTATATTGTTTTATTCAAATTTTAGTATTTTCAATTTATTTCAATTTCAATTTTTCAATATTATATAATAATTTTTTTTCAATATTTTTTCAATATTTTTTAAATTTTTTTATATGTAATTCTTAATATTTTTTCATAATTTTTGAATTTCTGTTTTTATTTAATTTTTTTTCAAATTTAAATTGTAAAATTAAATAAAAAAAATGTTTTTTAAAATATTAAAAATGAATATTTTAATTATTTTTTATTTTTTTCCTAATTAATTTTAAATTACTCCCCAACCTTATCCCCTAATGACCCAACATCCCACTCCTAAATATTATAATTTTTTTTTTTTAAATTAATACATTTTATGAGTTTCTTTTTTTTAATTTATTTATTTTTCAATTATTTTTTTTTTCTTTTCAATTTTATATTTCATTGCATTTTGTTAATTTTTTCATACAAACTCGTCAACTCATTGGGACCTGGGACCTATCGTCGCCTCAGCGGAAGTTCAGGTGAGTGGCTTCCTATTGAATGAAGGCTCAACAACAAACTCTAGAGTTCCCCTTAGGCAATGATTCTATCATGGACACTGCCCAAGTCTCCCCTGATACTGCACAATTGACTGAAGTGATGTGCTCTCCACACTTAGAAATGCAACAATGAAAACAGGAAAACACCGCACTTAGAGAAGAAATATCTAGCAGCAGGGCTGAATTCACTCAATGGAGAGTTACAAAGCCAAGAGAGATTCGCAATGTATTCAATCTCCTAAGTTCGGGGCAACAGCCTTTGCTTCTTCGGTTTCAACTACACTACGCTCTGATCAGAATTTACATGTGACAGTTGTAACACCTATTTCAGTACCCTGTCCAATCCTGAACATTTTATTGGGGACAGCTCATGTTTAACCACTTTTATAAGCCCGTGTCAATGACGGTTTCTTTGTAAACGCAAAATGTTACTTCAGATGCATGTAAAACCGCCTTTATTATTTCTTATTTGGGTGAAATGGCTGCAAACTGGTCTATTCACTTAATTGAAAACAATGACCCTCTCTTGGATAACTGTGCAACCTTTAGAAATGCAATGAAATGGCTCTTTGCACTCCATATTTTTATTCACTCTATAGACAATGAGTTGCTAAACGTACGGCAAGGTTCCAAAGATCTCCCTACCTACAGTACTAATCTTAACCACCTGATTGCCAAGACACAATGGCCAGGGGAGAAGTGTACTCCTCTGTTTTATAGGGAACTGAGGGACCATCTGAAAGATTCATTGGCTCATAAAGTGGACTTACCTGAGGATTGCGCAGAGTTTGTAGATGTTATGGTTAAATTGGACCATGAGGAGATCCTAGAGTAGTGGTGATTACAGAAAAGAAAGAAAAAGACAACAAGATAAACGGCTCTGAACCCATACAGATTAAAGTCCTTAGAGGACCATTATCTTTGGAAGAAAAAGAAAGACGTCACAAAAGGAACCTGAGTCTCTATTGCGGCAAAACTTGGCATTTTGCCAGAGAGTGTCTTGTAAAACCCAAAAGGAAATTTGCTTAATTCAACAATGGGAAATAAGTGGTTGATGGTTCTGCTATCTCCTCAGGGCTAATTTGCTTTAATACTACATCATTGACTCTGATCTGTGAAAATGGTCATACTGAACAGGCCATCTTCAATATTATAGATACAGCAATGTTTCGAATAATTCTCAGTGTTCCATGGTTAGAGTACCATATTTCAAAAATCGACTAGGTCCTTAGGACCGTGACCTTAGATTATTCCTTCTGCAGGACACACTGTTACCAAGAAGTACAAGACTCAGTTTTACCCTTGCATTGTGCAGGTACACAAGCGTCACCACCTATTGTAGTACCAAAAGAATTTCAGGATTTGTCTGACGTTTTTGACCAAGTTCAGTTCACCCAGTTACCACCTCACAGAGTGTATGATTGCAGGATCAATTTGATTGAAGGGGAGAGGTGTGGTGCAGCTGCCAGGGTGGCTGACTCCAAAACACAGAGCTCGCGTTTCGATTCCCGGAGCCAGCAGCAGGTCAGTCTATTACCCTGTGACTCTGGGCAATCGCTCTTTTAACTTTCCCAATGACCACCAATGCATTGAGACCCTTTGGGGTGATTAGTTTGTGCTTTAAAAATACCGGGTTATTTATTCTTCTTGGTGCTGTTTTACCCTGCAGTAGGATTTATGCTCTCACTGAGCCTGGTACAAAATATCTATGAAAAAATGTGGACACATTATTAGAAATAGGTTTCATTAGGCAGTCAAACTCATTGGTCTCTGCACCACTTTTTTTTGTTGCCAAGAAGAATGGAGAGCAATGGGTCTGTGTCAAGTATTGAGTAGTGGAATAAGGCCACAATAAATAATCATTATCCGTTGCCTTTAATCTCCGGGACTCTTAGACCAAGTACACGGTTCCACCATCCACACCAAATTGGACTTACCAAGTGCTTAACCCCTTCATATGTCAAAAAGCAGGAGATGAGTGGAATACATCTTCAGTACAACATGTTGCCTATTTGAATACACCGGAATGCCGCTTGGGCTCAGAAATGCCCATGCGGCATTTAGGCACTTCATCAATGTGGTTTTGCACTACTTCTTGGATGTGTGTGCTATCTTCCACATAGATGATATCCTGATTTTTTTCAAAACTGAGCAAGAGCACATACACCATGTTAGGGCCATTCTTAACATTTAAGAGAAAACTCTTTACATGCAAAGTTAGAAAAATTCACTTTTCATGTCAGATCAGTCAAATTTCTTGGTTATTTTCTTTCTCCAGAAGTGATTACAATGGATCCCAAGAAAGTGGATGCAACCCTGACCTGGCCTTTGTCAACTACTATAAAAGAAGTCCAGCAAGTACTTGGGTTTACTAACTATTACTGACAGTTTATTGCAAACCTCTCTGGTATTGTGACACCCATTACTCAACATCTCAAGAAGGGACGTCCTTTTATCTGGACAGATTCTGCAGAACAAGCTTTACAGGCTTTGAAAACGGCATTTACCAAAAACCTTTTTCTATCTCACCCAGATGCTGATCAACCGTTCTTTGTAGAAGTACACGCTTCACAGGTAGCCCTTGGAGGTGTTCTATCCCACAAGACACTTATACAGGTTATTTAAATTCTTTGGCGTATTATTCATGAAACCTCTCCCGGTTGAGGAAAACTGAACAGTGGCTCAATCAACCAATCAATACATTAATAGAGCGCGCTACTCACCTGTGAGGGTCTCAAGGCGCTAAAGGGAGGGGTGCTGTCATTGCTCGAATAGCCAGGTCTTGAGGTGCTTCCTGAAGGTGAGGTGGCCCTGGGTCAGTCGAAGGTGTGCGGGGAGTGAGTTCCATGTCTTTGCGGCCAGATAGGAGAACGACCTTCCTCCAGCGGTGATTCTGTGGATCCGTGGCTCAGTGGGAGCTCTTAGCTATTAAGGCTATTTTCACAGAATGGCAAAATCATTTATTTGGGGATAAACATACCATTACGATATTTAACGATCAAACGAATATACAGAACTTTACATCACTAGAAGCCCTTACTCCACAACAGATGCAGTGTGACATTTTTTTAGTGATTTTGATTTTCTCGTTACATACCGCCCAGGACATAAACAATTACAATTGAGTCAAGTCAAAAAAAACTTTATTCAATTGTTCATAGTAACAACCATAAAATCACATTTCAGTAAACATACATTAACACATAAAATCCAGGCATTGTTAAAAACGACATAGAATAGAGAATCACAAGCGGAATATACAATGAAAAATATAAATATAAATAATTATGTTGGTTAAAATATTTCTATCAGCAACACAATTACCCCTCCATGCTTTTCCTAAATTTAATTGCTACTTTTTAAAAAGCTACATACAAATAAAGTGCAATCACAGCTTAGGAGTTGGAGGTAATAAACTGCTGGTCTGATTTGTGCAAAATTCATTTGTTTGAGGCATGGTTTTCAATATAGCTTCCGTGGTACAGTATAGAAGGGACAGATGAATAAAAAGTGTGCCAGATCTTGCGGAGACTTTTCGTCGCAGCCGCAAGCTGGCAACACTTGGCCTCGATGGGCCCCCCTCGGTACGGCCAATAATAAATGGAATATATCTAGGCGAAACCTCGTCAGCAGAAAGCGATCATAACCTGACAGGGGCCATGACAGGTACGGTTCCATGCGCAAAGAGGTTTTTAATAGCACGTGTTTCCGAACACTCAGCCACATGCATCAAACGTTAGCGAAATCGCTAAAATAGCGAATCGCTAAAATAAGGCCATTGCGATCGCAATTGGAAGAGTAGAAATGTATGATCCTTAATTTTGCGAAAATCGCAAAATTTTCGCAAAATTAAGGAATCGCAAATTCCCCGTTTGCGATTCGCAATGAAAGAATCGCAAATAAGGAATCGCAATTCAAATGCATGAAAAATCGCAAATAGCAATTTTGATGAAAATCGCAATTTTGCTATCGCAATTTAAGAAGGGACACAACCAGGTGTTAAAAATGAGTGCAAATCAGAAACAGCTGAACACCAACAGAAACATATATAAACACACCCACAATGAGGCCCCAGTATCCAAAATGGCTGCCCTGTACCTGATGGCGAGGAGGATGAGGCTGCAAGCGGCTCAACAGAGAGGGAGGCAAATCAATGAGCGCATCTTCAGAATACGCGTCACTCTGCTTGGTCAGGAGGAGGATGAAATATATGACAAGTATAGGCTGAATGGGCAAATAATACTTGATCTGATCCATGAACTGGACCCTATCCTGCAACGACAGACCCATCGGACCAATGCAATCCCAACGCATGTGCAGGTATTATGTTGCCTACATCTACTGGCGTCAGGCACTTTTCAGGGAGTCATAGCAGTAGCAGGAGGTGTGTCTCAAAGTGCAATGTCACAAATATTGGCTGATTTTCTTGATGCTATGATGGTACGGATACACAACCACATAACATTTCCTACCACAGTCCATGAAATAGCTAGGACCAAGCAGGAGTTTTATCAAATTGCTGGATTCCCCCAAGTACTGGGTTGTATTGATTGCACCCATGTGGCGATATGTCCCCCAGCAGCTCAAGAATATATGTATCGCATTAGAAAAAGTTACCATTCCCTGAATATTCAGGTGGTGTGCAATGCAAAGAACATTATAATGGACATTGTGTCTCAATTCCCTGGCAGTGCACATGATTCTTATATCTTCAGGCAAAGTGGCATTCAGACCCGTCTAGAAAGGGGAGAGTTCAGAGAGGGACATTTGCTAGGTAATTATGTGCAACACATCTTTCCATACCTTGTACACATGTAAAACTCAAACAACCACTGACAGCCTTTCTATTCTCTCATGTAGGTGACAGCGCATACGCCTTGCGAAACTACCTGCTGACACCATACCTAAATCCAGCCACAGCCGCACAAAGGAGATACAATGCCGCACATATATCTATCAGGAACGTGATTGAGCGCACTTTTGGCCTACTCAAAAGCCGATTCAGACGCCTCCATAAGACCGGAGGTGCAATGAAATACAGTCCCGTCAAATGCTGCAAGATAGTGGCAGCATGTGCTATGCTGCACAACATTGCAACAAAGGGAGGTTTGGAAGTGGAGCTGTCTGACAGTGACTCGGAGGACGGAAACCAACAAGTACCACGCCACCCTGCCCAACAGGGCACAGGCGCAGCAGAAGGCCGCAGGCGCAGATTGGAGATTACACAGAATTACTTCTGAGGTCAGTAATGAAGACACAAACACAATCATTTAAATGCAAAGTATACTTTATGTAAATGTATTGTGACCGGTGAACATTGGCAAACAGCCATAAGTGACTTATGTCACTATACTCATTTGAATAGGAAAAGCAAGAGAAAAATTAAATGAAATGTACTTGAAAGTCAGTGATATGGTCACATCGTGTCAATGGTTACCTCACCATTTCGCTATAAATGTCAGGATGAGAGACTAGTGTTTTTTACCCCGTACACCCAGACGTCTGTCTTGCGCAGCATCTTCTTGCCTTTCGTTGGCAGTGGATGGGGTAGCGCTGCGAGTAGTGCGTCTCACAGCAATTGCTACAGGCACTGTGCTACTGTTCATGCTTGAGGCACACTCACTGCTGTCATCCTGTGCAGTCATGTGCACTTGCCTACCAGATGCATTCATCAGGTCTACTGTATTGGTCACTTGATGCAGTGATTGGGCAACATCTCTACTACAGTGACACATTTCCCTCTGCCAAGTCACTGATCTACGCGCCAGCTGTGTGGTGGCTGTGGCCAGACTATTGCTGCTCCTCCCTTGCTGTTTGAGTTGCTGCAACAGTTGGCCGTGCTGTCTGTTGCGCGCTGCATCCCCGCCCTGCATGACCTTTGTGAGTTCCTGGACACTACTGGCCAGTAGAGCAATGTTACCTGACATCTGTGCTATTTCCTCCTTCACTAACCGAGTGTTCTTGCACTGCAAGCGATGTGAGCGGAGCATCTGTCCCTCCAATCCACCCCAGACAGGATTTCTCGCCTCCACCTGCTGTGGTCTGCGTGCCCTGCATCTTCTCCTTTGCGATCTACACGTGCCTCTCCGGATCTGTGTTGGTGTGGGTGTTGCAATGCCTGTTTGCCGTACACGGACTGCAGGTGCAGCATTGCCCTCATCATCGGAAGCCATGGGATGCAGTGTTGGGACAGGTGCCCTACGGGAATGAGGCACACATGAATGCGTAGTTGGCAGTGCTTGTGTGTCCTCCTGTTCTGAAGCGCTGCTGTGTTGCATTTCCTGTGCATCAATGTCCTGGCCCTCATTGACTTCTGCATCTGTGAGGTAAAACAGTGCAAAACGGCATCAATGTATGCTTGTGAGGTCATGTCACAGTTCTAATTTAATTAAATTGTACATATTCTGAACATCTGCTACTGCTTTTCTTGTACTTTTGGGCATTACTGTGTGTGTGTCATTGTCAGTACTTAGCCAGACTACAACTCCCATGATGCACCTCCCTCAGTAATCTAATAGCAAACAGGCTTTACAGTGTGTGCTCATGCTGTGCTCTACAGACATCCTGACTTATGTACTTGGGGCTATTGACACATGCATTTCTCTTACCTGCTGAGGTGTGTGCAGCACCGGAGGTGTCCAGCCGCGTGAGTCCAACAACTGCTTCAGGCTGGATGGTAGACTCCACCAAATCCTCCATGGGAGTGTTCCCTGTGCATGGCAGTGTGCCCCCTCCTGTCTTCTCTGCCGCCTTCAAATGGTCTGCAATGCTCGCCTTGGCACGACTGCGTAAATCATACCATCTCTTTTTAAGTTCTTCTGTAGAACGGTGAGTGACCCCAATGGCATTGACTTGGTTCTGAATCCGGATCCATATTTTGCGCTTTTCCTGCTCTGGAACCTTGAGTGAGGCTTTACCAAACAGCTTGTCATTGCTGTCCACTGCTCCTTCTATTAAAGTCTCCAGTTCTTTTTCATAGAATTCCATTTTTCTCTTCCTTGTACTTTGGCTGTCCTGTGCTTCTTTGTCAGCTTCCATTTTGAAGTTCTTACAAGGTGTAACACAGTCTTTCTCACTCTCACTCTCAATCTCCTCTGCTCCCAGAGCCAGTTCCCTCCTCCTCCCTGTGCCTCAGCAGTGAAAATGAGGCTTGGACAGCAGTGAAAATGAGGCTTGGACAGCACATTTCCTGGTTGTGATGTCATCAACATGCATCAATGCGCGACCTCGCAATTGCGATATCGCTATTTTTTCGCAGAATTTTACCGATTCCTTAACAAATCGCAATTTTTTTGATGCATTTCGTTTTGCGATTCCTTATTAGCGATTCCTTAAAATCGCTAATAAGGAATCGCTATTTCTTTCAATGATGCATGTACCTGACTGTCTTTCTTTAATTCGACCTCCTCCCGAGCTAAATACCTAGATGTAATGAAGGTCTTCTTCACAAAGATAACATCAGATTTAGTGATAAGCTCTGGGGTTGCAAAAAGATCGGGCGCCCTAGTTCAGAAAAACAGTTACTGATATATTTAATCCAAGGGACTTTGAACCTGTTTTCCCATGTTAATGCTTCTTTCAGGATTTGTTGGGTAAGGGGTATGTCAGTATTTATCCAACAGTTTCGCCAACAAAGTAAGGGATTTATGGCTATCCTATCGCATAAATAGGGCATGCCCAACTCTTCATGGGGAGCGAAGTTTGCTGTTCCCCTTGGAACCCTCAGAACCTGTTTTAGAAAACTATTTTCTGCAACCTCCAGGCCTCTAGAGGAGGTATACCCCCATAGCTCACTTCCATAGCATGCAATAGCAATGCTCTTAGCTTGATAGAGTTGGAACAATGCGGCCACCGGATTATTACCCATTTTTTTTGCGAAGTCAAGTATTGCTCTAGTTACCTCTCCCGTTTTTCTCTGTACTGCGGGTCCCCAATTTAGTTGGTAATCAAAGAGGACACCCAGGTAGGAAAATGTTTTAGCTACAGGAATTTTTTCCCCGTTATCGTTAAAGGAGTTTGGCTTTTTGTTCCCTAGGCCTACCTTCATGACGTAAGATTTTGAGTTATTGATACTCAGGTCCCGGGACTTCATAAAAGCATGAAAAGAGTTTAGCAGGGCTTGTAGGCCAATTGCAGTCCTGGATATCAGGACTGCGTCATCCGCATAGAGCAGAACCGGCAAGACTTTTCGGCCGACATAGGGATAATCTACTCCTGTGCTTAAAAGATGCTCTTCCAGATCATTGATATATAGGTTGAAGAGGAATGGGGCTAGAATACACCCTTGGCGGACACCCCGATGCATTCCAAAGTCCCTCGTTACTTTTAAGTCTTGTGTTTATCGGACATTTGCTCTTGTGTCGGAGTGCATGTCGGCTAGTAAATTAATCAGGTTCTGCTCTACACCCATTTTTGCCATGGCATCCTATAGCCTACTTCGTCTACGCAGTCGAAAGCCGACGATAGGTCCATGAATGCATGTGAATTGTACCTTGTCGGGCCATGGTGTATTTTCCTATGATCATGTACAGGTTCAAACACTGGGTAACCGTTGAGTGACCAGGCCTGAATCCGTATTGAATTGGGGAAATTACATTATTTTCATCTGACCATGCTACTAACCTGTTTAAAATTACACCCCCCACTACTTTCACTACAGAGTTAATTAGAGATATTGGTCTGTAGCAGAGTGGGCTACTGCGGTCTCCTTTTTTAAATACGGGTACTATGGTGGAGATCCCCCATGACTTTGGGCAACCAGAAGCTGCTGCTGCATTAACTACAGCGGTGAGAACAGAGGCCCATAATGATGGGCAAGATTTAAAAAGATCTGGGGGAAGGCCGTCAGGGCCTGGAGCCTTATTGCAGGTTAGGCCTTGAATTCCTTTTTCGACCTCGTTAATTGAAAAATGCAGAAGATTCTCCATAGGAGTAATAGAACTATACTCAGCTTGTGGCTCATTACTTTTAAAAATAGTACTAAAATAGGTGACCCACTCTTCCTCTGGAATATTTGTGCCAAGAACAGTGTTACTTGAATGGTCAAACAAAGGTTTATTAATGATTTCCGAGAACTTGGCACTATTACCCAAAATTTTAGGATCTAAAAGGGACTCCCAGGTACTTGCCTTTACCTCTTTTTTTTGTGTCGCAAGGGATTTATTGTAATTGGCGCGCATAACCCTAATACGTGCCCAATCTCTGGGTCTAGCTTTTAGGGCCGTCTTAAGGTCTCGGCTGGCTTTGGAGCAGGAGTGGTCAAACCATTTTGGGTTATTGCCGGCATGCCCATTTGCTGGCACCATCAACAAGGACCCTACTGTTGATACGACCCCCTCAAATGCAGACAAGGTTAGTCCAGGAGATGATGTAGGTGACACACAAATTGAGAGTTCGGAACTACATAGATTATTAATTGAGATATACAAATTATCACAATTCACCATTGTCCATTTCAGGCGGCGCTTTCCGTTTGTGGACTTTAGGGTTCCCCGGCCTTCACAGCCCTTTCGCAGTTCAAAGATACCTCCACCCAATTTGATGAAGATGGGGTTATGATCACTATGAACGTTCATTTGGATGCAAAAATCTGAAGCAAAATTGGCAAGGTCCGCAGATAATAGAATATGGTCTATGTATGTTCCGTTTGAGTTACCTTTGTATGTGGGTACACAGAAAAGTGTGTGCTCCGCCGTCTCAGACATAGCTGCAACTAAGTTGTTTTCATTCATCAAAATGTTAAGTTGAGTTCCACGTCGAGAATGATCGAAGTGAAAGCCTTTCAGGCTATTACACCCCAGGTGTCCCATGGGCGTCACTCCTGGATTCCCACGGGGATGGGTATTAAAATCACCAGCAATCAACAATTGGCTTGACAAATTCCCCACATTGTCTCTCAAAAAATCACACAGCTGTAGTAAGTTACATTCTCCATATTGATTTACTGCATTATAAAAATTGATCAGAGTCAAGGTATGTTTACCCCTGTTTAGTTCTAGGACTTGGATATTCCTATTGCCTGAATGTCGGATGTTTTTATGACAGATAAGAGCCAGATTAATGTAAATTGCCAGGCCCCCCTTTGCTCTTCCACTGCTCGATGGTTCGGCTGGGATAAAGAAGCTTTGATATCCCTCGATGTGAACATGTTTTTTCCCTGCCAACCATGTTTCTTGGAGGCATATCACTGCATATTGTTTGACAAAAGACAGACAAGTGGGATCGCAAGCTTTATCAGCCAAGCCCGCCATGTTCCAGGAGACCAGGCTTGTGCTACATGGTGGTATTATGTCTACTTCTGTGACTGTATCTATGTTTACATTGTTAGATGTATTTGGGTCAGTAAACTCTGTTCGTGTGACTACCTGTTCTTCTATAGTGTTATGATTATGTTCTATATTGGTTAGATCACGGCTAAAGGCCTCTAAATAGTCTGTGAGAGGACTTGACCGATTTTCTAAAAGCGAACTCTCTGTTGAGGTTCTTGTTTCTGGGCCTGTCGGGTCAATTGATATTGGTTTCTCGGCAATGGTGAATTCATTCAGACCCTTTGAATCAGCGTCTTTGCCAGGTGTTATATCATGGTTTGCATAATCATTATGTACAGGGGGGATTTGTGTTACAGGTAGTCAGTCGACCCCCTCCAGGCCATACTGTTCATAGAAGGCATTAAACCTGTTTGAGATAGGAACATTGTACTGGTTATTCAAGTAGGTTGAATAGGGATATTCGTGTTGGGGTACTTGATGTAGCCCTTCCCTCCTCTCTGGGTACATTGCAAAATGATTTGTAATTCTATAGTCACTGGGTATGGCACGACTTGAATATAATAGGTCATCTGGGGTGTAATGGCCATAGTTCCCTATAGTATCCCAGTTTTGGTGTTGGTTAGCGAGGGTATGAGATCTCCCCTGTTCCGGTGGGAAATGTAGGTGCATGTTGTTTGACCCGGGAACGTTTTAGGGGTAAAAATAACTGAGGTCCATAGTATGAATCAGGCTGTTTGTGGGGCCATCCCTCCATCTACTGATATGGCTTGCCACGCGGATATCTCTAAAAGTTACAATGATGCACTCACCCTCGGTAGACTTAAATCTATGGCCCACCCAATCTACCCTCCTGACATGGGATATTTGCCCTTTGAAGTGTGAGGGAAGCGGCCTATGTGTTGTTAGCCAATGGCTCACTTTGTTTTTTAGTTCCCCATATGTTTCTGTTTTCCCCTCACCCAATTTCGGGACGCCTATCATTATTATTGTGTAAGGGTGAGACTCAGGGGGAAGGTGGATGTAGATTGGCTTTTTAGCTGGTATCCGGTTTGAGGGTGTCTCAGGGTGATCATTTGTGGGCATATTTTGAGATACTGTGGGCCTTAAAGATCCGAGCTGGTCATTTTGTTTATCAGTACATAGACCCTCTGCCGCCCATTCGCTCTCATCGATTTCAGTTGTAGGGGACTCAGAAGCTATAGTGGTGTCTGGGACTACAACTAGTGGAATGTTTTCACGGGCGCTGGGATTTTTGTTTGTGGCATTTGGGGTTAGTGCTGCAGTTAGAGTGGTTAGTGTCTGTTTAGTGTTGCCGCTGTGTGGTGGATTCTTTGATCGTACGGTCTTATTGTTAGTCGATTTTGATGAACATTTAGCCGACGTGGGGTTCTCTTTTAATGGAGGTGGTCTAAGTATTTTTTAGCATTGTTGCGTTATTTTTATTTTGTGCAACTTCAAATTTCTCAACGGTTTCCTCCAGCTTAATAATTCTTTAACGTATGGGCAACAGAAGGGACCTTATTAAATGTTCCAGTTGAGTCAGAGATATGTTGTCACTTAAATTTAATGAATCAGTCTGACATGACTGGTCTGTACTAGCTGTTACATTTTCTACCTGTAGTTCTTTTGGCTGTTGGGATGCCACCAGACTAGATGGTAGAGGTGTCTGGTGGTTAGATATATTTTTTGTCAGTTTGGCCGGTCTAAAGTTGGACCAAACGTCCTTCACTAAGAGCTTGTGTTTACAAAGGGGTCGGGAGATTATCCTCACATTTGATTTTAATTTTTTCCTATTCCGCCTTTTGGGCTTAGTTATCGGGCTGTCTTTATCTCGGGCGGAATTATTTATAGATGGTGGTCTCCCCGGATAATCGTCACCTCCACGTGGTGAAACTAAAGACATAGCTCTAGAGGGAAAAGGACCTGAATTATCCTGTGGGCTACAAGTCGGCAGAGGACTGCTTTCCCTGCTGTTACAAATTAATGGTGTACTTGTGTCTGGTAATGAAGTTACTCTGACTTGAGTGTAAGGCAACCCTGTAAAGGATTGCATTAAAAGTGTTTCCTGAGAATTTATAGTGATATCAGAGGTATTAATAGTAGTGGTGTTATGTAGTGAAAGATTAGGGAAACACAAATTTGGAGTTAGCGAAAGACGCCTCTCTGTATTTTGGATAGCGTCTGCCACAACGCCTATAGTTTTCTGTAGCATTATGCCGATAGCAGTGAGACTAGGAAGAGGTGTAGTAGGAGCCACTTTATTCCTAGTGGAGGATCTTGTGGCGATGGGTGTTTTTTTGACTTTCATCATGTTATTGGTATTAGACGTTAATTATTGAATTCTGTCTACTTTAATACAGTTTAATACAGTTGCCTCTACTTAGAATCGTAGATATTGATTATAGTTGTAATACTGCTATCCATTCATACTATCCATTCAAGTAGAAAAGAGAGAAATTTGTTTTATGTGTACAGTCACCTTATGCCGTAGTTCACGTAGCTGGTTGAAAAAGAAATGGCCCGTCCCGTCCTCCTTGGGCCTCTGAAGGCCACAGAGGGCCCGCCCTTTGCCCGGGCTTAGCCCCGGGAGCTCCCGCGCGCTCCCGCGATGCGGGGGTGATGCGACCTTTATGCGCCGCCTGGCGCTATCTTCGTGGCATCTCCCGCCACTATGCAGGGCGGGAAACGTAGTCCAAGAGTCCCCCTCCGCTCGGCGGCCACTGTAGATGTCGGTTGCGGCGGCGGGAGGGAGACTGAGGCAGGCACCAGGCTCCAGGGAAAAGAGGGTTCTGGCGATTATTTTTCACGGGTCCTGAAATTTCAGCAACAGGTTTTTAACAGCGTCACCCGCTCCACTGGGGCGACGCGACCTTTATGCGCCACCTGGCGCGATCTTCGTGGTGTCTCCCCCCGCTATGCAGGGCGGGAAACGTAGTCCAAGAGTCCCCCTCCGCTCGGCGGCCACTGTAGATGTCGGTTGCGGCGGCGGGAGGGGGACTGAGGCAGGCACCAGGCTCCAGGGAAAAGAGTGTTCTGACGATTATTTTTCACGGGTCCTGGAATTTCAGCAACAGGTTTTTAACAGCGTCAATTACAATCGGATATATTGCCCAGACTGGAACATGACAAGAGCAAAGAGAAGTGTCCGTCAGCTCCAAGATTCATTCCCTCAGATAAAATAGTAGCAATTACCCTGGCTGACACCTTTATGGTAAATTTCTAAAAGGCATCCCCCATTGTTAATGACCAGATATGGTTACAGAACTCAAGAAACTGTATACAAGATGGTTACCTTTTTCACAATGACCAATTATTACTCCACAAGGAGAGTTAAGATATCAGATCCTAGAATGACAGCATAACTCAGCAGTGGCTGGACATCCCGTAACGCACAAAACTTTAGAAATGTGTTTAAAAAACTTTTGTTGGGAGATTATTCTCAAAGATGTTCAGACATACATTAAAATATGTCCTGCGTGTGCTCATAGCAAGGCTCAACATACAGCCCATGTGGGACTTTTATAACCACTTCCTATTACGCTAGCTCCCTGGCATACCATCCGTTTGGATTTTTTTACAGATCTACCGAAATCGAATTAGTTTACCTCTATTTTGGTAGTACTAGGCATGTTATCCAAAATGGGTCATTTTATTCCTATTAAAAAATTGCCCACCATGGTGGAGTTCAGTGACATCTTCTTAACACAGATTGTGAAATTGCATGGTCTTCCAAGTAAGATTGTATCTAATTGTGATGCCCAATTCACATCAAAATTTTGGATGGCCCTGTGTTCTACACTCGGGATTGAAGTAGCTCTTACATCAGCCTTCCATTCACAATCAGATGATCAAACTGAAAGAGTCAGCGAATATTTGGAACAGAGTCTACGATATTTCACATCCACCTTAAACTCTCAATGGGATTTGGCTCTATCTTTTGCTGAGTTTTCATAAAATAATAGCACTCATACAGCCTTAACTAGTTCTACTTTACATTTTTTCACAGGCATACCATCCGTTTGGATTTTATTACAGATCTACCGAAATTGAATAAATATACCTCTATTTTGGTAGTACTAGTCATGTTATCCAAAATGGGTCATTTTATTCCGATTTAAAAATTGCCCACAGCGGTTGAGTTCAGTGGCATCTTCTTAACACAGATAGTGAAATTGCATGGTCTTCCAATTAAGATTGTATCTGATGGTGATGCCCAATTCACATCCAAATTTTGGAAGCCCCTGTGTTCTACACTAGGGATCCTGTGTTCTACACTAGGGATTGAAAAAGCTCTGTCATCAGCCTTCCATCCACAATCAGATGATCAAACTGAAAGAGTCAACCAATATTTGGAACAGAAATTACGGTGTTTCACATCCACCTTAAATTCTCAATGGGATCAGGCTCTTTTGCTGAGTTTTCATAAAATAATAGCACTCATGCAGCCCTAGGTTGTTCTTCTTTTCATTTTTCCATAGGCTATCACCCACACGCCATTCCAGTTCTCCAGTGCAACATTTTACAATCATTCTATGTCTAACATATTACAGCAGCTGTAGGAAATACAGGAGAAAGCCAGTAGGAACTTAGCACAGAACACACTAACCACTAAATTACAGGCTAATAAACATAGGTCCCCTGAACCTTCATATAAAGTAGGAGAATTTGCCTGACTATTTACTTGCAACATTCACTTAGAAGTTTCCAGAAAACTACAACCACGATTTGTAGGTCCATTTCTGATTAAGAAAATATTGAATCCTGTCACAATACAGTTACAATTACCAGAAGAATATGCTATACATGCTGTGTTTCACGTGTCCCTCATCAAACCATATCAACCACTTACATGCAAGGATAATCCGCCTTCCCAGCAGTAGTATTGTATTGTATTCTACTTGCATTTATATAGTGCTTACTACCCCTGATGAGGCATTGAAGTGCTTTTTCGGTGAGTAGCACGCTACTCTGAATCATATAAAAGATTTGTGGTGAATTAGTATAGTGAAAAAATGAAAGTAATTGAGTGGTGAATATGTTAGTCAGTTATTTGGATTGAGAAGGATAGTGTAGGGATAGAAGACAGAAAATGGTTTGCATTTATATAGCACCTGCTACCCTTGATAGGGTGTTGAAGCGATATTTCTGCGAGTAGCACACTACCTTGAAACCAATAAAGGATTAGTGGGGAATTTGCATAGTGAAAATATGGTAGTCATTTGAGTGATGAATATGTTAGTCAGTTATTTGGATTGAGAAGGAAAGTGGAGCGATAGAGAATGGAAAAAGGATTGCATTTATATAGCGCTTGGTACCCTTGATAGGGTGTTGAAGCGATATTTCTGTGAGTAGTACGCTACTTCGGAACCCATAAAGGATTAGTGGTGAATTAGTGTAGTGAACATATGAAAGTAATTTGAGTGGTGGATATGTTAGTCAGATTATTTGGATGACAAGGATAATGGCGGGATAGAGAAGGAAAAACAAGGTTTACATTTATATAGCGCTTGCTACCCATAATGGGGGGTTGTAGTTTTTTTTTCCTTTGGATAGCACTACCCTGAATACCTACACAGTGTTAGTGGTGAATTAGTATAGTGAAATATTAAAGTAATTTGAGTAGTGGATGTGTTAGTCAGTTCTATGGATTGAGAAGGATGGCGAAGGAGTAGAAGAGGTAAAAATACTTGCATTTATATAGCTCTTTCTACCCCTGATGAGGTGTTGAAGTGCCTTTTCAGCAAGTAGCAGGCTACTCCGGTACCCAGAAAGGATTAGGGGTGAATTATTATAGTGAAACATAAAAATAGTTTTATTGGTCGATGTGTTAGTCTGTTATTTGAATTGAAAAGAATATTGGAGGGACAGAAGGGAAGGATTTCCATTTTTGTTGTAGTTTTTTTGTTTGTTTTGGAACCCATAGCAATAGGATGTGGCCTGAGATGAATAGAAGAGGGATGGGGAGGATTAGTAAAAGGGCGGTGGAAGAGAATTAGTTTTTTGGGGGGATCAGAATAGTAAAAGGGGTATGAGATGATGTAAGGAGGGGTGGAGGAGGGAAGAACCTCAAAAGAGTTATTTTGCGTGATCATAGTAGTGGTATAGGGTTTTGGATGAATGAATGAGAGAGGGGAGGTAATGCATATATTGATAGAGGTATATGGTGAGAAATACGTTAGTGCATTGAAAAATAGAAAGAATTGAGGTAGAGGATATATTGAGAGCGGTATAGGGTGAAAAATAGGGTAGTGAATTGGATATGCTGAATTATAAAAAAAGTTATAAATAAGTCCTGTATAAGTTTTATTTCAACAACTTGTGCCATAAAAACTATACAAAATCTCCAATTATAGACAGTTTGTGCAGCAACTCCAAAATTAATAAAGATATAGATCCATACGTACATGGAAGGTGCATAGATGCATAAAGGAAGGTAATATATGTAGATAAAAGATGTGTTTAATAAAGTCTGGCTTTAAATTGTTGTAGTTTAAATTAGTTTTATTTATTTATATATTTCTTAGATCAATAGTGAAGCAATTGCAATTAAATAGTTATGATAAAAATGTGTACTTATTTATGCAGTCACTTATATACATGTTAAAAACATAGAATACTGTAATTATCAGTAATATGTTCAATTGATAAGAAGAACTAATGACTAGTTATATATAATATTTTTTTAAATATAAGTATTCTACACGTTTATACAAAGCAATGCACATAATTATATACATATATATAGTACAAATAAATGCTTATATACAGAGAGTTATGCTGTATATTTCTATCTGTTTGCCTATGGTGGTTATGTAGGGAAGAGCACATTTTTGAGTAGTTTTCTGAAGATAAGGTGGTTATCCATTGATCGTATGTTGGGGGTAGAGAGCTCCATAGTTTAGCTGCTTGAACAGAGAATGATGTGCCACCCATTGTTTTTTCTTGTATCTTGGGGTTTTGAGGTGAGGTGCCACTCTAGGTTGGAATTTTCTTTGTTGGATGTATTTGGTGATTTCATTCCTGATGAAGAGCGGTCCCGTTCCATGTATCGCTTTGTGGGTGATACAAAGCAGCTTGAACATGGATCTTCTGGGAACCTGTAACTAATGCACTGCTTTCAAGGTCAGGGGAGATGTAGTTTTGCGGTTTTATATCTAAGAGTAGTCTGGCAACCGAGTTCTGAATCCGTTGCAGTCTTTTCATGGTTGTTAAAGGTGATCCATGGTAGAGGCTATTGGCATAATCGAGTCTGGACAAAACAAGGGAGATGGTAGCCTGGACCTTGTGTGGAAATCCCAAATGGGGGAAGATTTATTTCAGAGTTCTTATAGCAACAAAGCTTGATCTTTCTAGTTTTTCCACTTGAGCATTCATTGATAGCTTGGAGTCCATGGTCTTTCCGAGGATTCGTACTTCCTTTGATATTTTAGGTGTTGTTCCAGGATCATCAGGTCACAGTGCGAGTGGCTCATAATGTTTACAATTGCCACATGTGAGTATTTCAGTTTGGGAAGCATTCAATTTGAGATGGTTCCACGTCATCCAGGGATCCACAGCTCTGAGACAACTGAAAGTTGGTGAGTTTCTAATGTCTTCGGGGGATTGCAGTTAAAGGAGTATTTACATGTAATCTGCATAGTTATAACACGTGAGGTGAAAATGATTGATAAATGCTGGTAATAATTTTATGTAGATGTTGAAAAGCGTGAGCGAGATAATGAAGCCTTGAGGGACCGCTGCTTTTGTGAAGAACAGTTTGGATGTGAAAGGTAGGGTACGGATGACATTAGTTCTTATCCAGAGGTAGGACGCAATCTAGTCTAGAGCAGTCCCCTCTATGCCGTCTTCATGGAGTCTTTGTGTCAGAATCTCATGGTCAACCATGTCAAAGGCAGCCGAGAGGTCCAAGAATAGTAGCGCAGCAACCCCATGCAGTCAACTGTGTTCTTCAGTTCATCCCAGAAGGCAAAGAAGGCAGATTTTGTGCCTCTTCTTGGACTAAATCCAATATGGAAGTCTGAAAGTATGGCATTCTTTTCAATGAATTGTGACATCTTAGCAAAAGCTGCTATTTTTATCAGTTTGCCCAGGAAAGGTCCATTTGAAATTGGTCTGTAGTTGTCAGGGTTCACCTGGTCCAAGTTTGTTTTCTTCTGTAATGGGCAGGTGTATGACTTTTGAGTTCTTCTGGAAATATCCCGGTAGTTAAGAAGTTGTTGAAGATACTCCTTACTGGAGTGGCAGGAGAGGTTGTTGGAAGAATTGTCTTGAAGGTTTGCGGTGGACATTGATCAGAAGTAGGCCTAGGCAGTAAATTCCGTTCCGCTCGCAAAATTTGCAGAATTTAGGTAATTTCCCGTTCCGCGGAGAACACGGAAGTGCCAAAATTCCACAATCCACGTCTTCGCGGAATTTTTTGCTTGTTCGTAATTTGAAAATGCGTGTTCGCAAAATATTTCCCCCAAGCATGCAAACAGCGTTCGTGAACAGGAAAAAGCAACGTGAACGGACGGGACAAGCAATTCCGTGTGTTCACGGAACTTTTGCGTGCTCGTGGAGATTTTTTACCGTTTTGCGCAGCTTTGCATAGCCCGACTACGCAAATTCCGCCCACCGCTAGTCAGAAGGGCTGCCGGCAGACCTGCTTTCTTTGACCAGGTCCATAACTTTATCATGTGATATGTGTTGAAAAGAACAGAGAGGCTGGGTTAGAGTTTTCTCGTATTGTACCTTTGTAAAAGGGTTAGTGCTGAAGCTTTTACTTTGATTTAAGTAAGAGTCCAGTGTGTCTGCTTTGTCCGTGTAATGATTTGCCAGTTTGTTTGTGTACTCATGAGTAATGGTATGAGCTGCTTTTAGGTAATATGGTTTACGAAATTCATCGAGAATTTTATAGAATTCTTTACCTGCACATTTAGCATTTTGAATTCTGTCTGAATAGTATTTTTTCTTTGTTTTTTTTAAATTCCAGACTTGTGCAATATGTTAATTTTCTGTTGGCGAAGTTTGTCTTGATTGGCATTTGTTTTGAGGAAGGCACATTACAGCTTTCTAATTTGTTGTTTTATCTCTGTATTTCCCCATGGTGATTGTTTTCTTTTGCGCTGTTGTTTGGTTTTTATTGGAATCATGAGACCAAAAGCTCCTGTACCCATTCATATAGTTTTCAAACAGAATTTATTGGTCCTAGATCTCTACTAGATGTTAGTTGTGTTTCTACCTGTTTAAAAATGAGTTTGTTCCACAAGTGATAGCTGGATGCAAGTAAGATGGTTTTAGGTGCGTCGCTTAGTGTTGTTTTATGTTGGAAGGGAAGCAAATGGTGGCGTGACCAGGTGACTGGAGTCACTGTTTGACGGGTAACTAGTAAGCATGGGCGGATTTTGCGGATCCACGATCCGCGGATTTTGCAGATTTGCGGATCCGCGGATTTGGGGCGGGGGCGGGGCTTCCATGCGAGTGCACATGCCTCTTGTGAGGCCTCTATCCAGCATCACAGCTGATTTTCCACGGTAGAGTTGGGAAGAAGGCACACCTGTCCAGCCTCGACGACGCTCACGATTGTTTTTGGGCTAATGAATGAGTCACTGAATTTGAGCATCAACTAGTTCGAGCGACCATGTGTGTGTTACTATGCAATCGCGCCGACGGGCGCAGGGGTCCCTTGAGTGAGCTGTCCATCATAGTGGGTGAATGGCGGGAAGACGGTGCAAACCGCGAGTGTGTGGGCGGGGCCAAATGGGCAGGGCTACCACGACGCTCACGATTGTTTTTTGGCTAATGAATGAGTCACTGAATGTGAGCATGAACTAGTTCGAGCGACCATGTGTGTGTTACTATGCAATCGCCCCGACGGGCGCAGGGGTCCCTTGAGTGAGCTGTCCATCATAGTGGGTGAATGGCGGGAAGACGGTGCAAACCGCGAGTGTGTGGGCTGGGCCAAATGGGCAGGGCTACCATGCGAGTTCAACATGCTTCTTCTGTGTATAAAAGGTCTGAGAAAGATCAGTTCAGCAGATGAAGAGAAAGAAACCCCTGGTCACAAGAACAGCACGGGTATTGTGCTCGTGAAAGTCAAGGATGCAAAGGCCTCTATCCAGCATCACAGCTGATTTTCCACGGTAGATTTGTGAAGAAGGCACACCTGCCTCGACGACGCTCACGATTAGGGCATGTTGTAACTATTTTAGGATGGCGCCGGCAAGCTGCCAGCGCCATCCTAAAATACTTACTAAATTAGCTTCAACAGGAAGCTCTAATAGATAAAATAAAGCAGGTGCGAGCACCTGCTTTATTTTATCTATTAGAGCTTCCTGTTGAAGCTAACTTAGTAACTATTTTAGGATGGCGCTGGCAGCTTGCCGGCGCCATCCTAAAATAGTTACAAGTTGACAGGCCAGCCAGGCTTCAACTTTTGCCCCCGGAAACCGCCGCTCGAGGATTTGCGAATTCGCGGTAAATTCGCGGGAGTTTGCGGATCGTGAATTTACCGAAAATTCGCAAAATCCGCGAGCGGAACGGATTTTGCGCTCATACTTAGTAACTAGTTCTGTGTTAGCAAAAATGACATCTGGGATGTGTCCAGCATTGTGTGTGGATTTGTGGACGATCTGATGAAGGTTCAGTGCTTGTAGGCCAGCGATGATTGTTTTCTGATGGGGCATATTTGGTTTGTCAAAGTAAATGTTGAAGTCACCCAGAATGATGCATAGGTTGGAGTGTAGTGTTATCAGGCTTGAAACCATGTCTAAAAGGGGATCTGGAAAAGTTGCATTGCTAGGTGTAGGTCTCTAAAGGAGCAGGAAGTTACAGGAGGAAGACGATGTTGGATTGCATCAGGTGAAAAGGCCTCACAATTTGTCATGGAGAAGTCTTCAATTTTAGTGATTTGTAATGTTTGCCTAAATACAATAGCTTGGCCATCTCCTTTTTTGCCTATATGATTTTGGGTGATCATTTGACAGCCTAAATGAACAGTCTCATTCAGGACCGGAACCATGTCATCCCCCAACCATGATTCAGTAACGAATAGTATTTCAGATTTTGCATCAGTGAGAAGGTCATGGATATGATGTTTGTTCTTAGAGAGTGAGTGAGCATGTATTAGTAGCAGTGTAGAGAATGTGCTTTGGAGATAGTGTGACTTTGCTTTGTAAAGGAATGAGCAGTATTTTGTGGGCTTGCAGCTGGTGTGTCCCAAGTGTATTGGGTATATGAGGTTAGCAATCTTGTGACTTTTCTGTGTTGTGTTGTTTGCCCAGAAGGCTAAGAAGGCCACTTGATGGATCTGCTTGCGTAGGTGGAGGAGATGGTGTTTGAGAGTTAGTTGGTGTACTGGGTTGTTTTTGTAGTGTAACCTTGTTGAGCAGTAGACATGGGGAAGCAAAGTTGAGAGATGTTCCACGTTGCTTATTTTGTTCTTGTCTGTTTAGGGAAGAAGGTGTATGAGTTATGGGTGCGGAGGAGCATGTGGGTCATGTTGTAAGGTTCTAAATTGTCCAATGGATGAGAGGTGTTAAAAGAGAGTTGCAGTGATGCTGTATATGTGTTGGGTGTGGTGAGAGAGAGAAAGCTTGATATTGGAGTTTGTTCATTTGTGTAATTTGAAAGGTGGGTGTATGTTTGTACTTTGTGATGGTAAGTGTTATGAGGTGTTATGCTTGAGAGATTTTATTGTGCTGGTGTGCATGATATGTTTTGTTTTTGAGGAGTAGTGAAAGTGGATGATATTGTATTTGTTTTATGAGATGGATTTGTTGGTATAGTATTGTGTGTGAGTGAAAGTTGTAAGGTAAAGGGGCTGGGGATGTGTTTGTGAGTAGAGTGCATAATGTGTGTAGGAGGGGGTGAAGTAGAATTGTGAGTACTTGTCTTAGGCTTGTTTTCTGGAAGAGGTAATATGTGTGGTGTAGTGGGGAGTAGATGTTGTTTTGTCTTATTGTGGTTGAAAGAAGAGGAGAAGTGATGGTGGGTGACCATCAAGAATATGAAGTACAACGCCTTCTAAATGCCAAGAAAATTAGAAGAAAGCTGTGTTATCTCCTCAATTGGAAAGTATATGACCCGTCTGAAAGATCATGGGAACCAGCACCCTTCGTTCATACCCCTGCCTTGTTCTGCATTTTCTTGCTCTGAACCCATACAAACCCCACCCCGTAAGGTGGCCTTTGGGGGAGAGAACTGTCATGGGAACTGTACCTCACATGCGCCCTACTTGTTTCGCCTGATTACAGCAAATAAGTCAATTGCACAACCTTTCAGAATATCTATTGAAAAGCACTATTTCATGCATGGGAACTTACTGTATTTAGGTATTACTATTTGCATTTTTTGTTCATTTACCTATTATAAAGCTCCTTTTTGTAGAGATATGTCAATGACCCTAGTGCGAGTTTTGTTGGTACATGTTTGGATTATTTACAGCATTAACACGTGTGTAAATGCAAATGACTCACACTCCCTCTCATTGCATGAGCCAACACCCTGAACGCTCCTCGTGGGTATAATGTGCAAATTGCCTAAGACCGGAATGTGTCTCTACAGTGTGACTGTGTGCACGTGCCTTCGCTCATGGCTGGGTGTATTTAAGCTGTTCTACACAAAGGTCCCGTGTTTAGACTCAGCGATACTACAGAGTCACTTACTTGTCTCTGATCTTCAACAGCATTTCTCTGCGGTGGTCCTCATTCCTCCACAGCATTTTCATGCCATATGACAGCGTCCTGAATCCTGGTCTTCTACGTCTTCCGACAGATTCTGGATCCTGGTCTTCCACGCCGCCTCTGATGTTTTTTCTGCCAATCCTGTAAAGAAAGCACAGGTCAATTAGCTAGTACACATTCCGAAGTTCGTTGGCAAGTGCTCACACAATAGCATCTTCCTAAGGTAAAAATTAACCAGTTGTAGTGCCCAAGAGCATTTTGTGTTATTGTTTTACTGGAATATTTTGGAATAAACAACAGCTTCTCAGACCCAACCAACTTTTCAATATGATACAGAAAGAACCAAATTTCTTGTTCTAGCAGCACATGCACTAATGACTACAGATAATAGCAGCATTTTTGAAACTGCATTGTGTGCTGATATTAGATGAATCGGAGGATCACTGACATAATATTGAATACACAAATATAGAATTACCAAAATATCGACAAATAATATAGAATGTAAAAATATTGAATTCCTATCTTCAAACAGGTTAGTACAAAAATATCGAATCAAAAATAGCGTTTTAAAAAATATAGTTAGTCAAAATATTGAATTTTTTAAAATGTCTTAAAAGTAATTTAAAATTAATTAAATAATAAATATAATTACCTAAAACATACTTAAAAATACTTAAATAACCTTTAAATGATTAAATAATTAATTTAAGTTATGAAAAAAACATACAATTTTATGTTTTAATACATATACATATATTAACATAATATTAATAAAAAATATACACAATTTTTACTGTAGGATAACGGGAGGGTAACATTTACTATTACCACTCCAGTGAGTGCAACTGTAGGGAAAACGTTGGATAGCGTAGGGGTAAAATTTACTATTTCCACTCCAGTGAGTTCAACAGTAGGGAAAGCGTTGGATAGCGTAGGGGTAAAAATTACTATTCCCACTCCAGTGAGTGCAACAGTAGGGAAAGCGTTGGATAGCAGGAGGTTAAAATTACTATTCCCACTCCAGAGAGTGCAACAGTAGGGAAAGCGTAGGATAGTGGGAGGGTAAAAATTACTATTTCCACTCCAGAGAGTGCAACAGTAGGGAAAGCGCTGGATAGCGTAGGGGTAAAAATGACTATTCCCACTCCAGAGAGTGCAACAGTAGGGAAAGCGTTGGATAGCATAGGGGTAAAAATTACTATTCCCACTCCAGAGAGTGCAACAGTAGGGAAATCGTTGGATAGCGGGAGGGTAAAAATTACTGTTCCCACTTCGGAGAGTGCAACAGTAGGGAAAGCGTTGGATAGTGTAGGGGTAAAAATTACTATTCCCACTCCAGAGAATGCAACAGTAAGGAAAGCGTTGGATAGCGTAGGGGTAAAAATGACTATTTCCACTCTATTCAATTTAACAGTAGGGAAAGTAATGATTCAATATATTAATAAAAATAAATTAAATATCAATATCAATAAAACATTAATTAAAATTAATTGCCAATTAAATTTTATGTAACATCAACATGGTTTTGTGATGGGCAGAGATACGACAGCACATGTTAATACTGCTATTACTGCATTTGACGTTGCCACTACTAATTCCTCCCCACTCGGTATGGTGTTATTAGATGCAGAAAAAGCATTCGACCGAGTGGGGTGGGATTATCTTTGGGCTATATAAAGGAGGATTGGCTTTGGGAAACAGTTTCTAACCAGGATTCAAGTACTGAATGATTCCCCCAATGCAAAAATAGGATATGCCAATTTAATTTCTAACAGTTTCCCGGTTTTAAGAGGTACACGTCAAGGGTGCTCCTTGTCTCCACTTTTGTTTGCTCTTTCAATGGAGCCTTTTATTAATGCGATACTGACTCAAGAATGTATTAAACCATTTACTCATGGTAATAACTCTCTCAAAATTACTGCGTATGCAGACGATCTGGCAATTTATACAACTGATGTGCCGGAAGCCATAGCTGGGATTATCAAGGAAGCTGACGAATTTGGCTTGGTTTTGGGATACAAATTAAATTTGAATAAAACGCAAATCATTGTCAACTACAAGCTGCCGGCCCCAGTCTTGGGGATATGTAATACAGCGAACTACCTGGGTATTAAAATAACATCTAACTTAAAAGAAATGATGGCTCTAAACTGTGATACTTTACTGAAGGAGACAACAGGGCTTCTTAAAAAATGGCACAAGGTTCCCTTAAACTTGCTTGGACGAATCAACCTTATAAAAATGAACATCCTGCCTAAATTTCTATATTTATTTAGGTCTATTCCTCTTTTTGTTAACAACTTATTCTTTAAAAAACTGGATGGTATTCTAGGCAGCTATATCTGGGGCTACAAGAAAAACCGTAGAGCTCTTTCTCTTCTCAAATTAACAGCTATTAAGGGCGGCCTCCATTTCCCCGATTTTAAATTTTATTTTTATGCTTCTTTTTTGGGTCGGATACGTAGCCTTTTTTCCTCTAGCTACCCCTATTTTTTTCACCAATTTATGCTTGGGGCAAACTCTGTACAATTTCTAGCTAGAAGCAATGACCCGAATTACTTTAAACGAGTGAAGTTTAAGACTGCTAAAGACGTGGTTCAAATATGGAATACCATCATGGCTATCGATAAAATTACATTTTTTCACCCTAAGCTAAGCATGTGGAATAACCCGGGCTTACCTGAGATTTTTAGCGATCCAATAGTTAGAATATGGGCTAATCATGGTATAAATCAACTTTCTGACCTATACGGCGCATCAGGCTTTTTAACATTTGATACCTTAAGAATACTTCATAAACTCCCTGAAAATGCGCTATTCAAGCATATACAGATACGTGATTTTTTCGTGAATAAAATTAAATTAAAGGAAATTGCAGACTCAGAAATATGGACTTGTATTTACGGGGAAACAAATAAAGATATATTTAGCTTGGGGTATAAATGCCTCTGTCAATTTAAACCTGATGACTGTATTAAACTTGCACAAAAATGGACCACTAATTTAGGAATGCCCATCTCCCCGCCTAACATCTCCACTTTTCTTCATAATAGCAACTCTTTAACTCACTCTTCTAGTTTAAAACTCCAATCTTATAAGACTGTATGTCAGCTATACTACACGCTGCTTCACTTTTTTAAGTGGTCAGGGAACAATGCATTATCTGAACGTACAAAATGCCCAAAATGTGACCTACTAGCTGCTGATTTAGTATATATAATTTTCTCATGCCCGGCTTTGCAAACATTTTGGGACGAAATAGAAAAAGTGTTGAAATTGAAAAAACTGATCTTTGGTAAACTATCTCCCAAGATGATATTTTTGGGAATACAACCAAATACTGCTATCTACAAGGACTTAATGTTTATTTTAACTTTCTGTGCTAGATTGATAATTGCTAGGGCTTGGATCTCAGACAAACCACCATTGGTAAACGAATGGTGGCTCTTGATAAATGAGATATATGATATGGAATTTTCCTCTGCAAAAATTTGAAGGAAACGATCCTTGAAGAAAGTGGATAAAATATGGGGTATTTTGTTTCCTCCTATCGAATGAACGACTTTTTCTTTGTTATATTAGATCTGGGAATAGCTCCTATTTTTTTTCACTTTATTATTCAAGGACCTTGATTTACAGCCTTTTCGTGCATGACTTTAACTGTTTAGCACTAGTCTGAGTATGTTGTTTAGTCAACTTGATGGATGACATTTGCCGATTAAGGATGCTGCTCGGCTAGGATAATTACGAACCCAGCTATTAATATTTGGGAATTCCTATTCAGTTGATTGATTTTTGGTTTAAAAGCTGGCTGCGAGCCCATTTGATGATTTTTAAGATTGAATTGACGTATTTTTCTTTGACTTACTGTTTTTCATTTGCCTATTGCTACTTGATTAAGTCTTTAATGAATTGTATGCACTATAATTTTTTTGGAAAGTGCTTTATTTTTGTAATGAATGATTGCTTGTGCTGTCAATAAAAATTAAAAAAATATATATATATTATGTAATGATTAATCAATTATAAATGCAAATAAATATTAGTTAATAAAATGATGTACCTATTCATAATTAATTAATAACTAATTAATTTTCAATAACAAAAACTAATTAATAATAAAATTAATACCAAGTAATAATTAAATAACAGTAAGTTAATTATCAATTCACATAAATTATTTTTAAGATGTAATTAATTACAATTAAATTACTTCCCACCCTATTCCCCTATAAACCCACAACCCGCTACAGATTTTTTAAAATAAAATTAACATAATTATCAATTAATCAATTAATAAAAATGAATTACCAATTACAAATTAATTAACAAATAATTCAAAATGAATACCAATAAATAAGTAAAAATATTTAATTAATTACAATGAAATTACTTCCCACCCAATTCCCCTGTAACCCTAGAACCCGCTACAGAATTATATTACGCAAAAATTAAATAACATAAAATTCAATATTGAAAATAAATTACAAAAATAATATACACTTTCACACATATACTTACATACAAAACACTTAAAAAAATTGATAATATTACAAATTCGATATATTTTAATACCTATATTATATACTTCGATATTTTGACTTTCTATATTTGAAAAAATCGATATTATATTACTTACCTTCAATTCGATATTTTTGACCACTATATTCTGTCCATTCGATATTTTGTCCATTCTTTATTTTGACTTCGATATTTTGGTAATCCTATATTTTGAATTCGTTATTTTGTCTTGTTACCTAATCAGATTCTAGGACAGTGACTATATACTCCTAGATGGTATATGTGTATGTATAAGAGGCAGAATCTTTGTATTAAAGAATCTTTTGTCCTTGTTTTTAATGATCCTACAGGTAAAAGAATCAGCACAGGAACAGCTATTTATTCAGTTCCCTTTTTGACTAATGAATGTTACATTAGTACATTTGCTCTCAAAGCAGGGTCATATATATAAAAGTAATATTTCTGTTTCCTAGTCTGTTTTATTGTAGCATGTTCCTTAGACAACAGTATGTGATGTGCAGTTGTTTGGTACAACAACATACCTTATTGACATTGTGATCGCCCAGAGCTTTGAATGGTTCCTGCATGCTTGTTGGTATGCCATATTACTAGTAAAGTTTTTCTGCTTAAAGGCAGTGCTATTTGTTACTTAACCATATTGTTTGTTGCAGTGCAAGAAAGATCACGCTGAGCAACCCTGAGCATCCATCTAACATTCTCATACAATATCAGAATCCAGACCCACTTCTCCAGATTCCAGCGACACTGCGCAGAGAATCGAATCCCTGAAGCCCCAGTATTTCTCTCTTCTCTTCTTTCTCATCTGTGAAACTGCAGCTATGGTGGAGACATGCAAATACCCTGAAGCCGACAGTTTCTTTTGAAGTTTTTCTTTGTTATTCCTTTCTTTCCTGCTCTTTCTATTTGATAGGGTTTATGGAGAAAAACGTTTCTCTTCTTTCTTTTGTAAGGTCTTCAGAACATCCTTTTGTGGTTCTGGTCCCTGCCAATGCCCCTCGGAGAAGAAAACATGACTCTGGTAAGTCGCTTGTTTCTTTCCTTCTTTTTACAATAATGAATATTAGTGTCTAGGAGTAGAGGGGGGAAGAAAGCGATTTTATCCACCCAACCGTCACCAGTGCTTTCTTCTTTTCTTTTTTTCTTTTGATTATGAGGTACCATATGTCTTTTGTCCCATCGTCTCCACCCTTCCCAGTCCACACCCTCCTCTCTATACTGGGTCTATTTAAATAACCCTTGAAACCGTCCATGCACTTGAGATATCCACATCCCTCCTGGAACGGGGTGGGGTCTTGTTTGACGCTACTCTTTACTCTGGCCACCTTCTCCCTCTGCAGGCTGCTGTACAAGGTAAACTTTTGCCGGTTCGCCTTCCAATTCCAGGTTTCACCTGACCTCTTGTTCTTCTCAGCGTCCCGATCTCCTGTCTCCTTCAACATTTGGAATCTACTCCCCTGTTTCCGCCTCTGGCTTTCTTCTTTAAGGGCCTACATCCTTTTCAGCAGTTACCCATGACAGCTTCATGTCAGCGAGTCTGGCTTCATTAAGGGGGCTGTGATCCACGCCGATGTCGGCGTTGCTTAGAGGACTTGCAGGCTGTAAGGAGGGAAAGGGAGAAACAAAAGAAGGTAATTTGTCAGTCTCCTCCACACCTTCTTCTACCAAGTCAGGATTTAAGGTCACTTTGTGACATGCCACTCCCCCAGTCTTTTCCCAATCTGGGAAATTAGGAAAACGGGAGAGAAAGTCTGTATTCATATTGTCAGAGCCTTTCCGATGCTTGATCTCAAACTCAAAAGTTTGTAGGGACAGAAACCATCATAATATACGGTGGTTGTTTCCTTTGTTGCGACTCATCCACTGTAACGGTGCATGGTCACTTTAGAAAGTAAATAGAGATCCCTCCAGATAATATTGCAATTTATCTATAGCCCACCTAATGGCGAGACATTCCTTCTCGATTATTGGGCATTTTTGCTTACTGGATATGGTTTTCGGATAATGAACAATATCAGGAGTTCAACACCATCTAGAGAACAGCCCCCAAGCCTTTGTCCGAAGCATCAGTTTGTAGTTTAAAGGTCTCCTTAGAGTTGGTGAATATTAAGATGGGGATTGACGTTATGGGTGACTTACGTTTTTGAAAAGCAACTCGGGCAGATAGGGGGGGTTTAATAGGTCCTTCATTTTCACGCCCTTTTTTAAAAGGACTGTCAAAGGTGCTGCTATCTTGGAGTATTGGGCTATGAATCTTCGGTAATACCCAAGTAAACCCAAGAAGGCTTGAATATCTCTCCTAGTGGTCAGGATGGGAGTGTCTAAAATTGCCTTGATCTTTTCTTGTTGAGGTGAAATGACACCGTTACCTAAAAGATATCCTAGATACCAAACCTTATTGAAGCCTAATCTGGACTTGCATTTATATGGAGTCCCGCAGATCGTAAGGCATGAAATACCCTTTGGCAGTGTATACAGTATTGTTCCCAATTGAGGCTAAAGAATATAATCTAGATAAGCTGATGAACAAGACTGATGATTGTGAAGTACATTATTCATGAGTCTTTGGAAAGTAGCAGAGGCACCACGTTACCCAAAGGATAGTACTGGAAACTCAAAAATGCTGGTTGGGGTGCTAAAAGCATTTTCTTCATGGTCTTCAGCTCTTAAGGGCACCTGCCAATACCATTTGGGAAGGTCCAGGGTGGAAATATATTGGGCCTCTCCAAGTTTTTCAATCAGCTCATCTATCCCAGGAAGAGGGTATGAGTCAAATTTTGAGATGGCGTTAACTGCTCTAAAATCAATGCAAAACCAAAATGAGTCTTCTGGTTTTGGCATGATTACAATGGGTGAAGACCAATTACTATGGGATGGTTTTATAACTCCCATCTTCATCATATTACCTATTTCTGTGAATATATTACCTCGTTTGGCGGCTGGGATTCGGTAAGGGTGCTGCTTTACTACTTTCCCTGGAGGAGTATTTATGAAATGTTCCAATACGTTGGTTTTAACCAGGGGATCAGAAAAGATGGGAGCAAAAGTGGTTAGGACTACTTGAAGGGAAGTTATTTGGGTTTCTGTCAAGGCTTCATTAATAACGAGTTGGTTAATGGAAGAAGAGCCTGAGTCTGTGAGTAACAGATTACCATTTTTGGGAAGGGACCCTATCCATTTGTTTAAGAGATTAATGTGGTAAATGTGTGTTTTTCATGAAGAGATTTGCACCTTGTATGTTGTAAGGCCAATCTTACCTATAAATAACCCTGGGTGGAGTTCGCGGAGTTGCACTACACGAAGCTACACAGAGTGCAATGAAAACTCTGCCGCACTACGCGTAGCTCCGCAAGCGGTGGAGTACGGTAGGAAAATGCTGTTTGCGGTGATTGCAGCGTGCCGGATGTTGTCTGCACTGTGCAATCATTGCGAACAGCCTCATGCACAGCGCAAGCTTACCTTTTCTGCCAGTCGAGTAGGCCTTTACTCGTGTGGCAGCTTTCTCAACGCAAATGGGCAGTTTCTCAACGCGAGCGGTCACGAACATATACGACCACTTGCAATGAGAAACCTGACCCCCCCCACATTGAGAAATCTTGCAGGGAGGTTCATTTTCCATGCTCACGCTTGCCAATTGAGGAAAAATCTCACCAGGAGGTGGATTTTCCTCGCTCATGCTCGCCAACTTGTCGTTGGTGAACGCAAGCGAGGAAAAAAACTCTGCTCCGCGAAGCAGAGTTTTTCAGAACTCCGCGAGCTCCACGTAACGCAGAGTGCGGGAAACTTTGCAAACTCTGCAAGCGGAGCGGAGTTCACCGCCCAGGGTTACCTATAACTTCAAAAGGGCCCTTCCACTCTGGTTGTTTCTTTGTCAGAGAAAGGGGTAAAAGTACTAGTGCCCAATCTTGGAGTATTAGGTGTCTCCATGTCTTTCCTCGGTTATAGAAGACTTGCTGTCGTTTTGAGCCTTTTCCAGATTAGCATAGACAAAGTCTCTTTGTTCACGCAGGTAGGTTTTCAGTGCCTGAGTATAATCTAGGAAACTTCGATTATCTTCGTGTTTTTATTGTTCCCAAACCTCCCATGTCATCTCCAGCTGAGTCCGTGGCTGTCTCCCATATAGAAGCTCAAAGGGAAATGCTCTAAGACTTTGGACCTGGCTTCTGATGACAAAAAGAGCAAGGGGTAGGAGAAGGTCCCACTCCTTTCCTTCAGTACTCAGCATCTTTTTGAGAGTTAGCTTCAGAATGGGTTTATATCCAAGGGTAGGCAGAGCTGGCATAGTTCCTTTACGAGGTGCTCCAGAGAGTTTGGAAAAACTCTGTGTCGCTCCGCTCCCTAACCCCTCCCAAATTAAATGAAAAAACTCTTGTGTTGTATTTCTTGCACGCGCAAGATGTACAACATAGGGTTTTTTTTATTGAAGAATGACAGGAGGAGCAGGAAGGATAGTGGCCAGGCAGGGGAGGCGGCAGCCAGGCAGGTAAGTGCCTTCATTTAAAATTTTTAAAGAATTTGGGAGAGTGGAGGAGCTGGATAACTCTGCTCTGCCACGCAGTCATAGTTTTGCCTACCTCCGCGTTCACAATGGAGCACAGAGTAGACAAATTGCTGCAAACTCCGCTGGCAGAGCCGAGTTACCTGCCCAGGGTTAGTTATATCTCTCACATAAACCATCTGTTTGGGGATGATACACTGAAGTCTTTATGTGGGAGATATGAATGGTTTTACAGATTTGTCCCATAATACCTAACATAAAAGGGGTTCCCTGATCAGTTAGGATTTCTCAGGGAAATCCCACCCTGAAGAAGAGTTCTAGCAACGTATCATTTCAGTTAGTGGTAGTTGGAGCTCGTAGGAAAAAACTTCTGGGTGCCTTGTCACGTAATCTAACATCACCAACGCATATCAGTTCCCCTTTTTGGACCTAGAAAGGGGACCTATAAGATCCCTGCCCACTCTCTCAAATGGTTTCCCTATTATCGGAAGGGATTACAAGGGTACAGAAGGAGGCCTGAAGGGATTCTTCTTCTGACAGACCTCACATTCATTCAACAATATTTGGTTATGTGGGAAAAGATGCCAGGCCAATAGAAATATCTCAACACACTTCGAGTGGTTTTTAAGGCCTCTGAATGACCGGCCAGGAGGTGGGCATGAGCATAAAAAAGCGTTTATTCGCGGAAGGGTTGGGGCACCACTAACTGAGATAAGTCATCTTGTTTCCCTAGATTGTATAACAAGTCATTTTTAATGAGAAGTGGCTCACTTGCTGCCAAGCCATCTTAAGGGTAGGATCCTGGGTCTGGGCATAATGGAAACACCTGTCAGAGGCCCACGGAGCTTAGGTAAGAAAGGTTGGGGTAGGTGTCTGTTTAGTCCCTTGATTTTGGAGCGTTTCTGTAATGAGGTTGAGGAAGGAAGGATTATCTTTTTATGTGGATGATCTTCTCAGGGAGACTATCCATCACCCCTACTCTAACCTGTATCAGTGACCCCTTTGGTTTTTGAACAGTAATGTTTGCTAGGGGATGTGTCTTTTTTTTTTTTTTTTTTTTTTTTTTTTTGGTAGACCTTTATTGCACATCATGAATAAACACAGCGGAGCGCCTACAACCCACTGTCAGGGCCGGCCGCTATCAGTGCACCATACAGTCACAGTTGAACTCCATAATATAGTTCAGTGTTACAATCACAGTCCCAGATCGAGTTCCTGTAGGCACCAAATATGGTCCAAATGCAGCGTTCAAAGCACACATTGACGTCAGCCGTTAGCCCTCATGTGATCTCGGTCTCATTTTCCGATTATGTAGAACAGAGTCAATAAACTAACAACCTCAACTCCCCCCCACCCCCCCACTCCTGGTCTTAGTGACCCACACTATGTGGACAGCTACAGCTCTCAAGGTTTAGCTGGTGCAGACCGCGGCCCAGAGGGCGAGGCCAACATAGAGATCGCAGTGCAGATCTCCCACCCTAGACTCAGAGCACAGCCGGGCGGCAGAGGCGGCCCGACCCATTCCATCCACCTTATCAAATGGCCAACACATCCAGAGCTCTATAGCGCAATCACCCTGCATAACGCAGTCATCCCCAACATTTACAAACAACGTTCAATCCGATACATGTTCATGGTCCGGCAATCCAACAATCGCACTCCTTTCGCTATCGGAGTCATCCAGAGATAAGACATACAGTGTGAATGGAGCCCATATGTCCCGCGGGCGAGACCTCTCCGGCAATCCCTCATAATAACAGTTCAGTTGGTCTCTGCAGTAAGCCATATCCTTCAGCCATAGTTGCAAGTCTGGTGCCCTCCTTCCCCCCCACCCCATAGCAACCCTCCTCTTGGCCAACTGGAGCGCCAGTACAACTAGTCGGCGTGATTGCGCTGCTACCGCAGAGGCTATACCCAACAGACAGAGCCGCACATCAAGTTTAATCTCAACGGAAGTCATGACCGTGAGGCACTCAGTCACCGCCTTCCAAAAATCATACACTCTCGGGCATCCCCAAGCAAGATGTATAAAGTCAGCATCCTCCGCGCCGCATCTCACGCAACGTGCCACAGTGCGAAGCCCATATCTCACTAATTGCATCGGTGTGTAGTACCATTGATGCAGGAATTTATAATGCAAGAGACGGAAGTTGCCATTTATCACATACCCTCCCGTCATCGTACAACTTTCAAGCCATTCGTCATCAGTGAGAGGGTCAGGAAGACTTCTATCCCATCGTGCTCTGGCCTGGTCCGCCCCCCCTCCTTCATCCTCCTGCGCAGCCTTGTATAATTTAGAGATCAATTTAGCCCTGTCCTTAGCTGCGTAGATCAATTGCAATGCCCCGAGCGCCGGAGGCTCCTCCGGGTATGTCGGATATAAATCCTTTATCGCCGCCCGCAGACGGGCATAGATAAAGGTAGGCATACACGTGTTAGTCAACCCAGCTGTCATATCCTGCAAGGAGAGAAACGACGCCCCAGGGAAGAGGTCCCCCATGGTTTGTAATCCAGCTTCCCTCAAGACATGCAACCCTCCGATCTCCCCAGTGACCGAGATATCTGAATGGTACAGTAATGGCATAGACGGAGCATACAGTGGCAGGCGGGCCGCCCTCCGACCAAGGTGTTCCCAAGCCGTCGCCGTAACCCTCACTGTGTCTATCTCTCCCTTCTCGAAAACCGAGTGTTTGTTAACAACCATGGCCCTCAGCGGATACGGCAGAACCGCACTCGCCTCAAGTGCCACGTGCGGGGTGTATGGTGGGGCATTCAACCAATAACTCATAAAATGCGCCTGTGCGCAGAGATAGTACAGCCTCATGTCCGGTAGGGCGAACCCTCCCAGCGCATACGGCTTGGTCAGTACCTCCCAAGTCACTCTCGGTTTCTTGCCAGCCCACGTGAGAGTTATCAGGAGCGATCTTATCCTTGCAAAGAAATGCGATTTTAGTAGAATAGGAATATTTATGAAAAGGTAGAGGAATTTTGGTAACACCACCATTTTTATTAAGGATATGCGGTCAGCTAGAGTTAACGGGAGTCGAGTCCAGCGCGCTACCTGATCCTCCAGTTTGGACACAGCAACACCGTAGTTGGCCCGGACCACCTCCTGACTGTCCCTGTGCACCCAGACCCCCAGATACCGAACGGACTCAGTTGCCCACTCCAGGGGGAATTCCAGCTGAGTCTGGCAGGTTGCCTCCGTGAGCGGCAGTATCACTGATTTGTCCCAATTTATAGTGAGACCAGAATGTCTACCAAACTTAATGAATTCGCGTAGGATGTTATTCAAGTGAAGAGCCGGCTCCCTGACATACAGGACCATGTCATCCGCGTACATTGACACCGCCAGTGCTCGTAGTGGGAATTTCAATGCAGCTTCAGCATACCGTTGGCGCAAGATACAGGCCAGTGGTTCCATCATGATGGCAAACAGTAATGGAGACAGAGGGCACCCCTGTCTCGTCCCCCTCCGTACCGGGAACGAGGAAGATACATGGCCATTGACCCTGACCCTTGCCATGGGCGCAGTATATAAGAGGGCGATGAGCGACGTGAAAAAGAAGGGTACCCCCATACGGTGCAGGATAGCCATCATGTACTTCCAGGCCACCGAATCGAAGGCCTTAGCCGCGTCCAGCATGACCGCAGCTGCAGGCAGTTCAGGTTTAAGCAGGTGCAGTACGGCGAAGAGCGTCCTTAAATTATGTGTAGTGGATCTGAGTGGAATGAAGCCCGATTGGTCCGGTAAGACCATTACAGGCAACAGCAACCGCAACCGCGTGGCCAGTATTTTCGCAATAATCTTCACATCGGTGTTCATAAGTGAAAGGGGGCGATATGAATCACACTGATTTGGTGGTTTACCCGGTTTAGGCAGGGCCACCAGCAGTGCCTCCCTCATGGTTGCCGGCAATTGTCCGCAGTCAAATGCTTCCTCCAACACCTGTGCTAGCTGCGGGATCAGTAAATCTGCATACGTTTTATAAAATTCGGAGGGCAAACCATCCGTACCAGCCGCTTTACCACTAGGTAGGGCCGCTATTGCATCTCTGAATTCTGCCTCAGTGACATGGTGCATAAGGAACTCTTGCTGCCCCCTAGAGAGCCACACCAAGGCTACATCCTCCAAATAGCGATTCACCTCTTCCTCATCTGCTGTGTCCCTTAGTGCATAGAGCTGCTCATAATGTTTGGCGAAGCAGGACAATACACCCTCCGTGCTAGTAACCACAGTCCCCTGATCCACAATCTCCTGCACCGTGCAGTGTCGTGCCCACGGTTCCCTGATCCGGTCTGCCAGACCCTTGCCCGGTCTGCCCCCTTCGCCATAATACCTGGCCGTGGCTGTCTTAGAGAGGAATTTTACCTCCTGGTCCGCCAGATCGTTATATTCATTCACCTTCGTACGAATGTCAGCGAGGACCGTGCCCCCTGTCCCTTCCTCCAATCGCCTTTCCAGAACACGTAACTCTCTCTCTAATCGACTCATGGAGTCCCTAATGGACGTGAGCACCCCCGACCTCAACCCAATGCACGCTCCCCTCACCGTCACCTTGAAGGCCTCCCAAACAGTACCCATGCTGTCCACTGACCCCACATTATTAGTAAAAAACTCCTCTATGATCTGCCTCAGTCGCTCAGACAACACCTGATCCGTCAGCACCCCGGATGAAAGCCGCCAAGTGAAAGGAGCGGGAACCTGACACGGGAGCTGTAGCACTAACGTAACGGGCGCATGATCAGAGAGAGTGCGAGGCAGATGGTCAGCACTCACCACCCAACCACTGACATCTCGTGTCGTGAGCCAGTAGTCCAGCCGCGACCACGTATCGTGTGCTGAGGTGTAGCATGTGCCCTCCCGCCTACTCGGGTTTCGCAGTCTCCACACATCCAGCAGCCGCAACCCATCCATACCATCGCACACCGCATCCACCGCCTTCTTACGCACAGCAGTTCTATCCTGTTTCCTATCTAGCTCTGCATCCAGAGTAACGTTCCAATCCCCCCCACAAATGATAGCTGAAGGTGCAAGTGAATACAGCTTGTTCCAGAGAGTAACGTAAAACTCAGGGTCATCAACATTTGGTCCATAAACATTGAGCAGAGTTACCAGTGTGCCATATAATTTACCCTGCATTATGACGTATCTACCGTGCGGGTCAATGTCTTCATGCAACAGTACAAATGGAACATTTCTCTTTACCAGGATCATCACCCCTCTTGCATAGGAAGAATAGTTCGTGGCCAGCTTCACCCCCGCCCACTGTCTGCCCACCTTATCTGCCGCTTTCCCCTGAAGGTGCGTTTCCTGTAGGAATGCCACTTGCACCCCATGTCTATTCAGAAAGGCAAGCACCTGTCTGGTCTTTTGCGGCCTATTAAGTCCCCGCACATTCCACGTTATGCATTTAATCCTACCCCCCCTCTCCATTACACCAACCCCGCAATCCACCCTCAACATAATAGGCCCTCCCCGGCGACCATGCCCGAGTCCCACCCAGAGACATCAACAGCACAGAAAGGGAGTAAGACCGTTCGCTACAGCGATCCCTCCAGCACCAGCACACCCAAGCATAATCCAACATCAACGAAGAGCACACTTCCCTGACCAGGAATAAGAACAATCCCCCAACAGTCCCCGGAACCCCAACCCCCATCCCTCCACCCACTTCAGCGTGCCCCAAATGCCAAAGCAATCCCATTGTCCCCCCTACCCCAAACCCCAGTAACATCAACAACTGCGTGTGGGGATCTCCCGTCCTGGGGGGCGCAGTGGCACTCCACTCACGCCAGAGACGGACGAAAGCGTAGACCTGTTATCCAGAGCTACATCCCCGTACCTGCAAACCAATTCCGTTAACAGTACAGTATCAGACAATTGAATATCCCCCGGCACAATGTCAAAAGTGTTCCAGCCCAGGCCCTCAGTAACAAGTTCAGGACTCGCAGGCAAATGGGGGCACCCCATGCGCATCGCAGCTCATGCACTCCACGCACCACCCCAGCGGGCCGCAGCCCGGCCTAGTCATGCTCACAGAGGAGAAGTGACCCACGACGGGCTAGTGCAGCGTAAACCACAGAGTCCCCATCAGGTAGCATGCTCCCCCATCCAGAATGTACGCAGTCACTGAGTAGATCAATGCAGGACCCGGGGGATCCAAAGACTCAGCAATTATAACCGCCCAAACGACAGTGGAGGCAGTATATCTCAGCGCCTCGCAGCATGGCCCCCTCCACAGGCAACTGCACAGTTTCAGATCAGGCGGCCTCCTCCTGCCCGCCATCTTCTCCGTCCCGAGGTTCCCTCGGCCCTTTAGCTCTCCTTTTCAGTTGCTTGGCATAGTCCATGGCCGCCTTCGGGGAGGAAAATATCTTGTTGTCCGCAGGGGGTCCGATCCGCAGGCGCGCCGGATAAAGCATGGCATACGCTATGTCCTCAGTTCGCAGCATCTGTTTCACCGCGGTAAATTCCTTGCGAGCCGTCTGCACCGCCATGGTGAAGTCGGGGTAGAACTCGAGCTTGTTGCCCTGGTATTCGATTGTCCCCCTGTCCCTTGCAAGCCGAAGGATGGTATCACGGTCTCTGTAGTTGAGAATCCTGGCTACTATCGGGCGCGGTGGTGCTCCAGGTGGAGGCCGCTTGGCTAGAGAGCGATGGGCTCGCTCCACTATAAAGACTTTGGACAGGTGATCAGCCCCGAAAATATCAATAAGCATACGTTCCATGAAGTCTTCCATGCGCCCCACATTTGTGGATTCCGGCAGGCCCGTGACCCTTACATTGTTCCTTCTGGACCTCCCTTCCAACTCCTCGTTCTTGGCCTGTATGACCGCCAAGACCCTCTCCATGCTGAACACTTTGGAAGAGACTGTGGCCAGACCATCTTCTGTGGCAGATACTCTCTGTTCTACCTCCCCCATGCGTTCATTTTGGCGGTCGAATTGCGCCGCCATGTGATCCAGGCGGTGGTTGACAGATTCCATGGTCCCTTCAATTGACTGCAAGGTCTTTTGCATGGCCATCAGGGTGGATTCCAGGTTAGGGGTGCCTCCCACAGCCCCCCCCTGATCATGGTCAGCAGGCGCTTGCGAGGATGTGTGCGCAGACTTTTTATTCGTGTCAAATGTTATTTTCGGCTGGTTTCTGTCCGGCCTGCCCATGGTGGCAGTTAGGTCAGCTCAAAAAGTGACGTCAGCAGAGACACAGCTATGTCCGGCTATGTGCAAAGGGCAGGTCCAGAGCACTAGCCAGCGCCACTTCCAGCCTCGCCCCGTGTACCCCAGGGAAGCGCAGGCAGTCCAAACGCCCGCCGTGGAGGGAACTAGAGGCACACTCCGACGCACTTTCAGGCACTCCGCGGCTTAACCGTCTGCGCCCAGCAGAGTCTCAAACGAAGTACAGCAGAGCCTCACCACCACTTGTGCTCGCTTTTCAGTTCTTTGCGTTGTTGTAGAAAGCCCCCCTGGGAGCCAAAGTCAGCCGACCAGGATCGCCTCTGCACTTAATGGCGGACGCACCGCAGGTCGCCGGTGTCTCGAGGTAGCCCAGGGTCCCAACTGCCCCGATATCACATGGGCCTCTCCGCCGCCACCGCCCGTGGCATCAAGCTCACACCCAGGGCCGCCTGCACGACAGCACCGCTCACCAGAGCACCTCCGCCCCTCCCCCGCCAGCCCTAGTTCGCGCGGCGCGGCCTAGTCATGCCCGGCGCCACCTCCGCAGCCCCGGGCTTGCGTACAGCCCCGCCCCACTCACCAGTGCCGACAGGCCGGGTCCGGTCCGCTCCGCAGCAGCTCCGGTGGGTCTCCGCCGCTCCGCTCCTTCACCGTCTCACCCCTGCAGGCTGCCGACTCCGCACCCCTGGGACAGCACGAGCAGCGGTATTCTCCAGCCGGGCAGCAGCGGGAGGCTCCCCCACGAGGTCGCTAGACCGCACCAGCGCGATCGCGGTGCAGGGCGACCCGGCTCACAGAGGCTTACACAGCCACAGCAGGCACCGGGAAAAGACGTCGCCGCCGACCCCCGATGTCAGTGGGGTGCTCTCGGCGTTTTTACAGGCTGCAGGCACGGGAATTTGAGGATAAATGAGCGAATTTTTTCAGGTCTGGACAGAGCCTCACGCAAGTGCGGCCATCTTGTCCGGCGCCCTCTAGCGCCCCCCCTAGGGGATGTGTCTTAATGTAGAATTCGGTACAAATAGAGGGAACCAGTTCTGGACAATATTTAGCGGGGTCCAGTGTACATGTCCAATCAATCATGAAATGCAGAAGGTACAGAGTTCCCCGAGAACATAAAAGAAGGAGTGTGTGGATTAGTATATTAGGAGAGTTGAGGCAGGGAGCAGAAAGCTCCCTTGTTGGAACTGAGAGGCCTCACACACCCAGCGAGCTAGATGTCAAGCTTCATCATTGGTCTCTTGCTCCTCGTCAGACTGGCGCTGCAATGTCTGATGGGCGCCTAAAAGGCGCTCTTTGTCGGAGTACTTTAGTTCCAGCCAATGGTTGTGTGAGTGTGAGGGGTAAGGTGAAGGTGTAGTCGTGTGGGGATAGTGATTTTTTTAAAAAGGTGAATCAATTCACAAGGACATTTATTCGCGTGACTGATTCTCTTGGTTAAAAGGTGGGAGGTGAGGTAGAGGCTGTAAGGGGCACAGTGGAACTACCTCAAACCCTCTGATCAGGTCGACATGTTTCTTGCTTAATTTGCAATTCCTCAGGACCTCAAGTAAACAGTACTACACAGTGAAAAGAAAAGAAAAAGGAGTCAATACAACCTCTCTGGGTCTGTAAGGGTGCAGGCCTAGTGGTTCTGCAGTGGTGAGGTGACCCTAAAGGTGTCCCTAAAGGGCCTCGCAGTCTGTTCCCGTGGGGCAGCACAGTAAAGTATAGTAACCTATTATGCGTGCAGCCCAAAGCTTGCAAACCTACCCACACGCTAGGCGCTCCTGCAGTAGCGCGGAACAGTTGGTCTTAATGTACTCATGAACCCAGTGAATGGGTATATGAGCATTAGGGTATATATGGGAGGGTTTTTCCAGGGACTTTTGTACAACTGACTGATGACAGCCTGAATCTAATAATGCTGGAACCTTCTCCCCATTAACAAAGAGGCTTATATAGAAGTATGAGCCTAACTCTTTGGTATACAGGAGGGGCTAGGGTAAAAAGTTAATATCCATTGGTTCTTCTGTCTGTTTCTTGTGAGGACAGAGTCTAGCTATGTAGCCCCATTCTCCATAATCAAACCATTGGGGTCCTCTAGTGGGTAGAAATCCGTCTTAGGTATTTGGCATAGATGGTGGGTCTGTCAAGGTCTTGGGGTTCTTTTTTCTCCTTTCCCATGTACCGTTGAGGAATGTGGTTGTCTTTCCAATTCACCAAAAAGGAGTTTTGGTTGAGCCCGAGCAAACGAGGTTGCCATCTCAATGGCTTGGTCAACCGAAAGATGAAGTTGTTCTCTTAACCAATGCTGGGTAGTGTACGATAGAGCCTCTAGGTGGTGCTCCAAGTAAATAAGGTTCATTATGTCTCTTTGCTGTTTTCTTGGAGCCTGAACCATTTGTCTGTCACTGCCTTTAGTTTAAAGAAGGGGTTTTTGGGCTATCCCCTGGAGAGCCTCTGTCTTTCCCAAACCTCACCCTGTAAGCCTCTTGGTCCATGCGAAGATGATCCAGAATTATCTCCTTAATCTTCTTGTATGATGCATTTCCCGTGCGATTAGGGACCTGATATGCCACCTGAGCTTCACCTGTTAAGAGGGGAGTGAGAAAAAATGGCCACTTACCCTCAGGCCATTCACAGGCGCTCGTTGCTCTTTCAAAGTTCAACAAAAACTCATCTGGATCCTCCCAAGGAAAATATTTTTTGAAGGGCGACACTGGGGTATCCTGCTTGGCTGCCTAGAGGGGCATGTATCCAAGTACTTTACTGTACTTGCTTTTCTGCGACCTTTTGAATACATTCTACCTGTCGAGTCATTGAGGCCCTAAAAAAGTCATGATCAGCTTGTGCGGTAGTCATCTGTCGCTCCAGTGCCCACTCTAATTTCTCTTGTCCTCTAATTAGGTTTTGTATGAGGTTCTCCATTTTCACAATCAAATGGATTTTCCGGGTTTTGATACCAAATTTGTGACACTGCAGCTATGGTGAATGCATGCAAAGACTCTGAACCAGACAGTTTCTGTTGAAGTTTTTCTTTCTTATTCCTTTCTTTCTTTCTCTTTCTGTTTGATAGGGTTTATGGAGAATAACTTTGTTGGGTCTTCAGAACCTCCGTCTGTGGTTCAGGTCCCTGCCGATGCACCTGAAAAGAAAAGAGAAGAACATATGACTCTGGTAAGTTGCTTGTTTCTTTTCTTCTTTTTACCTCAATGAATATTAGGGTCTGGGAGGGAAGGGGGGAAGAAAGTGATTGTATCCACCCAACCGTCACCAGTGCTTTCTTCTTTTCTTTTGATAATAAGGTACCGTATGTCTTTCGTCCCACAGTCTCCACCCTTCAAAGACCTCTCCCTCCTCTCTATACTGGGTCTATTTAAATAACCCTTGAACCCGGCCATGCACCTGAGATAGCCACGTCCCTCCTGGAACGTGGCAGGGTACCGCTCAACGCTGCTCCCTATTCTGGCAACCTTCTCCCTATGTGGGCTGCTGCAGAAGGTAAACTTTCACAGGTTCACCTTCCGATTCAAGGTTTCTTCTGACCTCCCGTTCTTCTTGGCATCCCGATCTGCTGTCTCCTCCAGTGTCTGGAATCTATTCCCCTGTTTCCGCTTCTGACTCTCTTCTTAAAGGGCACGTCCTTTTCAGTAGGTTCCCATGACAACTTAATGTCAGTGAGTTTGGCTTGTGAGGAATCGTCTTCATCAAGGGGGCTGTGATCCATGCTAATGGCGGCATCGCTTAGATGACTTACGGGATGTAAGGAGAGAAAGGGAGAAATGAGAGGAGGTATTGTAGCAGTCTCCTACACTCATTCTTCTACCATATTAGGATTTAAGGGCACTTTGTGACATAATCCCATACTCATATACCCTGGGACCTTTCGAAGGGGAAGTGTGTACTTAATTGTTCATTTTTCAGCTCTTATCAGGACCTGGGAACTATCGGCGCAACAGCGGAATCACCTGACCTGAAGTTCAGGTGAGTTGCTTCCTGTTGACAGTGTCAATGGGTTCTGCATAAAACTTGTACTGCAGCTGCAGACAATAAGTGTTTTTTATATCAATAGGTCTCAGCTTTCAGTGCTGTAACCTGGTCTTTTTCATTTGCAGATTTTGCAGAAAGTAATACATGCCAGTTTACATATGCCGGTTTACTTTGGAATCCAATAAATTGGGGGGGGGTCAAGGTGTTGCAGAGAAAATGGGCAGTGGAGTAAGGAGGGGATGAGCTTGAAAAAACAGAATCAGCAGTTAACATACATTTATGTGCTGCCAAAAAAATTGCAATGTGCACACATGACAGTGAATATGTTCTTGATTACTCAATAGAAACTAGTTAGAGTACTATCTACTACTCTCTCACTTGGAACCTGCTGCTTCCATGGCTCTGCTAGCAGTAGACCACTGGCAAATTATGTGTTTTCGTGGGACCCTGGTCCAAGCAACGAGTAACAACAAGCAATGCAAACGATAAGTCAAAATAAATAATTTATGGCTTGCTACTGCTTCAGCTGGATTTTCAGTTAAGTGCATGTACACTGTTACCAGTAAGCAGCTACAGCACTTTTTAATAACTCTAACAACATTGAATTGTTTCTTTTTGAGACTTGACTTGAAATTCCCAGGACCCAGCCTGCCTCACCCCCAGCTCACCCATCAGCCTCTCTCAACAGTAATAATTAACCAATGCTCCTTGAAATGCAGGTGTACACTATTGACATCAATTACATGATACAGTCATCATTCCTGGACCTGGATGGGCATCCTCTGAAGACATATCAGGCAGACATGCATCCGAACTGAAGGAGGAGGACACAAAGCCAGGTAGGTACATTTATTAAAATATAATAACTGGGCCCTTCAAATAGGTGAGAACAATTCTGTTAAATTAGGGCTGTTGCTAAGCACTGGAAACCAACAGCACAAATTAAACACCGAGTGGAGAAGGGCGAGGGGAACAGAATCTGATTGTAGCGCAGTGTGACTTGGGCATAGATAGTTAAGGGCACATTTAGTAAAAACATCTCAACTGTGTTTAATGTGCTGTGTTGCAGTGCAGAGCTATATCTATGACCCTGCTGCTCTCCCTATTGCTGGCACACACACAGACTGCCTTGCGCCACTCACCTTACTCACACCCCTTTGTACCATAGGGCAAAGAGGTGTGAGTGATGTACCCTATTGGCTTTGCACTGGAAGGTTATGCATCCAGTACAAAATAATATGCTTAGACTAACTAGAACTTTTCACACAGTGGATGGCTGCTGCACAATAAAGCACAAATGCAATGTGTGAAGAGGTAGGAGGAAAACATATATCCCCTACTTTTTGTTTCTAGTTTTTATAGGAATACAAACACAGAAACAGTTCAGGTAAAGCCCACCTGTGTATCTGTAGTGGACCTCAGAAATAAGTTAAACGTTAACCGCGGGCCGTAGGCCATTCTTCCATTACACTGTGTGTTTTCCATCCTGCCCGTAAGGCACCACACCCTTTCCTGAGAGTCTACAGCTGCACAGTCCATGGTCGAATCCTACAGAGTCCTAGAAAGGGGGTTTAGTTATGTCCAAGTGGTGGGTCGTTGGTCACACACCGATCCAACTTAATCCTGCCTGAGGGGCCCTTGCCATTTCTTCCACTGGCCAGTTCCCCCCCCCCCCCATCAGAGGGGTCATTCTCACTCAACAAGTGTGTCTGGAGTGGTGTCCATATATCTTTATGCCAGGAAATCAAATGCCTGTAGTACTAGAATATTTAATAATAAATAATAAATAATAATAAATAATTATAAATAAATAAGCCAGAGTGACTAACAAAATGCAGACGATCCAGAATGCTGCAGCCCGTCTCCTGTCTGGAACACCGAAGTTTATGTCAATCTCTGAGACCATAAGAAACCTCCACTGGCTCAAGATCCGGAACAGGATTAAATTCAAAACACTCTGCATAGTATACAAGGCACTGCACAACCATGGCCCGCATTTTCTTAAATCCCACCTTAGGTTCCACTCATCCACAAGATCGCTCCGATCCAACAATCAAAAACTTTTGCTGATACCACGAACCAAAACAGTCACTTGGGGTGACAGACGCTTCTTGGTGGCTGCTCCCAAACTGTGGAATTCTCTGCCAATTGCCATCAGAGAAAGCCCGTCCTTGATGCAATTTCGTAGAAAAATAAAGACCTGGCTGTTTGGTCAAGAATAGCAGCCGAGTTAGTCTCTGGGAACGTCACATACAGTATCTAGCGCCGAGACGCCTACGGGCATTTGTTCGCGCTGTATAAATTGCAAAAATAAATAAATAAATAAGAATATTTCAAGATTTTCCAACAAAACACCACGCCCGATGCCATTGTGCATCTTTAGGAAGGGGGATCTTCTCTCAGTGCATCGCCACCCTACTTTTGGCCAACAGTTGATCCAGCTCTGAGAAACTAAGACACAACAGTTGGAGGTTCTTGATATGCCGCAGCCGGTCTTGAAAAACTAAAAAAAAATACCATAGAGCTATACTTACCAATAGCCCATATATCTCGTTTACCATACATAAATCAGTCGGCAATGGAAAAGGGTCAATCGTTTATTTTGCAAAGCGCCCTGTACAGGGGAGCCTCCCTCTGGTCATAACTAGCAAAGGTGTGCAGAGGAGACTGCTGGATCACGTTCAAAACAGTGCATATATACTTTTGACATACCTCATAGAAACCCCATACATGGAAAAGTATCAGTTCAGAAGAAAACAACAGGAGCACCCATATAAGGCACAATATATTGGCTCGAAACTCTGTTAAAGCTATTCCGGGGGTAGGTCAGTAAAGGTGCCTCCCTTTCGTTCTGGTACATGGGAGTACAGGCATGGCGCCTGCAGGAATGTGCTCATCCTACAAGAAAGAGCAGATGTGACCTTGGGTTTACTAAGTTAGAATCAATGCTCTGTTCATAGCCTAGGTCGACCTTTCAGACTCTCCTCTCAGCAGTATGTCACGCGTTTTCCCTACTAATGAGAGAGAGCTCGGGAAACGAAACCAAGATGGTGTTTGCTTTATTTTGGCCAGTTTCTTAATAGGTGCATGAGTCGAGCATATTTACAAGAGGCTTTCAGGAAATTGCAGACATACATTGAATATGATATGACAACATTATACGGTAGTGACTTTATATTCCTTTAGACCGCCCTTTTGGCATAATATAGCCAATATATGAAGGCTACTCTTTCAATCCAAGAACACACCCTCATCTATCTGCATGAGGTCGGTCCACCTCTTTCTGCACTAACTGCTTTTCAGTTTTAGCCTGTTGGGAAACTGTCAGAGAGGAAGTAAGTTTGGTTGAACAATAGGAGCAACATGCCGGGCTGCAATGAAGGCATATACAACAAACAAATATTACTCCCAGTGCTCCAGCCAAAATCATGAAAATCTTCCAACCCCAGGTGGAGAGGAGATCCCAGAACCACCCGGTAAGAGACCTAGTGCCAGTGTCAGCATGAACTTCTGCAGCTAAGCGATCACGCGGCATGCTCCTTCTCGATCAGCCAGGATGACGTGAAGCACCATCCGAATTTGGAGCAAAGCAAGCCTTGTAGCCTGAAGCTCTACGGTGAGGTTAGTCAAAATTCCAGCAGTAGTTTGAACTACATTTTCGACTACTCAAGAGAGACGCCTAACATCTCTACTAGTGAAAATGGGACCCCATATTGGAAAGAGTCCCTTTGCTATGTCCATAAACTACTGAGCAGCAGTATCAGTCTGATCATTGCCTTCAGTACTAATACTCCTATATACTTGATAAGGACCTGGACTCCGTTTAGTCAGTTGGTGCGTTTTGTGGTAGTTAGAAGGAGCTATATAAACTGTAGGGTACAAGAAAGACACATAACATTTTCCGGCCCACCCTCTCGGAAGCCAAGTATAGGCATTCTCTCCACATACGAAATATACATTGGGAGGAGTAATTAGAGGTGGCGTACTGGTAGTATGCAGGATGTAAGTATAGTTACATCTACTATTCCCTACATTAACATGACCCTTCCCTTGAATACAAAAGAAAGCAGTACTATTCAAAATAGGTACTGGCATTACCTTATCATCAGTGATATTTCTATCCTGGAAATGCTGAAAATATTGGGTAGAATTGAAAAGTCTAACATTTCCTCTTTTAACCAAGTAGCATTTTCATAGGTGGTGTACATATTCATACAAGCATCTGGGTCTAAAGATCCCTCCCCCTGGATCCCCTGTGCGTTAAATCCCTGATGTTGTTCAATATATTTTAGAACAGCTTCATAATCTTTTTCAGTATACCTTTTAGGGTCAGCCACATAATGCAAATACATTAGTGATAATAACTGAAACCAAGCTTCACAACTTGCCAAATGCAATAAAGGTAAGGAAATGAACAAATCATGGCAATGCATTACAGATGGCAAGAGACCACAAACCCAACAGTCTTATTCGTAGTGCTATGAGTCTCATGCAACATTTCTATAAACACATTTCTAACATAAGTTTCTCGATGTCGCTCTTTATGGAGAGGCAAGTTATAAAAGAAATGCTCAGGTGGGGTTGCGGTGGCGCCTAAAACATGATGCATTGGATATTGAAATTCTAAATATATAAACACGCTCATTAAGATTATCATAATTACTGCAACAGTTATTACAAAGGCCACCTTCACTCTGGTCCCAACCAGAAAACATAGGAACATTCTCAATGAAAGGTCGAGGTGCAAGAGGTCTCTCATCTTCAAGGGCAAAGCGAGCAAAGGGATAGATCCTAACTAAAAAGTCCAAATTAATCTCGCGAAGGACCGCAAGCCAACCGCCAGAGGGTTTCTACTCCCTGTGTCCGTTTAGAGACTCACAGGCAGGCTCTTGCTAGCCATTCATACAATGATCTTCCAACAATTTCACAGTTGCAATTTAGGCCCCCCTTTGAATTTACAGAGTCTTTCTTTCTGAACAGAGCAATGTCAGTTCCAAGCTCTCAACGGGTTCAGTCCAGTGTCTTGCTCAATACCCCAGACAAGCTTTATCTTTTACCCTACAACTCAAGTCTTTCCCTTTCTCCTATGATCCGAAACTGGGGTATTGCGTGGTTTTCGGGGCCGTAAATTGTATCGCAAATGGCCAGGTTGCTCCTGATCATGGAACAACACAGCAGCAGGAACATTTGGTGCAACACAGTTTCCAGAAGCCTCAGGGGAATCAGCTGTACTACAAATTTCAGAAACCGAGGCTGATTCACCTCCTTGCGGTATCGACAACCCTCTCTCCTGCCCAATTTCAACGGCATCCAAGAAAGGCACAAACCGTACCCTTTGTTCTCCCTCTTGCGTTAGAACTCGTTCTTGGTTCTGTTGATCAGAGGGAAGCGGCAAGGATAGCCTCTTTAGATGTGATGCATGGATCCAGTTTTTCTTCCCATCCACTTTCACTGCTGTCCGAGTGGCCAAAAGGATCTGGTAGGGACGACTCCACCTCGGTTCTAGACTCGATTTTTGTTGGTAATTCCGCACGAGGACCCACTGTCCTGGTTCCAGGCGCTGTCCGGGACCCTCCAGGCAGTGGCTGCAGTACTGCTGAGACCTGTTGATGAATAGAACGCAGATCTTTAGTTACAGCGTTCAGGTAATCTGTCATCATGGAGTAATCAAGATCACAAAAGGATTTGGGTCTTGGGACACCCCACACATTGTCGGGCCGTCCAAAAACGTCTTCATAGGGTGACAGCCCAGCCCGAGAATAGGGGGTTACTCGTATTGAAATTAATGCTAGGGGCAATGCATCAGGCTAACTTAAACCCCAACTCTCCTGTATCTTTGCCATTTTCAGTTTTAATATGCCATCGTATTTCTCGACCAATCCTGCAGATTGTGGGGGTCGTGCTGCATGAAATTTTTGTTTTATCTGCAACCCTGCACAAACATGCCTAACAATTTCTGCATTAAAATGGACCCCATTATCTGTCCATATAATTCGGGGTAAACCGAATTGGGGCAGGAATTCCTTAATTAGGGCCTTGGCAGTAGCTAGGGCAGTATTCTCCTTGGTGGGGTAGGCTTCAACCCATTTGCTAAATGCACAAACCACCACCAGTACATATTTGAGATTGTTCACTCAGTCAAATTGAATGTAATCCATCTGTAATACTTCAAATGGTAAAGAAGGGGGAGCAAAATTTCCACAAAGAACTGTTTCTCTTCCTCCTGGATTATGCTGCAAGCAAACCGTGCAATAATTAACTACATGAGTGGCAGTTTTAGGAATATTCCGGTTATTCCACACTGGGTCCAATAATTAACAAATACCTTTTGCTCCAATGTGGGCAGTGCCATGGGCCATCACTACTACTGCATACACCAGGGCATTAGGCAATAGCCATCTCTGTCTGTCCGTCAAATCAATCCAAAAATCATTTTTCTCTAACCGCCCTATTTCCTGTTCCCATCTTAACAGTTCATCAGTCGTGGCCTCTTTCTGCAATTCCTTAACACTTTCAATAGTGTTATCAAATACTGTAGTCTCCGCCACCCATCGAGTCGCTACACTGGGGAACAGCGTGGACGTTTTAGTTTGTGCTGTTTACTTCGATACTTGATCAGCAAAAGCATTTCCTTCTCCTGTAGTATCAGTGATTTTCTTATGGGCACGACACTTGATGATAGCTACCTTTTTCGGTAAAGTTAAAGCATATAACAGTCTTTCAATCAACTGGCCATGTTGTATTCTTTGGCCATGAGAAGTAAGGAATCCCCGTTCCCTCCACAGCCGCCCAAAACTATGGGCCACGCCAAAGGCGTATTGGCTGTCAGTAAAGATATTCACTCTTAACCCTTCACTCAACTCACAGGCCCTTAATAATGCTATTAGTTCAGCTGCTTGCGCTGAGTGCTGGGAAACCCGAGCAGTCTCTAATACTGTTCTAAGAGTAGTTATAGCATAAGCAGCTGTGGTCGTGCCATCTGATAGTTTGAAACAAGAGCCATCCACATACAATTCGCCTTGCGGGTCAGATAGAGGGGAATCAGTGAGGTCTACACGTCCCTTTGTTTCTTCTTCCGTCCGAAATATACAATCATGGACATCGTCCTTTTGATCACTAGAAGGGAGGGGTAGTAACGTGGCTGGGTTCAGAGTGGCACATCTTTTAATTTTAATGTAGGGTGAAAATAAAGTTAATTCATAACCAGTCAATTACGCACTCGTGAGGTACTGATTTTTTGTTCTGTTCAATATTATATCCACAGCGTGCGGTACCATCACTGTGAGATAGGTATTCAAAACAATTCCCTCCGACTGTCGAATGGCCACCGCCACAGCAGCAGTAGCCCTTAGACAGCTTGGAAGGGCTCAGGCAACATTATCCAATACTGCCGAGAAATATGCACAGGGTCTTTGTTTTCGGCCAAAATGTTATGTTATGTTATATGGTTTATAGAGCGCACAGCTGCCCCAGCGAAGAGGTGTCCCGGCGCTAATCCCAAGTGAAAAACAGAACTGAGGGCAGAAAAAACGGTAGTAATTATTTTCCAGGAAATAAAAGTGTTTTTACAACTTTCCTGAATTGCAACATGTCCTTCAACTCCCGTATCTGGGCAGGAAGGGAATTCCATAACTTAGCTGCTAGAAAACGGAAGGAGCCGCCACCTCTTCTGCTACGGTTGAACGGGGGAACTACCACCAGATTCTGCCCTGCGGAACGCAGAGAACGCGCAGGCACATACAGGTTCAGCAGTGATCCCAACATGTTAGGGGTAGACAGTCTAAGGATTTTAAAAGAGATACACAGGGTCTTAAACTGTATCCTTTGAGCTACAGGAAGCCAGTGAAGTTTCCGGATGGAGGCAGAAGTGGTACTAAAGCGTGGCGGGCCTATCAAGGCCCTCCCGGTCGCATTTTGAATACGTTGAAGGCGGGCAATTTCTACCTTATTAGCGCCTAGAAGTAAGGAGCTGGCATAATCCAGTCTGGACAGTACCGTAGACTGAACAATTAACTGCCTGGTAACTGGATCGAAAAATTTCAAGACTGGTTTAAGGCTGCGTAAGATTCCAAAGCAAGTAGCAGCAACCTACTTTGTTTGGACATCAAACTTTAGCTCTGAGTCCAACCAGACTCCCAGATTCTTCACTTCAGTCTTAGGTGTAGGGGCTGCCCCCAAAGTAGGTGGCCACCAGTGGTCACTCCATAGATCTGCGTTTCTTCCCAACAATAGTACCTCCGTCTTGGCAGCATTTAATTGGAGACAGTTAGCTGTCATCCAGGCTGCTACGACGGTCAGACCCGCTTTGAATCTAATATGGTCGATGGTAGAGCCTTCCGTGAGGGCAACCACTAGCTGCATATCGTCAGCATAAGAGACGATGTTAAGATCCCACGCTTTAGCGACCGCAGCCAGTGGTTGGACGTAAAGATTGAACAAGGTGGGGCTCAAAGCCGATCCCTGCGGAACATCCTGCTCAATGGAACGCGCCCCAGAGAGGAAAGGAGGAGTAGAGACACGAAATGTTCTATCGGTCAGGAAGAATCGAAACCAAGCGAGAGCCATATCAGTGATCCCTGCCTCCTCAAGTCGATGTAGAAGGATCTGGTGGGAGACGGTGTCAAAAGCGGCACTGAGATCCAAAAGGATCAGTGCCGCCGCTTGACCATGGTCCAATGTGGAGCGGAGATGCTCCGTCATAGCCAGAAGCGCCGTCTCCGTGCTGTGGCCGGCACGGAACCCATGCTGGGTTTCATCCAGAGTGTCGTTGGTTTTGAGAATGCTGGTACGAACGAGGGGGCATATTACCAAGCAATAGCGATAATTATCGCTATTGCTTGGTTAGAGACAAAAATTTACCGCTGAGCTGAGGCGATTTTTATTGCAAATAAACCTTGGTATTACCAAGGTTTATCGCAAATGCGATAAAAATCGGCCACAATGTATGAATATCGCTGAAAAGTCAGCGATATTCATGCATTACTGAGCTAATGCTCTTAGCCATGTTATCCACCTCCCATTGGATAACATGGCTAAGAACTGCTCAGGGCAGGTGTTAGCTTTTGGAGATATTCGCTCTTAGCGCAAAAATCTCCAAAAGTTGGTAATAGGAGATAGCGATGTTAGCGACTGTTTCCAGTCGCTAACATCTTGGCACGCCCACTTTGCATTTCATTAGTGATAAATGTTACTGACATGCAAAGTGGGGCCCAAGAAGGTCGCTATCTCCTACTAGCTGTCGCTAACTGGTGTTAGCGACAGCTAGGTAATAGGGAGATAATTTTATCTCCGCTTTCTTGGCTTTTAAAGCCAAAAAAGCGCAGATAAACCCCCTTGATAATATGCCCCCAGATTCACCTGAGACTCTGCGATTTTTGCCGCCCAGGGCAGCAGGGATATAGGCCTAATGTTTTCTGGCTTTGATGGGTCTAGAGTGGGTAATTTAAGTATGGGTGACACCCATACCTTCTTCCAACTGGCTGGGACGGTAGCAGTAGAGAATGAGGCATTGACAAGACTATATAGCTGGGTCAGGAAGAGTAGAGAAGACTCTCTAAATTGGGCCGGCCTCAAAGGGTCTGCTGGTGAGCCAGATTTAATCTGACTTGTAAGCCTGTCAAACTCTTCCCTAGAAATTTCAGGGATGACCGATATCTTAGCCATAGAGATAGGCCGAGAGACCGAAGAATAGCTAGGTTGTGGTCCTGGGTTAAAGGCTTAGTAGATACCCCGAATTTTATCGACGAAAAAGGAATCCAGTTCTTCACATTGGACAGCTGAAGTGGGGACAATGCTGACAGGTTTTTTAGAGTTAAGTTCCTTAAGGATCTTAAAGATAACTTTAGTCGGGTTAGCACTAGCCTCTATTTCGGAGGCATAGAATTCCGCTCGCACCCTACAGATGGCTTTATGGTAAGTCTTGAGCTTCTTTAAGTATCTGATCTTACTCTCTGAGGAGTTGTCCTTCCTCCATTCACGCTCGTGTTTTTTACACTTTTTCTTCAGACTAGCCAGGGTTTCGTTATAGCAAGGATTAGCATCTCGCATGCGTCCTTTGACCCACCTAGCAGGTATAAGGGTGTCAAGTGCCCTGGTGAGCCAGGTACAAAATGCTTCATATCCTGGGTTAACACTGAAAGTGAGCAACCGTCCACCTCATGCACGTAGAGTACAAAAGGTTTTCGGTAGTCAGGAGTACCAAGAACTGGTGCAGAGCAAAGGGCAGATTTCAAAGTATTAAAAGCATCTTGGCATTCATCTACCAGGGTAAGGGTTCATGCACATCTTTCGTAACCAAGTACAACAGAGGTTTAGTCAGAAGAGAAAAATTAGGAATCCATTGGCGACAGTAATTAGTTATGCCTAGAAAAGCACACACATCACGTTGAGTACAAGGCACAGACATGTTCAGGAGTTAATCGTCTCCCCGCTTTCGACAGTATGTGACCAAGGTAGGTCACTTCCTGTCGACAATACAGAAACTTGGACAGAGATACTTTATTGCAATGAGCAGTCAGGTGATGCAACAATTTAACAGTGGCTGCCTTACAACTAACGGTGGGCGGCCAGCTACGCTCCGTCTGCGGAGTGTGCGTAGTGCCGCCCACTCCGCATTTTGCGGAGCTGGCGGAGCCAGGCGGCACTACGCATGCTCCGCAGACGGAGCGTAGCTGGCCGCCACCCGCCTCCCTCCCGCCCTCCCTAAATACTTTAAAATAAAGGAACGCAATAATTTTAAAAGCACTTACCTTGCCGCCGCTGGCCGCCGCGTTCCCCGGGGCTCGTTATCTTCCGTCTTCCGTATGTTGCAGTAATGCGCATGCGCGGACGGCCACGCATGCGCATTTTCACGAGAAAATGCGCATGCGCGGCCGCCCGCGCATGCGCATTATTGAAAAATACGGAAGACGGAAGATAACGAGCCCCGGGGAACGCGGCGGCCAGCGGCGGCAAGGTAAGTGCTTTTAAAATTATTGCGTTCCTTTATTTTAAAGTATTTAGGGAGGGCGGGAGGGAGGCGGGTGGCGGGGCTGGCGGCCAGTGGTTTTGCGGAGTGGGGCTACGCGGAGTGAGGAGGTGGGCGTAGTTTCTCGCCCACTTCGCGTAGCTCCGCGAAGCCCCACTCCGCGAACTCCGCCCAGGGTTACTTACAACCCTCCGCCGTATCAGAGGCCACCAAGATATCATCCACATATTGAATGAGAACATTACCGAAAGGGAGGACTAATTCATCCAACACGGTTTTCAGAGCCTTGCTATAAATGCTAGGACTTTTAGTATAGCCTTGAGGTGCGCGACAGAATCTGAAGCTTCGGCCACATAATGAGAATCCAAAGATATGACGGCTGTTGGGATGTATGGAGATACTGAAGAAAGCGTTCTTCAGATCGATCACCGAAAAATACTGTGCGGTAGGGGGAATCATAGTTAAAATGGCAGTGATATCAGGGACCACAGGATATGGAGGAATCACTATTTTATTAACCTCTCTAAGGTCAATTACAAAACGATAAGTATCTTTATAATCAGGATCACCATCTAAAGGGGCCTTCTTCAGAATCGGTAAAATGGGACTATTACAAATATTCGATGCTGTTTCCTCTACAACTCTCTTTTTTTTCAAATCACGAATAGCATGCAACAAAGCCTGTTCGCCTTCAGGCGAAATTCGATATTGAGGAATACGGGGTAAACGCACATTTGGTTTTAGGATTATGGATACAGGTGGTATTTTCAACAAACCGACATCGGTGTCCCCCTTTGCCCATAGAGTGGGTGGGATATCCGAGACCTCAGGAGGGAGGGGTGCATTTTTCACTAAACATTGAGATGCACAGTCAGCTGGGGGCCGCAGTTTTAGATACACACCATCAGCAGAACAATAAATATGAGCATGCAATCTTTTCAATATATCCAAACCTAGCAAATTCTTGCCCCAACTAGAGGTAAGCAGAAATGATGTTTCTACAGTAAAGGGTCCAATGGTAAAGGGAAGTGGTTTTGGAACGGGGCTGACCACAGGGATTCCTGAAAATCCCACTGATAGGTTATTTTGCCCAGACAGAGCAGCTCCTGAGACCAATGTATGAGCTACAGAACTATTCATAGCTCCAGTATCCACAAAAAATTTCTCAGATGTCCCCATCAAATTCCCCTGGACGTAAGGCCCCTGCTGGTCAACTGGTACTGATATATGGTCCCTGCTCTGTCCGTGGCTGTCTCATGCATAATTATTTCCACAATAGGTGTCTTCATGATAGTCTTCATTGTAGTATTGCCTTCCTTGGAAATCATCAAAATAGTTTTTCCCTGACTCACCGCCTGACCGGTCACCACGTTTCATGCTGCTTCGGTCAGTCCCTTCTCTTCCCCGTCCCCTGCTGAAACCACCCCGCTCATACAGTAATGGACACTGGGCTCGCCTGTGTCCCTCATGTCTGCAATTGGAGCACTGATCATACTTCAAAGAGGGTCCTTGCCCTCCGCCTCCTCTCATCATTGCTCCCCTAGGGAAAGGGCCCCTACTCGCTCTGCTGCCGTTTTGCCCTCGGCTAACGTGCTGCAGCAATACCGGAGTTTTCAAGTCCTTAACATTTTTATCCGATTTATCCTTACTCTCATTTTCCCTATGCTCATAATACTGAGCCATGCTAAGGATACCTGAAGGGGGTGACGTAGTCCAAGTACTTTCGGCAGCTTGCAGATGTGTCTTTATTTCTGGCAACAAATTAGTAACAAATCTATTGACAAATAGCCGTATACCACCCTCGGTGGACAAATCCTGTCCGCTGAAATCAATAAAAACTTTCTCGAATTGAGTAAAGAAATCTGACACATTTTCATCCTTCTTTTGGATACAGGCTGTTAACTTGTCCCAGTCTACCTTCCTCGGGGGAATAAGGGTTTGCATGAATGCAATAAACCTAGCTGGAATAGCTAAAATCTCATCTTTAGGTTTATTGCCAGGCTTTCAATCTTTGTCCCATGCCTTAATCTGATCCCAGGTCCCTCCAAGTTCAGCAGCATGGTCTGAATCATGCACTTGTCTCCATATATCCACAGGGACTAGAAGACCAAAAAATAACTCGATATCAGCTAGTGTCATGGCGGCCGAATTAGCGGTTTCAGTTCTTTATGATAAGCAGTAGGATTCTTCCGAGGGTCAGGGAGTTGAGCTTTCAAAGTGATAACTTCACTCCGCTTCCAAGGGGTATAAACCCATTGGTCTTGAAAATGTGCCTCTATCCGTGCTCTGGTGACATTACCTCCTCCATCCAATACTTCAGGAACTTCGGGGTGGAAGATGGGGTGTACTTCTCTCATAGGGTACTGTGTCCCCGCATCTGGGCATCTCTTAACCGTTCGGTCCCGATAATCTATTAAAGTTTCAATATTCTGGAATACCTCCTTAACCTGTAATTAGAATTTAAATGCTCGATCTCTAATATCGCACAATATTTGGGGGGCCAAACATTCATGAAAGCATTGTTCCCATAAAGAAATCAGTCTTATTGCCATGTGTTCTAATGCTAATTGCTGCGTGACTGGTTCATAATCTTTCATTGTACTACAAATATCTTTTAAAGTATAAATGGGATTCCGCATCCATTGGGAAACCTGAATCACTACAGTCCATCTTTCTTCCTCACCCAGTGATGATCGAGTAAAAACCCGACGACCTTCCATCCCTCCCACAGTTTGTCGCGGGGTATCATCCGAAAAGGAAGCGGTCATTCCACTAGGGGTAACTGTAATTCCCCTAGCTGGGGGTGTTAAAAATACTGGAGAGGTAGGGGAAGCAACCGCCGTCCCGGGTAACAAGGTGATTAATTCTGAGGTAGTGGGACGGAGGGTAGGAGGGACGGATGACGGAGCAGGAGGGTGCACAGCTACTGGAGCAGTTTCAACCGCTGCTCCCGCCCCTCCCTTTCGATCTACCGGAACTGCCAAGTAGAAACCCTGGGGCGCATATGGGGGTGGAGGGCAAGTCTTCAACAGTTCCTCTATTTCATTATCTGCTTCGGTTAGGGTCACATAACTTTTATCAGTCTGCAATCTAAACTGTCTATCTAATTGCTCGATATTCTTCTCTACTTTTTCGTTTTCGTATGCTATTGCCTTTTGGGTTACAGTCTGTCCTCCTTTAATTTTTTATATTTTTTCTCCTCGTATTCACCGTCGCTTCTCTTCCTTAACCCATAAGGTCAAAGAGTCGAACATACTCTGACAGCTTTTCCTTAAAAATAATTTGTTTTGTAAGGCATTTATTTTTCTTTCATCAAAAGACCCTGTTAAAGGCCACTGTAATTCTGCATTGTCTTTAGTATATTTGTTCCACAATGTATTAAACAAAATGGGAGTAAGACCATGTTTCACGTACATATCAAAACTAGGACTGCCTTCCGGAGGAGCGGGCTGTCTTTCTTCCAACCGCCCACCTTTCCGTCGACAGCACCCAAAACATAGTTTACTAAAACAAGACATTTTTGATAATATTCAACAAATTATATCATTCCAACTGCAGTCATACTTATAGGCGCGTCTATTCAGCATACAGTCTCTCACGCTTTCGTACTGACAACAAATCCATATACGTAATAAACTTAAAATCCATAAGTTTCGATCGAGAAAGAAAATGCTCCGGTCATGACTTTACAATTCCTTACGACATATCTCTTACGCGAACAGAGCCTGTTGACTCCTGTTCGGGGAATAGATCACTCTGGATTCCAGACCACCAAAAGATTTCACAAAAGAGACAGTCCAGAGACTGCCCTGGGATCATCAGACAGGCGAACCACGGACGCTCTTACAGACTATCCCCCAGTCCTGTGCTGGTTGGGCCAGGGGTTATGGGCGCAACCCCAGACCCTGCACTTACCCAGTTGTTCCTGGGGGCCTTTCCGAAGATGATCCGGCTGTGTGAGCACCCACCGTGCAACACAAAGGCATCCGACGTTCTCCCAATTATTCACCAAATAAGTCTGTGGAGCATCTGCCCGTGCAGTCACACCTCTGCCAAGTGAGACCCCCAGATTCCCTTGTGGTTCACCAACCACCATACCATGCGCAGTTAACTGTTCTTCTGAGCCACTTCTCAAAAGTGCTCATTTCATACCATACAATTCACTCACCTGGTACACCCAGGTCTGATTGAACGTTCTCCACCGCCAACTTCTTTTATAGACCAACACGGTCAGCTGTTCCCGGGTTAAGCCCGAAGGACTCCGGCGAAGGGTTATTTAGCAGCTGAGAAGGTCCTTGGGTCGAAGAGTGGAATGTTCCGCTTCTACCACAAACTGGTTTCTCAATTAGGATCCTTTTTCAATCCACTCCCTCGACCAGAACCCCTCCCCGTCCCTCTTCTCCCATTTACGGGAGGGGACAACCCTATTGCGGAGTCCCGGTGAGTCACCAACTGAAGTACAAGATAAATATACCATAGAGCTATACTTACTAATAGCCCATATTTCTTGTTTACCATACATAAATCAGTCTGCAATGGAAAAGGTTTAATCATTTATTTTGCAAAGTGCCCTGTACTGGGGAGCCTCCCTCTGGTCACAACTCGCAAAGGTGTGCAGAGGAGACTGCTGGATCACTTTCAAAACAGTGCATATATACTTTCGAAATACCTCATAGAAACCCCGTACATGGAAAAGTATCAGTACAGATGAAATCAACAGGAACACCCATATAAGGCACAATAGATTGGTTCGAAACTCTGCTAAAGCTTTTCCGGGGTTAGGTCAGCAAAGGTGCCTCCCTTTCGTTTTGGCACATGGGAGTACAGGCATGGTGCCTGTAGGAATGTGCTCATCCTACAAGAAAGAGCAGATGTGACCTTGGGTTTCCTAAGTTAGAATCAATGCTCTGTTCATAGCCTAGGTCGACCTTTCAGACTCTCCTCTCAGCAGTATGTCACGTGTTTTCCCTACTAACGAGACAGAGCTCGGGAAACGAAACCAAGATGGCAATTGCTCGATTTGGGCCTGATTCTTAATAGGTGCATGAGTCGAGCATATTTACAAGAGGCTTTCAGGAAATTGCAGACATACATTGGATATGATATGACAACATTATATGGTAGTGACTTTATATTCCTTCAGGCTGTATACCAATCTGTAGGAGGCATCATGCTCATCCACCGAGAAATAAACGACCAGTGAGCACTTCCATGGCAGAGTATAAAGTCAGAATTTTCTGCTCTTCATGTGACATTGTGCACATCTACTCTTAGTCCCAGTTCTGTAAGCGTGCAGGGTATCATATATTTAATGCATAAACTTAAAATGCATTAGTCAGAGTCTATAATTTGTGAGCCTCCAGTAGAATGCCCACTGCACATCTGTGAGAGGTTGGGAAGTGTTTTGTGATGATCTCTCTCTAGCTCTGTGTTAGCAGATTGTCCCGCTCAACTGCATCTCTGTAAAGCTTAGACACAAAGCTTTTTTGGGGAAATATTTACGAGCAGCCTTACAAGTTGGGCTAAAGTGGAGGAGGCACTGGGTCTAGCATGTACACGGTCCTGCATGACACCCTAGGTCTATAGTAGAGAAATGAGTCTATTAAAATGTATTCTGCATGTGTCCTTATTGTCTCATTAGAAATAAATAAAAGCTCTCTGGGTATAGGACACCTATAGTTGTTGGTTTAACTTAGTGAGCTGGTCACATGTGCTAGTGCCACATGTTGGGGTAAGTGTTGGGTTGTTTAAGAGAGAGATTTTAGGTGGAAATGTCACAGCAGCTTTGGATGTTTGTTGCAGTCCCCCCCAGGCCCAGAGTGAATACTGTAAGGTTTCTATTTGGTTTCAAGGTCTGAAGGGGCAGGAGTAAAGTGCAGTGTTTAAATGAAGAGGCATTGTCAGTTTCAACTGCTGTATGTGACTGAAAAGGTGATGGGAACTGCCAGAAAGGGTCAAAAAGGAAGTGTGCTCACATATAGAGCACTTCGAAATTCGGGGCTGCAAGGCTGATCTGCTCAAATGGTAAAGTTAGAGTCTCCCATTCTGTCTGGGCTGCTTTCATGCCTAAGCAAGCTGGGTCATGTGGGATCTGAGGAGCTGAAATACTGACTTGGGGAGTGGGATGGAAATAATAAAGAAAAGGCAAAACAACTGTGGCAGCACCACAATCGTGGCTAGACCCAGCCTACCAGCCAGCGAAAGTGGGAGTTTGATCTAGTGGCCGACCTGGGCTTCCATGCAGGCCAGCACTACTCCACAATTGTCCCTCATAACTTGTTATTTGTCCTTACATATGTGTATGCCTAAATATTTAACAGATGAGTCGCACAGTGAAGCGGGTACTCCAGCTCGCATTTCTCCTTTGAGTAGGTCAGTGGGAGTAATTCGGATTTCGCTCAATTGACTGTCGTTCCCAACATAGTTGAGAATCTGATAAACTCACATAGCAAGGAAGATATGTTGTTCGCAGGGTTGGTTAAGGTATAGAGTAATGGCATCGGCATAAAGAGAAAGCAATATGTGTCTCACCTGTAAGCTAATGTTTTTCTCTCTAGTGTGTGTCTGAGGTTCACTTCTAGAGGGTCCACTGCTATTGAAAACAGTATAAAGGACAAGGGAAACTCCTGTCGCATGCATTGCACAATGGTCATTGCAGCGGACAAAAACTCAGTCTGTCGAATGCGAGCAGTGGGACCTTGGCACAATAAGCTGGCCCACATGGTGAAAGTGGAACCTAAGCACATGTGTTGAAGTAAATAGAACAGGAACCCCCAATCCAGTGTGCCCCTGAGATGCGAGTCCAGCTTTTCCATTATGCTCAATAGTGTACAGAGGTTATGCGAAGTGGACTTGCCCAATATGAATCACGAATATTAGGACCACACCACTGAGGAGAGCAGAGGAACCAGGTACTTGGCTAGGATCTTGGCCAGTATTTTGTTGTCAACATTGATGGGCGACGGCGGTACTAGTCACAGTTCTTAGAGAATGTATTTGGTTTTTAGCAAGGTCACACTTATTTCTCTGTAAGGGAATGGGGAAATCTCCTCTCCATAAGGCCTCCACATACAAGGCCAAACAGTGACTCACAATCTGCATAAACACAGCGGTCTTCACTTCTTGGTGCTTAGCTGCTCTGCAAACACTGAGTGCATCCCCCAGGGCTGACCAGGGATCTGAGAAATTCCCTATGGAAATTGTTGAGTCATTTCAGTGCTATTGTATCTATATATTTTGCATTGTCTTCATTGCTGGGGTCTGCTTGTGTAACGACCGGATTTTCGGACCAGATAGAATCAGCTCACCTAGACACCACCAACCCAGCCGAAAAGTAACCACCTCCCTCCTCAGGACCTACTTACCAAGGCACCTGGGTACCTACCTGAGGATGGGGAATTAGCAATATACAAGCTCATATCATCAAAAACACCACTAAATCTATAGGGATTACTAGAAATACTCACTGATTACTAAGGAATTCCATATTCTACATACCTTATAGTCTCACGGCAACTCAGACCCAGACTATGCTACCCTCCTACTACCTCGGGGGCAGTTCCGATTACTTACCATTACACACTGATCACAATCAGTGCTCACTCAAGCCACTATCCTGTGGGTATTTACTCAAGCCACTATTCTGTGGGTATTTTCTCAAGCCACTATCCTGTGGGTATTTTCTCAAGCCACCATCCTGTGGGTATTTACTCAAGCCACAATCCTGTGGGTATACACATTGATCACAATCAATGCTCTCACTAACGCCGTTACACAACGACGATCACTGTCCTATTAATACTTTTAATTCTCTCTCTCTCTGTTGGGAAGTTTCTCTATATATCTAATATCTACCGGGGATGTAATATTATAGGTTATGTGATAGATAGACAGTTCAATCCTCTCACACAAGAATGGCCAAATTACAATATGCAAAGGTTATTCTCTGATATAAGTGCTCCCTGCTCCCTTGCTCAGTTACCATTTACCCGGACGGGAAACGCATCCGTCCACATAACAGCATCTGACTAGAAGAAAGGTTAACTTTACCATAAGAAAACAACAGTTACACAATTGTTCACTAGGAACTGGGGTCCCTTTATTATACAATTGCAAATTATAACATCACAATAACTAGCAATCTAGACATAGCCTGAAAAGTAAAGGGGAAATAGGTACATACACAGATCTGCGAGGTCTCTTTATTATAATGGAAAGCTCAGATAACTAACACATCCACATATAGCTGACAGGAACTGTAGATAGCTAAAAAGGGAAATGGATTATAACAGACTGCACACCGCTGAAAGAAAAGGGATTAATCAGTGTAACAATACAGTAGGGAATCTAGCCTAGGAAATGAAGGAAAATATTAATGTATATATATATATATATATATATATATATATATATATATATATATATATATATATATATATATATATATATATATATATATATATATATGGGCACTAATATAACAGGACAGATATCACCTGATTATTATGCAGTCTTGTTCTAGCTGTCATCTGGGTTCCTCTCTCGTCTGTGCCTTGGCTCATCTCAGATTCTCCCCTGCACTCTTGGACACACATCTGCGCCAATCACTCTGCACTGGATTCCTCTCTCCCGCGAACTGTCTTCACCTTCCAACTTCAGTTTATTGATATAGGTTCTGCCGCTCTGATAACCGTTCGCTCCACTAGCTTCTTCACTCTATCTGATTGTTCCAGCTCCAATGTCCAACTGACTCCAGCTGCTCCCACAGACTAATCCACGAAATAATTTCTGTCTCTTCCAAAAGGCATCACTCCAAACTCCAGCTGTTAACTGCCTGCTCCAACTGATCACAACTCCTTCTGATAAGTAACTGCTTCTACCCACAACTGCTTCTGACTGCTTTCTTCAGCTCAAATACCATCTGACTTCTCTCTTCAGCTCCAAACACCATCTGAACTCTACCATTCCAAAAACCTACTGAACACAACGGCTTCTGACAACTCCAAAAACCAATTGAACAACCTGCCTCTTCTGCACTTCTCTAATATGGAATTCTCTCCCCTAGTGGAAAGTTCCAGTCAGCAGCCTGCCGCCCATCAGATCCCTGCACCACTCCACGCCAAGGACACACACCCAGCCGGCCGGCCTTTTGTGGTGTCTTCGACACAACAAAAAATACATTCTACTGATAAGGGCCGGCCCAGGCCGGTTCTATCCAAGTGAACAACACCTCATAACTAAAACATCACACTTGACCTACATGCATCTCAGTCTGCAGAGGCAGAAAGCAAAATGGAGTCTCTCTGGTTCTGGGCCTTGTACGCCCGAAAAGGATAAAATAGACAGTTAGCTCTATACACAAACCCTACCAATAGGTAATATAAAGTCAGAACTACAGGATCCACCCTCTACTATAGGTAGAATGATGAAAGGACACATAATTATGTCAAAGCCAATAGGCAATAGATGGATTAGAGTCAGGAATAAGGGATCTATCATCATATAAAGCGGCTATCCTCTAGTTTATGCTTCTAGGTCTGAAAAGAGGCCTGAAAAGGACCAAAACAAGCTAAGAATAGGGATCTAGGATGGTAGCAAGCTTAAAGTCACCATCACTCAGAAATAGAACCAAAAACCCGGTCACTACAGCTTGTGATCTATATAAGGAGGCATAGATTTGGCGAAATTCCTCTGGTATATCTGGAGGGTCTGTTTGGAGGTGACCAGAGCCTGAGAATAATGTCAAGTGTGCAGTAGTTCCACGAGAAGGATCAATCAGATTGGCCAGGTTGCAGATCGACCACTCACCCTCGCTGTATTGCTAAGCCCTGCTCTCCTTGCTTAAGAAATGTACCTTATAGTTGGCTACCTCTTCAAATTCCTTGAGCTTTTTCGATATATATCGACAAGAGTCACTTTACTATTCTCACCCCACTGAGAGACCTTCAGGTGTTTAATTTCTTTTTCGAAGAGGTCTAGCCTACAACTTATGTAGCGCAAGATGCACAACTGTTTCACTATGCATGCACACCTAATCACCATCTTGAATTGTCCCCAAATTAGTCCTGCACTCTGAATCAAATCCACATTAATGTAAAGTATTCTGCAATGTACTTCAAATGGGGTTGTATGACAGAGACACACATGGCTGAACCATGCATGCCTTTACCATTCAGCCCCAAAAATGAATGTGTCTAAACAACGCATTTCTTTACCATGCATGCCTTTACTAAGCATGCTTATACAACGCAGTTTGGTGGTAGAGGTATATTTGGTAAAGGGACACCCCAACCCGTCCGCCCTAAATACTAAAATTCCGGCCCATGCCCTTTAAATCCGAAACCCACCTGAGTCCTAAAAACTATCCCACTCCTAGAATACTAAACTCTCCAGACTCCCCCTGCCCTGAGCCCTAAAAACCTCCCCTCGCCCCGGAAGCTCCAATTACCCCCCTACCCTGATTCCTAAAACTCTGCCCCTACCTTAAAACCTACCCTGACCCCAGTCCCCCGAGCCCTAAAACTGGCCCCTCCCTAAAATCTACCTCCCTCAGCGCCCTCCTAGCATTAAAACAGGTCCCTCCCTTGGAATCTACCCCCCAGCCACAGCCCAGCTGACCTCGCCACGTCCCCGTCCTTCCTGCAGGTCATCCCTTCTGGTTACTCACCCTGCCTGCTCAGTAATCTCGAACGCCAACTGCCTTAATGACGCATATGCATAGTTCAAGCATAAGCGTGGTTAAGGCAAGCATTGTTTAGCTTGTGGTGAAACGGAACACATGCTTGGAGATGGGGTGTAAAGGCAATTTCCCCTTCGAAGGGACACTCTAAATTCTTGGTCCTGAAGCGCAAGGGGCAGCAGTTGCCATGTTGCCCTAGTAGGGCAAATATCAGGCACTTTAAGCAATAGCAGGATGGGGAGTGGTCTGATAATGTCCTGTGCAGGTGTGTGATCTTAGTGGTCCATTGGCGTCTACCTCTATACACAGCCACAGGTCCAGTCTGGACCATGTGCCATGCAAGAACAAATATTATGTCCCTCTGCAAGTGTTGGATGAAAGGGGAATTCAATGTTCATGAGGTTCCTCCGTTCCATATTTTCTAGCAGGTATTTTGCTGCAAAGCGGTAAGGGTAACATTATGTGATCATTTGGTCAACTGCAGGATCCAACACAGTATTAAGGGCGATAGGATGTTGTGGGGGGTTGCATGTATTATCTGGGAGTAGGTCATCTTAAGCAATGTGTGGTCGCCATACCTGGGAACACAGACATTGGAAATCATGATTACCCTTGATTGCAACTGCCCGTACTGACTCTCCAACACTGTGGAGACCTCATATCGTTTTTTTTTCTAAAATCACTAAAATTCACAATGACTTCTCTAGCACATAAGAACCTTTTATTACACTATGATGTGCCTATCTGTCACCAGCCAGTGCTTTGGAAATTAAATGAATAATATATAAATATGTAGTTAAATAAAATGATTCCCCTGTTATACCAGTCTTACTCAACTTCAGTGATCTGAACTAACCTAAAGATGACACACTCTTAAATGAAAATAAAATACCAGATCAAGGAACCACTCAATGCTCAATTGTTTGCCTAGTATGAGACTTTCAACTCCCCTTAATAATCCAACTAAAGGCCAGAGTTACAGATCTTCCACGTCTGCAAGTGGAGATGAAAAAGATAAGGATCCCACAGGTAAGCCTTGCTAACTCTGGTTAAGTAAACCATCTAGTTATGTAATGCTGACTCATGATTAATTACATTTTTGAACTCCAAGGGTTGGTGTCAACATAAGTCATCTATACTAGCCTAATGACAATGCTGGAATCTTGATGCAACGCTTAACGTTAGGTAGACTACTCAACCAGGCAGCTGTTTGATGTTTTACAAAGAAAAGACTCCCAAAGTGGATTTTCTTTTCAGAATATAAAAAAAATCAATGTTCCTTTCATTTTGTGAGTTTTCTCCGAGTGTGTTGAAGGAGGGCGGGGACAGTGGTGTAACAAAACTTGAGGGAGCCCACCTGCAAAGTGCATGAAGGGGGCCCCCTACGACCACACTCAGGAGCTCTGCTGACAGGGTACTGGGCAGAAGGGCCCCCCTGGAGCAAGGCGCCCCCTCAGCGCAGAGGCTGTGGGGGCCTTTGTTATGCCCCTGGATTGGGACTGACTGTTTTTTTGTGTCAGATACCACCGTCACAGACAGGGAATAACTTAGCTGACAAGGTGTTTGAGGCCTGCCCTTAAAATATTGGTCTGCCAAAGCCTGATCGGCTATTTCCCGACATGAACAGTGCTTCAAGCAGGTTTTCTAGCTGTATGTCTTCCATTGAAAACACTCAGGGCCTCATTTATGAGCTACTGGCCCAATTGCACCACTGGAATGTCACTTGTTTACTTCCGGCGGCAAAATGTGCCACTGGCATATTTATAAGGCCACATAAAGCCATGTTACGTGGCTTTTCATGGTCTTATAAATATGTGCCCCTTTTACACAGAAAACTGCAGGGGTGTTCCATGGGTGTTGCTGGGGGTGTTCCCAGCAACATCCATGGCTTTTTGACACTGCCCCAGATTTATGAGAAATCGTAAGTCTGAGGCAGTGCCAAAAACGTACGCCTCCACAGGGGAGGAGTAATGGAGGCTCAACATGGAGAAATATCTTTATTTCTCCTTGTTTTTCCTCTTTCTATGTGGGCTGCATTTTGCAAAGAGCAAATAGCCTCTTGTGATGATTTTGATTTTGTGCAAGGAGATTTCCCTTCCTGCAAAAAAGTAATCATCCCCTCAACGCAAGCACCTTTGGACCATGGTGCACAGGTGCCTGCGTTGGCTCACGGCGGCCCATTGTGCACCAGCGCAGAGAAAAAGGACAGGAATGCACCATATCTAATAGATATGGCGCATTCCTCCCCTTTACTTTTGCCATAGGGCAGCACAGCAGCAAGGCCTGCTGTGCTGCTCCACAGCATAAAACCCATAAATGAAGCCCTTTATGCTTTTCCATCTCCAATGAGGTGAGAGGACCGAGATGAAGAGGTATGCCCTGCTACTGTCAACCTCTAAATGAAACTTTGAGTTTTTACTTGAAATGCAGGCATATGTCATAAGTGATGTTGCAATTTTACTATGCCTACACCAATCACGTAATTTTCCTTTATAAGACTAAGTTCACGATTAGGATGCCAGACAGACCAAAGTCCATCTGGCATCGCTCTGGACCTGGAACCGAACTACCTCCAGTCGTAGGTTCCAGCCTAGGACTTAGGATGCGACTAACCCTGTTTGGTCGCAATCCTATACTTTGCTACAATAGAATGCATTCCCAACAGAATGCATGCTTTCATAGCAAAATGCTAAGGTGCTGTTCATCCCTGCACCCTGAGGCAGGCACCTCAAGGTGCCTACCATCGGGTGCAGGGAGCAACAGGGGGGCGCCATATGTGCCCCCTAGGCTGTCATTCAGCAGCCTTGCACCCATGGGGACCCTGCTGGGGACCCCCAAAGCCTTTTTGTGCCAGAAAGGCCAGCACAAAAAGCTAGTGGGAAACTGCCATCGTAATCCCTTGGACGGAAAGAGACGGCCGTGGGATTACTGTGGGCCTTCCAAATGGCGGACGGGTTCTCCGAGCCCATGGTAAGCAATTCAATAGACTGATTTGGATTCCCTTCTGACCAAGCTCAGCAAAATGACTCGGTTGGAAGGGAATCCGAATCAGTGATTGCGATGTGGGCAAGAGGGCTCCGACCAATGGTTCGAGCCCTTCCTGCCCGCATCGTAATCACGCCCTTAAATTGGAACAGAAATATCTTGCAAAAACTCATATTCAGATTTGCGCATGTCAAGTCAGTTTCAGTAACTTTCAAGTTTCTTGGATGCAAGTGTGTAGCTTAGATATATTTCCCCTACTGACTGACTTGACAATACCTGGTGTAATTTCTGTAGTTTCCCCAAAAATATGAATAGTGCACAGGTAGTATGTGAGGACAACATTGAAGAAACCTCTCACAGATAGTATGAGAAGGATTCTTCTCATTAGAAAGTGTTTCATGTAATTACATTTTGTATTACATTTTTTAATAGATGGTGAATTTCTCTTATTGATTCCGATCATGATCTGTAACGGAACAGCAATGTCTAGTGAGACTAGAAGCTCAATGTCCATAGATAATGAATCGTTTGGCAATATCCTTGTATGTGTAATATGTAACTTAACATAATGTGCTAAAAGATGGATTACATTAAAAGATGTTTACAAAGCACCCTATGACCTGGGACGATAAGCTTTGAAAGCTAATCAGACATATTCTTCAGACAGAAGAAATTTCGGAATCCTGGAAGGGCTAAAAAATTCACCCTACACATAAAGGTAGAAGCTCTGCATAGCGGCCCAACTACTGGCTGAAACCCCTTCTAGATATCAAAGCAAAATATTTCTCAGGCTTACAGTCAGAAGATCTGAGCAGCTGGGCTGTGCGGCAAAGGATAATACCCCAGAACTGAACGGGCTTCTGGTAAAAGTAAGGGTGCCCTTCTAACCTGATGCCAATGCCCCTCCCTATACAGCAAGCCACCCAATCCCGTTTTCTTCTGTACAAGTGTTTAATCAATGTCAAGCTAGCTTTCCACCAGGTTTCAAGGAAGCTTCTCAGGGAAAAGCTATGCTCGCGGGGAATTCCAACAAAGTTACTGAGAGCCGTAGATCTCCTCTACAAAGATACATTGACACAAATAAAATTAGACGATGGAAGGTCTCTTTCCAGGAAAATCAAAACAACAGTGAGTTAAAAACAAGAGTGAGTGTTGGAGCCGTTGCTTTTCAACATATACATTTCAGATCTTGCATTAGCACTGGATGGGATAAATGCACACTTCCCACCCCAAATTAGCCGAGAAACAATTTTAAACCTTCTGTTTGTAGATGATCTGGTGATGATGAGAAAAACTGTAACAGGTTCACAGCGGTCGATCACTATTGTCAAGGAAGATTCCACATTAAATAAATCGGATGTCAACTTGGCAAAACTCAAATACCCGTCTTTGTGAAAGATTCAATAAACCAGCACATGGAAAATGAAGGGTGAATGTATCATCAAAGAATAGAAATATAAATATTAGGCATGTAATTAGACTCCAGAGGATCCTTATTGCAACAAAATAAAGCTTATGCCTTGCAAGCTGCTTTTATTGCCTCAAGTAAAACAATATAGGGCTCGAGCCTGGATCCAATTCTTCAAGTCATGAGGCCAAAGCTCACTGTAAAGATCCCATTTGGAAGTGAAATCATGCTGGGCATGGATGTGAGACTGCTGGAGGTACTAGCAGCAATAATGCATAAAACCATCTTCTATCTGCCACAGCTGGCCTCCTCGGCTCAGGTCCGCACTGACTTTGGCCTGCTCAAGTAGAAAGTGGAAGCAGTTCGTGATATTTTAGCTCTGGCACTAAATAAAAGCATCATTGCCCACAATCACTGGAAACCCTCTTAAGGCAGTGGGCTAATAAGCACTAGAGGAGCCTCAGTCCACGTCCATTGCGTCAGTGAAAGTCTCTAAAACCTGCACACATTGGAGTTATGGAGCAGGCATCTAAATTCCAGAGAATTTTAAGAATCATGAACATCAGCGCTAGACAGCAGAGCAGACTGCAGGCCAAGGGCACACTGGCCCAGGGCTCACGTGAATGGACAATCATAAACTCCTACAACATAATAGGGGAAACAGTTCTATCTGGGATCCAATTATTGGGGCACAGAAAAAGTAAGTTCATGGTGTTTCGGTTCGGGCATTGCAAATCCTTAACTTCACACCTAAGGGCCAACATTCACCCTAGAGGACTAATCTAGACGCTGCAAAAGAAAGACATAAACAATAACCACATCCTGTATTTGTGTCCTCTCGGCCTTAAACCCGCTAACACTGGCCTCACCATTAAAATACATAAATTAATTGCAATGTTTTTGTATCTGCTTTGTTCACAAGATAGGCACAGACAGTAGATGATTAAGTGAACTAAATAAAACAGGAGTTAACTTTTTACCCCCCCCCCCAACCCCCAAAAAAGAATTATTCTTGAACAGCTCGTGAAAAAATAATTCCTCATGTGTGCCCTAATATGACTTTAAAAAATATTTTCTTTTTTCATTCGATTTATCTTCATGCACAGCTTTATTGAACTAAAGCATGACAAATAATTTGCTATTTTACGGAAATATTAATTTAACGCCCATATCACAGATGGTGTATAATCATATTCAGTAAAGATTTTTTTTAAAAACATAAAAACAGGAACCTCAAACACCACATAAGAAAACGCAAAAATGTTCCCCTGGGATACCATTACTTAATCACATTACTACTGTAAAACTACTCGAGGTAAAGCACAACACCTCGTTCCCCAGTTTGTATAAAAGATGAGCTAAAGAGCATAAAAAGCAGAACTGTGCAACATTTTCCATTGGCTGTTAATTCACACATCTAATTGAATTAGGAAAACTGAGAACCGCCGAGAAGATTTCCTGGTAAGTGGGGTCACAATTTGCTTGGCATTCTTTTCCGTTCATGACGAACCACCCAAAAAAAGGCATAAAAGTCATCTATGTGATTATGCAGTGTTTGCTGACTGACCTAAATGATACCTCTGATAAACAGAAGTTGATCTCCCTGGTTAAAAAGGTAAAAAAGGAGGAAACAATAATTTGGCATTTATAACAAGATGTCAATTTCTCTTCCAACAATGTATTATAAAAATGGAAAATTAGGAATTCTAATTAGATATCTCATTAACTCAGCCTCACTCTGCTATGCTCATTTCTCAGTTGTGGAGTGAACTGACCACAGCCACTGACTTATTTCAGTAATTTATTTTATTTATTTATTTTTGCGATTTGGGTAAAGGGCAATAGAGTGCCTTACATAAGAACCCGATTATATTACAATTTTTTTTAGGCACAGGGAGATTAAATGATTTGCCAGCATCACAGTATGTTAGAACAAGACCATAACTCGCACCTGGCTACTCAATTCAAAGATCTGCAGCTCTGGCTCTTATACCGCATCTGCTCTGTTCACTTCTAAGATCTGTAACACCTGCTTGTGATAGTGCTAAGAAATGGCACACATTGTTTAGGAAGTGCTATACAAAAGTTGGTTATTATTGCAAAGATAGCCTTATGGCAGGAATATCACAGCTAAGTAAACCAATTACATAATGCTCTCACTCGGGAAAAGGTGTATTGAATACAGTCATATCTAGCGCTTGATTTGTAAAAGAGAGAGTGCTCGTACCCGAGTTCCCGCTCAGAAGCCCGTGCCTGGTGCGATTAAACATTGTCTCACTGAATACCAAGGCTGATTGTCTTAAATCCAACTCATGCCCCCTTAATCCACTACCAAACTCCCCCTGCCCCTTTATCTCACGCCTGCAGATTTCTACGTTTTGCCTTCCTCTTTCCAAACTCTGTGTTTTTTAATCTTTTCACTCAGAAAATTTCTGATGTGGGAAAATAAGTGACAGGCCACAGAAATAGCTGCTGGTGCCCCCCTCCTCCCCCCAGCAAACACCGGCTCAAGTTAAGCACTAATCATATCCATCAACACTTGCATTATGGCGCCTATGACTTAGAAGAAAAACTGATACCTATCTTGGATCGGGATCTAATAGACCAAGAGAGGGCATATGTACAAGCCCCTATAGCCATTAGAACGTCATCTATAGTGATGTGGTGGTGATTTCCCAGCACTGGTGCTCCAGCGGCAATCTAGAGGACTTCACAACAACATGAGAAAAAACAGGCCCTAAAACGAGCACCTGTATTTTGAGATTCACCTCTGCATGATGCCACATTGTGCAATGCATGCATGAAGCATAGCTGCAGGGCTTCACAGCATTTCCAAGGTTGTGATGAGCAGGACTACAGGTGTGCAAGGCATGTTGACATTTTTGTAAATCATGGCTGAAGTTGAGCAGAGTCTCTTTTTGTTGTTCAGAGCAGTGTTGATCATTTGCAGAGCATTAGTTGGGAATGCTATGATTACTTTTGGTAATCCCCATTACTCTTAGTCCTACTCGTCCTCGACCCAGTCACCACTCATGAGATATCCCACAAGACAGGAAACGCTTTTAGGCTCCACCCCCCCCTCCTGCCAGGTGCTATATTACTCCTAACCACTAGAAGCACATCCTGACACACCAAGCAACAAAGGCCTGGACATGGAGGAAGGGTGGGAAATATGACTGGGTCGAGGACGAGTAGGACTAAGAGTAATAGGGATTACCAAACGTAATCACAGCATTACCTCTACGTCCCTCGTCCTCGACCCTGTCATCTTTCATGACGCATACCAAAGCAACGCCCAACAAGGCCTTTGGAACACACAACACAGCAAACACAGACCAGACACAAAGGAGTGCAGCAAGTGAAAGTTTAATAAACACATAGACTCAGAGTGAGGGGGCAACCCCCACAGCTTGCAACACCCCACGACCAAAATTGGTCCGGTCAGATAGGGCACAATTCAGCCAGTAGTGCCTCACAAAAGTGGATTCGGAGGCCCAAGTCCCAGCCCGACAGATTTCATCAAGAGAAACACCATGAAAAGCAGCCAAAGAGGCAGACACGCCCGAGTGGAACGCGCTTGAACCCCAGCGGGACAAGGCAAACCAGCACCAAAGGTAAGCCAGAGAGATGACCGCTTTTATCCAGCGACCCAAAGTAAGCCGAGAGGCAGCCTTACCCCGGCCAGCAAAACCAAAGGTCACAAAGAGGGAGTCAGAGGAGCAAAACCCCGCAGATCTAGCCACATAAACAGAAAAGGCATGCTTTACATCCAAAGAATGAAGTAAGAGCTCAGAAGGAGAAGAAGGAGAAGGACACAAACAAGGAAGAACCAGTTCCTGAGAGGAATAAAAATGGAAGCAGACTTTGGGAAGAAAACCCAGATCCAAAGAGAGGACCACGGCGTCATCCAGAAACCGCAAAAACGGGGGAGAACAACGCAAGGCCGTAAGTTCTCCCAGCTGTCTCGCAGATGTAACAGCAACCAGAAACGCCACTTTGTAAGACAGGAACTTAAGTTCCACAGACTCCAAAGGCTCAAAAGGAGAGGACTGCAAAACACCCAACACCTAGGAGAGATCCCAAGGGGGCACCAGAGACTGGACAGAAGGAGAAGAGAGAGAGAAATTCCAAAAGAGGCGAGAAACCAACACGCCATCCGAAGGATGAAAAGAATCCGGATCCCAGAAGGCACGGATAGCAGACCATTTACCCGGCAAGGTAGACAAAGCAAAGCGCTTCTGAAAGCCATCCAGAAAAAACTGACGAACAGAAGACACAGGGCAAGAGGTAGGTGACAGAGCAAGGGAGGAGGAACACCACCCAGAAAAAGAAGTCAAGTGTTTGGAATAGGAAGCCAAAGTAAACAGCCTACGAGAGGCCTGCATCACAGATATAATGTGGTCGGGCAGACAACGGACCCCAAGAGACAACCGTTCAACCTCCAGTCCGCCAAGGTGAGAGGAACCAGAAGGAGGGAGACGGGGACCTCAGAGGAGAGGGGTAGCGGAGCAGGATCCAAGGAGGACCCACAGCCAGACCCAGCAACAGAGGAAACCAAGATCTCTGCGGCCAGCGCGGGAGAACAGCCACCACCTGAGCCCCCACCCGCTGAACCTTTAGCAAGAAGGCAGGAATCAGAGGAAAGGGGGGAAAGGCAAAAAGAAGCCAAGGAGGCCACGGGAGAGACAAGGCATCCGCCCCCCAAGCGCCCTGTTCCGGAGACCTGGAGAAGAACAGGGGAACGAGGGCATTGGACCGAGAGGCAAACAGGTCCAGAGCCTGAGTCCCAAACCTCCGGCAAAGCAACTGAAAAGTCCAGGGAGCCAGGCAGAGGGACAGAGACGAAGGGAACCTCCGACTCAAGGAATCTGCCACCATGTTGTCCACACCCCGAATTTGCTGAGCAGAGAGGGCCAGAAGATTGTGCTCCGCCCATTCCGAAATGTAGCAGGCCACCAGATTCAGGGAAGAACTGTGGGTCCCACCCTGGTGATTTATGTAGGCCACCGTCTCCGTATTGTCCGATCTCACGGGACATGGCAACCCCTCAGATGAATATGGAAGAAGCGAAGTGCCCGCTCCACGGCAGAGAGCTCCCGCCAATTGGACGACCTGCACAACTCCAACAGGAGCCAACGGGCCTGCACCGTCCAATGATCGAAAGTCGTACCCCAGCCGGACGCGCTGGCATCTGTGGTCAAAACCAGAGGTGGAGGCAGATGAATACACATCCCCTTGGAAAGGTGGGAAGAATCCAGCCACCATTGGAGAGCAGCTACAATATCCAGAGATACAGGGACAGGAACAGCATAGTCCAAGACAGGAAAGGGGACCCACCTCTGAACATGCCACAGCAGAGGACACAGATGAACCCTGGCTCAGTGGACGGTGAAAACAGACGCAGCCATGTGACCTTGAACCTCCAGCCACTGCAGGAGAGGAGCCGCAGCTTGGGACAACAACTTCCTAAACAATGACTTGAGACGAAGAATCCGGGAATCTGGCAGAAACACCTTGTCCAGCACCGAGTCGAACACGGCCCCAATGAAGGTTCTTCGGGTGGCAGGCTGTAGTGACCGGATATTTTGTCCAATTTCTGAGTGATGTTGACTTTAGTCTACTACCATCTTAGTATAGTGGATAGATCCCTATTTTCGACTTATTCTTAGGGTTAGTCTATTGACTCTGGCATAATAATATGTCTTTTCATCATATTCGGGCCTGAAGGCCTTTATTAGAGGGTAGATCCTTTATTCCTGATATTATATTACCTATTGGTAGGGCTTGCTTATGTATTTAGATAGAGCTATGCGTCTCTTTCATCTTTTTCTGGCCTACAAGGCCCAAACGAGAGAGACTCCATTTTCTTTCCTGCCTCGGCTGCTCGAGGCGCTTGTAGGTCAAGAGTGATGTTTTAGTTATGAGCTGTTGTTCACTGGAGAGGAACCGGTCAGAGCTGGCCCTTATAGGAGGAATGTAAGCAGAGCTTGGGTTTTAGACGAAACAACAGTTGGCCACTGTGGGAGCGTCGGAGGCTCCGAGCCTAGTACAGGAATCTGGTGGGCCGCAGGTTACTGTCTGGAAATTTCCATGAACGAGGAGCTCTTTACATTATCGAGGTGTGGAGAGGAGAGGCAAGCAGATGACAGTTAGCAGATGCAGTCGACAGTTGGAGTTTGGAGCAATCGAAGGCCGATGATCTTTTGGAGAGACTGAAGCTACATCGTGAGTCAGTCTGTTGGAGCAGTTGGAGATAGTTAACAATCAGAGTGAAGAAGTTAGTTGAATAGATGGTTTCCAGAGAGGTTGAAACTATATCATTAGATTGAAGTCTGGAGGTGAAGACAGTTCGTGGGAGAGAGGAAGTCAGTGCAAAGTAATCAGTGCAGAGCTGAGAAACAGAGAGGAAGACGAGAGAAGGGTTCCAGTGCTTTGAAGGAGCATAGCGGTGCTGACGTGTATCCGTGGGTGCAGAGTAGAATCTGAGATGAGCCAAGGCACAGACGAGAGAGGGACCCAGATGTCAGCTAGAACCGGACTCCGTAATTATAAGGTGAAGCCGGTCCTGCTATTATAGCATTCATGCATACTAATTCTTTCCTTTACTTTTCAGGCTATGCTCAGATTGTTAGGTAGTATTGTGACTTTATAATGTAATGTTTTCTTTGTCTATTATTGTGTAATAAAGGGACCCCAGTTTGTAACGAACACATACCTGAGTATTATTTCTATGATAAAGCTAACCTTTCTTTACAGCCAGGTGCTATGGTATAGAAGGATGGGCGATTCCCTTCCTACAGGTAACTGATGCGGGAGATTGATATGAGTTTTTTGTCAGGGAATAATTCTTAAGTGTAACAATTTGGCAGTTCTTGTGTGAGGGGATCGGATCTCCTAACTATCACATGAGGGATAACAATTTATATAAGATAGACTCCCAGTGAATATTAGGTATAAAGAAAATTCCCTAACAGAGAGAGAGAGAGAGAAGAAGGTATTAATAGGACAGTGAGATCGCTAAAGATAGGGCGTTAATGAGAGCACCAATTGAGATTGGTATGTAGTGAGATTGCTCAAGATAGGGTGTTAATGAGAGCACCGATTGGGGATGATGTGTAGTGAGATTGCTCAAGATAGGGCGTTAATGAGAGCACCAATTGAGATTGGTGTGTAGTGAGATCGCTCAAGATAGGGCGTTAATGAGAACACCAATTGTGGTTGGTGTGGTATAGTGAGCTGCTCTCCACCATGAGGAGGGTAGAATAGTCGGGGGCCAGATTGTCGCGGGGCTATAAGGTAAGATCATAGGATGGGACATGGAATTCCATAGTTATTAGTGATTATTCTTACTAACCCCTTAGATCTAGCAGTGTTTTTGATAATGTAAGCTTGTATATCGCGAGTGTCCCATTCCCGGGTAAGTATTCAGGAACCATTGTAAATAGGGCCCGGGAAGGGATGGTGTTACGTTTTGGCCGGGTTGGTTGTATCTAGGTGAGTGGGTGTTTCTTGGTCCGAGAATCTGGTCATTACACAGGCACAAGGCATTGAAGGCAACACTTCGGCAAGTTTATCAAGAACCCATGATCCCTGAGCGTGGTCATGGTCAAGAGAAGGTGGTGAGACATGCCCTCCAGAAATGGGGCCTGGACCATCCAGTCGTCCAGATAAGGGAACACGGGCACCCCCAGGAGATGGAGATGCGCCACCAAGGGAGCCACCACCTTAGTGAACACCAGGGGGGCGAACCGGAGATCAAAAGGAAGGACGCAGAATTGCCAGTGCTGACGCTCCAGGCAGAAGCGCAGGAAACTCTGATTCCCCACAGCCACCGGAACGTGAAGATAAGCGTCCTGGAGATCGATAGTGGAGAACACCCACCCGGACTGGATCAGTGGAATCACCTTTTGTGGAGTCTCCATCTTGAACAAGGACAATCGCATGCTTGCTGACCAAAAGATAAACACCCTCCAGCAAGGCCAGACGGCGGAAGGCATCCCGAGGAGTCGGAGTCACCACCTCCCCCGAGGGAGGGGGGGACAGGAACTCAATCCGGTAACCCCGAGACAAAACATCCAGCACCCAATTGTCAGAGGTCATCAATCACCAAGCAGGAAGAAACAGGCAAAGTCTCCCACCAACCACAGTTGGACTACCAGTGAGACCGACCTCCTGGACGGCATAGTCAGGAACGCTGCGGGCCAGACCCAGCACCCCGCTGGGATTTCTTTTGAAACTTCAGCTGAAAGGACCGGCCAGAGCCATGCAGACTCCTGAAGGAAGACTGCTGAAACCTGGAAGGCAGGCGGAATGACCTGGCACCGGAGAAAGAGGAACCCCCACGGGACGGAAGCTGACGAAAGGACAAGGAATGCTTGCGCTCCTTAAAGACCTTATGCAGCTTATCCTCAAGAGAGTCACCAAACAGACTGGTACCAGTGAAAGGCAACCTTAAAGCCATGGAACGTTGAGCCACGTCCGTCTTCCAATCCCGTAGCAACAGGTTCCCACGGGCAGCAATCGAGGAACCACAGGACATAGCAGAAGCCCTCACTGAATCAAAGGCGATGTCCAATAGGAATTCAGTTTGGCGCTCCGTGGTCTCCAGCAAGTCCGGACAGCTGCCACCCTCCTGCATCGTGAAAAACAGGGTCTTGAAATCAGACAACAAAGACTGGGCAACATAGGTCACATAAATTCCAGATCGAATAGCAAGGTGAGAGCCAGCATAAGATTTCTTTAAAGCTGAATCAATCTTTTTATCCACACCGTCCCTCGGGTTGTTATCATCCCCCATGGAAGGACTGGCCACAACAGAGTCCACCGGGACAGAATCAGGCAAGGAGTCCACCATATCCTGCAAAGGATAAAGGTTGGACATAAACCTGGGCATGGCGATGTGATCCGGGTCCTTCCATTCCTTCAGCAGGACATCCAACACAAAAAGGTGTACCGGTAGAGAAGAGGCAACAGGCTTCCTAAACTGCGGAAAGATCGAATCCTGAGAGGTGCTGGGGCAGAAGCATCAGGAAACCCCATATTCATCCGAACATGGGAAAGGATATCAGGCAAGAGATCCCTGGAAATGTACTTGCCCTGAAGCTCAGCAGCAGGGAGAGAAGACTCATCAGAATCATCAGAGGAGGAAATGTCTGAGTAAAAATCAGCAGCACCAGAATGACCAGCAACAGCCTTCTTGCTCGCCTTCAGATCAGACAGCGTCTCCAGGATAAGGCGTTTAATCCGATCATCATCCACCCTGGCACGCTTCACAGGAGCAGCTGAGTCTTCACTGGCCTCAGGGGAAGAGGAAGGCATAGGAGAAGAATGCTTCCTCTTGCGATGATGCTTGCCCATAATACACAAAAGAACAGCAGCAGCAGAAGAGCAGGAAAACACAACAAGAAACAAACAAGAAACTCCTGCCCATTACATATATAGAGGGAGAAAACAAACCAATCAGCCGTCCATGGAGGAAGGAACCGAATAGGCCAAAAATAAATTAAAACGACCAATCCCAACGCCGGAAAACTCCCAGGGAAGGGCAGGCACGAAAAACCAGAACCGGAAAAACGAACCCAGCAACGTTAATCCGATAATCAGCAGTGACAAACCAAGTCACTGGCCAATTGGAGGCCTTAGCGAATTGATGCTAGAGGTAGGGGCGTCACCCAAGGGGGACCAGCGGCCAAACAGCAAGCGTGGGTCACCAAGGCATCCCGCACAGAAATAGTGCCCATCGCAACGACAGGCACGCCAGAGCCCACCCAGGCGCCCGTCGAAAAGGCAGGGATGGAACGCCGCAGGGGGAGGAAACTGATCAAAGGGCGCCCAAGACACGGCCAAGCGCTAAGATAACAACCGCCATTACCCTCACTTCCGATCATCTGTGCAGCAGGACTGGCACATTCATGGTGAGACATGATTTTACTCACCAGAGATGCCCATGAGTCCCAGAAGCTGAAACCAGGAAGGTACCGGATTCCAGAGGAAACGGAGGACTCGAACCGGCCATCAGGCACGAAACCGGGCATTAAGAACAGGGGACCAAATGAGCCACGCAAGACAGGTCACCTGAGCCCAGGAGGAGACAGGGATGCCCAGCAGCCCACCTCCACAGCATCCCACGACTCCACTGGAGCCCCCCGAGCCCAGCAGAGGATGCAGCCACAGGACAAGTGAAGCAGGTAAGTGTGACCGGCACTCACCCAACCTTCTCCCATCAAGTAAACCACCGACAGCAAAAAAATAGGATGTGCTTCTAGTGGTTGGGAGTAATATAACACCTGGCAGGAGGGGGGTGGAGCCTAAAAGCGTTTCCTGTTTTGTTTCCTGTCTTGTGGGATACCTCATGAGTGAGGACTGGGTCGAGGACGAGGGACCTAGAGGTAATGAGTGGCAATGAATAGTGATATGGGGAGCAGACTGAAGGTGTGTAAAGCATGGCCCAAGCTGTAAGTAATTTGACTGAGTGTTGCTTTACATATCTTGGGGAGGGCTAGGAATGCTATGCTCTTACCAGGGTAAATACACACGAGGGACAAATTCATCAAGGTTTCGCCCTTGCACCACGGAAGGCGAAGCAGGCCAACACAAATATAAGAATGACATTGAGAGAGCGCAACTCAAGTAAAATGTAGAGGTGCACCATATTTACAAGCACGTTGCACCAGTCTAGTTAAAGGAACACATAAGAGTGTCGAATTTATAGAGTGCATACATATAAGAGTGTTTAATTAATACAGAGTGCATATATCAGTGTGAAAAGCTAATGTAGGAGTGTTTAGAGATGTTAGAATGATATTAAATTCCATGTTATGTGGCTGTTGCAGAGGAGAATGTAATGCTGTTAAACGTAGAAATGTGTAGGCCTCATGGCAGTTCACTGAGAAAGAATACGTGCCTTTACAATTTCACATGATATGGATTGTTGTTGTCATAATTCAAAGTATTATTGATCATAGAATTGAAAATATATGTTTTATAGAAGTGTTCCCTATAACCAGTTGTGTGTAATAAGTTATAATACTGTTTAGGCTGAGAAATAAAGGTTCATAGTGTGCACAGGCCCGTTTCATGTAATTCTAGTAGGCCTGAAGAGATAAGGTCGTTTCTTTTGATCTGCATGTGCTAGTTAGAATCAGGTTGTGTTAAGCATAAATCGTGGAGCATGCTCGAAGGTTTACGACTTAGGAGATAAGCTGGAGGCCGGAATTTGGGGCCCACTTCATGGGTGTCTGTTTGCAGGTGCGAGGGGGCTCCAATCAAGTGAGTGATGAATAGAGCTCTGTTCTGGGAGACAGGCACAGGCCTGGAGGAGGGTTCAGGAATTTCCTGGGGGGTACTGTCTTGCCGGAGAAGAGCCAGAGAAGCAAGGTCAACGTTAACAATGAGCCCAGAGGAGTATCAGCATGGAAAAAGCCAGAACCAACACCACGTGAGGGGTGTACGTGAGGGGCGTCTCTGAGGGGCGTTTTCTACTGTAATTGTGATTTTGTATTAGGGACAGCACCCCTGGGTGGAGGTAGAGCAGATGGCCTGAGGAACCTAAGAGAGCGGATGGGTAGGCAGATAGCGCATAACTGCGATGCACAGATTTACAACAAAGACTAAGGGAAAGTGAGTGATCTTCTTTGGAAGTCACCACGGCTGACACCTTTTTAGGTTAAGATTTTGCTAAGTAGGGATGTCACTTAGTCTAGTGTAGGGACAGTCTAATTTGGATTTTCCTTCCCTTTTGTAAATGTCGCACAAGTTACAACTTGTGTCCATTCTTGCAACTTTGATAATCTTTGAATTATTTTTGGTGATACTCTTCTGGAGCCTAAGAGCATTTAGAAAATTCATGTTTGTACTAATGCCAGTGTATCTTTTGAACCTTATATTGAGATGTTTGTATCTCCAGTTATCTTTGGCTTTATAATAAAACTTTTAAAACTTATTCGTAGTAAGTGATTCTTCAGAGTTGTGCAAGTCTTAAACTGATTAACCTAGTAGTGGATTGCTTTTTACTCTATGACAGGTAACAAAGGTTCAGTCGACCTGAGTTGGGATCTAGATCTATAGTGATCTGATAAGAGATCAAAAATCCCGCCGTAACAGTTGGTAGCAGATTAGGATGGTTACCTTCTAGAGGAAGGTGATCTAGACTAGGTTAAGATTACCCCGAGGCCCCTAGAGATTGAGAGATGAGCAGCAGAAGAATCGCCTGCCGAAAAAGGTGCTGACGGTGCGAGAGAAAAGCAGCAGGGTCGGACGAGAGTGAGTATAATAAGGGTCATGCGTTGTCAGATTGCGGTGTTTTGTGTTGTATCTGTATTGTAATGTCATGCGGAGTTGAATGCCTGTAGTGTGATTGAGGGAGGGTTGTGAGCGCGCGCAACCTGGTGAAAATCTTAAGTTTAGAGAAGAGCTTAAGTGGTTCGGGTGTATCGAACATCCAGAGTAATTGACCTTTGATACCGTGTCCCATAACATCCTTCTCAGCCGTTTGCAGGGAGTAGGAATTGGTGGCTTAGCATTATCATGGTTGGAGAGCTTTCGTTCCGGGAGATCACAATCTATCAGCTTGGGCCCCTATCGTTCCACCTCGAGGGCGCTCACGAAGGGGGTGCCACAAGGCTCATGCCTTAGCCCTACATTGTTTAATGTATATGTGGCCCCCCTTGCTGAGATTGTGCGGAAGTATGGGTTCACACCAGTTTCCTATGCTGATGACACCCAGCTCCTCTACCCTTTCAGCTCCCTTGGCCCTAAAGTCAAGGAGAACTTTGCTGAGGGTATGAGGGCAGTGTCACATTGGATGGCTGTAAATTGCCTCCAATGTAACGTGGGAAAAACAGAGGTTATGCTCTTTGGCAAGGCGAGTCTTCTCTGGTCCCCAGACTGGTGGCCATTAGATCTGGGCCCAGTACCCTCTTCAAAACCTCATGTTAAAAATCTAGGGGGGAAGTTGGACCAAAAACTGACCTTAAAGGAACACACCAATTACATCGCAGGGTTGTGTTTCCACCCCATCGGCCTTCTCAGACGTATCTTCCCGTATCTTCCTGCCACCTATAGGAAGACACTTGTACCGGCCCTGGTTACTAGCCGCCTGGACTACTGCAACGGCCTGCTGACTCTAGCGAATGCAAATGCAGTGGGTCGTTTGCAGGTAGTCCAGAACACAGCAGCGAGACTGGTCATGAGTGTACCGGCCAGGACTCCCTCTAAGCCCTTGTTGGAAGAGCTGCATTGGCTCCCGATGCGGCAGCGTATCAATTTTAAGATATGCTGTACGGTCCACAAGTGCTTATATGGGGTTAGCCCTAAATACCTATCACAATCTCTTGAATTGTATCAACCTAGCCGGTCACTCCGTTCAAGCAATCAAGCCCTATTAAAACCCCCTGTAACAAAAAAATCCATACAAGGAGACCGTGCATTCTCCTCGGTTGGTCCTGCCTTATGGAATAAACTTCCTACTGATGTAAGAATGACTACCAACCACCTGTCCTTCAGAAAGGCACTAAAAACCCTCCTTTTCCAAGAAGCATTTCGGTCCCTTTAATATTTTGTCTCAACATAACCTGCTGATCCTATGGCTGGCAAAGCGCGGAGATACCCTTACGGGATTGAATCCAGCGCGATATAAGAAATTAAGAAATTAAATAAATTGTCGACCATTGTAAAGGGGTCATGAGGTACCATTGATCGCCCGCAGGACCGTGATAGGGGGAACGCAAGAGGGAGTGTATGGGTAACGGACGCAGGTCGGAAGTTACTGTGTGTAAGTAACCTATCAGTCAAGGCGATTGTCTGGACGTTCACGGAATGACATTTTGTCAGTTAAGGTGACAATTACAGTTAGACTGTGGGCGTACAGTCAAGGAAAGTGATCGCTTGGTCGGAAGTAATCAATTTTCAGGGTATGAATGGGACGCATGCATGACCGGGAGACGAGCTGAGAGAGGAGGGGAACTTCTGCGAAGGGGAGACGAGTGACGTCAGAGAGAGCCGCGCTGTGATAGGCCGGTTGACGCGAACCGCGCTGTGATAGGCCGGTTGGTGTGAAGCCGCGCTGGGATAGGCCGGTTAGCGAGAGCCGCGCTGGGATTGGTGGATTGTCATCAGGAAGTAAACGAACGCAAGGAAATAGGGAAAAAATTGTAGATTTTGAACATGAAGTGTTTTAAATGCTTGAGAGCGATTTTTAAGAGAAAAAGGAGAGAAACTTATTACGGGGAAGAGGCCCCGCCAGAGGGTACACCAGCTCATTATATGGCTACGAATGTTGGGTTGCATACTATACTGTGGCTTGCTACTTAGAGTAAGATTACAGAAGGGAACGAGGAACTGACTTTTCCGAAATACGGAACGTTTAGATTAGAAGTGTTGCACCAGCTAAAAGCAGTTATGTCTTCATTGAGACCTTTGCCTAGACAGAACACAGTTTGAGGCCCTTAATGCGTTGATTAGGGCGGCGCACAACAAGAATCAGAACAGGCGTCAAGAAAGGGTAAGACGATCAGTAAGAGCAGTACAAGATGCCAAATGGGATGCGGAAACCAAGAAATGGAGGGTACAGACTATTGAAGTGGATAAGTTGTACCCAGTGAGAGAGGTTACAGGAGAAAAGAGAACCCCAGAGGAGGATGATGAGAGCGAGTCAGAGGATAGCCTAATAAGTAGGTTGTTGATAGATAGACCGCCTCCGTACAATAGAGAGATGGAAGGTATCGAGCTCCCAAGGGAAGATAGGTTTGGCATAGCGGAGAATAGACCACTCCCTATAACGGATTGGGTACCTACCAAAGGTGAGGAAACACCTCAACCTAGTCCTGTACAGAGGGTAGTCGGAAGGTTTGTGGTGCAGAAGGTGCCAGCAACGGAGTGTGTTGAGTCTCATGGATTGCCAGATGCTCTTCAAGTACCCGTTACCATAGGTCCTATAGTGTCGGTTTATAACCCAGAGAAAGTGCGAGAGGAGGAACAGGTACGGCTAGACAGAGAAAGAGCTGAAATGGAAAGAAGGAACAACATGACAAATGCCTGGAGGCAATTGCCAGGACCGAAAAAATGGAGCACCCCATTGGATTCAGCAGTGGATCCCATAACAGAACAGGGGGGTCAGAGAGGACCGATGGATCTGAGAGGACCACGGCCGAAAACCTTTAAGGAGTTGAGGGCTGACTTGAGGGAATGGGATGCTGCCACAGAAACACAGAGTAACCGGTCAAGAGAGGAAGCTGAATGGGGAAGTCGATGCAATGGGACATTGTCTCACTGCGGAGCTAGCGAAAGCGGTCAGGAGTGGGACGGTAAGAGTCAGGAGAGTAGAGGAGCTACCCGTCATATCCACGGTGGAAGTAGGCAGGAGCGAGAAGGTAGAAGTACAGAGTGTGGAGGGACGTCTCCTCTCATTCACAGTGAGGGAGACCGAAGGACGCAAGAGTACAGGGATAGCTTTAAGTGCACCCCCCCCGTGCACCTGGCGATAACGTACAGCATTGGAATTGCGGGAACATGGGGAGCCACGAGGTGTCTCACCATGCGTCAAGCGATCATGGGCAGGAGCGGGATCGCGGGAACATGGGGAGCCGCGAAGGGTCTTGCCATGCGTCGAGCGATCATGGACAGCAGGGGAATTGCGAAAGCATGGGGAATAATGGAGTGTCTTACCATGCACCTAGAGAAACCAGGCAGAATGGGAAATGTGGGACTATGGGGAGTAGAGAAGTGTTTCACTATACACCAAGAGAGGATAGAACCGCATGGGACCTGGAGAGATGGGAGCATGGGAGGACTCCCCATAACACGCCTGAGCCCAGATGTAGGACTCAGAGCTGTGATGGGAGAGACGTAAATGGGCTCTCTAGAGACAGAACACTGAAAGCTGTGATAAAGGCAAAAAGGCTCGATGTGACCAGTTTAAAATCTGACCTGGACGATATAATAGATGGTGCGTTGCCTTTAGAAAGGATTGCCATGTACGAGCAAGATGAGCTGCTGTTTATAGCAAAGGATATTACTCGAAAGGCAAGAGCAACTCACGAGAAATTGTCTGAACTGGCAGACAAGTATATGGTAGACTTGTCGAGAACAAAGGCATTACAGGGTAACCATAGGTTGCATTATTCAGATCAGGACCTGGATGAGAGGAGGACAACTGGATTAAAAAAACACATAAGGGAACTGATCACAGGAATAAGAGCATGGAGAGATCTGGATAAATGGGAAGAAAGGTGGTCCAAGAAAGGGACTGTCAGGCGGAGCGCGATTGTGATGTCCCCGGAGGGAGGGCCACTGCGGATGGAGGCATTCCCTTTGCGAGAAATAGCGAATGGGAGTTATGTACATGTGCTCTGGAGTAGGGGAGATTTGGCTGCGTTTACCAATTCATTTCCGAAGTTAAGAGAGAATCCTGTAGAATGGTACAAACAGGTAGAGAGGTTTGTCAAGATTTCAAAAGTACTGTGGATTGATTTGAACACTCTATTCGACATTGTGGTCCCAGGAGACTTGTGGATAGCATACAAAGTTAGTGTCGAATGGCCTACAGCAGAACCAGAAAGAGATGCTCGTACTAATGGACCGTCAGAAAGAGTAATGGAAAAATATGAAAGGGTGATGACATGGCTGAAAGAGAAGGTGCCACCGCAAGATATAGATTGGGTGAAAATAGACCGAACTAGACAGGAACCCAAGGAGACAGTCCATGAATTTTATGAGCGATTGCTGAAAATGTTCAAACAATACAGTGGATTAGATGTAATGGATCCCAAAGACATAGGACAGTTTGTATCGAAGTTCATTTTGGGGTTGAGACCTGATATTTGTTTGATGATTCAGCAACACTTAATTTGCTGGCAAAACAAACCATTGGATGAAAGTTTGAGATACGCAAGGTATTGCAGTGATGAAATAGATTCCAAAGCAAAGAAACTTAAGGAGAAGTTGATGATGGTTCAGATGCAGTCGGCTGGAAAGGGTGGACAGCAGCAACAGGGAACAGGGACGATGGGAAGGAGATCAAATAGTCAGAATAGGGACAACGAGGAAAATCCGAGACCTAGAATAGACTTTGCTACATTGAAAAAGACGACAAAGTGTCACCAGTGTCACCAGGTGGGACATTGGAAACGCGAGTGTCCCTATAACCCTAAAAACGGAGAACTGGAAGTAGAGGAGGAGGAAGTTCAGACCGTTCCAGTCCAAGGGGTAACAGTACCAAAGGGTAAGGTGGCCAAAGGGGGGACTTCGGTTCCTCGAGCTCAGTTCCCGCAACCACCAAAGATTACGACAGGGGGCAAGACCTATAGACAAATGCCTCTTTTAGTAGGAGGAGAAGAGTGTTACTACATTGATCCACTGACTGGACGGCGTGTGAGCAGAGAGGAGGACTGTACCCTCGGGGCAGTTCTAGAGGTGGACCAAAGAGGACCGTTTGTTGAGTCTGAGGTGGCGGGGTGTCCTACAACATTCTTAGTAGATACCGGAGCTACTCGATCAACTTTGAGATCAGCCGTGGTTCCGGATCTGCCAATGTCGGGGGAAACAATTCAAGTGGTAGGAGTCGCAAATAGGAGAATGACTAACCCTTTGACGGAACCAGTGCTAGTGAGAATAGGAAACTACAGCGATGAACATCAGTTTGTAGTATGTGATTCTAGCCCTGTGTGTCTGTTAGGAAGAGACTTATTGTGCAAACTAAATTGCACAATATACTGCACGCCTCAGGGAGTAGAGGTACAGACTAACGACGATGATGCCACCTTTAAAGTTGCAAATTCAAGAGTATGCATAGAACTGTATCCTACCCTGATGGTGGAAGATCTCCCTTGGGACTTAAGAGATACTGTGTCATCTGAAGTATGGGATTTCACTGGAGAAGAGATAGGATTGATTAAAGGAGTAGAACCAGTGAAAATCATGATAAAACCAAATGTTGAATATACAAGAACGCCTCAATACAAATTGACCCCGGAGACGATTGCAGGAATAAAACCCGTGATCGACTCCATGATTCAGCAGGGAATACTGAAGGAAATCGTGGGCAGTCCATGCAACTCCCCGATTATGGGTTTGCAGAAACCTAGCGGGAAATTTAGAATAGTACAGGATCTCCGAAGGGTTAATAACATAGTTGTTTCATGTTGTCCAGTGGTACCGAATCCATCAGTGATTTTGTTTCAGATACCATTCCAAGCTGAGTGGTTCACAGTGATAGATCTTTGCCAGGCTTTCTTTTCAATTCCATTAGATGAGGAGAGCCAGTTTCTTTTTGCATTTAAGCTGGAAAATCGTGTCCTAACATGGTGTTGTATCCCACAGGGGTATACAGAAAGCCCATCGATTTTCAACCAGCTACTGAAGAAAAATCTTGAAAGTCTAGTACTACCACAGAACTCGGTTCTAGTTCAGTACATAGACGACCTACTTGTTGCGTCAGGAACAGAAGAAGCTTGTAAGATAGACACCATCGCCTTGCTGAACCATTTAGCTGAAAATGGGCATAAGGTGTCTCCGAGCAAATTGCAGTACTGTCTGACAGAAGTACAGTACTTGGGTCACCGAATTGAAAAAGGAAAGCGGAAGGTGTCACCAGACAGGATAGAGGCGATCATGAAGATGAATTTGCCTACGACACAAAGAGAGGTCAGGATGTTCCTAGGAATGGTTGGTTATTGCCGACAGTGGATAGCTAACTTTTCCCTGAAAGCAAAACCCTTACAAAAACTGACGCACAAGGAGGTGAGTGATCCGGTACCATGGGACAAGGATTGTTTGATGTCGTTCCTACAGCTGAGAGAGGACTTGTGCCGTGCTCCACCTTTGGGAATGCCTGATTATGAAAAACCATTTTCACTTTACTGTTGCGAAAGAGAAGGTTGTGCTTTGTCAGTCCTAGCACAAATACATGGAAATGCCCGTAGACCAGTTGCATATTTTTCGGCTACTTTAGACCCAGTAGCCGCAGCGTTGCCCGGGTGTCTCAAATCCGTTGCTGTAACGGGTGTCAGCATTGAAAGGTGTGAAAGCATTGTGATGGGACATCAATTAGTGGTGTATGTACCTCATTATGTAGAACTGTTAATGACCAGGACCAAGACACAGCACTTGACCAATAATAGGCTCACGCGCTACGAGCAAGTTATTCTTGCTGCGGAGAACGTGACCCTTAAGAGGTGCTCTGTTTTGAATCCTGCCACTTTGATGCCACTCCCTAATGATATAGAAGACGAAGAATGTGAAGATCACGATTGCCTTGATGTGACTGAACTATGCACCAAGCCAAGACCAGATATTTCTGGATGAGCCGTTGACTGACCCTGATGCAATTTTCTTTGTTGATGCCTCATGTGTGAGAGACGATACTGGTCAGTTGAGAGCAGCTTATGCTGTTTGCACCATTACTGGAGTTGTGGAAGCCACTTGCCTGGAAGGAGTACACACCGCTCAGGTAGCCGAAATCATTGCATTGACACGTGCCTGTTTAGCAGGTAGCAAAATTCGAGTCACCATTTACACAGATAGCCAATATGGTTTCGGTGTGGTTCATGACTTTGGGCAATTGTGGTCTCAGAGAGGTTACATGACTTCTTCAGGTTCGCCTATTCGAAATGGGGAGTTTGTGCGACTATTGTTAGAAGCGTTACAAGGTCCGGCAGCAATTGCCATTGTTAAATGTGCAGCACACACCAAAGGTACAGATTTTGTGTCCCAAGGAAATCGTTATGCCGACGAGGTTGCTCGCTACTGTGCGGAGCAAGGATACTCTTTCATGGAAGTGGAAGTGGGTGGGACTCAGGAAAAGACAGAGTTAAACATGATGCTAGAAACAGTTGATACATGGGATGATTTAAAAGACATGCAAGAGAACGCATCAGATTTTAAGAAAAAGACATGGGAAACTACAGGTTGTGTAAAAAGTGAAATGGATTTGTGGATTTCAGCAGATGGAAGGGCAGTATTACCAAATGAATTAGTGAGTCCAATGGCACGACAGATACATGGTCCAGTACATTTAGGAAGAGATGCCATGCTGCGGGTATTTAGGCAGACTTGGTATAACCCAAAGTTCAGAGTTGCCGCAGAAGCAGTGTGTCAAAGGTGTGTAACATGTCAGCAATTGAACGTAGGGAAAAGGACACCAGTTACATTGCGTCACATTGGGAGGTCTGGTGGGCCTTTCAACCGAATGCAATTAGACTTTATTGAAATGCCAAAAAGCAACCGCCTCAGGTATGTTCTGGTGGTTGTATGCATATTTTCCAGATGGGTCGAGGCATACCCTACAAGCAGGTGCGATACACTCACACTAGCAAAGTTGTTGCTTAGAGAGTTAATACCACGCTTCGGGGTGCCGACCTCTTTGGAATCAGACAGAGGGACACATTTCAACAGTGAAGTTGTGAAGATGCTTTGCTCTGCATTAAGTATTGATCAGAAGTTGCACTGTAGCTATCGACCAGAGGCTTCGGGGATCGTGGAGCAGATAAATGGAACTATAAAATCCCGAATGGCCAAAGTGTGTTCATCGACGTCCTTAAGCTGGCCTGAGCCCTGCCCTTGGTACTCATAAGTATGCGTAGCACACCAGACAGGAGAACAGGCCTCTCCCCACACGAGGTTCTAATGAGGAGGGCAATGAGACTTCCATCTGTTCCAACTACAGCTTTGTTGAATATCACAGATGATCTGATCCTGGATTATTGCAAGGGACTTTCTGATGTCATTCATTCTGTGTCTCTTCAGGTGCAGGCTGCTGAAATTCCATCTTCCAGAGACCTATGTCACGACCTGTGCCCTGGTGACTGGGTGCTGGTGAAGAAGCACGTCCGGAAGAACTGCCTAGACGTGCACTGGAAGGGGCCCTGCCAGATAATTCTGACAACGAATACTGCCGTGAAGTGTGGAGGGCTGCCAAATTGGATTCACGCCTCCCATACTCGAAGAGTTCCAGCACCCCTGGAAGAAACAGCTCCTCTCACTGATGAAAATCCAGCTGTGGACGGCGAACCACTAGAGGGGATCAGTCAAGCTGTGCGGGTGTCGGAGGAAGCTGGGAGTGCTTCAGATCAAGCGGAAGAAAGACAGGACGACAGTGAAACTGAAGTTGCCACAGAAGGAGAAAGTTGCTGTGAATACGGCTCAGACACTGATCAAGTCAAAAGTGATCAAGAACCGAGTGTGAGGACAAGAAATAGGAGAACAAGGCGTGGAGAAGCTAGTTGGCCTGAAAGGAAGAAGAGGCTGAGCTTGAAGCCAACTCCAGAGAGAACTCTTGCTCCTATATCTGAAGACTCAGATCTGGACGAAGGTGCACAGAATCAAGAACAGGAGGGTCCAAGAAGATCAAGGAGGGTGCGAGTGCCCTGCAGAAGATACGCCACTCCTGAGTGGACCTACCTAGCAGCAGATGTCCAGTGCACGGAGATCCGGGAGGGTGAGGGAAGTGACAGTGACCAGTACTGACCCAATCATAACATTAGAAGTTGTGTTGTTGGTACCTGGAATTGAGATCGGAGGGTTGCTGACACTCACTGTCCCCAATCCTCCTTATCTGAGCAGAATAAGAGAACTGGTTTTAAACAGAGTAGAATTTCCGACTTTTGGTCCAACGATGCCAGCACTCGAGGAGATCATTCTTTGCTTAGAAATTTTAGAATAAGTGATTAGAGCCGCTGGAACACGCATGATTACAGACTGCTAAAGAGTTTGTAAATAAACAGATTGAGAGATAACCTAGCGCCAAGTGGAAGAAGAAGAAATTTAGGGACTTTTCCATTTAGTGGACGGAGAAGGGCTAGGGTTGTCTGTTGCTATAATTCAAAAGACTGATCTTGCAAAAGGGATTATCAGCTTCCAGGTGTGGTTCCAAAAGACCGAATAAGCAAAGAAAACACTGTTGAAGGAGCAAAGAAAAGCGACTTTGTGCTGTGGCAGAAAATAGAACTACACTGTCTTGAGATCATGGAGGCCGGCAACCCGAACCGCAAGGCAAAATGCATAGTAGGCACACTTTTAGTGGGAGTAATTTTTCTTATAGTTTTAGTAGTTACTGTATCATATATAGTGGGACATGAAAATGAAGAGAAGCCAACAAAAGAAGCAAAAGTTGTAGTGACACCGAAACCTACTACTGCTGGTCAAAGGGGGGACAATACAGAGAAAGATAAAGCTTTGCTAGCAGCAGAAACTCGTAGGTTGCACGTCGATGAATCACAAGGAAATTTCAAATCAAATGCATATGCTAAATTACTTTATGAATACATTGATGCTATGGATGCAAAGGACTGTTATGTCTGCATGCAATTGCCAGCCTCTGTAGACGAAGGTATTAGGTACCATCATCTTCCATTGACTTATGGAATCACATGTAGTTTGTTGCTTAGTATATTTTATGGACGCGATAGCTTTGAGTATTATTTTTCAAACTTTGACGCTGTTTTACCAGAGGTCCCGGCCTACAAGCACATGAACAAGTGGGATTATTATAAGAGTGAAGATCGATTAAGGACATTTTTCATTCCTTGGAGAACGCTGGATACTTCATATGCCCGAAGAAATAATTTGACTTGTAAAGTGTCAGAAAGTGAGAAAAAGTTTATAAGGCAGGTGGATGATCGATATAGGAGGCAGAAGATCCTAAAGGCTTTGGGCCAAAGGAAAACAGATTGGACCGAGGAGGAAAAGTCACACAAAAGGAAGGGTAGTAATGGTCCAACAGCTTTAGATCGAGTGCAAAGAGGGAAACTATGTATATACAGGGGTAAAACCTACTATGAGAATGTGTTCGTGGGAGAAGTAAGTTGTGAACATGCTTTCCAAATAGAATACTATACAAAGGATTTCTTGAAGGGAATGCAGGTGATCCCAAATGTATATTTTGTGTGTGGAAGAAATGCATACGTGAAACTACCCGATAATTGGTACGGATCATGTTATTTACAATTGTCTTCCCCAAAATATATCATGCTAAGGATCTAGAAATCATAGAGGGAGGAACTCAAGCCAGAGGGAGAAGGGATGTAAGCAATGATGAGGTAATTGGAGACGTATTTGGTGCTATGTTCCCTCTTTTAGGGATAATACTGAATGATGTCAAGATTAGGAGATTGGCAACAGTTGTAGATAGGTTGTCCGCCAGTACTGCTAGATCACTTATGCTGGTGGAGGGAGAGATGCAATCGATAAGGGCAAGGGTTCTCCAGAACCGACTTGCTCTAGACGTTCAAAGAGGGAGGAGTCTGTAAGGCTTTGAAGGTCCAGGAATGTTGCATTTACATTCCAGACAATTCAAAACCTCTTGAAAAATATATACAGAACATCACTGAAATCCATCACGAGATTGAGGATCTGACACAGGTGAATGTGTGGGAAAAAGTGGGTCATGGAATGAGTAAAGTTGGAGGTTGGTTTGCCAACCTAGGGAAGGGTTTCATTTGGTACATACTGAAACCTATCATCATAATAGTGATTTGTGTAATCACATTGTGGGGGTTGGTGCGGCTGTATCAATGGTATAGATCAAATAGGTTGCAAAGATCCATGAGAGAGCAGGAGCAGAGGTTAGCTGCGATGCAGGATAACCAGTACAGGAGTCTGAGGGCTCTAGAGATGATGAAGCGAGGGAGCACTGCAACGAGTTCTGTTTGATTCAATTCATACCCTCAGGGATGGTGTTGTGATGGTGATGACCTCTAAAGGTCATCAAAGGGGGGAACTGAGAGTGCGCAAATCAAGTAAAATGTAGAGGTGCACCATATTTACAAGCATGTTGCACCAGTCTAGTTAAAGGAACACATAAGAGTGTCGAATTTATAGAGTGCATACATATAAGAGTGTTTAATTAATACAGAGTGCATATATCAGTGTGAAAAGCTAATGTAGGAGTGTTTAGAGATGTTAGAATGATATTAAATTCCATGTTATGTGGCTGTTGCAGAGGAGAATGTAATGCTGTTAAACGTAGAAATGTGTAGGCCTCATGGCAGTTCACTGAGAAAGAATACGTGCCTTTACAATTTCACATGATATGGATTATTGTTGTCATAATTCAAAGTATTATTATTTTTTATTTATTTATTTATTTATTTAGGAAGTTTTCTATAGCGCTGTCAAGACCCGGAGGTAGCAGAGCGCTTTACAGTAATAGAATGACAAAAATCTGTATAAACATATGCATAACATAAACATAAACATGAACATAACATATGTAAGGTATAAGCATTCAAAGATTGACATTATAAGCGGAACATGGGTGAGTTGCCAAGCTTCTTTGGATATGGAATTCACTGTAGTCACATAGTTCAGTGGTTGCTTGCTGACCGCGGTTATCCGCAGCCAAGGGAGCGGATCAGGAACAGGGATTTGAGTTGCCTTTTGAATTCCACAAAAGAAGGAATAGTTCTGATGTGCGGGGGGATGGAGTTCTCGATTTTGGGGGCGTTTTCAGTGAAGGAGCAGTCCGCTGTTCTTTTCTTTCTGGTTTTGGGTAGGATGAGCAGGAAGGAGTTAGAGCTTCTCAGATTCCTGGCTTGGCCTGCTTTTTTGAGTTTATTTGCCAGGTATTCGGGTTTGCCGGTATGGAGGGTTTTGTGTGTTAGGCAGGCCGTTCTGAAGTTACTACGCATTTCTACTGGGAGCCATTTGAGTTCCTTGAGTGCTGAGGAGATGTGATCTGATTTTTTGATGCCGGTAATCCTTCTAGCTGCAGCATGTAGTGTTGTTTTGATCGGTGCCAAGTTTGATTTCGGGATGCCTGTTAGGATTGCGTTCCCATAGTCTAGCCTTGACAGTACCAGAGATTGAGTGGCCAGTTTGAGATCCTTGTTAGGAATGTAGGGTTTGATCTTGTTCAACAGTCTGAGGGTAAAGAAAGCACCTTTGGCTGCATTCTTGATGTGTTTTACCATGTTTAGTTTGGGGTCTATGATGATTTAACAGAGTCAGCTAGAGTAAGATTTCCTTTAAGCGCATCGATAGCTTTTAGCCATTCGGTGATTTGCGGGTTGTCTTCCTTGTTCGAGATGAGGAGTGTCTCAGTTTTGTCTGGATTCAGTTTCAAGTGATTGTTTGTCAGCCATTGTTGAACATCTTTCAGGACAGCATTTAGTCTATGTATGTCAGTGAGAGAGGAAGTTTCCAGATATATTTGTGTATCGTCCGCGTAGAGGTGAAAGCGGATGTTGGCTTTTCTGAGTAGCTTGGAGAGTGGTTCCATATAGATGTTAAAGAGCTGGGGCGAGAGCACCGAACCTTGGGGGACGCCCTTATTGACCTGTTGGATTTCGGAGGCGAAATTCTTGATTTTTATTATTTGTGTTCGGTTGTGTATGAATGAGGAGAACCATTTGAGAACTACTTTGCCGGGCCTGCTCTTTCTTGAAGAGCCTTGGTGAGGAGTTTGTGATCCACCGTATCGAATGCTGCAGAAAGGTCAAGGAGAATGAGGAGGCAGCATTTGTCTGAATCTAGAGATCCGTGGATATCGTCTATGATATTCAGCATCGCTGTTTCTGTGCTGCATCCTTGTCTGAAGCCAGACTGGAGGGGGTCTAGGAGATTGATGTTGTCCAGATGGTGAGTCAGTTGCAGGAGTACACATCGTTCCAATGTTTTGGCTAGTAGAGGGAGGTTAAATATTGGTCTGAAGTTGTTCAGGTCTGTTGAGTCAAGACCTGGTTTTTTCAGCAGGGGGGTAACTTGCCCAATTTTTAGGCAGTCAGGTACCACTCCTTTTTTTAGGGAGCTGTTTATGATTTTGCCCCATATAGGTGCAAGGGAGTGTTTCATTTTCATGATTAGTGAGGGAGGAATGAGGTCAGAGATATGAGCTGATGGTTTGGAGGACGAGATCAGCGAGATTATCTCTGCATCTGGGATGGGGCGGAAGCTAAGCCAGGGGGTGCTCAGAGAGCCGGGAGAGAGAGCCTGAGGAGCAGCTGAACTGGTCTTCTTGGGGTGTGAATTGTTGGGGTCAAGTGAAAGTTCAATTTTTGTGATCTTTTCGTTGAAGATAAGATTATTGATCATAGAATTGAAAATATACGTTTTATAGAAGTGTTCCCTATAACCAGCTGTGTGTAATAAGTTAGAATACTGTTTAGGCTGAGAAATAAAGGTTCATAGTGTGCACAGGCCCGTTTCATGTAATTCTAGTAGGCCTGAAGAGATAAGGTCGTTTCTTTTGATCTGCATGTGCTAGTTAGAATCAGGTCATGTTAAGCATAAATCGTGGACCATGCTCGAAGGTTTACGACTTAGGAGATAAGCTGGAGGCCGGAATTTGGGGCCCACTTCATGGGTGTCTGTTTGCAGGTGCGAGGGGGCTCCAATCAAGTGAGTGATGAATAGAGCTCTGTTCTGGGAGACAGGCACAGGCCTGGAGGAGGGTTCAGGAATTTCCTGGGGGGGTACCGTCTTGCCGGAGAAGAGCCTGAGAAGCAAGGTCAACGCTAACAATGAGCCCAGAGGAGTATCAGCATGGAAAAAGTCAGAACCGACACCACGTGAGGGGTTTACGTGAGGGGCGTCTCTGAGGGGCGTTTTCTACTGTAATTGTGATTTTGTATTAGGGACAGCACCCCTGGGTGGAGGTAGAGCAGATGGCCTGAGGAACCTAAGAGAGCGGATGGGTAGGCAGATAGCGCATAACTGCGATGCACAGATTTACAACAAAGACTAAGGGAAAGTGAGTGATCTTCTTTGGAAGTCACCACGGCTGACACCTTTTTAGGTTAAGATTTTGCTAAGTAGGGATGTCACTTAGTCTAGTGTAGGGACACTCTAATTTGGATTTTCCTTCCCTTTTGTAAATGTCGCACAAGTTACAACTTGTGTCCATTCTTGCAACTTTGATAATCTTTGAATTATTTTTGGTGATACTCTTCTGGCGCCTAAGAGCATTAAGAAAATTCATGTTTGTACTAATGCCAGTGTATCTTTTGAACCTTATATTGAGATGTTTGTATCTCCAGTTATCTTTGGCTTTATAATAAAACTTTTAAAACTTATTCGTAGTAAGTGATTCTTCAGAGTTGTGCAAGTCTTAAACTGATTAACCTAGTAGTTGATTGCTTTTTACTCTATGACAGGTAACAAAGGTTCAGTCGACCTGAGTTGGGATCTAGATCTATAGTGATCTGATAAGAGATAAAAAATCCCGCCGTAACAACATTTATAAAGCTTTGTAAGGCCACCTTGCATGACCCTGCGTGGCTTGGTAAATTTGTAGTAATGCAACGCAGCGCAACTCATTGCCTTGTATTACTCTGCCCTGGGAAGTCATTCTATGGGTGTAATTTGGGTGTTCCCACTCAACCATTTATGGATTCTGCAGCACACTTAAAAAGAGGAAAATGCCTCTGAGGATTGCTTTTCTGCAGGAAGTTGCCCCTTCCTGCAAAAAAGCAATCCAGTCTGCAACACTGGCATCCTTGCACCTGCAATGGTGCAAAGACAGGACAGGAATGTGCCATATAATATTAAATATGGTGCATTCCTACCCTCTCCCTTTCCCACCGTGCAAAGAGCTGGCTTGCTGTGTTGGGTTGCATGAAAATATAAATCTTGCCCCCAGTGTCATGAAGAACGACAGCATGTGAGAGCATCAAGTGATGGTGCAGAGTAATGGCTAGAGTGTCTGGTTGGCTATGTGAGACGATGCGGAAGTGTTACTGAGCACACCTGAGGTTGTCTAATGCACGTGCTGAGAGTGAAGGTGAGTCGTCATGTGAAAGACCTGGGTTAAAAACATTGTTCAGCATCCTAATCTTGAGGACACTAGAATAGTATCACAGAATTGTACTACTCTAAAATCACTAAGGGTAACGGGAGCTCATAAAACAAAGGTGGCACGAGATTGTGCCTTCATTTCTAACGCTAAAAACGAACATGGGGAGGGGAAGATGATCTTGTTGCAAGGGAAACCCCCTTTGTGTCTTCTTTTCCAGAATACGCCAAAGAAACAGCCCAAGCAATAAAGCCATGCCTGGGATTCATCCCTCTATGATCCTGGCCATAATGAAGAATATATCAAATAAAAAAAACCTTTTACCTCATGAGCAAAACGATGTCATGTGTTCCCGGATTACTACATTGAATATGAAACGGCGAGACCATCAGGTTTGTGAGTTGCTATTTTAATGTATTGAAATGCGTCCTTTAGTTCCTTGGAGCATTATTAAGGCCTGAGAACATTCGGGATTACCGGCGGGACCAAGGAACAAAAAGTCGTCAAGGTAGTGCATTACATTTCGGAAACCCGTTTTCTTAGTGAACACCCATTGTAGGAAAGTACTGAATTGCTCAAAATAAGCACATGATATAGAGCATCCCATTGGCATACACCTATCCATGTAAAATGACCCCTGGAACCCGAATCCCAAAAGACGCTGATCGTCTGGGTGTACCGGGAGCAACCGGAACGCTGACTCGATATCTGATTTCGCCATCAACGTCCCGGGCCCCAGGCGATTCAAGATGGCTACTGCCTCATCAAACGATGCGTATCGCACCGAACAAACTTCTGGATCAATTGCGTCGTTCACCGAAAGGCCGTGAGGAGCAGACAGATTGTGGATCAAACGAAACTCACCTGGGTCCTTCTTGGGGACCACCCCTAACGGAGAACAAACAAAATCCGGTACCGGGGGTACACTAAAGGGGCCGGCGACCCGTCCCCGGCTAACCTCTTTCTGAATTTTCTCTTGCACCACAGATGTATGTTGTAAAACAGAAAGTTGATTTTTGCAAATCCCTACACCCTGAAAGACCCCCACCGGGATGCGGAAACCATGTGTAAAACCGTTCCGCAGCACCCCGGCAGAAGTACGATCCGGGTATTCACTGAGCCAGGGAATCATTGCCAAGGTATCAATTGGGGTTGGTAACGGCGCCCCTCGGACTAGTTTAGACCTGTTTGGCGCCTCCCTTACCCCCATTCTCACCCGTTCTGGCTCTGCACGATGACTCAGGATGGGACGACCCACACGTACTACACTCATGTTTGAATTTGCACGATCCCGGAGGTCTGGTACATTTCCCTTTGTTGAAATTAAAGCAGAAACCCTTCCTCCCTGTATTGCCTGCGGGCCTCGACTGATCGTCGGTGCTCGTACTTGGTCGAAAGGGCGTCCCCACATTTTGGCGGGAGTAATCTACAATATTGCTCCCAACCAATGGCATTTTTAACATTCCTGATTCTTTCATTTTATCCCATGTTACAGAATCGTAACAATCCCAAGTCAAACCCTTGTTATGTTCCTTTTCTTTCCTGAACAGATTGTCATAACAAAACCAATGGTTACCTTGATACGCTGTCGAGTAACCCATAATTCGTGATTGATAAATGGGAAATTCAGAAAGCAACTCGGGCCTACGTTCCCCCAAAATCGATGTAAAAATACCCCACGCATTGCCCCAGTTGCCAATATTCTCATTTACCTTAAAGGCGGCCATTTTTGCGCGCCAAACACTCGGATGCATGAGGTCCTTCTGACTTTTAACATGCTCCACCTCATAATGATCAACAAGCAAGGAGAAAATATTCACGTACTCCCCAGCCCAGATCTTTTCCTTTATAGCTAAAGGCACATGTTGTCCCAATCTCTCTCTACGAGAGGGTGCTGACTCGTCCCTTGCAATCGGCAATGGCCGCTTACCTGCACCGGACGCAGCTTCGGCCGCTTGCGGCTTGTCTATTCCCGCCAACGGCGCAGTCACTTTAGCTGCATCTCTCTTCTCACGAAGCCCTTTTATCAGCGCCTGTGCCTCGGCAGCCGTGGCGCCATCACTACTATCCCCCAACCAAGCTGCTAGCTGTGCTGCCAGCTCGGGGGGCATGTCTTCTTTGGGTGTCGGGGTGACGACAACGGGGATTGGATTCCCCTCCATTGGTACTGGGGTCGGCGCCTCGAGCGGTGCAGAGGGGACCGGGACATCTCCACCGGCTGGAACTCTTCTCGGCCTCTTAGGTCTCCCTCCAGCCGGCGCAGGGCCCGCACCCTCCTCCCCGTCTCGCTCCGCCAACCGTTTCTTTATGTCGGACACCTCTTTGCAAAGGGCCCGCACCATCTGGTCGGTCGTCATTCTCTTTGCAACTTTCTTTGGCATCTCTCCGACGAAGTATCTAGAAGACAAAGAAAAAGATCAAAACGCTCAAAATTGGCTCTTCGTTCTGTCCCGAGCTCACGGGTAGCGAGGAGGTGCAGCTTCGGAGCACAAGAACAAGAGGACGTCTTCTGGTCTTGCGTCTCTTTTTATCCGTCTTCAGGGCGGGCGAGAACCCGCCCCTGCCTGCCCCTGGGGCGGGGCTGGCTACGTCGGTGTCTAGGCCAGCCCACTCTAGGGCGGGAAAAAGCGCGCCCCGGCTACGCCGCTTCGGGCATACCAGCCGAGACGCGCCTCCCGCCCAAAAATGGCTTCCCGGGGGGATCGAGGCACTCCGCCATACGTTCGGGGGGACCGAGTGGTCGCCCCTTTCCAAAAGTCATTTGTGAGAGACTATAGATAATATAAAGCTCGTCTATATTCATAAAAGCCTTGCGATTTCCGAGCTGGGATTAAATATAGTTCACTAAACTGTTTGGCCCGGAAAAGAGCAGTGGCGGCCGGCACGACTCACAGGTGGTAGGGTTGGAGTGAGGGGGTGAGGACAGGCATGGGGGGATGAGGGCGGATGTAGGCTGGGGCGAGGTTTAACAATGTAAAAGAAAAATATATATATATTACACACTGTAGTGTTGGCTTTCTAGTTGTTTCACATATGTCATCATTTGGAATGTTATCACAGATTGGAATGTTATGTTCTGATGCTAGTGTCAGTTAGGAGCTGAGGATTGAGCTGACTTCTATACCATTTTCTCGTATTATTGATGGAGATAGTCAACGGTGACTCGTATTATTGACGGAGATAGTCAACGGTGACTACCTTATTTATTTTAATTTCTTATTTTCTTGTTCTCACATGTGTTCTCCATTTGGTACATTGGATTTTATGAGCTATGCATAGTACAAATGATTATTTGGTATATTCTTTTCTGCTTCTTCAATGTTTTTTTTCTGGTATACAGAATATTTTAAAGTAAATAGTTCTGTTTTTCTTATGAGTGGATCTATATTCTCTACATTTTACCGGGTTATTAATTGATTGCTGACGTCAGTTTTAAAGGTTCAGTGCACTAAACCGTATTTTATTGATTATATATGAGCTCTATCATTTTCTCCTTTGCGCAAAGGTTTTCAAGACTTTTTATGTGCGTAGACGTACGTTACATGAATTGTCATTATTCATTTATTACTTAAAAGTTTTTAGTGTCACATGCACGTAGTTCTGTTATTTCATTACTATGCCAGTTTTTCGCCTGTTATTAATTATTCTTTTTGGCAATTTTTTTTCAGGGTTATATGCATGTGATATTGTTGAGAGATTATTATGCAGTTTTTCACTATCTATTATTTTTTCTGGATACTTTTCCTCAGTGTTATATGCGAGTAGCTCTGTTTTATGTATATTATGCCAGTTTATAACTGTTTTTACAAGTTTCATTCAGAATTAATAATTCTTGCTGGCAATCTTTCTTCTGTTCATGCTCTTGTTGGATGTTAATGTTGACCTTTCTTCCTATGATTCTGGGATTTCGAATTGTTTTCATGTAAGAGCATTTTTCTTATTTTAACTTTCTCATATTTGTGCTTTACTTGGTTCTACCTTTCACTACTCGGTTCATTGTTTCACAATTTCGCCAGTCTGGCCAATTGGTGTGTTTGCTGATTCCGTGAATTTTGTGTTCGGTGGCCATCATTTTCTTCTTTTCCTTTAGGGAGAAGATGTGTTGTCTTTTGTATTTCCATTCTATTTTTCTCCGTTTCTTTCTTGGTTTCTGTTCATTCTTCTTAGTTCTAATCTTGTTTGATTTTCTCTGTTGATTCTTCTTGCTTCTAATCTTGCTTGATATTTCTTTGTTGATTCTTCTTGGTTTTGATCTTGCTTGATTTTTCACCTCTTAGATGTTACTGTAATTTTTCTTTTCTTATAATTCACCTTCTCTTTTTCTTCATTGTTACTTAATTATCTTCTTCTCCTATTTCTACTTACCTCCTTTCTGTATCATATTATTATGTGTAATTGCTCTTTAACATCTTAGTTTTTGATTGCAATTGTTAAATGTGTAAAAGGGGAAGATGTGTAGTGTTGGCTTTCTAGTTGTTTCACATATGTCATCATTTGGAATGTTATCACAGATTGGAATGTTATGTTCTGATGCTAGTGTCAGTTAGGAGCTGAGGATTGAGCTGACTGGTGACAGCTCCAGAGTGGGGATTTACTAGGGGAATTACCTCAGGATTATTTTACTATCTTATCCTGTATGTGAACTTCCACCTCATGTCAACTTGATTAATAAATACATCTTTCTACAAGAACCTATGTGACCTGATCTTCGTTTAACATCACTACACACACGTTGCCGTCAGCTCCGGTCCTGAGTCCATGAATCTTGATCCTGCTCTCCTCATGGGACAGAAAGCCAGGAACAGCCAGGCTCCCCTGACCAATCACAATGCTGCAATGCAGCGTTGTGATAGGTAAGCACCCAGGCTCCCCTTACCAATCACAATGTTGCATTGTAGAGTTGTGATTGGTTTTGAGCATCCTGGTTCGATGCTCAACCAGGGAATGGGGGCCTAGGCTTGTTCTCCATGCAGGCTGTAATGCAGCCTGAAAGGAGAATGGGGAAAGTGTGCAGGACTGGTTTGGGCAGCACATTAGGGCCGACCAAACATTGATTGCTCTGTGAGCAGAGCAGAGCAGCCCCTCCCACCCACCCACCTGCAAAGCAAACATAAAATGATAATAACTTAAAGTTATTATCATTTTACATTTCTTTTCATTTCGGCTGCTCGAAAGCAGTGGGGCGACAATCCTCCACCTTAGAGGAGGAGTGGGGCGACAATCCTCCACCTTAGAGGAGGAGCCAAAAAGAGAAAGTCTGAGTTGAAAGGTCATTACAAGTACAGATTAAAATTGTGGAGGAATCTTATTGGCCCAAGGGCAAAGATAGGAATGATCATACGCTATCAAGACAAAATATTTTCAAGAGAGTTCTCTCCCAAACATTGTGAACCCAATGTAGATAAGACTAAGATGAAGTGGGAGAGTGGATGATAGTATACACCTGAATTGAAAGCTTCATTAATTCAATACACTCTCTCCAACTTTTCATCCTCTCCCTTACGATTCTCTTCACCCATTCCTTATCTCTAGTGGCAATTCTCCCGGGTATGGTGGGTATGGTAAACAGATATGGTCAACCCATAAACCCATTCTAAGTGACTCCACCTCAAAATAAATAGATCTGATCCTGGACACTTCCCTACAGCCATATTGTGTGTTTTGCTAAAATTCATCTCCAGATTGAGACCACCCATGTATGATCCAAATGTATCAATCTGGTTTTTGAGGCTAGCAGGTGTCCAAGCACTCAAAACTGCATCAACGGCGTACAGAAAAGCTGCCACAGTTTGGTTATTAATGTTTGGGAGATCATATCTGTGGAACATTAGATAGTCAGTTATTTTGTTGATATACAGGTGAGCACACAATCCTGCCTCATACCTTGTTCAAGGATTAAGAAGTTTGTACATTCTCCTCCCGGGCCAAATTGAATGGATTAATTAAGGTCTTGATGGAGTGTACTGAGAAAATTAATCAAATCCTGGTCCACCCTAAATCCCTTAGTATAGCCAAAAAGAAAGATCGATTACCACGGACGAAGGCAGAGATAAGGTCCATGAATATAAGGTATAAGACCTCACTCTTTAGATACAATTTATTTCCAGATTAACAAAACAAGAATAAGGCTCACCTCTATAGTTCCTCAACCTTCTCTGATCCAGTACTGAACAGAAGTAGTAACACATCGAACTGCTGTCCAGGCCATAATTCCCCTCAAGCGGAGTGGGAGCGACCCCATACCATCTGGTATATCACTCCCCCTCCGCTGCAGCACCACCAGTGACTCTGCCTTCCTGCTGCCGCCTCCTGTCTGCTGATTCGTGCCTGCTGCCCCCGTGCCTGACGCTCTCCCTTCTGCCGTGTGCCTGCGCCCCTGCCCTCTCTTATCTTTGTACCCTGTCTGTGCCTGTGCCCCTTCCCTTCTTTCTTGTACCCCGTGTGCCTGTGCCCCCACCCTTCTTTTTTGTACCCTGTGTGCCTGTGCCCCTGCCCTTTATTTTTGGGACTGCTTCGTGCCCTTTTTCCGCTGAGTTTTCCAGCCGCTGCCCCCCCCTGCGGCCACGCCCCCTGTGCCAATTCACTGCCCGCATTCCCGCCTCCAGCCTCCTAGCTGGTCCTCCCTCCCCTCCTCCCCTTAAATGGCGTCCGCTGCATGGTAGAGAGAGCGACACCTGACCCTATGGTAGGTCGCTCCCCCTCTGCTGCAGCACCACCAGTGACTCTGCCTTCCTGCTGCCGCCTCCTGCCTGCTGACTCGTGCCTGCTGCCCCCATGCCTGATGCTCTCCCCTCTGCCATCTGCCTGCACCCCTGCCCTCTCTTATCTTTGTACCCTGTATGTGCCTGTGCCCCTTCCCTCTCTTATCTTTGTACCCTGTCTGTGCCTGTGCCCCTTCCCTTCTTTCTTGTACCCAGTGTGCCTGTGCCCCCACCCTTCTTTTTTGTACCCTGTGCCCCTGCCCTTTATTCTTTGGACTGCTTTGTGCCCTTTTCCCGCTGAGTTTTCCCGCCGTTGCCCCCCCTGCGGCCCCGCCACCGTGCCCACTTACTGCCCGCATTCCCGCCTCCTAGCTGGTCCTCCCTCCCCTCCTCCCCGTAAATGGCGTCTGCTGCACGGTAGAGAGAGAGACCTCTGACCTTCTGGTAGGGCGCTCCCCCTCCGCTGCAGCACCACCAGTGACTCTGCCTTCCTGCTGCCGCCTCCTGCCTGCTGACTCGTGCCTGCTGCCCCCATGCCTGACGCTCTCCCCTCTGCTTTGTGCCTGCGTCCCTGCCCTGACTTATCTTTCTACCCTGTGTGTGCCTGTGCCCCTTCCCTTCTTTCTTGTACCCCGTGTGCCTGTGCCCCACACCCTTCTTTTTTGTACCCAGTGTGCCTGTGCCCCTGCCCTTTATTTTTGGGACTGCTTCGTGCCCTTTTCCTGCTGAGTTTTCCCGCTGCTACCCGCCCTGCGGCCCCGCCCCTTGCCCATTCGCTGCCCGCATTCCTGCCTCCTAGCTGGTCCTCCCTCCCATCCTCCCCTTAAATGGCGCCCGCTGTGCGGCCCCGCCTAAGGCAAGCCCGTCTGTGCCCATCCGCGCCTGGACCGTACCCAGGGCCAGAACCCCTGGCCCTCATAACACCCGCAACGCACGCCACCGCTATGATGCCAGCACCCTCATCGCACTCAACCATGGACAAATGGTTACAGCCAACTGCTACAAGGCCACCTTCAAGCGCACCCACGTCCCCTTCACCTGCCAGAACTGCAACTTCTCTTGCATCAACAACGCCGAGACCACCACAGCAGCGGAACCCAACCAACTACAATGCATCCTGCTCAACACCCGCTCCGCACGCAAGCACGCCATTGAGCTCTGGGACCTACTCAACACCACTTCACCAGACGTCGCCTTCCTGACCGAGACCTAGATGAACGATGCCTCCATCCCAGACATCGCAGTGGCCGTCCCCAACGGATACAAGATCTTGTGCAGAGACCGCACCAATGGAGCCGGGGGAGGCATAAGCCATAATCCACAAGAACACCATCAAAGTCTCCACAAACACCGACGACACCCTTGCCACCACCGAACACATGCACTTCAGGATCCACACCGACCCCAAGACCACCCTCAGAGGCACCCTCATCTACAGACCACCAGGCCCACGTCTCCAATTCTGCAACTCCATCACCGACGTCATCAGCATGCCCACCCTGACCTCCTCCAACTACACCCTGCTCGGCGACCTGAACTACCACTTGGAAAACAATAACAACAGCAATTCCTCCACCCTGATTGACAACCTCGCCACCCTCGGACTAAGACAGATCGTCACTAAGCTTGACGCCATCTTCACCGCCCCCACGTTGCCTTCAGTCACACTTCCGAGCTCACCAGGACTGACCACCACTGCGTCCACTTCACCTTCCAGAAACCCGTCTCCCACCACCGCACTCTACAGATCCCCCGCAGACGCTGGGGAAAAGTCACCAAGGAACGACTTGAAACACACCTCGCACTCCACCAACCGACCAGCCCCACCGACCACGAGGAGGGGGCCCACACCCTCATACTCTGGATGGAGGACTGCACCAACACCGCAGCACGCATGAAACAAACCACCGACAGAGACACCAGCCAGAGTGCCAGCTGGTTCACCCCGGAGCTCCTAGCCTCCAAGCGCACCTGCCGGAAACTGGAGAACATCTGGCTCAACGACAGAACACCCGCCAACCGCACAGCCCACAAAGACGCCATCCGCAAACCTCACCACCTCATCAGGACCACCAAAAAAGCCTCATTCAAAGACCGCTTCGACAACAACGCACACAACAGCAAAGAGCTATTCAACATCGTGAAAGACCTCTCCACTCCCAGCTTCTGCACGAACAACATTCCGCCATCACAAACCCTGTGTGACACCCTCGCTGCCTTCTTCCACCGCAAGATCACCGACATCCACAACAGCTTCACCCCCCGGACGCACCCCACGTACCCCGCCATGACAAACACCCCGAGCCCCACCGACCATGACCCCCTGAACACCTGGCCCAACGTGAGCACCGAAGACATAACTATGACCATGAGCACCATCCGCTCAGGCTCCCTGTCTGACCTGCTCCTCCACCACATCGCCAATAAAGCCGTCAGCATCATCGCACCCCACCTACGTAACACCTACGAAGAGCTGGAAACACGCCGAGATCAACGCCCTCCTGAAGAAACCCAAGGCTGACCCAAGCGACCTCAAGAACTTCCGGCCCATCTCCCTGCTTCCGCTCCCTGCGAAAGTCAATGAAAAGATCATCCACCCCCAGCTCTCCCACTACCTAGAAGACAACAGCATCCTGGACCCCTCCCAGTCAGGCTTCCACAGCAACTACAGCACCGAGACCGCCCTCATCGCCGCCACAGATGACATCAGAATCCTACTCGACAATGGCGAGACAGAGGTCCTCATCCTCCTGGACCTCTCTCTCAATCCTGGTTGGTCCATTTACCACCACAGTATATATGTATTGTTGGTGTTATATGTTAATGTGTCTAGGTCCATATGTAATTGTTCCTCCTAAATATATTTTTACAATTGCTTGACTTACCCCGATTTAGGATAAATAGTTGGAGGCACCTCTCTTTTTTTGCATTATACATCAACTAAATCACCATATTTCATAGATTCAACAAATAGTTTATTCATTAACAATGATAAATAAGAATTAACCATGTGTCTCAACACAGATTTGGTATCAATGGTCATCCACTTAAGGAGGAGCCTGTTGTACTCTGAAATACTACCTATAGGACTTGTGTTATGGGGTAATGGCTCTAGTTTCAGAATTCTAAACATCAGAGTATTGGGGTTGTGGTCACTAGCACAGTTCTCTTATGATCCCCTGACTCGATAATTATGAGCAGTGTAAGAGAAATAAAAATATTACTAATGAAACTACCTCTACCCTACCGAACAAAAGACACAGATTTGGTTTCCTTCATCCCCAGCAGCTTCAATAAAGTTAACTAAATCATGATCAAGTAGCTTTCTGTAAAAGGATTTCCCTTTAGTATCTGTATCCCCCTGGGGAATATTTTCATCCCTCAGTGCAAAGGGATTGTGCCGCATAGGACACAAGCCAAGGTTCCCCCTAAATAATTCAAAACAATTTTGTACTGAAGAGCAACTTGGAAGTCAGTGTCAATGCTGCCTTTTTTCTCCATCCAAATAACCCTTTTTTTAAATGTATTAACAGTATCACAGTGCACAACCCAGACCATCTGAATTCCCAGATGTAAAAACTTAATTTGGAATATCTTGGGAAATAAGGTGGCAGTCAACAATATAGCGAACCCTTCCTTAAGCCTACCAGGTTGAGAGGGAATGGCTTGCAAGCATAAGCTGAGAAAGCCGTCCTATGCGATATCGTTCAATGTTTAAGTTCCTTGAAACATATTTATATCAATCGGTTCAATATAATCAGGCCAAACCCAATTAGAAACTTTAGCAGAATAGCAGCACCTTTCCAGCATACTAATTATAAAACAGAGGGCTATGTACCCAATCCCTCCGATGGTTGGAGCTCTACTGGGTCCAAAAAATGTGGCCCCTCTATTTATGACACTATTGGTAGCTTATCATTAGTCCAGTGTTAATCAAGCTCTATTAGTCCTAACAATGGTACAAAACAATGATGTGACACTAAAGTCTTGAGGTGCTCCCCCCTCTCTCTAGACAAGGAGTCACCCATTGCGGACTGGGGTTAGGATTACTGGTTTATAGAAAAAAAACCTTAATGGTACAACCCCAATATTTGGCTCATGCCGCAGGCTAAGCCTGATATGGAATAAAATATTGTTTATCAGGGAAGGACACCCGCAATTAATAATCACACAATCCACTTAGAAACCCTTCTTAGCAGATCCAATCCAGCCCACTCGCATTACGAAAATAATATCCTTCCAATTCCCTATGTTAAAATTGGAATATCTAGTGAGCCATTGACAGACTTTATGTTTCAGTTGATCAGTTGACATTGTGGGGCTCAGTGGAGGAACATTACAAAAAATTATAACAAAAGGGCAAACATCGTGTGGCAAATCATTAGCCACAAAAGCAGTTCTCCCTCTTCCTTCCTTGATGGTATTCTCTGATTGACCCCTGTATCTTCCCCTGGTTGGAAGAAAAGATCTACCTGAGCAGCTTTAGGCCGAGGCAGAGGCACTGCCAAAGCAACAGTATCTGCGGCAAATACAACACTGGATGATTGTGAGTAATTGGTGCACCTCTGCACTCATAGTCCCCCCTCCTCCCCTGATTGAGGTAAATAATTTCACCACTTTTCTACTGCATTTATGTCCTTCATCAATGGGATGATACATGACCCAAGGAAGGATCTCCGTTCATCCGAAGCCCCAGTCCAAGTTCAAGTTCCGAGTGGATATCCCATTGGCACCTGGAGAATTTCTCACTAATGACTGGGTAGCATTCATAAGATGGAAAACACCACATTGCAGCTTAAATTCCTCATGCCTCACTTTCTTCTGCCTCTTGGCTGGAGGCCAAATTTCTGAAGTTAGATTATGCTTAATTGTCGTATTGGATTTATGTCAGTACAAGAATTCACCTTTGTGAGGTAATGTCAGTACAAGAATTCACCGCAAATCCAGAAGGGCCTACTGGTGACTGATGATGAGGGTGACTAGAGGGAACCCTTGGGCCTAAACTGGGTCAGTGGGCTGCTGATAAATTAACTGTGTCCAATGACAATAGCCTCTCTGCCAGGTCAATTTCCTTGATAATAACCACTACACCTCTGCAAAGAATAGAATTCAGTATGCTGCTGTGTGTGTCCAAGTACTTCTCAGAGCAGGTGCCTTTCTTTTTACCAATATTAAGGTCAGATGGGCGATGATTCAGTCCGAGGCAAGATCTCTATTTCAATGAACACTCCCAGACTTAAAAACTTGAAGAGTGAGTTGGGAACTCATTCAAGGAGAACACCTACACTCTCATACGTAGCACAACAAGTATCCTAATCTCAAGTCAACACACCACAAAGCAAACCTTTAACAAAATAGACAAATACATTTGCATCCTGGTACCTGGAGTGGTGGCTTAGCAAGGTCTCGATCATCCACGGACGGGTGCAGACAGGTCTGCTCTTGGCCTGGATTTGAACCCTGCATGCACCAGGATGCTTGCCACAGTAGACTGAGGCTTGCTTTATGCGCCAGATGACACTGAGGCGACAAGCTCAAGAGTAAAGTAATGTGCTCTCTTTAAAAATGAGCTGTAATTGGCACACACCTAATTTGAACATTGCATTCACTTAAAAGTCCCTAGTATATGGCATATGAAATGCAACTAGTGGGCTGCAGTACTTCATAGGTCACCCACTACTGTAGATCTGTAAAGCAAATAAACCTTGCACAAAACCTGCCTCCTTTCTTGGTCCCCCCAAACAGCTTGCCACCAAAAATAGTGGAAGGGCTTCTGCCCCAGAACTGGTTTAGAGTGACAACAAGGCTGGTTTTGCACATTATCAAAGCCATATCTTTGGGTTTGCCCGTGGAGCTCTTGCTAAAGAAGAAATGTCTTACCATCTTGGATTTGGTTTGAGAGGGGCACTAGGGTATAGTTTAAAGTAAAACAGACATGATGTGTTATAAATGTGGGTAGAGTCATCTCTGGGAACTCTAACCACATTGGCTAGGATATGCTCGGTGGTTGCACCCTCCCACAGTGTGGCACTAGACACAAATGCGGCATCCCAGCACACTCATCATGACACTCCTAGATCTTAGAGAAATGAGAAGAAGAACTGCTTAGCTATTTGAAAAATCTGAGGGAAGACAGAACCTACTTGAATTGAATAGCCATGGATTTAAAACTCTGTACCGCCCACGAGATTGCGGAGTTTGACAATTCTGCGTTCTGCGTACAACGCAGAGTTACTGATAAACTGCACAACGGAGCAGAGTTTTATTTTGTTAGTGCACTCAAAATTTCCTTTTGTGTGCATGGGAGTGACTTTCCATGCACTCGCCATCACCCACGAGATTTAAGAGCTGTTCGGAAGCACCACAAGATATGCTAACCGGCCGCATGCTCCAGTGAGATTTTGCGGTTGCCAACACGTCATTGGGGCATGCCAGAGACTTCTGACAGATGGTTTTTGACGTACGTAATCCTGAACATGTAAAATCTGCCACAGCTGCAATCTGGAGAAGATTCTATCACAGAGATGCATCAAAACAGACTGCAAGTGCCTTATAGTCTCCAACTTCCTGTTTCTGTTTACCTCCTGCTTTATTCCTCTCCTGGTCACTTTTTATTGGGATTTTGTACTGGAAGGATCACTCTCCCTGCCTGCTACATATATACCATTGGATTAAAGTACATTTTATTTGATGTTCCACAAGTAAGTTGAAAGACTGGTATACAACGGTGCTGTTTGTTTGACTGGGGGCATGCACCTGGATTTAATTGCACTTTTAATTAATTCTCAAAATTTATAGTGGTGGGTTGCCTGCAGTTTCAGTATGGCCCTAATTATTTTTTTGCATGTCATTTTTCTTCCTATATAAAGGAAAAATGTTGCACAGTTCACCACATTTTCTCCATGATATTTAATACATTTGCATTATTGATTTAATTCACCAAGTGGCCTTGACTGCCACTGCCTTTCAGTCAATAGGCCTAGTGCTAGTCATTGTCAAATGAAACCACTATTTTTGTGGTGTCTGTTGAATTTAAACATAATTTAGGCCATGGATGGCATTTGATTAAAATACAAAATGTGTTTTTTGTGGTATTACTTTTCCCCCCTGCAAACAGTATATAGGTGGGGTAACACCTTTGGAGGATGTGTGTTGGTGTAAAATTTTTATCCCTGTTGATTTTCATTTTTGGCTTTGCTGAATGAATGCTGTTTTCTCTGTGTTACCACTGTCTCTGTTGTTTGGCTGGTGTGTGTGTGTGTGTGTGTGTTTGCCATAGGCCACCATTTTCCTTTGTTCCCCATGCCTTAACCATTCGGCTGTCAGGCTTTTTGCATAGGCAGCCAGTCCGCTTTCCCCTAAGGCCTGCATATGTTTTTGTTGTGGTTATGCCTTCTTACTGGTTATTGGTGTTGTGACCATGTGGCTGATGGCCATTTTGAGAAGGCAGCCAGTGTGCTTTGTGCTTTTGCCATAGGCCTGCATGTCTTCTTTGTTGGGGCCGTGCCTTCTTGCTGCTTGTTGTTGCTACCATGTGGTCGGTGGCCATTTTGTGAAGCCAGACAGTGTGCTTTTTCCATACACCTGCATGTGCTCTTTGTTTTCCAGTCCTCCTTCTTCTTATTGTGACCATGTGACATTTTGCGCAGGCAGTCAGTGTTATATTGCCATGGAATTGCATGTGTTTTGCTTTTTGTGGCCATGCCTCCTTGTTTGTTATTGTTTTGCATTTCATTTTTTTTCTTTTAAAAACGAAAAATGTTGCACAGTTCATTTTTTTAAATACAGTTGCAATATAGATGTAATTCACTGTGTGGCCCAGTCTGCCAAGGGCCATCCAGTCAGTAGGCCTAATGCTAGTCATGTGTGTATTAAACAACTGTTTCTGTGGTGTCTGTTGAATTTAAAGATCATGCATGTCATGGATGGCATTGGATTAAAATACAAAATGTGTTTTTTGGGAATTATTTTTTCTTTCTCCTGCAAACAGTGTATAGGTGAGTTAATGATTTTGGGGGAAGTGCAATGCTGTAATTCTTTTTAGCCCTGTTATTTTCATTTTTGGCATTACCTAATTAATGCTGTATTCTCTGTTATACCAATGCTCCTTAATCTGGCCGGTGTGTGTGTGTTTCCCATAGGCCACCATTTGTCTTTGTTCCCCATGCCATGTGGCCAGGGGCCATTTTGTTGTGCCATTGTCCATAGACCTGAATGTGTTTTATTTGTTTTCCAGGCCTCCTGCTTCTTGTTGTGACCATCGTGACTATTTTGCGTAGCCAACCATTGTGCTTTCTCCTTAAACCTGCATGTTTTCTTTGTTGGGGCCATTGTTGTAGTTTTTGTTGTGAGCATGTGGCTGGTGGCCATTTTACGTAGGCAGCCAGTGTACTTTTGCCATAGGCCTGCATGTCTTCTTTGTTGTGGCCATGAATTCTTGCTGGTTGTTGTTGTTCTGACTATGCTACATTTTGAGAATCCAGCCAGTAGGCTTTTGCCAAAGGTCTGCATATCTTCTCTTTGTTCCCAATGACTTCTTTCCCAGTGTTGTTGTTGTTGACAACAATGTGTGTGGCACTGCAGCTATTTTGTGCATCCAGCTAGTGTGGGCCTTTTCCAAACGCTTACATGGATGGTTGAGAAATGAGATGGCAGTATAATAAATTATATATGGGTGAGACAAATGTCACTTTTTAAATATTTATATATTTTTACATTTTGATTTTTTTACTTTGAAGTTGTTTTGTTTTTTATTTCATTTTTAAAATATTTTCAGACCCATAAATTTCTCAGATAAAAAACCTGTTCCTGCTGCACCGGTCTCCAGGGAGCAATTTGGGAGCAGCACCCCCACATCAGCAGACCAACCGCAACCTAGACCCAAGCCCATCTCTGTCACGGAGGCAGCCAGTCTAATCACGGCAACACCGAGAAGCAGTGAAGTTGAAATTGACTTATCCCTTTTGTAAAGTAGTACCCAATCATTGCAGGAAACTCAGACAAGTGGACAACAACAACAGTTGCAACCAACAACAGTAGTTCCTCCTAAAGTAGGAGATTGAGCTTCATGTTGAGGAAGTAGAGGAAGCCACTCTTTCAGAAGATCCATCTTCTTCTCCAAGCCCCCCTTCTCTGACCTAGACACCACTTGGATCCTGCCTCACTTTGAGAGTGCGACACACTACAAGAGGCTAAAGAAAAGGAAGATTCCTGAAAACCTTAGACTTATGAATGTATGAGCCGGTCATCAAGGATGTTAGGCCCCAGTGGAGACCAATGTTACTCCAACCCAAACTGCTGTGAAGGATGTGGCACTACAGGCACCACCCCCACCACTGCCAGCTGCGGTATTTGCAAAGTCGTGTCAGCCACCCACATCCACAGCCACCGTTTTAGAAGTAGGCACTACCGAGAGGCAAACGTCAATACACCCACCTTCTGCCAGTTCAGAGGACATTAGCAGTGTCACCAGCATCAGAAGGTGGACCTCCCCAGTTTGGGACTTCTTTACAGTTAGCAAGAAAGAGGCGAACATTACCATTTCCTCCATTTGCAGAGCAAGTGTTAGTCGGGGTAAGGTTGGGACAAACTATGGTACCGGGAGCCAAACAACCTATTTGAGAAAATATTGCACAATCCAGTGAAAGGCGCACCTTAGTGGCCAAAAAACATCAAATGGTGTTCGTAGAAGGGTGAAAGGCTGAGCAGAGAATCCGTTCCGATCATGGTAGAAGGTGAAGAAGAGGAAGACATTCTCATTATGCAAAGCAGCCCTGTCCTCTGCAGTGCAGTGGTTTGCCCGCATCAGCAACATCGGAATGGCATAAGACTTAGGTTGAGATACCAAGCAAGTGAGTACAGCGACTGCCCTGCTGAAACGTAAACTGAACCTACCACTGTCTGCTCTCAAGAAGTCACTTGCATTAGTGGCACCAGAAATTAAAAAATTCCAGGATATTATTCTTGCCATGTTCAGGCAGTACAAACGGTACCACCCAATTGCATGTTTGTACAATGCAGAGCTGGCTAAAATTCGGGCCCTGGACCTCCTCCCTTTTTCTTTCATGGAAGGGTTGGATTTTATAGAATTGGCAAGAGTCATTTGCCCAGAAAGGAAGGTTCTAAACAGGTCCTATTTCACCAGAGTTGCTGTTCCAGCGCTAAATCATGATGTGCTGGGAACTGATTAGACAAAAATTGCAGCAGAGTGCTGTTCAAACTAGCCACCTGACGACAGACATGTGTACCAGTTGCCAAGCCACTAATTACATGTGCATCACTGCACACCGGTCTCTTTTGTGAGGGTTGGAAAAAAGAGATCTGCAAGTGTTAAAAATGCTGAGATTTTTTAATAGCGTTTGAAAGCATGCAACACTAGCCATGTTTGCCATGCAGAAATCCCATACTGTTGCAAACATTTTGGAAGACTTTAACAACAAGGTATTGAGTGGCTGTGACCAAGAGTGCTTAACATTGCATTTGTTGCACTGGACAACAGCAGTAATATAGTTAATCCCTTATGTGCTCATGACGAGCTCAGCTTGTCATGAGACACCCATTTCCATTAGGATCCAGCTCAGCAAACAAATATCTCAAGCAGCCAAGGTGTTAAGGCTATGTAGTATGGTGGCTATTTCAGGGTCCTGTGTTTGGCACATGGCACCAACATCATTGTACAGGACTTCATCAAAAAAGAAGACCAAGTAAGCAACTTAATGTCCATTTGCAGAAGAATATGCACACATTTCAGACATTCATGTAAAGCCCGGAAGCAGCTGAGAGTCATTCAATGTGGTAATAGAATGCCAGTTGAACCACTCATACAGGAGGTGTCAACACGTTGAAACTCAACTTATTACATGTTGCAATGTCTGTTTGAGCAGTACAGATTAATCATTGAATATGTCATGAAAAGAGGGGATGCAACTGTGAAAGGCACGATCATTGAGATGTACCAATTGGGCATAGAAAAATGCCTGAGAGAGATGCAGCTTACTTTTGAGGTATTCACGTGGGAAGTCAGCAATGAGGACAGTACCATGGGCCAAGCTATTCCATTGTTGCCCATGCTACAGGAACAGCTAAAGTAGGTTTCTACAATGTACACAGGTGTATAAAGAAAAAAAGATGCCTATGAGTTGGTGGAGAGTCTAATCATTTGCTTATCTATTAATACAAGGGTACAAAGAGACATTGTGTCATCCTAACATTACATCTGTGTCACCATTCTAGATCCACGGTACAAACCATTACTGTCAACTGTAATTTCTTTTTCAGATGGGGATGTTGCAAACTACAAAACATGGATTGCATAGCAAGCCAGTGAGCTAGAAAAAAACAGCCTGGAGTTAGAGGCGACCTCCTCCTGGGCACAAGTGCTGTGGTACAGTTCTCAACTCCAGAGCCTGAGGGTAGTGCTGTTGGTTCAAAGCAGCCAAAACGAACAACAAAAACACTAGAAGCTACATGAACAGCAGCATCAGCTCCCAAGTCTGCATAGGATTGGTTTGTACTGCCAGGGCTTATGTCTAGTGCATAGGCGAAGGCAAAAGATGCTAAGCAAGGTGGCGCAATTAGGGGTGGGCGTAGTTCGCGAAGTAGCGCTACGCGAAGCTACGCGAAGTGCACTTCACACTACGCGAACTTCACGTAGCACTACGCGAGCTGCGTAGTAGCATGTTCGCACTGTGCAAGATGCGTTTTCAATGATTGCACAGTGCGGACAAGCATCCGGCACTGTGCAATCATTGAAAACAGCATCTTGCACAGTGCGAGCTGTAGTTTTCTGCTGCTAGAGTAGATTATTACTCGAGCTGCAGCTTTCTCAACGCAAACTGGTAGTTTCTCATTGAGCGCTTTCGCGACATGCGCAACCACTCACAATGAGAAACCTTACCTCCCCGCGTTGAGAATCTCACTGGGATGTCATTTTGCTTGCTCGCGGTCGCGAACATGACATTCAGGACCGCGAACAAGCAAAAAATGAGCGCTGCACTACGCTACGCTGCACTACGCGTGCTCGCACTGTGCTACGTGCAGCTCGCGTAGTGCGGAGTTGCGCAAACTTCGCAAACTCCGCAAGCGTAGCGTAGTGCTTCGCCCAGGGTTAGGAGCAACAATGACTATTAAGTGGATGCTCCAGGCCTATTTGGATCACACAACAGAGGGAGGTCTATCTTGTTAAAGAACCATTGGTGTATTGGTATGGGAAGTGCCGCCAATGGCCAGTGCTTATTAGGCTGGCAATAACCTATCTGGCTTACCCAGTGTCTCCACTGAGCTAGTTTTCAGTGCTGCATGGGTCATTGTCACAGTGAGAAGGACCAGTCTCTTGCCCCAAAACGTGGAGAGATTAATCATGATCAAAATAATCAGTACTTTATACCACCAGATTACTACATACCTGAAGTACGACAGGAGGAAGAGTAAGGAAACTTAGTTCATGGAGGTAGTGTGTTAGCTGACCTGCTTCTGTGTAAACCATCTGAACCATCTGAGTTTGAGGATGATCTCTACTTCCCTGACTACTAGGCCTGGGCCAACAATCATAGAACTTTCTCTCTTTATCGCTGATCTACTTTGTCGCCCCAAAACAAAAATATATATATAGCTAGGGGAATATTATTTCATTTCATTTCTTTGTGTCTTGTTGATTAATTCTGATAAAAACAAACGATGGATGAATATATCAAAAGGTATCCTACCACTATATGGAAACAAGGACAATCTTATAGATTCACTCCACAGTTACAAGGTCAGGGCTGCAGACAAGATTTCAAAAACAGAGGAGTAAGAAACATACACATGACTGCGTTTCTGAAAGTTTAGTTACATCACTTATAAGTCAGTCTTAATCATTTTTATGTACACATTGTATCAAAACTCTTTGCTCCACAAATGGATAAAGTGATAAAAATGAGTTCTCAGAGAAGGTGCTCATGTGGATAAGAAAAAGGAAAACAAAAAAGGGGGCGTCCTTTAGAACTTTTCACAAATTATATTATTGTACATGGAAGCCTGTCTGGTATACAATTTCTATATACCATATATTGCATCTGGAAGTATTCTGGCTGATAAGTTACTATTGTCACTCTGTACAGATATCCAAATGATCCAGGCTTAATGAAAGAGCGTTCATGTTTCGACCCGACACCTGGGGAGGTAAAAGGGCAACTGAATATTTCAAACACCGCACTTCATCAGGATTGGGAAGGTAAAGGAGTGACCTGGATGCCGTAGTCATCCAACTGAGAAAATAGACCTGAATAATTCCATGAAGCAGAAGTGCCTAAAGGCTCCACTCAGATGGATGAACAATCTCCACTTTATTATATGGTTGTAACAGTGACCATAATGGGGAGAAAACAAGCCTTCAAATTTGGCTTAGCCACTTGGTCCAGACTTACTTCCACTCTACAGTCCATGACTAGGAAAAAAATCCACAATTGGAGTCTAGGGAACATAAAATGTAGTTAATCACATGGGCCCTGCAGCAGCGAGCTGCTACTAATACATCTTCTGTCAAACGAAGTCCGAAAGAAACTGGTTGACTAACTCAGCCCCACCGCCTTATACACATATTATTGGTGGATTGGAGTTACACTAGTGTGCAGTGCAGAAGTCCCCCCCAGCCCATTTACCTCAAGGACATTAGAGAATAGATAAAAATGTATGCCTGCCTCCATCCCTGGGCTTTGTCTATCTATCATTTCGTAGGATATACCCCTAGACGGTCTGCCCCACATTATTTTATTTATACAGACTGACCAATGAACAGGTGAATGGCATGCATTGCGCGCTTAGTGATTGTTGTTTGTGAGTGTGTTGAGATGATTCATTTTGTGGCAGGCAGTGACTCTAGGTATTTGTTTATCTGTAGGTATTGCGCTTAAATGGGTTTGTGATGATTTACAATGTTGGTGGCCTACCGACAGCTAATGATTATTTCCCAGCAGGTGATTTTTCCTTCCCTTTTGAGAGCTAGCAAGATTTGTTCACCGGGTCCACTCCACACAGCTTTGTTTCCTGCTTTATACTCCTCAAAGAGTCAGACCCAACCAGTCCCATTAGAGAACACAAACACAAATCTAGTCTACACAAAAAATGACTCGAAGTTTCTCTTATTGTACATCAACAGCATTGTATTACAGGTCAAGGTATTGCATTTGAGTCAGGTCACACTCGGTACGGAGTTGGACACCTTACTCAGATACAGAATGATCATGATGTTGGAAGGACTCATGGTGTGAGCATTACCAGTTCGAGAATTTCCTACAGAAGAAGGAAGTTTTCAACTTCAACCAACCGATTTGGTGATGACTTTACAGTGGCCTACCCAAATCTACGGACTGGTGATGAGTGGTGACAGTGGTAATTTGATTTTACTTGATTTGGAAAATGCAATGTTGCTGATTGTAGCTAAGCGGTGGATGGCTGGGGGGCCTGTTGTTGTAGGCAACTGGAGACAGATATGTGGTGATGAATGATCATCACATTATGCATTAACTGTTTTTAGGCTATATTTTTTTGTTATGAAGTATGATGATGAATTGATGATCATGAGAGTTGTGAGTTTGATCAACCCAATACGGATAGTTACATGTGGCAACTTTTCTCAGATTTTTTGTTGTTGTAAAAGTGCTCTCACATAATTGTTCATCCAGCAGCCATAAAATGAAAAAGTGCAAAACAGACTCTTTTTCACTTCTCTCTTGTGCTGCTTCTGAGTCTTCTTGGTGAACTTCTTCTGAAGTTCATCATATTTCTTTCTCCTTGATTCTACAATATAATTTCTTTTCTGATCCTGCGCCATATTGTAAAAGCAACATAACACTCACACTTACCTTACAGTACATTATCCGCCCAGGCACCTAAAATTGATGGACTGTTCAACAAGAATACAGATGCAACTCCCAATTTATCAATACAGTATCATTTTTTTTAATGATCATTACAACTGTGTGTGTGGTTCACTTGACTCCTACATAATTTGTAATGTATTTGCTATCTTTCAAAGCAAGAGAACACAGATATACATTCAGATATAATTTAACTTGGGTCTGTCTGGGGGCATATGGATAGTTTGGTGTGCATTGCATTAAGTTACCTGTACTCATTCCTTTGTTTACTTTTCCTCCTAAAACAGATTTATGATGGTTGGTGTCTCATTGCCCAGAGGAATGTTGTCCTTCTTAACTGTGAAACCTTTCCCTAAATCCCCCTTCCCATCCATTCATCAAATCCCTAACCCTCTTCCCCCGTGCAGTGTGATTTATTAAAGTGTGACTTAATAATTTACACCATTAATTGATCAGACACTTGGGGTAGATGTGGTGAAAGCAACACCGACTCAGTGCAATATCTTCAGCTCTAAATATAGCCCACAAATTCCCCACCCATGCATACAACAGTGTTCAATATAAGAACATCATTGCTGGCATCATCATTCGGGCACTGTGTTGCATCAAAGCTTACCCTTGTACACTTCAGAGTTCGATTCCACTACATTTCATAACTTTTACTAGCTCACTGTTGTTCTGAATAATTAAATTTAGCATTGCTTATTATATTTTCTCTATTGCCTCTCTTCTTGTGTACTAGTTGTCTACTCTGGTGACTAACTTAATTGTTTGTAAAGTTTTCATATAATAACATATAACCCATATACTCAAATTTTATTTAAATTTAGTTAGTTCCCTGTGATGAATAGTCGTTATCCTACAGTTTGAGTTCTCCTGGGAGAGAGTGGGACCTCACTTCTGAGGTCTTCACTGTTAGTGAGCTGGCATGCTACTACTACCACCACCATGATACCTTGGAAAACCTTGCAGCCCTCGCTTCATCTATTCAGGTAAGAGAACTGTTCAGCATTGTTGTACTACAATAAGGATAATAGAAAGCCCCCCCCAATTCTGACTAATGTGTTATTAATTATCAGCAGATTTTAAAAACATGCTGCAGCAAAGGCAGCAGTGCGAAGTACAACACCCCAACAAAGATTTAAATTATAATGTAAAATTGTGAAATATTTATTCCCCTAACAATATAAACTAACCCCACAACTGGCCCTCCGATATCCCCGCCCCAAGCAAATCTCCCCTTCCTCAAATAATGTCCCAAAAGAAGGTTCTGTCCAAACTGAAGTAAGACCCAAAATGAAATTATCTCCCAAAAAAATTGTAACAACTCTGAAATTTCCACTCTCTTCCCACTACAAGTCCCACCAACCATTAAAAAAGGCAGAAGAGGGCAATTAGAGCGGGCTAGGAGCTTCTTCAGGCGCCTATCCATCTTTTCCTGCTTTTAATCTGCATTAGCCTCTGCATGAAGTACTGCTTAAATGTGCATAAATAAGAAGGGGCAGCAGTGATGGAAGGGTGGCAGGTGGTTGCCATTGAACTGCGGCGCCAGTGGACTGGAGACTTGGGTCTGGCTGGGACCCTGAGCACCTGCAGCTGAGCCGTCTTCCACTCCTCCTCAAACACCAGCTGCTGGTATTGTGCCCTGATGGCCTCTGGTTTCCTCTGCTGCATCCCAGCTGCTATCTCCTGCACATTAGGACCAGATGGATTAACTGTATCAAGAAATAAAAAAGGCAAATTGTAAACAATGCTCTTAGCAAAACACATAGTGCCCAGTTCAAAAAGGCAACCTGAGACAAATATCAAACTTTATGACTTTTGATATTCACAGAGGTCATTTACGATAACCCTGGGCAGTAAATTCCGTTCCGCTCACGGAATTTGTGGAATTTTGGCAATTCTGCATTCTGCGAAGAACGCAGGGTTGCTGAAAATTCCACGATCCACAGCATAGCTCAATGTTGTCCTTGTTTGCGCATTGAAAATGTGTCTTAGCACGTGCGTGTCCACTTACCGGGATCCCTGCATTCGCCGATGAGTTTTCCTATCCGTTCGCATTCGCTGCAAGAGTGTGCGATCACAAACACATCATTTAGACGCGCCACCGGACATCCGCGTTCACAAACAGGAAACACACATCACGAGTGGGCGGGACAAGTGAAACGAGATGGGCAACAATTCAGTGCCGCTGAATTAAACGCTGGTGTCACTGGAGAAATGCCAAGGGTGGGGAGGGACGTAGGTGATTGATGAGGGGTGGGTAGGATACATAAGATATGTCATGCTTGCAAACTGCTGTGAGTCAAGGGAGTAGTCAAAAATACTATATCAACCCTTTGAATCAACGCCTTGATAAAACGATTCGAAACAAGTACGGTAGGCGAGGACACCCCTCCAGAGGTGCTGCCTAGACCCTTGTTTTTTCTTCATTCCAAGCATTTCTCCATTCATGATTGCATTGTTCTTCTAGTATTATTATTATTCACTCTTGGCTTTTACGTTCTCTCCTTCAGTCTGCACCATTGAAAACCATCTATCCATCAATCCAAACTTGTCTCTCAGTCTCAACGAACCTTTCAACAACATACATTTACCCACCCATGCATCATTCCACCCATCAAACCCACCCACGTCAGGCATCCTTTCACCTATAACCTTTTATCTACCCACGCAGGCATCCTTTCACCTATACCATTTCACCCACCCAGGCAAGTATCCTTTCACCTGTACAACCTTTCATCCATCCTTCACCTACCCATGCATCCTATCTCCCACCTTTATGCATCCTTTCGCACATGCATCCTTCTCTTTCACTCATATTACATTTCACCCATCCTTTCTCCTTTCATCCTTCTTTCACTTTTCCATCAGCCCTTCATTGTTAACATTAATTATGAAACTTTGTCTGCTGAGTTTCATATAGAAGAGGCCATTAAACACTCAACTCCTGCTGTATCTGCTAAAGAGGGGAGTTCACAAGTGAACAGTACACCCTTGCAGTGAGCATATATTAATTTTCAATAATCAAGCAATATGACGTGCCATGGTTCACTACTGCCGCTGGTACACGCCCTTGGACCGCTGCCGCATCTGCCTGGCTGGCGCCAGCACTGGTGGTGGATACAGCCAGAAAAAACATTAAATATTTTTGAGATTCCACATTAGCCTCCCCGTATTATTTTTTTTATAGCAAAAGACAACCCCAATACATCACTATGATTTGGTTACAGTATCATCTATCAATATATCAGTGTGGGTATTTTGTTGGTGGCAATTTTTTAAAAACTAGGTAGTCAAGACAAACAAGAACTTTCTGTAATGAAGTGGCAAAGCTATTGATGAATGAGTTTTTGAAAAAAATAAAAGGGAGGACAACTGGACATATGGTCTTTGATGGCAAATGCAATGGGGTCATCATCCTCATACATCCTTCCAGCCATGGTGCACAGTCATTACCAACTGCTGGTATACTATACTAAATAATATATACACAGCATTGGGGTGTTCAACATGACCATTGGTACTCTCTCATTTTACTGATTGAGCATGAGAAAGTAAAAGAAAACCTTCTCATCTCAACAAACATGTGTAGAATAATGTTGCAGGGATTCTGTGGAGACGCAGAACTGTGCTTGAGACCATAGAACCTTAGTAGGCAGGGACTGAGTCATCCAACCACCTAGGTGCCCATGTGCCCGGGAATGACTACCTATAGTGTTTCACTTGCCCTCCTACTCACTCACAGATGAACAAGTGATTAGGCACCCGAGAACACAACACTCTGAACACTCTCAAGGATTTGCAGTTACAGGACACACCCTTTTACTCTCACACATGTACTAGTCCATAATAAGAATTGACAGAGAGACAAGAACAGTTTAAAATGTTTACTTTTAACTATTGTGCTCTAATATGCAGTATACCTACCACAATAAGTAAGAAAAGGCATAACACAAATGCGGTCAGAATAGTAAATAGTCCATAATTCATTAAAAGGAGCTGTCATTATTTAAGACAGGGTAGCCTACCCCCCCTCCCCTTCTACAGGACCAACATGAATATATATCAGAAGTGTTGTCAGCAGGCCCTGTACCTTAGCATGAACAAATGAAAGTTCTACATTTCAGGTGCCATCGCAATATCTTCCCTGGAAAGACTCTTCTCTAAGTTTGTTAGTACCCATTCTGTGCATTGCTATATGACAGAACGATGTGTTCCCAAAGAACAGTCACATTTGTGTGTGTAGTCTAGGTGCTAGGGCCTGACCAGAACAAAATAACAAGGGGCATTATTATTTCACCTTGTCTATGGTGTGCAGACTAAACCCCAGGAAAGAAAAGAATGCAAAAACAATAGCAGGTTTTGTTTAAAGGTACTGTGTGACACAAAGCAAAATTAATTTGTGTAGTAATGTGCACAAAGCGGAGGACATTCTGCAATGTCCTCATGGTAACATAGGGGAACCGTCAACGGGCCTGCACAAGACATATGACAATACTTAACTTGGGCATGCAATCTTCGTGGCAAAGTAATAGTACATGACCTTATCAAATTTCTTCCTGGATAAGATCCACACTATTCAAGCGGCCATTTCACACGGTGATACAGAAACTGTGGTATCTGTCCGGCCTCCAACTCCCAGGGCTGAACACTGCATGGATGAGTTCAAGTCAGTGGATCTGAAGGACTCTTTCAAAGGTATTAGGAGCTTAAAATCTGGCTCACCCTGTGATCCTTGTCCTGCTATACTGCTTGCAACAGCAGCAGAAACTATCAACGCAGATTTAAATAGCATTGTTAATTTATCTCTCCAGACAGCCAGTGTTCTAGTGGCCTGGAAGCAGGCCAGGATTCTGCCACTTATAAAAAAATCCTCACTTGATCCCCTCAATCTGGGAAACTATCAATCTATTTCCCTTCTGCCGGGGCTGGCTAAAGTGTATGAGAAGGTCATCAATAATCAACTCACTGAGGGGCATATTATCAAGGGTGGCGATAGTGAATTATCGCCGGTTTAGCGGCGATAATTCTATCGCCCTATTAGCAAGTTGTCGCTAACAGCAGTTAGCGACAGCTTGTAGGCGATAGCAAGCGGTTTAGGACCCGCTTTGCATGGCAGCGATATTTATCGCTAATGACATGCAAAGTGGGTGTTCCCAACCTGTTAGCGACTGAGAGCAGTCGTTAACATCGCTATCGCCTATTACCAACACAGGCGTAGCGTTGGAAATATTCACGTTAAGCGCGAATATCTCCAAAAACTAATGCCTGCTCAGACCATTTCTTAGCCATGTTATCCAATAGGAGGTGGATAACATGGCTAAGAGCATTTTGTCGCTAATGCGTGAATATCGCAGTATTCTCAGCGATATTCACGCATTTTGCCGCTATCGCCGGAAAATGTATCGCTTTGGAGATATACGTTGCTAATAGCACGTTATCTCAGCGATAAATTCCAGCGATGCTCAGGGATAAAAAAATTGTCTCTAAGCCTATTTAGCCATAAATACTGCTAATTCTTGGTAATATTCCCCTGAGTTCATTGAGAGGGAGCGTATTTTGCACCCTGCACAATATGGTTTTCGGGCTGCCCTTAGCACAGAGCTGGTCCTGATGGGGGTTGTGGAGGCCATTCAGGAGTGTCTGGATGGTGGCAGGAGGGCAGCACTGATCCTGTTGGACCTCTCGGTGGCGTTCGACGTGGTCCCGCACTCTCTTCTCCTCTCACGATTCGCCGAGATAGGTGTGCTGGGCACTGCCTGGAGCTGGCTTAGATCCTTCTTAGAAGATCAGGCCCAACAGATCTGGATGCCCCGTGCTCCTCCTCAACACAGTTTGTGTCCACAGGGGTGCCCCAGGGGTTTTGTCTTAGCCCCCTTCTTTTTAATATTTATGTTACACCCTTAGTCTACCTGGCAGACCGCTTGGGAGCCAAGGTGATGGCCTACGCTGACGATACCCAGTTGCTATTCACTTTGGACAGTAATGATGAGTCGGTTTCTTCGGTCCATCACTGCCTCTCATCTATTTTTAAATGGTTAGCAGCTGCACAGCTACAGTGCAATGAGAAGTCCGAAATTCTCCTCTTTGGGAAATTTTCTCCTAATTTCCGACAATCTCTTTGGCCTCCTGAGCTCCCGGTGCCAACCTCTCGAGGGAAACCTGCCAAGAATTTGGGGGCATGGTTGAAGAGAGCTTATCTTTCTCATACCATATTATGAAGCTAGCCGGTAACTTTTTTGGCCTCCTCAAAACTCTGAGGATCATTTTCCCTCCTCTACCCCAGGCATTGAGAGAAACTGTGACCTTCGCACTCATTTTGTCCCCGTTGGACTATGCCAATGCATTATACATTGGCATTCCGGTTTACCTGCTAAAAAATCTGCAGGTTGTCCAAAACACGGCGGCCAGGCTACTTCTGGGTATCTCTACCAGGAACAGTTTGCAACATCATCTACATTCACTGTATTGGCTCCCCATTGCGGAACAGATTAAGTACAAATCATTGGTTGTGGCTCACAGAGCGCTGCATGGGCTTGGCCCACTACATCTACAAAAACGTGTTTCTTTTTATATTCCATCCAGACAGCTGCGTTCCACGTTCCTCCGCTTTGCGCAGGTTCCTCGATTCAAATACCAGAATCTTGGAGGTAGTTCACTAACAAGGAAGGCGGCTGCTGCCTGGAATGCCCTGACCCTTGTCCTAAGTAATATTCAGGACTCAGTGATATTTCAGAAACATTTGAAAACAAATCTATTCGCTTAAACAGACACGTTTCTCCTTTGCTGGTATCGCACCGGGATACTCGTGAGTATCGGTGCGCGCTATAAATTAAAATAACATAACATAACAATGGGTTCTCTGAGTCTTACAGTTCCACCACAAGGCAGTCCACAAGATACATAATGGGATAGGGAAAGCTGAGTGACAAAGCAGAAGAAAGGAAGGTTCAGGCACACTAGTACAGAGACAGTTTGAAGTAAAGTACAGAAACTTGAAATATAGAAAATGGTACACAGACAAAATATCGAGTTTTAAATATCGATATACCAAAATATCGAAGTTTAAATATCGATATACAAAAATATCGAAGGTAAGTAATATCGACAGTCTAAATATCGATATTGGTATGATATCAGTAATATCGAAGTTGTAAATATCGATGTTAACAATATCGAAATTAATAACTTTGATGTTACTAATATCAATTTTTAAATAAATTTAGTGTATATTATATTGTATTTATTATGTTTTATCATTTATTTTTAATGTAATTTAATTAAATATTGTCTTTTACTACTGTAGCGGGTTGTGGGTTTATAGGGGAATAGGGTGGGAAGTAATTTAATTATGTTAAATTAATTATTAATTAGTAGGAATTATTCATTAATTAATTGAGAATTAATTTTTAATTATTTTTAATTAATTGATTAATTGATAAATGTGTTCTGTAGCGGGTTATGGGTTTATAGGGGAATAGGGTGGGAAGTAATTTAATAATAATTAATTAATTGATATATGTGTGTACATATTTTAATTAATAATTAATTGGTAATAAATTTCAATTAATTAGTTAATTAATTATTATAATTTTTTACATATTCATAATTATTAATTAGTTGGTAATTAATTATTATTAATTATTTTATTACATTAATTATAGTAATTTTTTTATATATAATTTATTGTTATTCTTAATTAATTAATTGGGAAAAATAATATTAATTATTAAATTAAATTAATTACAGCAAATGTGCTAATATATTTACTTTATTGTTATTGTTAATTAATAATTAATTGGTAATTAAATAATATTAATTTATTTTGGGTACAGGGGTATTTTTAGGGTTCAGGGTCAGTTTTCAGTTCATGGGTACAGGGGTATTTTTAGGGTTCAGGGTCAGTTTTCAGTTCATGGGTAAAGGGGTATTTTTAGGGTTCAGGGTCAGTTTTCAGTTTTTGGGTAAAGGAGTATTTTTAGGGTTCAGGGTCAGTTTTCAGTTCATGGGTAAAGGGGTATTTTTAGGGTTCAGGGTCAGTTTTCAGTTTTTGGGTAAAGGGGTATTTTTAGGGTTCAGGGTTAGTTTTCAGTTTTTGGGTAAAGGGGTATTTTTAGGGTTCAGGGTCAGTTTTCAGTTTTTGGGTAAAGGGGTATTTTTAGGGTTTAGGGTCAGTTTTGGGTTTTTGGGGTACAGGGATATTTTTAGGGTTCAGGGTCAGTTTTGGGTTTTTGGGGTACAGGCGTACAGGGTAAAAACAAAAAAATATTACATTACATCAAATAAATTAGATGAAAAAAATTAAAATTACTTTAAATTTTTAAGTGTTTTATTAATTTTAAATGTATATGTATTAGTTTTAATTTTGTTTTCATATTTGTATTTAATACTTGTAAAATTATATGTATTTAAATATTATTTTTACATTATTATTAATACATTTAAAAAAAACCATATTTTTGATTCCGATATTTTTGTACTTCGATATTATTTTTTCGATATTTTTGTACTTACCTTAATGAAGATAGGATTCCGATATTTTTGCTGTCGATATTTTTGCTCCGATATTTTTGCATGTCGATATTCTGTCTCTCGATATTTTGTCAGACATTCATAGAAAATAAGTAAATAGGATAATGCAGGGATAACAAGAATTTAGAAATGGATAAATCGGTGAGGATTTGGAGCAAATTATGAGACGAGCAGAAATAATTAAAAATAAGGAGCAGTAAAAGTTAGTGGCATACATATTATTCTTAACAACATGAGGACTTACTGGGGCCTGCAGAGCCATTGGCCGCAGACCTTCCGGAGGCACCTCCACCTCCCTCACCTGCCTCATCAACTCAATTCTTGCCCCTAAATGTAAAACAATATTTTTGGGCAGAAAAAGGCAATAACATTCTAAATCAGATTGACTAGTAGTATCGCGGACCATCCTATTCCAAATTTCCTAAACCTACATAACCCTACTCCAAATTTACAAACCAGATTTTGGAATTACCCATAATTTGTTACAAATGATATCTGCTTCTCATCTTATTTGCAGTCTCTCAATCCTCTTTGACGGGCCAATTCACTAAGTCTGCATTTTTCAAAGCATAGAGGGATGCATGCATACGCATCACTGGGAAATTGCTTGACACTGTAATAGCTAAAAAGATATAAAGGCTCTAAGAAGTGAGAGCACGCATTAACTCACTAATACTAACTATGACTATCTTAGTGACATGACAAAGGACTGGAGTCTCTGTGTTACTTCTTAAATAATCAGCCCAAGCAAGTGTCAACAAGTACGATTAGGTAGCACTGAGCACTTGTCTAGGTTAACGAACACATCATTTTTGTAAACTTAACATACATGTGTGTGAGCAGCATGTTTGCAATTTGGGGGAAATACATTAGCATTGAAAACAAGTAATAATAATAATTACTCACAGAGCCATGCAATCACAACATCTAGCAGGTCACGGAAGTCCTGGTCTTGGTCTATGACATAAAACCACTGGTGTGTAAGCTGTTACAGGGTGTGCCAGACCCCAGAGCAGTGGCGTACAGCCCGGCACACCCTCTCTCAAAACAAGATTCTTTCAGTTCAGTTCCAGTTCAGTTTAGTTTAATTTTGATTCGGAACTTCATGCGTTCCACATAAAAATATACAAAAAAGAAGAAAGAAATTTACAATGTATTATATCATTGAATAATCATAATAAAATATTATAATTCAATCCAGGACATAACAATTATAGTTGCACTATGCAAATGAGGGCTAAAAGCAGACGTTACTCCATATAATCACGCAACCTAATGTATAAAGGGCAGGTGAGCATACATTGAAAACTTTCCACAACCGATTTTGAAAATGTGCAAAACCTACATAATACTTTGCCCCTTTTAATGTTCAAACATCCACCTTTAGACAATTCAAGTACCCTAAAAATCAAGTTACAATGAAAAAAACATTTGCTGTGCCGCGGGGACCATTGTTGCCTCTCAGGTCTAAACATATGGAAAGGGGCGACCACTCGGTCCCCCCGAACGTATGGCAGGGTGCCCGGATCCCCCCGGGAAACCATTTTGGGCGGGGGGAGTGTCTCGGCTGGTATGCCCGAAGCGGCGTAGCCGGGGCGCGCCTTTTCCCGCCCAAGAAGGGGTTGTCCTAGACACCTACACCGTTGGTCACGCCCCGTAGGCGTACCAGAGGAGGCTACACGCCCTCCCGAAGAGGAATAAAAGGAGCAACAATCCAGAGAAGCATCCTCTTGTTCCTGTGCTGGGAAGCTGCACCCTCTCGTTGCACGTGAGCCCTAGACGGAACAAGGAGCAATTTTGAGAACTTGTAATTTTTGTGTTTCTCTTCCAGGAGCCTTCTCCACCGGATCCAGGACCTCGTCGAGCAGCTAAGCAGCAAGGGTCGAGTCTCTGGCAACGATGCCTGGGAAGAAGGTTGGAAAGAAGGCAGGGACGGAGCAGATGCTTCGCAAGCTGATGAAAGAATTGGCGGACATGAAAAAGCAAATGGCGGCAATGAATAATATGGGCAAACCGAAGAAGGTCATCGGACCAGCATTGCCGGGAGTAGTCCCCGCAGGGAGAGGTAAAAGGGCCAGGAATAGGGCGGCAGGGGAGGAGTCCCCAGTTCCAGAGTCACCCCCGGTAAGCCCAGTTAGGCCAGTAGAGGCCCCGGTACCTGTACCGATCCCGGATGCGGGCCAGCCAATTCCGGTAGTAGTTACGCCCACTAGCGAGGAGGAAATGCCTCCGGAGTTGGCTGCACAGTTGGCCGCATGGCTTGGAAAGAATACCGAGGGTGCAGCGGCGCCCGGAGACACGGCCAAAGAGGCTAGGTTGCTAATGAAGCAGTTGCGGCAATCGCGAGATGCCGCAAAGGCGAATGTCCCTCTTGTCCCCTCACAGATTCCCTCGGAAGAACCAGCGGCTAGCGGTGGAAAATCGGCAGGACCGGCTGTGGAGTCTGGTAAGCAGCCATTGCCAATGGCAAATGGAGGGTCTTTGCCCTCAAGGAGGGAGAAAGTAGTTCAGCATATTCCTCTGGTCACGAAAGAGATGATTTGGGCTGATAAATATGTCAATATGTTTTCGCTCCTGACTGATCACCACGAGATTGAGTATGTTAAGGCTCAGAAGGATTTGTTGCATCCGAGTGTATGGCGCGCAAAAATGGCGGGCTTCAGGGTGGATGAGACGATTTCGAATTGGGCCAAGGCCTTTGGGATGTTTACTGCTATTATGGGTGAGCGTAAGCCAGAGATTATGACTGAATTAGCCTGTTATCAGACACGTATAATGGATTTCTATGAAACATATGAGGGCGATCTATGGAGGGGTTATGATAGTAAGTTTCGCAAGGCCAAGGAGCACGATTCGTCTCTGACGTGGGACTGTCTCGACTCCGTCTCTTGGCAGAAGCAGCTCTTGCCGGGCACGACGAAGTCGTCCTCGCTCGGCGAGTATGGGTCGGCGCCTTCCCGCCATCAGTCGGCGGCGCCCTTTCGATCAAACCCCGCAGGTGATCACCAACCCAGGAGTAGTGGGAATGGAGGTAAAAAGGGGGTTTGTTGGAATTTTAACAGAGGCAAGTGCACGAGGCCACAGGGGACATGTAAGTTCAGGCATGAGTGTGCAGGGTGCGGACATTCTTCACACCCGGAGAGTTCGTGCAGAGCCAAGAATGGGGATACCGGGGGTAGAGGAGTTACCAAACAGGTCTAATACCGGCCGAGGGGTACCACTACCTACCCCCGTAGATATCATGGCGATGATCCCCCGGCTAAACGAATACCCTGATCATGTCTCCGCTGGGGTGTTACGAGACAGCTTTTCATATGGCTTCCACATCCCTGGGGGGGGATTTTCGGGGGGACTCAATGTGCAGAAATCAACTGTCCGTTCAGCAGCACCCGATGGTGGTAGAAAACAAGATTGCGAAGGAAGTTGTCCGGGGCCGGGTTGCCGGACCATATAGGCACCCGCCTTTTCCTAATTTCATTTGTTCACCGTTGGGAGTAGTCCCCAAGAAGGACCCAGGTGAGTTTAGGTTAATTCATAACTTGTCGGCTCCTAGGGGTCTTTCGGTGAACGATGCGATTGATCCTGGAATCTGTTCGGTGCGGTACGCATCCTTTGATGAGGCCGTCGCCATGTTGAATCGCCTGGGGCCCGGAGCGCTGATGGCTAAATCAGACATTGAGTCAGCATTCCGGTTGCTCCCGGTACATCCTCAAAATCAGCGTCTGTTAGGTTTTGTGTTTCAAGGACGCTATTAGATGGACAGATGTATGCCTATGGGCTGCTCCATCTCTTGTGCTTATTTTGAGAAATTCAGCTGTTTTCTGCAATGGGCGTTCACAAAAGCTACGGGCTATACACAGGTTATGCATTACCTAGATGATTTTTTGTTCTTGGGGCCAGCCGGTGACACGAAATGTGCACAGGCTTTACTGGAATTTTGCAATCTCGTGAAACGGTTTGGCGTGCCATTGGCACCGGGGAAAACGGTGGGGCCATCTACTTCACTCGAGTTTCTTGGAATTGAGCTCGATTCAGTGGAGGGATGCTTCCGTTTGCCCAGGGACAAGGTAATGAAATTTAGGGCCTCGCTAGAATTGTGCATTAGCAAAGAGAAGGTAACTCTCCATCAGTTGCAGCAAGCGGTGGGCCAACTTAACTTTGCCCTCAGAGTGATACCAATGGCCCGCCCCTTTTCCCGCTCTATTGCACAAGCCATGGTCGGTCTCAAAGAAGGACACCACCGCACGAGACTGTCTGCAGAGGTTCGCCAGGATATGCGCATACGTTGGCATTTCTGGCGGATTTCAACGGTCGAGTGGTATGGAGCAAACCACCAGCATCCTCGGAAGAGCTGGGTTTGTGGACCGACTCGGCAGGGAGCGTGGGATTTGGCGCCATCTTTGGTAATCGATGGTTGGCGCAAACATGGCCGACGTGGTGGCACACCAGTGGGCTAACAGGTAACATTGGGTTTCTTGAGCTGTTCCCCATTTTGGTGGCCCTGAAGGCATGGCCGGACAATTTCCGTGATCGCTCAGTGGTATTTTGGTCCGATAACATGACCGTTGTTGAATGCATAAATAACCAGGCAGCACGCTGCAAGTTGATTTTGAGATTGCTAAAAGAAATTGTCCTACTGTGCATGAGACTGAACGTTCAGTTTAGGGCAAGGCATGTGCCGGGTGTATTGAACCAGGCGGCTGATGCACTCTCTCGTTCCCACATGCAGGCCTTCAGGGGTTATCTACCTTCTGCGGATCTAGTGGCGGCACCGTTTCCCGCAGCTCTCTGGTCACTCGGTGCCCCGGATTACAGGACCTCGTGGGAGCCAGCCTAGCCCCCAGGACATGGAAGGCATACGAAGGAGCGTTTCATTCCTATTGTGCATTTTTGGGTCCAGCAGGAGGGGATAAGTGGGGACAGGAGGAGTATGTACTGAAGTTTTTGGTAGCACTCCACAAGGCAGGCCGATCAGCAGCGACGGCCAATAGGCACCGGGCCGCCATTGCATTCATGGCGCAGGCTTACGGCATCAAGGACCCTACATCGTCCTTTTTGGTTAAAAAGGCGCTACGAGAGTGGCAACGCCTCGAGGGTCATAGAGTAGACGAGAGGCGCCCGATTGGGTTAGAAAGATTGTCCCTGCTGATGTCAGTGCTCCCCACGACATGTTCCTCCCAGTCCAAAGTAGTGCTGTTCCGGGCTGCTTTCGCATTAGCATTCCATGGGGCTATGCGGGTGAGCGAGCTGGTGGCGAAAAATAAGAAGGATGTGGGGGGAGGTCTATGTCGGGAACACGTTCAGATCAAGGGTGATTCAATGGTAATCACAATAGCCAGGTCTAAAACCGACCAGGGCGCGATGGGGGACAGTATTGTGGTCCAGCGAGGGTCCCCCATGTGCCCGGTGCAGTGCGTCGAGCAATACCTGGCGCAAAGGGATGTAACATGGGGGCAAGCTTGCTGAGACACACCGACACCACCCCACTGACAAGGTTTCAGTTTCAGCGGGTGTTAACTTTGGCAATCGCGGCAGCGGGCTTGGACCCGAGCGATTTTGGGACCCATTCCTTCAGGATAGGGGCTGCTACAGAGGCTACAGCCAGGGGTCAAAGTGTGGAAATGGTGAAACAATTGGGACGATGGTCCTCGAACTGTTATAAAAGGTATGTGCGGTTGCACATGTTGTGAAGCTAATGTCATGCACTCACGCTTCCTGTCTTTTGTTTGGTTTACAGTTTCGCGAGCTTGCGAGGCGGGGCGGACTGTGCAGTCGACCCGACACCTGGGGACCAGCGGTCAAAGACCACCGGCTGAGGAAAGAGTGGTGTGGGTCGTGGGCCACTCATACGTAAGGCGTGCCGCGGACGTATTCAAAGCAGGTGACATGATTCACGCAGCTGGGGAATACGGGTACAGGGTGACCTTCCATGGAAGGGGCGGGCTCTGTATTGACCGGTTTCAGTGTTTTGTCGAGGAACTGTTAGGGCGGACGAGGTCACCGCCGTCTATAATCATAGTGCATCTGGGGGGCAATGACTTGGTGTCGCTCGGTCGACGTGTACTCCTCGAGCAGGTTCTATCCACTGTTAGCTGGTTGGCAAAGAGGATTCCGGGGTGCACGATAGCATGGTCACACATCATTCCAAGGAAGGTGTGGCGGGGGGCCCTCTCTGTGTCAGCTTTGAATCATTCAGTAAGGAAGGTTAATAACAAGCTGGGTAGATTGTTTCGTTCAGGACAGTTGCACTGTATTCCGCATGGGTGTATCCGGGGGGATCACATGTATCTCGAAGACGGGGTTCATTTGTCCCGGGAGGGGAATGTCTTACTCATAGGAGACTTCATAGCATGGTTACGGGGTTTGTATAGTCATGACCTTTAGTAGGAGTGTGGGGGGTCCGGATAGCCGGTCAACTATCCGGCCTGTGGCGGTAAGGTCATGATCGGTGAGCAGTAATTTCAAGATCCCTAGAGGGAGCGTCACCCATTATGGATGGGAGCGCCCGGGGGGAGGCGGCCATTGGCCCCTCACAAGGGGAGGCGGCACCCACTAAGTGTGGGGTCGCCGAAGGGAAGGCGGTCATAGGCCCCTCCCAGGGGAGGAGGCGGCTCGATGCCCCTCCTAGGAATTTCCCGGGGCCAGGATATCCGCGACGGCGGATGTGGTGAACAGTGTGGGGTGGGAGGGGGGTCCACGCTACCTTCTAGACACCTCACACGAGTCCTCGGACGACCACTAAGATGGCGTCGAGTTAAATAAGGGGCCCCCGTTAAGACAAGGGAAATTGGAAGTTGGAATAGAGGTACAGTCCTCTGTGCGACCGCCCCTCACATGTGAGGGGGGAGTTCTGTTAGTAGGGATCTGACACCGGTTACGACCTTGCCGTTGGCCCGTAATGTTAGGATGTACAATTTTTAATTTAGAAAGTATGCATTTGCAGGATGTTTAGACTCGGCTAGGAGAACCTTTGTATTAGAGATTTGTTAAGGTTAGCCAATAAACGTGACTGCAGTGAAATGTATAAATGAAAAATTGTACATGATATGTAACTGTTATTTTAATGTTTTAATTTTGTTTCATATTTTAATAAATACGGCCGGGAGGGTAACTCCCTCCCGCCTTCCAAAAGTTCAGAACTGCGTCCATCTTCCCATCCTTGGGGATTGTGTTGGGAGGGGGTGATAGGCATCCCGGCCATATGGAAAGTGGCGACCACTCGGTCCCCCCGAACGTATGGCAGGGTGCCCGGATCCCCCCGGGAAACCATTTTGGGCGGGGGGCGTGTCTCGGCTGGTATGCCCGAAGCGGCGTAGCCGGGGCGCGCCTTTTCCCGCCCAAGAAGGGGTTGTCCTAGACACCTACACCGTTGGTCACGCCCCGTAGGCGTACCAGAGGAGGGTACACGCCCTCCCGAAGAGGAATAAAAGGAGCAACAATCCAGAGAAGCATCCTCTTGTTCCTGTGCTGGGAAGCTGCACCCTCTCGTTGCACGTGAGCCCTTGACGGAACAAGGAGCAATTTTGACCCACCCACCAGCCCCTTATGGCAACGTTTAGTAATGCATTAAAGTGGAGTTGCATTAATAATATCTTTTTTCCAAAGTTTTTTAGTGTGTAATAAAGATGTCAGATGTTTGAACTGCAAAAAAGTAATTTGCTTCAGAACAATTTTCTCATCCAGTTGAGCGGAGTATCACAGTCTAATGGAATGTGTAGAATGTGTAGATAAGTGGATGAATAGTACAATGTCCAGGTAACCGCTTTATCGCTCTCTTCTTTAGGTCCAAAAACGTCGTATTTATTTTGGTCGGGCGGTAAGGTCATGATCGGTGAGCAGTAATTTCAAGATCCCTAGAGGGGGCGTCACCCATTATGGATGGGAGCGCCCGGGGGGAGGCGGCTATTGGCCCCTCACAAGGTGAGGCGGCACCCACTAAGTATGGGGTCGCCGAAGGGAAGGCGGTCATAGGCCCCTCCCAGGGGAGGAGGCGGCTCGATGCCCCTCCTAGGAATTTACCGGGGCCAGGATATCCGCGACGGCGGATGTGGTGAACAGTGTGGGGTGGGAGGGGGGTCCACGCTACCTTCTAGACACCTCAGACGAGTCCTCGGACGACCACTAAGATGGCGTCGAGTTAAATAAGGGGCCCCCGTTAAGACAAGGGAAATTGGAAGTTGGCATAGAGGTACAGTACTCTGTGCGACCGCCCCTCACACGTGAGGGGGGAGTTCTGGTAGTAGGGATCTGACACCGGTTACGACCTTGCCGTTGGCCCGTAATGTTAGGATGTACAATTTTTAATTTAGAAAGTATGCATTTGCAGGATGTTTAGACTCGGCTCGGAGAACCTTTGTATTAGAGATTTGTTAAGGTTAGCCAATAAACGTGACTGCAGTGAAATGTATAAATGAAAAATTGTACATGATATGAAACTGTTATTTTAATGTTTTAATTTTGTTTCATATTTTAATAAATACGGCCGGGAGGGTAACTCCCTCCCGCCTTCCAAAAGTTCAGAACTGAGTCCGTCTTCCCATCCTTGGGGATTGTGTTGGGAGGGGGTGATAGGCATCCCGGCCATATTGTGGAGGGCGGTCAAATAACACTTGATTTTACATCCTTTTCTAGGTTCCAGTTTATAGACTGCAAAGTAAGCTACCCATCAAGTCTTGTATTTGGCAAACTGAATCTAAATACAGCATTATACACCTCTCTAAAAATGTTTACAAAAAAGCTAAATGTTTTAGCACATACTAATTCAGACGGGGGGCTAATAGACAATTCTGAGCTTCCACTGTGGTAGTGATGTTTTATCTTTAAATACAGGTCTTAATAAGCAACATCGTAGAGGTTGTAATAATGAACAGACAAATAATACATGATTTAAATCTTGCACCCAATTTCCGCATAGATCACAAAGTCTATTCTCTCTAGGTAATCCCTCCCAGGCCCTTGTGAAAATTTGCAAAGGGAGTAAATTCATCCTTTACAGCAAAATGGTTCTACACATTCCATAGGTGAGGTTCCATACAACGTACGTTTGAGTTTTTTATATATAACACACCCAACTTTGATATCGTTTCTAGAGTGCACTGAACTCAAAAATATAGCTCTTTTGTGACTGACTTCATACACTTTTTTTTAATAAAAATTTTCAATACAGATTTTGGTTGAGAACATATACCACTACATCCAATTTCAAATAATTCTAAAGCTTTTCCATAATTTCTAAAAACAAAGCTTTTCCATTTCAAGCTGCATAGAACTTGCATCATTTTCCAGTAAATCATTTCCCTACCTTAAACATGTTGCCATGGCAAACATATAAGTAGAGAGAAGCACTTAGGCAAGAAAATTCATCCCAGATACGGGTACTGCTTCAAAACCTCAAGTTTGCTTTTACCTAGAGCCAATAAATGTTTTTTCTAACCCTGCATCCTGAGACCTAAAAACCATGATTTTGCTTAAATTTTTTTTTTTTAAAGTTAATATCAGAATAGTTACCTAGCTCATTAAGTTGCCTTTGCAGACCTATTGGATTAAATCCAATAGGCTAGTGTCATCCCCATAAAGCAGACAGCTCAATTCCATGGGACCTAATTTTTGCTAGTCAATTTTGCAATACCCAAACCGGCTTGGCAGATCATTTATACACAAGGAAAATAGGAGAGGAGCTGATAGGGACCCTAGCTTCATCCCACAATGAGTTACCACTTTACTTGACAGGACCGTGTTACCTCCCATTAGTACCTGTGTCCATGTAGAGGAATGCATTGCAATGATCAATCTTAACAAATGCCCCGGTATCCCCATTGTGACCAGTTTCCTCCAGAGCGTCCCCCAGTCAACCTAGTCGAAGGCTGTGGATAAATCTATAAAGGCAACATATAAAGCCATTCCCCTTACCTTTTGGACATTTTTCAATCAAGGTTTGTAAGATAAAGATGTTATCCATAGTGCCACTATGCCCACAGAATTTGGCTTGCTCTTCTGGGACTAAATTATTACCAAAAGCCCAATCCTGAATGTGAAGGAGTATGCGGTTTGCAAACTGTTTTCTGGTTGCATCCAGTAAGAAAATCTGCCTAAAGCTGACAGAAGTCTTGGGGCCCCTTTTATATAGTGAAACCACTATGCTTCCTCTCCAAGAGGTCGGAAAAATTCATTGAGCATAGCAGTAAGAAAACACTGGGTAAAAGAAATGAGCTCATGCTGGGCCATCTTGTTTAACGATAGCTATTGGCAGATCTTCTGAGCCCCTCGCACCAGATTACCTTGCCCCCTTTGTAAAACTTTCTATTTCCTTACAGGATGGAGGGCCATAGATATTCATTAGGGAGGGTTCAGGCGTTGGCTCTAAACCAAAACGTTTCCTAGTATTTAGTGTGTTTAGTTGTCAAATATATTGCGACCAATCTGCATCAGATATTAAAATGGATGCAGCCTTAGCTCTACTATCACAGATTTTTGCAACAAGGACCCAATATTTCCGTGAGTCACCAGACTGTGCAACCTCTCGCAATTTGATCCATTTGGAATCCTTCACCCTCCTACGTTCGGAAGCTTCAAGTCTGGTTCATGCCTCCCTTAACCTATTAACTGTCCTTTGCCCAGACAATGATGCCTGCTTACATTGGTCCCTTATTATAGAGCTCAATTCCCGATTTAGCTTTTTTACCTTCCCTGAAATAACCACCGGATGGTCAATGCTTTAGTGTACCTTTTTACTTCCACATAATCTAAATTGAGCCACGCACTTCTCATACCAACTAATGGTATTTTCCTGACCAGGACCATAGGCAGACATATCTCCCTAAGCATGTCTGATTTTTATTCGACCAAAATGAATGTCTAATTGTTCAATTGTAAGAAATTGTTTCATTTCTCAGATTCCAACGATCAAGCAATTTAAATTCCAGATTAACATCCACTGATAAAATACTATGGTCACTCAGTTCCGTTCTTCCTGGTCTGACCCTGACTTTTGTATCTCCCATTCAACTCCCAATCCTCCCCCTTCATTATAGCCTGCTATCCTCAAGTCCTTATAATCCTCCACTTGTCCTAATGCCCCCAATATGGGTGCATCTCTCATAGTTGGGGAGGGAGGTAGAGGATTTTTCCCCAGACACTCCAATTCATGACCACCATCAGACCCGACAGATGGAAATCTTTTCTTTTTTAGGACAGAATAGCATCATCAAGTTCTTTCAGAGCCTCAAAAAAACTCAATTCTTTTGGTTTACATTTTGTTGTACGGCAATATTTTTTCTTCTTTATCTTCTGTGCTTTTACCCCATTTCACTCAGCTTGAGAGGCACCCTCCCCCAGCCGTTTAGGGACAGTTTCAACATTAGACTGTTTAATAAAAGAGGGAACAGTTATACAGACTTGATCTCCCGAAGTACTAGAGTTCCCTTTTTTAAATATTGGATGGATAGAAGAGAGATTCTTAGGTGCCGAGCCCTTTATATTTTCACTTACAGCACCTGGTGGGAAATGTCCACAGATGGCTGACTTTTGGGGACAGTACAGAACATATTTTTTATTGCTTTAATTTCCCGAATCTCACCATTTGAGGTAGCTCTCGAGTTGCAGGAGTCACCAGACAATCACACGTGGGCTCCCATTTCCACAAACGACTGACTTCAGGGGGCAGTACACGCACATATTTTTTATTGCTTTAGCATCCCCAACCAGCCCAGTTGAAGGAGCTCCCGAGTCACCAGAAAATCCCACTTGGGCTCCCATTTCCCTTACTACCAAATTAGTCTGAGTAGCCTGGGTATTCAGAATAATACCCTTTCCGCATGTCCCAAGGGGGTACCAGCAAATGTGAGAAGCTGCACACCCACCAAGATTGGGGACAATGCATCCAACATATGATCAGTAAATGTTTCTAACAAAGTTAAAATTGATGAGAGAATCCTCTCTAAGACACTTAATATATCAAAATTGTCCCTCCCTCCCCAGTTCACATTTACATCCTCATTCTCATGCACACCCTCATTCATTAGTTGCCATATATCATGTGCCCCTTTACTTAAGGACGCCTCAGAATTCTATAGCCCCAATGAGCGAGAGAGAATAACACTTGAGGGAGTACTGCTATACAAAGCTGGCATTCATCGGCAACTAGCAGGACAGTCCATTGACAGTCTCACAGCTGATTCTTGAGCAGTTGGCCTCCATTTCTTGATTTTTCCTCATGGGTATAGCAATATCCGGTAGCGTAATGTTGTCTAAATCCCCTGTGTCAGAGCTATATTCAACCCCACAATGTTCCTTCTGGGGTGTCTCATTCAACTCTCTGAGTGAAGGCAATCCCGTTTTTGACTGCCACATTTACAGGGTCAGATATAACCATCGAGCTCAATGACTTCAGCGAGACCACAGATTCAAATAACAGCTTTTTACCAGCATCTTTCCTTTCCTTAGCATCTTCTATGTCCGTGTCCATGTCTTCAACTAATATGTTGACGGGCGTTGTTCACTAGGCTCGATTTATTGAGTTAAAACAGAGGGATCCACCAGGTTATGCACAATAAGCTTACTCTGGAACTAACGGTTCTGAGAGGACTGTATCTCGTGCCGAACTCTTTCGCATTAACCTCTCCAGATGATACTTTGCCTTCATTATTACATAATGTTTTGCTCCCCAAACCCTTGGTGAATATAGCAGATACCGTTGGATAAGATTTCAAAAGAGACAGATGGTTTTGGGGCTTCTTTCGCTTGATGGTCTTAAATAATTTAGGTGAAATAGAATGATAAGATGTTTTTCCAATCAAGCCAGAGATGGGATATGATCCTGGCCCTGCAGAGGAAATTAGGCAACCAGATCGTGAGCATGTGTCAGGCAACTTCTGACTATACAAACTATTCTTCATCCTAGTCTCACTCCACTGAGTCCTGACCAGATCGTAAGCATCTGGCAGGCATCTTCCGTCTCTACAAACTATTCTTAATCCTAGTTTCACTCCACTGAGGCTAAAGTTGTGATACTTTGACTATGGCTGTAGACTGTGGCTGTAACTATAAGAAGGTATGACAAATTACTGGGTCCAGGCCTGACTTAGAATGGAGTACTAAGGTTCTGAGGCGGTGGCAGTGTGACAATGGACCGAGTGGGTGCACACCAGGCTACCCACAAGCCGCACTGCGTCCTTGCAGGGCCACCTCTGCAGGAACCTGGCCTTACACTCTGCGTGCAGTGTCTATCATTGCTGTGCTCAGCCCCCGCTCCGCCCCCTACCTCACCTCCTCCTGCTAGAACTGAGACTAGACTAGACTCCTTTCTGCCAAATCAGGCCAAACCAAAACCAGGCAGAACCCCTGATGGAATTGCAAAAAAAACAGTTGAACCAGTAGCAGATGCTCTAGTACTCTGGTTCCAGGTATTCGCGGGTGCTCACTGGTACCCACAGCACTCTCCTGCTTGTCAACGATAGCTCCCTAATGCCTGTCATACGCCCACAAACGCCAACTGCCGCTGTTAGTCCTTTCCCACGACCTTCACAGCCCAAACATAGGCTAGAATTGGCAATTCACTTCAGTTCCAGCCAACAGCCATATAATGAGGACTCCAGACCACCAAATACTCCTGCTGTCTTCGTGGCCTCTGCGTCCAGTCCTGGCCTGCACTGAGAATGACAGCAATAAGCTCCAGTTGTGTTGGGGCTCCTGGGCTCCCAGGTCATGACGTGACTGCGACACTCACACCCTCTCTGCAAATGGAGTAGCTTTGCTGCGTTGTTCCTTTCCCACACCAAGGAAGGAGGGAAAAGTCATCAGAATAGGGACAATATTGACTCTGGAGTAGTGACTTGCAAAGAATCCCAGCAGTAAAACATGATGAATTGCGATGCACACAGGTCATTAGCCGGACACAAAGAACAAAATCAAAAAGCAAGAAAGGAAAAGACACCAACCTGCACCACCTTCGTAGTGTCTCTAACTAAGTGTCAGGTTTGGTGCTAGGTCTCCTCTTCTGCCTCCTCTGGCTGCCTGGATCAATGCTGCAAAAAGGAGCAGCAGTGAACAGATGCGGCAGAGAGGCTTAGGCAATGCTTAGGCAGTGCTTAGGCAGAGGGCAGCTTGGAGGGGGGAGAGCATGTGCCTCCAGTAGGTGTGAGCGGGCCACACTGGAAACAACCACAGCCCGCAAAATGCATGAGGCTCCAGCCCGAATACCTCCCCAAGGCCTGCTGAGGCACATGCTCTGCAGTGGCACCCTCAAGCCTTTCAGAGTTGCTGCCCCTTCTCGGATGTAAGCACAATTTCAGTGGTGCCTGACTTGCCAGTGACCGCGCCAACCTTTCCTGGAATTTGCCTGGGGCTGCTATAGCAGCAACTCAGTGAGGCTTCTCCACAGCCCAAAAGCTCAGCGTAGTTCCTCTGCAGCGCTGCATGACATAACTCCTTCACTTCCTGGTCTGCTTCCTCTGCACCCTTTCTCACCGCTGCTGATGTCCACAGAGTCCATAACCACTACCTGGCCTGCCACCTGCTGCCAGAGTGGAGGGAAGGCAGCTGCTTTTTGCCCTAATTTTGGTAGCTGTTCTGAGATGGTGCTGGGGAAGGAAGGAAGGTAAAAAAAAGGAAGTAAAGTAACACAAAAAAACTAATTTTGAAAAAATAAATAACAAACACTCACACATAGACAAAAGGTAAGATAACAAATAAAAATGCAGGTAAAAATAAGTTTTAGAAGGGAAGGATTAAACAGATTCAGAAAGAATTGAAAAAGTGGTCCCAAGCACCATAAATGGATCGAAAACAAGATGGCTGTGCCCATGTAAACATGTGGTGCAGTTTACGTAAGATTTCCACCCAAGAACACAGTTTGCATTCACGTATAACGCTAACAGGCACAAGAATAGAACTCTGCACAAATGCAGAACTCCGCATAGCGCAACAGAGTTTTTTTATTGCTTTAGCATCCCCACTTCAATAGTTCCACATGGCACAGCTACACGAACTATGCCTGGGCACGGGTCTGTTGGCGGAACTCCTGTTTGAGCTACAGGGCTACAGCAACTTTCGGAGGCCTTTATCTGCTTTACATCTGACTAGCCCTCAGATGGACATGTCCTGGAGGTAACAGGAGGGGTACTTGGCCCTGAAGAACCTCAGCATCCAAGGGGACATCATCACCCAACCAGTAGTGCGCCAGGAGGCGTGTTTGCTGAGTGGTGGAGAAAAGAGCTGTGACATCCAAAGACCTCTCAGCAATCCCACTGTCTGGAAATTGCTGGAGTTAACATGTGGGGTATTTGGCCCCCAAGGAACCTCATCAGCCATGGAGACTTCATCCCCCAACTAGTAGTGCACCACAAGGTGCATTTGCAGTGTACTGGAGAAAGGGTGTGTGGACTCTGACAACCTCTCAATAATCCCACTGCATGGGACTTACTGAGTCCCTGCCAGCTACCTGCCTCCTGCAGGCAGGGCCGGACTGACCATAGCAGGCACTGGGCAATCCCCCGGTGCGCCGCACGGGTGGGAAATCAGACAAAAACCAGCCCAGCAAAGAGCTCGGTGGCACCTCCAACACCCCCCCCAACCCCCAGCCTCCCGAGTGGAGAGGGGTGGGCCGACCGAGCACTTTGCCAGGACCGGTTGTGGTTCCCAGTCCAGCCCTGCCTGCAGGAACCAGCATTGCTTTTAGACTCCCTGTGTCTAAAAGCAATTCTGCTCCACTTTCACCAAGCAAGAGCATTCAATGCTCTCACTTGCAGGAAACAGATCATTTGCTGTGGCTTGATGGGAGTGGTAAAGCTCCCATGAAGCCACAACAAACAGCTATGCCCCCGGGGTGGGCTCCCCAGCACTTAGCAGGAGTTGGCCCAGGCCTCCTTCCTTTCTTGATGTTGGACTTGCACTGGGGAATTGGCGGTCATTGTGGACGAAAACAGCCCCCCTCCCATCTTTACAAAACACAAGTTGGCCTTGGAGAGGTGATGGTCCCCAGGGCCTGCGGGGTTCCCTTATGCCCCCCCTCTACAAATTGATAATGGCCCCGGTGAGGTAGTGGTCACTGGGACCAATGTGGTTCGAGAAGCCCCCCATAACAAGGAATTAACCCTGGGGAGGCGCGGATCCCTGGGGCATTTGGGGGTCCAAGAGACCCCACATTTGTTTTTCACATGTTTTTCACTTGTGGCCCTGGGGAGGTGGTGGTCCCCTGGGCAGAGAGGTCTGAGAGGACCCCTATTTTTTTTTAAAAAATAAGCCCCTGGGAGGTGGTGGTACTTGGGGCATTAATAAGCCCCAGGAAGGAGGGCCTGTGCACCCCCCCATACTATGCAAATGCACCCGGGACCTACCCAACCGGAGTAAATTATTTATGAAGCATGACAGCCCACGCTTCATTTTGAAAACAATTTGGCTGGATTCTTGGACCCAATGCGCCTACTGCAAAAAAAAATGTGTAAATGCTTTTTTGATATCAGAATGAAACTCCTAACTCATAGAATACCCTGTATTAGTGATGAAATGTTGTTGTAACAAGATTTAGTTCGATATAGTTCATATGTTAAAAAGCAGTACAGATAGATAAAAACAATAAAAAGTCAGTGTATGGATAGTATGCTTCGGGGCTGGGTCAAAATCTAAGGTGCTGGTCACTCCCCCCCTTGTACCCATTTCTGTGCTTACAGGTAGGTTACTTTTTCCTATGTTACATCTAGTCAGCATGGGTTCAGTGCCAGATGTAGGGGATATACCTTCAGAGCTGGTTAAACAAGCTATCTTCGGGGTAAGTCAATCCACTTCTTCAAGGCAACTGAACCTGTTGAAAGTTGGTGCCCCATTCCACCAACGGTGGTTGCCTTGCCAGCCATCTCCAGCCCCTCCCCAAACATGGTGTCTAGCCAGTGACCAGTACCCCCCATGGTTGGAACGTGACTGCGGAGGGTAAAAGAAAGTGAGTGGTCTAACTACAATAGACGAGTTCCCACCACAGGTGTTCCATGAGCATATGTGGTGTACCGTGTTTGGATCTTCAAATGAAACAACAATACAATTGCCTGGGATGGATTTATATGAGGGGCCTATCCATGGCACCCTTCGCACCATTAAGATTTTACTTCTCAGGTGATTGGGTAACGGCCTGTTTTCATTCAGCCAATGAGTTACCTTGTTTCTCTGTGACCAAAAATTTTCTTGGTAATGGTTGCCAATTTCATGTACCCCTGCTAGCACTACTACGTACGGCCTTGCATCTGGAGGAAGATCTATAAAGCCCTCACGATGCTTCTCTATAATTTGAGGCCCCTGTAGGTTAGTTTGATGGGCCTTAGCTTCTTTCACCCTAGGGGCAGCGGCTTCTTTTTGGGGTGGTAACGATTGTGCAGGCAATTGTTTAGATGCCTTCGCTGAAGATTTAATATCTTTGAGATCGTAAGCCTTTGAACGAGGTTTAGGTATTGGTTTAACTAGAGGTAGTGTTGATGGAATAACAGTAGGTGCCGGTGCGATTTTATCATCACCGGGTGGGCTATTTGATTTATTTTCCTCTAAAGTAAGGCTTGCTAGAGTTAAAATGCTCTTTTCTACCTCAAGCAGGTGATTTTCTATACGTGATAATCTAATTTCTAGGGGGGTTAGGAGTTTTTTTAGCGTTTCCCATACAATTTTCAAAAATTCCTCATCTCTTCCCTCTACCTCACATGCAGGTACCCCACCCTTCACAGCACCAATTTGTGAGTCATGCTCCCCTTCTGTTACATCCAGATTGACCTCATCTGCATTCAAGCGTTTTTTTTCGACGCTTGGGAGCGCCTGGACTGGCACACCGACCCCACCTTCTACGATAGACTTCCTGCCATTAAAATACTGAGCCTCTGCAACTTTAGCCTTCTTCCTAGAATAGGCAGATGTGGTATTACGCTTCCTTTTTTGGACTGCACCCTCATTGCTGACACACAAATTGCTCCCACAAACCCCATTTACTTTAGGAGTTATCTCAGTAGGTATCCCCAATTCTAAATCCATTACATCCAAAGATAAACTCTTGTTGGTTGGTGGATGGACTGACCCTGGGATAGTAACTGGCGTGGGTGGAATTATGTCTAGGGTATGGTGGATGTCCGCCTGCGTAATAATTGATACTGGGCCAGTCAAACGCTCAGGAGTTTTAGCAGATGCAATGTGCCCTAAGGATGATTTCTTAGACATAGCAAGATCCTGGGACAATCTTCTAGCTGCATCTAATTCTATAGAAATTCTCTGTTGCATTTTAGTAATTTCCACATCTATGGCAGTTTTGGTCCTAGTTATAAAATTGTCGAGAGTCCCATTCAACTGCTTCCCTCCTTTGGCAGCCCTGCTACGGCTTTCTCACGTACACATTATTCCTGGGGTCCCACCAAAAACTAATAAACAAAGAACAATGTCAATGGAACAGAGCTGAAACCAAAGGGGGTGGCCCAGTCCGGTCTCACTCGGTCACTAACGGCCTCAAACAGCCCGCCCTTTGACTGGGCTTCGCCCGTGCTCCGTCCCGCACGCGTCCGGCTTCGCGGGGAGACTGGTCTGATCTTGTAGCCCGCGGCAGGTGAGGGGGCGTTGCCGCTGCGGGAAGAGGCTGCAGGTGTTTCCAATGCCTCGGAGTCCCGCAGCGGTAGAGGAGCAAACAGCGGCACTCCCGTGGTGGGTGCAGCGCTTGTGAGCGTTCGTTAGAAGCCCCTACAGCAGTGTCAGCAAAGCTCCAAATCCTCCACAGATCCCGACTGTAGGTTTTCCTGGAAGTGAGTGAATGTATGAAGCATGATATGCTACAAAGACCAAACCTGTCACTAAGATAGATATACAAGTATCATCCCAGTGCAATTGCACATCCTCAGATGACAAGAAGCATTTTGAGCTCCTAGGCATTATCAAATCAGTCTCTTGATGATCGTAGTCATGACAGAGGGTTGGTGGGGAAACGCTTGCTAAAAGCAATCATTATCAAAAGCAGAACACACAAGGGGCAAACTACAAATCAGTCACTCAATATAACTAACATCATCCAGTCTCTAAGAGATGAAGCCCAGACATGCCATTCTATTGTCCATCAGATCTTCTTTCCCTTTCCCAACTGCTACTTGGAGACCTCCTTCAGGAGAGAGAAGAAGTAGGCTTTATCATGACATTGGACACATGGTTAAACTGGTAGACCAGTGCTTAGAGGCTATCTAGTACACTTAGGGGCATATTACCAACAACTAGCGATAATTATCGCTAGGTTGGCTTCACGGCAATAATTTTATCGCCGTGTAGCGACGATTTTTATCGCTTAGGAGCTTTGATATTATCAAGGTTTATCTCCTAAGCGATAAAAACCAGCCGAAATGCATGAATATCACTGAAAAGTCAGCGATATTCATGCATTACCGAGCAAATGCTCTTAGCCATGTTATTCACCTCCCATTGGATAACATGGCTAAGAACTGCTCAGGGCAGGTGTTAGCTTTTGGAGATATTCGTGCTTAGTGCGAATATCTCCAAAAGTTGGTAATAGGAGATGGCGATGTTAGCGACTGTTTCCAGTCGCTAACATCTTGGCACGCCCACTTTGCATGTCATTAGTGATAAATATCACTGACATGCAAAGTGGGGCCCAAGATGGTCGCTATCTCCTACTAGCTGTCGCTAACTGGTGTTAGCGACAACTAGGTAATAGGGAGATCATTTTATCTCCGCTTTCTTGGCTTTTAAAGCCAAAAAAGTGGAGATAAACCCCCTTGATAATATGCCCCTTAGTTTCTTTGTGAGTCATTAAACATCCTCCAAATGTCCTGCACACCGACAGTGAAAATGCAGTAAAAGGGTAGCCTTGTTACCTGATGCTGCATCACACCCTCGACACTAATGAGATGCGGCACAGCGTTGTGGGCTTGGTAATTAAGCATTCATGCTATTAGCATGGGGACACGTGGGCCAATGTTGGTTTGTACAGCAACATGGTGGTGATGTTGTTTCTTTCAAACAGGTCAGTTAAGAGCGACTCTGGGCATAAATCAGGCTTGCCCATGTCTGTCGTCCTGACTAAACTCACAATCCATGTGTTATTATTGCAGGATCTTGCTTCCAAAACTTAATGTTTGGAAAAAACGTTTCAATCATTTTCTCCATCTTGAGACGTTTTCCAGTAGAGGTCTGCACCTCATTCTCAATGGATGATATCATGACTCAGTCATGTTCAGGAGTGAACCTTGTTGATTGAGACATTACGACATATGGTTTATTCTCGGTGACAGTCGATCATCCCATCACCTTGATTGCATGCTGCTCTCCCACTCTATCCTCTGCTGTGATCAGTGCAAGGCCCCCAGCTTTCTCTGGTAAAGAGGGAGCTTTCTCTGTTTATTGTATCCATTACCGATTTGAGCACCAAGCTGTGACCTCTATCAGGGCCTCAAGAATGAGTGTGTCGGTGTGTAGAGTATGCCATCTCACACACGTCTCAGATCTGTTCCTGAATGAATCAGTGTTACTGGGGCAGGTCGTTGCTGGAGTACTGCATGGTTCATACTCTATATGGGAAATGCACACAAATTGCCACATACGTCCTCTTCCCCTGCCATTTAAAATGACTGGTGTGCCCCACAGGTATTGCACACATCTAGCTCAGATGGGGACACTAGAACGGACTTTCACCTCATATTCTCCATGTCCTTCAGGTGGTAAATTGGCCCCTGCCTATGACACAGGTTTATCCTCGCTGGCAGATCCGATGCATGGAATTCGCCTCCATGGAACATTAGGTCCCTTTCATTTGCGCCTTCTCTCTACTGGTGTCTGAAAAGGAGGTAAAATCCCAGTAACACTGAGCACAGAGATTGGGTGCGGCCTCACGCTCACCAGTGACCCCTGTCGCAGCCAGGCATTTAAGGCCCGCATCACGAGACACAACTTGCCACCAGACAACAACAATGGCCACACTCAGCCCAGCGTCATCTCCTGGCGCTTCTCTTCCAGCTGTTGCTTACTTCAGCAGAAGATGCAAAGCTTCATCAGAGGTGCCACTTTAGGTGGCCATCTTGGATGGCTCTGGTAACAGTCCAAGGAGGTAGGCCAGGTTCTCGAACTAGTCAGCCTTATATATACATAAGCAGCTGCCATTTAATAAAAAGTGCTAAGAAACCTTGGGAAGTCGGATGAACTCCATACATATTTAATACAATACATGTATGTTTAAAAACGTAAATGCAATTGATAGAGAAGAACAACTATCTCATTGTATTAGTTGCCAATTAACATTATCCTCGAGCTTAAATTTCGGTTACACTTGAGTAATGTCACATAGTTTTGGTAATTTCCCATTATGCGTTTCACATACAATTCCTGAAATTACTGCAGTTTTGCATTTCTCGTATTTTTTTCCGGAAAAGCAAATCACGTGAAATGCGCACACCCCTAAATATGTGCTGAAAATTCAAGGAAATGACGAGTTTCAATATTCAAGCTTTGCAGTATGTGTGATGCCGTGATGGTGGCTTGGTTGCTGTCCATCTGTTCCTGTACAGTCTGTTCTGCATTTCAATGCAGTGTGTTTGTGTCGCAGAGAGAGCTAACAATCCATCACACAACATGGGCTCAGACACACATATGGAAAGGTATTCATCATTAAGAGAATAAAACATTTCGCTTGAGATAATTCTTTTTTCCGAAATTAAGTGAATGATCTGTGCTTATTTCCGGGTGTTTAAAACGAGAATTGTTTCATTTAAGGCCTGCTTATGCGCGGCATATGTCCTGCTATTTCTCTCTGTTGAATGACTTCGGCAGGAGGTGGGATGCAGATGGTGAGCGTTACTTGCTGTCGAAGTGTATTTAGACATGCAAGACACTGCCTCCCTCTAAGCCTTTTACAAGAAGCTGATCTCTTAAGCCATTTTTGGTGTCTAGTTTTATAGCTACATAAAAGAGTTGATGGCATTGCAGATATAGGGTCACGCGGTGTCTTTGAGATAAAGGATGTGTTTAAAGATCTGATTACAACAGTTCCTAATCTCTGAACAAGCTGTATGCAATCAAATTATTAATACTCGACTGACTGATGTGAAAATAAAGAGAATGTTCAACTTCGAGAATTCAAATAGAAAGAGTCTGAGATCTTTCATCGTGTTAAAAAACACACAATTCCGGGAAATTTCAATGGGCTCTGCTTAAAAACCAAAAACGGTGCAAAAGGTATTAGAAATCTGACAAAGTTGCATGATGGAGAACTAGAGTGTAATCTCGCCGCTCTGGGCCGGGGGCTGGAGCTATTGGGATGTATGCCGCTCACGTTCAGGAGCAGAGATTGGAAAAACAGCCCCGGATGGTGTCATTTGTTGAGCCGAGCGTGTCCCGGCGCTTCCTGAAAGTCTGTTCAAAAGCTCCTGTAATTGATAGTCTCTTCTCCCGAGAGTATTATCAAGGCAGATATAAAGATGTTAGCAAGATTCTGGTGACCTGAAAAAAAGGCTACTGAAAGGGGAAAGAATTCTAATGAAATCCCAATAAGATGCTGACTGGTCTGTCCCTCACAGGATAACTGAGCCAGAGTATGAATGAACATCGTGCTCACCTTTAGTTAAACGCAGCCAGGGCACTGAGAATGAGTGGGCCAGGAAACCCCTGTTAGCGAGAAGGGTGGAATTGAGGCGTGTGGATTTTATAATGGTCAGTAACTACCTCATCCAATAAAGTCCTAAATACCTTTACATTCTGGGCAGTCAATCATTGGAAATTTAAAAAGGAAAAACGTTCATTAAACACCAAGATATGCACATGTTGGTGTGGCAAGCAGCCATTTTGAAGGTTAACTATTGTATAGATTATAATGATCACACTCAAAATAATATGAACCCTCGACACCAGCCTGGGCACAATCAGGGTCAATATGGTGCCCTGTGGGGTGTGTACAGTCCTGCTGTGCTGTCCCATTGTTTATCTTGTTCTTCTTATGGTGCACAGAATTAATTAATATATTGAAATATATTGTCAAGCTGACTTCTGTTGTCAGAGCTTTGCTTGATTACATTTGGGCGCAATTATTTTTTCTCTATGAGATAACCAGTAATATTTATTCTTATATGCAAGCGTTTAGTGGAATTTGAATATCTCCCCAGTAAGTTGATAAAGAAGCTGTAGCACATAAAACAGTCTCAATAGTCTACCTCCAAGACATATTATTTTCGGTGCGGCCACTCTTCTTTATCGTTATCTTTTGGAAAGTTGAATATTGAGTTGTCCCTGTGTGGGACCAAGAATTAGGAGGGAAGAAGGCCCATCATAGGAATAGCACTGGAAGAGGGCAAGGTACATTGCGGGCTGGTATTTAATGCCGAATGACAGATAAGAGACGTGTTTGAGAAAGTATAGACCTACAGAAAGCATGCAACATGCCTAAACTTTAGAAATAATATGAGGTTAACATCAAATTTTGGATTACTCTAGGTAATTTGACTAACGAAATGTATACCTATGTTGTATTATGATCATTACAGAAGTAATGCACTAGCCGCTGAAGCAAAAAAGGATGCCTTGGACTGAACTGAAAAAGATGCACTCATAGCAGTTAAGAATGACACTACCATCGTTGTCAAACAAGCCGATAAAGGCGGAGCGGTGGTTATATGGGACACTAACAAATACAAGTTAGAAGTACACCGTCAACTCAACGATCAGAACTGCTATAGACGCATAGGGAAGAATCCTACATCTGAATTACAGAATAAATTATTTGACATTATCCAAAGAGGCTTTGCAGAAGGGATTATAGGACCCAAGGAGTTCGCATTCCTACAAAACAAAAACCCAAGGACGCCTGTATTTTATGTACTCCCTAAATTACATAAGGACGAGAAAAATCCCCCAGGGCGACCTATCATTTCAGGATGCGAATCGCTGTTTGAACCTGTGGCGAAATATATTGACCATTTTTTGAAACCCTTTATCGAAACTATCCCTGCCCATCTCCAAGACACCACTGCGTTCCTTAATCGCATTTCCACCATTAAATTCGACCAAAGCAGCCAACTCCTAGTGACACTCGATGTGGTGTCCCTTTACACCCAGATCCCTCAAGAACAGGCACTGGAAACTCTGACAGTGTTCTTGGACAAAAGGGAAAGACCAGTAAGAGTCCCCACCAAATTTATTCTTGACCTTGCACGCTTTGCGCTACAGAAGAACTTTTTTACATTTGATTCGGAATTTTTTTATCAAATCAAAGGGGTGGCGATGGGCTGCCCCTTTGCCCCGGAGCTAGCCATAATGTTTATGGGGTTATTTGAGGAGAAATTCATCTACCAAACCAATCCTTTTGACAACAGTATTTCGCATTACATGCGATATATTGACGATATATTCATGGTCTGGACTGGCGGACATGAAGACCTTGGTCAATTCGTAAGCTGGCTGAATTCGAGAACAATAGACATCCAGTTCTCTGTCACAGCTTCTAATGAATCCATCAACTTTTTGGATGTGAAAGTGGCACCTTTCGAGGGAGGCCTAAGCACAACACTTTTCCGGAAACCTTCGGACAGGAACAAAGCGTTGCACTTTAATAGCAACCACCCCCGCAGCTTGAAACAAAATCTGCCTTATGGGCAGTTTTTGAGAATACATCGAAATTGTTCGAGCAAGGAAGAGTACTTCATTCATGCAGAATGTTTAAAAAATCGCTTGATTCAGAGAGGTTACCCCAAAAAACTTCTCAAAAATTCACTCAAACGAGCGTGGTGGACCCCACGAGAGACATTGCTAGAAAAAAGAATGAGACCTGAAGTCAAAAGGATGGTGTGCGTTACCACCTTCTGTTCGGCAGCCAACCCACACAGAAAGCTCATTATGTCTAACTGGCATTTACTAAAAAATCTACATGAGGATTTCTCAGCCCCACCACTGTTTGCGTATAAAAAAGACAAAAGTGTTGCCAACTACGTGGTCAGGGCAGCGTTACCAATGAAAAGGGCCCCCACAGTACAAAGTATCTTTGGATTACCTCCGCCAAAAGGACATCATAAGTGCGGGACTTGTACCTGTTGCATCGAGACCATTGAAGACACAGTTTTTACATTCGAGAATACCCATTGGAAGCATGAGACATTTACGAATTGTAAATCAAAAAACGTGGTATATGCAATCATTTGCCCTTGCCCTTCAGTCTACATTGGCAAAACAACACAGGAAATCAGGACCAGGATTACGCAACACAAATCGCGCATCCGCAGAGGGGTAGAGAATGCCCCTTTAGTGAATCATTGGACTAGGTGTAAACATGTGATCACGGATTTACGTTGGACTGTCTTGTCTAAAATTGAAAATGACCCCAGGGGAGGGGACATTGATGCAAAATTATCACAACGTGAAGCAATGCTCATCATGAAGTTCAATACTGCCACACGAGGACTTAATGAAATATCTGAAATCTACAAGCCGAATGCTTAGACCCTTTTTACTTCCTAACGTCAGCACATCGTCTCTGGACTACAAGTCCCAGAATTCCTGGGCCCTCCTTCCATCTCAACACCAACCAGGAATTACTGAGGCCACACCCCCATTCGAGGACTCCAGCCGGTTGAACCATGCACACCAGCTAAGGAGAAGGACCATTGCCTTGCTCCCGCCCCGGTATGTGAACTCGATCTATACGGAATCAACTCGCACACGGGTTACCGCCACATCACTAACAAACGCTTTCGCCCCCTTTCTACAGAATAGGAGCAGCCGCCAAAGAGAATATCAGAGCAGCGAGACTTAAACCGCCAGCTCGCAGGTAAGTTTACGCGCCCCTCTGCAAGCGGTATGAATGTTGTCCGATAGCATTGCACCACACTGAAATGTTGTCGTGTGTATTTGGTTTTCTTGCACAGCTGCTGTAACTAAACCTGTTGGGAAATACAATTTTGATCGGAAACCTTCAAATTGTCGGTCGAACTTTTGGATTGAGGTAGGGAGCGCCAGCTGGACTCTGGTAGTCGATCCCTTGTTAAATCTACTTGATAGCCGCTCTATGACATCTTGCTCAAGCTAGTTATCTTTATTATTTCAGAACCAAACCCGGTCCTGAGGAGAACCCCACCAATTCCTAGGGGTTTGAAACGCGTCGACCAGCTTTTCAGTCCCGCATCTGGCTACTATTATCATGTCGGAATAGTGATTTCATTAATTTTGGTTCATGAGGGATCTCATGATAATTACAACGACAGTTTAAAAATATGAAAAGAATCATTTTCCACTGATTGTTTTACAGATGCCTGGACAAAGTGTTCTTTGTATTATTATTTGCTTTGTATGGTCTGTGTATGAATGGTTGGCCAAGTGTGTATGAAATGTTGTATTTAGATGTTTGTATATATTGTACATAAAACGTATTTCATTGTTCATTTTGTATTTTCCACGCACAACGAATAATGTGTTGAAAAAAGAAAAAAAGACCGTTTGCAAAAATCAAATAAATTTGCTCAGTGTAACAAGCTAACCGGTTGTTGTTTGATTCAATCAAAACAACCTTCAGTGAAACCAGTTCATTCAATTATTGAAACCCCAGTTTTGGCTATTGTGTTGGTCATTAGTATTAGTTGGACTCAGCCTCACTGAGTAACGAGTCAAGGCCCTCTTTTGATTCTTTGAACCGCTTTGACCACATGACGTTTTAAAAAAAAATGAGCAATGCAAAAGAAACGTTTGAATATGATTTACTTAAATTCTAAAATAGTCAGATTGATGGAGTATATTTTTATTACACACACCAAAGGCAACCCGGATTCCAGGCAAGAGACTGACTGCTAATCCAATACCTCCCATAATAAGCCATGGCCACATCTTTCCAGCTGTACCTAGTGGTTCCCAGAACCATGACTCTAATGGAATGATTCTGTTCATGTCTAAAGAGCAGTCACGTTTGCTGATGACAGACTATATCTTACACCTTTTAAATTCAGTTTTCAGAGTTTTGAGAAACCTCACCTAAGAGCAAACTGACTCACAAGGCTGCGCCAATGAGATCAGCAGCATATTTTTCAGTGACGATGAAATTAATAATACAGCCTCGGATTCTTCAGGTGTGTCATTTTTTAAAGTGCTCTACAATACATGTTCTGTATTCAATTACTGTCCAGACTTGGCACTCATTTTCTCGAGATTGGAAAGATGATAGCCTGACTAGGGAGCGCCCCTATTAAGGGTGCACCGATTAATCAGCTGTTGCATTATTCAACTAAGCTGTTTCCCTGGTCCTAATGAAAGACAACATGTGTGGCCCTCTTCCACGGCTGCAACTGCCCTCATACATAAGCCATCCTATTCAGGAGGAAAAATCCTAAGGACAAAAGAAGTCATGGGGTCGAACTTAAGGTCTCAATTAACTGGGGTCATAGCACAATTTATGTGCTAAACTGCCTGGTTCTGCTTGTGTGACCCGACAGCTAGAAAGGTCTTTATTTAAGCATTTCATAGAATTCGTCGGTGTTTCATAAGCCATAAGATCTCTGTGGTACACAGTTTCACTAATAATAACAAAGCGTATTAATAATAAATAATATTAATAGAACATCAATGCCAATATTTATTATTCTCATTCATATTCTTATTCTTGATATCAAATGCGAAAAGGTCTCAGGGACTTGTAACTGCCGATTGCATGGTTACTTTTTAGGAAATTCTTTCTCTTGGTTATACCATTATTCTTTCAGCTTGGGTTATAAGCACGTTTAATCTAGCGACTACCATTTTCACTGAACTTTTCTAATACATTGTTTTTATAAGATTAGCCATGCATGTGTAAGTAAACTCCGACAAGTATTTTGAAATTGAATTTATCTAGCCGACTAGAAAGCTAATTGCACATATACGTTTAGCTTTCACGTGAAAACAGCATTTGTTAGGGTGTGTAAACCTCCATCTGACATCAGAAAATGTGGTTTTACACCCATATAAAGATTTAATTACTTGAACCTTTTCATAAGAATACATTTACTCTCAAACCCAGAGAGTAGGCCTTCCACCATTGTCTTTATTTATGAATATTCCAATGTTTTTACTGACCAATTCACAACCTTGAACCGGTCGATTTACCATAGTGTCGAAAACAAATGCTGGGGCCCAACTCACAGCTACCTTTGAAATCACAAAAGGGTGATTTTACACTCACAAAAAGATTTTCTCATTAAGAGTTTTTTTTGTGTGCACATTTTCAACTGTAGGAATGTTGTGAAAGTTTGCCCCTTTCACCATTGCCTCTATGAGTATTGCAATGCTTTTACTGGCCAATTCACAGCATTGAAACCGTCTTGTACTCGTGTGTAGAGTAAGAGAAAATCAGTTTCCCAGTTGCAGATGTGAAGGGACCACAACTAAAGTTGCCGCCACATAGGGAAAAGGGTCCTTTCATGCAGAAAAATATATCCCTTGCGGAGAAAAAAGCAGGTGTTAGGGCCGAATTCCCAAAGCACTTTTATGTTGTGTTTTTTTCGGCTGTAAATCCATCAGTATTAGAAGACGAGCATCTGCCCATCTACATATTTCCTCAGAGAAGTCTCCCAATGTAATCCTGTGTGAATTTACTATTTGTACATTTAGAACTGTAACCACCAGTATATGTAGTAGACTTTTGTACTTACTACCATTCCTATGTGATTTTAGAGTTTATCTGTTTGTATTTCTTCCTTGAGTGACTTTCAACTTGTACATGTGCAATTTTTTCCTGTTTTATCTCTTCTTTGAGTGACTTTTAACCTTGTACATTTGCAATTTGTTCTGTTTGTATCTCTTATGTAACTTATGTAATCCAAAGTCTTTATGTAACGCAACTGGGCCTAGATGTAGGTAATAGCAATTTACCGAATGGTAAATACCGAATTTTACAGATTCGGTATTCACTATTCGGTAATTGCTATGTTGGTAAAATATTCGGTAAAAATACCGAATCTGTAAGATTCGGTAATTACCGATTCTGTAATTACAGAATCGGTATTTGCCATTGATTCCTATGGGCCTTGAAGCCCATAGGAATCAATGGCAAATACCGATTCTGTAATTACAGAATCGGTAAAATTACCGATTTTGCAAGGGTGACAGGGTGTCACTTTGACACCCTGTTGCACCCCTGTTTCTGGCTTGTGTGCCATGTGACACACAGACATGCCCTTAGGGCATGTCTGTGTGCCACATGGCACAGGTGTACATGCACAGATGTGCATGTACACTGGAATTCGTTATTTACCATGGAATAGCATTCCATGGTAAATAACGATTCGGTAAGGGCCTGTGGCACTGATTAGAGTGCCACCTACATCTTGATTTACAGAATCGGTAAATTTACCGATTCGGTGTTTTACCGAATCTGTATATTTACCGAATCGGTAAATATACCGATTCTGTAAATAAAATGCCCCCTACATCTCCAAAGCCAAATACCGGTCGGAAACGGCCGAAATCGGCCGTTTCCGACCGGTATTAAGGTTCCTACATCTGGCCCCTGGTTCTTTTGTAAAGCGCTCTGAAACCTTTGGGTAATGTTCGCGCTATATAAATTCACATGAAATAAAATAAAATAAAATAAATAAAAAACTCTGTGCAGTGATGTCTAGTGCAGGTAAGAGTGGTGGGGTGGAGAAGCGGAAGAGAGAGTTGACAGACGACGAAGACGGAAAGTAGAAAAACAGAAAAACACTTACCTTGCACACGCCGCATCACCTCCCACCGCTCTTACCTGCACTGGCCGTCACTTACTCTGTGGCCGTATGGAATTTGGAAGACAGAGTCTGGATTCCATGTTTTCCTTTGAGACATTGATGCTATTCCCCCAGTTTAAGGTCTGCTAGAAATTGAGGTTTCTGGTTAGCAGAGTATGCTCCCTAGCCAAGCTGGAACCACAATCCTAGTCAGGGTAAGATACTTAGACCTGGTTTAGATGCAGGAAGGAGCAGGAAATTGAATCTTCCTATCGCTTTCTATACCCCAAAAGGTTGAAAAAAGTCTGACTTGATCACAAAGTTTGATGCTTATTATTCTGGTTTAATTTTGTTCACCTTCAACATATAATGTAGAAGAAAACAAAAGCCAACACATGTTTCGCTCCCTACGTCACACAGGCCTGGGACTTTCTCAAGGCTAATTATGTATTGTTAAAAATGGGAGTCTCTAATTGGCAGTGGCTTGCACCCTGTCCAAGTAGGGAACTTTATTCTAGTCAGGGTACAGGGATTACACACTTAAAATATCTCCTGCTCCCCCTCTTTGTAGCTTGGCACAAGCAGTCAGGCTTATCTTAGAGGCAATTTGTAAAGCATTAGTACATACTGACACACACACACAGTAACACAGAGAAAACTCTACAAAATGACACCACACTAGTTAGAAAAATAGCCAATATTCATCTGAAGAAAACAACAAAAATCCAACATACACAAATCAAGCTATATCTTTTAAAAGGTTCAAAGTAGTTCATATCATAGGAAACTATTGATGTGTAACAAGGTACCTGGAATGCATCAAAATTAAAGGTGAAACCAGATGCAGGGGAGGTGATGCAACGTAAAAGCAAAGTGATGCCTTTGTTCCTTCCTCCCAGGTTGGTTCACTATTACAGCGCAGGGACTGTAATGCGTCAGTTCCGTACTGTCAGGGGAGGTGACGTGTCAGTTCCTTACTGTGAGAGGAGGTGATGCGTCGGTTATGAACACATGGTCTCAGTTCCTTACTGCTGGGCAACGCCGATGAAGAACTTGGTGCACAGGTGCGATGCTTCTAAAATCTGGGTCAGCTGAATCAATGTCAATTTCTTTAGCTGCACAGTAGGGGCTGTGTTGGAATCCAAGCGGGTGCCACGGACATCAGTGACACAGTGCTCGGAACTCGCGCTGGGGCGATCTGTAAACAGAAGAGCTGGCACTGTATTGATTCTTCGGCTGCACCGCGGTGATGCATTGTTTTTTTAAAAAAGGTCGTAAAGTTTACAGGAGTGTGACCCATATACCAATTCAGGACTGGGTAAGGAAGGTGCATTAAGAAACAATGTCCTGATATGTAATAGTGTATAGGCAATTAGTTATGCATGCACACAGCATTACTGACAAAGAAAGAAGGAGAGTACTCATTGATTTGAAAAAAGATAGCTAATCATCTTATATTGTAACACAAGTTCATGGTCGGAAAATATACAGTTAGAAGCAGCACTGCATAAAATGAATTGGTGACAACCATATTATACTTGGTGCTTAGAAAAGTGTCTGTGGTGAAAGTGGCGAAGCAAGTGAAGAAGTGAACAGCATGGACGGCGCACTGTGAACAAAGTGCAATTAATTTACAGTGAGTGGCTCAAATCGTGTGACAACGTGATATCACAGTTTACAAAAGTTCTTTCAATTTGGTGTAGAGCCACAAAGGAGGAGTACGCCTGTTAATGAGCTGTTAGGTCGACGGCGTTTCGATCCATGTAAGTTTGGATCATCATCAGGACTTGGTTGTCTGGGTTAGGGCGTGCTGAAGTAAATTCCGATGCGCAGACAAAAATCATCTGGGGATTATGCTAAAGCCTGTGTAGTTGGGACAGGAATAGCCTGAAGTAAATTCCGAAGTGCAGAGCACGGGCTGGTTGAAGGCTCAATAACCCCTAATGCCAGCATATTGGAGAACTCCTCCTTGACCCTAGTCCTCACTTAACCAGACAACCTGCAGGTTCTGTTCTTTACAGGTGTACTGTCCTCAGTGTCAACATCATGGGTACACCATGTAGAGCATCCTGGGGTAAGGGATAACAAAGAGGCAAACTGCCTCTGCAACTGGCAGCAGTCTATATGTCTATTGGCAGTCTATCTGTTGATCTACCCTCTCCCCCGAGACTGACCCTAGATCCCAGTGGGCTGGGAACCCTGACCCACATAACTGTTTTGGGGCCCTTTGGCAAACTACTTGCTGTTTTTGCCCCTCCCTTCTGTTAAGAACCCTGCCCACCCTTGTTGTGGCCCCCCAGATACTTTATTGTGAACCCTGGTGCTGACTCAGTGGTCAACCTCATTAGCATGCTCTCTGGGGTCAGTGAACTTACTATCAACAAGGTGCTAGTGCAGAACTGTAAAGCAAAGACTGAAAATGTGCTCTGTTACAAACAAATGATACAGCCCTTAGTACTCTTTTACCTCACCGCCCTTCCCCCAGTGATCTAGTGCATTGCAAAAGGAATTCCATAATCCACCCAGGGTTGTTGGGTAATCTTCTGACTATCCTTGAATTTCTGTCCATATTTCTCGGGGGTCAGATCAATCTGTCTGATTAGGGCCTACTTCATGGGGGTACCTCATGCTGTGACTCCTTTCTAGGGCCAATAGAGTGCCCCTCCCTTTGCTATGGATATGTCTCCAAAGACTAACCCCAATGCTTCAAGGTTGTTGTGCATTTGGAGTGCAATTTCATAGGCCTCAAATCATCTGTCTATGTTATCTCCCACCACAAAATTCTTGGGCATGTGGACCCTCCTTTAAGAGGGTAAGGAAGACTTGCAGCCACCATCACTGCTGGAACCACCTGTCTGGCCTTAATGTCCAGCACTCCCAGGTTCAACTCCTGAGTCCTGACCCAATATCATCTTCGTTTCCAATTTTTTCTCCTCCAGCACCTGTTTCTTTTCCTCTAATGCCTTCTCCTCATCCAATTTGAGCTTAGCGAGCTCCAATTTTAATTTCATTTTCTCCCTCCTGCCCACCCGCTCCTCTGGGGACAGACCTTTAGAGGACACACTGCTCCTTGGTCCAAGGGGATCCACTGTTCTGTGTACGATACCAGTTCACTGGTCCACAGGTAGTCTCAGATTTTCCACTCAATCCTGGTCCTTCTAATCATCATTTGCTTCTCTCCTCATTATCCTACGCAAGGATCACATATGCTGCATCCCTAGCTTCTATTCAGACCCTTAGCACCTGTTGCAGCTCCACAATCTTGGTGAAGACTTTGGTAGAAGCCTCAAACTCCTTGCAAAAAACCTTGAGTTTCTGTATGGTGTACCTCTGCACCTTGGACTCCTCAAAATCCATGTTTGCAAATGCAGGTTCAGTTATGGGACCTCCAATCAGAGACATGATGTAGAATAAAAATCCAAAATTCCAATTAAGGACAATTGAAAAATTAGAAATGCCTATTAGATGGAACAGGGAAAAAAATGCCAATGGGGACCAGAGACAATTGATTCACATTGGACTAAATGTGGATAGTAGGGTACAACAAATTACTGTACGGTACAACACAAACACAAGTTCTTTCCTCATTACTGATCATCAGTGTTAAAAATTGAGGTTTCTGGTTGGCAGAGTATACACCATGTATAAGCAAGAGCCATAATCCTAGTAAGGGTAAGGCAGATAAACAATCTAAATTAACCCTTTGCTCACCTTCTTGTAGCTTGGCACAGAGTGGACAGGCTTTTATTTTTTTTAAATATTTTTATTTGCATTTTATCATAACAGAACAATACAATCATGTCATTAGCAGTGCACTCAACCATGCCTCCCACCCGCCCCTCCCAGTACATTCCCATCTAAAATTGTTTCAAAACGACTGGAAGTCCATAACACTATGGTGCAAGTGTCTCTCGGTGTGGTACACTGAATCCTCCTGTGTGCACCCAGATTAGTGTTCTTTTCATCTCCTATCACATTACCCTTATAACTAACCCTGGGCGGAGTTGGCGGAGTGGAGCTACGCGAAGTGGGCGAGAAACTACGCCCACCTCCGCACTCCGCGTAGCCCCACTCCGCAAACACCACTGGCCGCCAGCCCCGCCACCCGCCTCCCTCCCGCCCTCCCTAAATACTTTAAATTAAAGGAATGAAATAATTTAAAACGCACTTACCTTGCCCGCCGCTGCCCGCCGCATTCCCGGGGCTCGCTATCTTCCGTCTTACGTCTTTTTTACTAATGCGCATGCGCGGGCGGCCGCGCATGCGCATTTCTATGAGAAAATGCGCATGCGCGGCCGCCCGCGCATGCGCATTAGTAAAGAAGACGGAAGATAGCGAGCCCCGGGGACGCGGCGGGCAAGGTAAGTGCGTTTTAAATTATTTCATTTCTTTAATTTAAAGTATTTAGGGAGGGCGGGTGGGAGGCGGCTGGCGGCCAGCTACGCTCCGTCTGTGGAGCTTGCGTAGTGCCGCCTGGCTACGCCCGCTCCGCAAAATGCGGAGTAGGCGGCACTACGCACACTCCGTGCACGGAGCGTAGCTGGCCGCCCACCCCTACTTATAACCCCCATCTAATCCGTGATATTGTCTTCATTTACCCCAAACCTTGCGGAACTTCTTCGGGCATCCCCTTGCTTTGTATGTGACTCTCTCGGCTGCCATGTATAGGTCTAATCCCCTTCTCCATTCGTTTATTGTCGGTGATTCCGGTGCCCCCCAGTGTTTCGCTATGTCCCTTTTGGCCACCACCAGCGCCAGCACCAGAAAGGTCAGTAGGGGGCGTGATAAATCTACGTCATTCGTAATGCCTTAGAGTGCCAACCTGGGCTCCGGCTGGAGAGGGATCTCCATTACTTCACCCAGTTCCGCAAAAAAGTTGGTCCAGTAATCTTGTATCTTACTGCACGCCCATAGGATGTGGTAAAAGTCCCCCTCTGTGTCTTGGCATCTAAGGCACCTTGCGTCGTCTGTCCTTCCCATCTTGTGGAGTCGTGCCCTGTCGTAATAGGTTCTGTGTAGTATATTAAATTGAATGAGGCGCAATCTGGACTTAATTGCCACCTCCCTGGGATGCATCAACACCATTTCCCAGTCTATATCCTCCATGTCCCCCACCTCTGCTTCCCACGTCGTTCTGAATTTGGCTAAGTCACCCAACATATTATTTGTTAAGGCTTTATACATAAGGGATACCACTTTCCCCTGAATATGCTCCTGTAGGAGTCTTCCCTCTAGTGGTGCATAATCTGAGAGGTCATCCGACCTGATGTTTTGGGCCCGCCAGGCATGTCTCAGTCTCGCATATTTGAATTGCTGCGAGTGATGCAACCCAAACTCGGACCTCAGAGTCATGAACAATTTCAGTTCCCCCTTGGCAACTATATCCCCCAGGGTGGAGATACCTATATCGTCCCACCGCTGGATACCTTTTAGTTTGTTTAATTCCGCTAACCACGTGCAGTGCCATATCGGTGTCTGTCCCGTAGGTGTCATCCCCCAGCCCGTGCGTTTCATCGCCTTATTCCAGAGCTGTAAGGTAAGTCACGTAGCGGGGAGGAGTTGCCCCCGCCGGGCACCCCCATAGAGGTAATACATTATTGGTCGTGGTGACATCTATATCGTTCAAGAGCATACGTGGGATGATCTGCCTGCGCATGTAGCCAGTCATTAATCGAAGCAATATGTTCCGCCCAATATTAGGCTTCCAGATTCAGGAGTGAAATCCCCCCGCTGTACTGATGTCATTGTAGAGTGTTCCGCGCGACTCTGGGTTGTTTGCCCAGCCAAAGGAGAGCCCTCAGGTCCGCATGTATTCTAGTGAATACTGTCTGGGGTAGCAGGTAATACTCATTCTGCAGAGCGTATAGGTACTTGGGGAGTACGATCATCTTGTACATTGCCGCTCGACCCAAAAGTGTGAGAGGAAGCTCCCTCCACCGGGTCATGTCCTTAGTAGAATTCATTATGACCCGTTCCAAGTTCCGCTGATACGATAGGTGTCGGCTCGAGGTGACAAACACTCCGAGATATTGAAATCCCTCTACAGTCGTCAACAGTCGCCCTGGGAGTACCGGCCATTTTCCCTCACCCTTGGCGTCATATAGAACGGATTTGTTCCAGTTGATCTGATAACCGGCGTATCTTCCGTATTGCTCCAATTCGAGGAACATTTCCGGTATTGTTGTTTCTGGGTATGTGATATGTAATAGGATGTCATCTGCATATAACGAAATTTTCTCTTCTGCAGAGTCCAGCTCACTCCTACCAAACCCTCTAATGGCTACATTTTGATGAATCCTAGCTGCCAGAACCGCAATAGTTAGCGCCAAAAGTAGGGGAGACAATGGGCAGCCTTGTCGGGTCCCCCTTTGGACCCGGAACTCCTGTGAAACCAATGTGGGCCCTCCCTATCTCGTACCTCCTGTAGCCAATTGTGGGTACGTCGGAGATTCAATCTGGTGGCCCTGTCCGGTAGGAACCACGTTTGATCCAAGTGTACCAGGTCCGGTATCACAGCTCGGAGCCGCAGCACGAGGATTGTTGCCAACAGCTTCGCCTCAGTATTCAGCAGAGAGATGGGGCGATAGGACCCACAGTCCTCTTGCGGTTTACCCTCCTTATATATAGGAATTATTGTCGCCATGGCTAGATCTGGGGGAAGTCTCCCTTCCTGCAGCACCCCTTCGAAGAGCCCCTTCAGGTGTCGTGTTAGGAGGTCCGCGGTGCGCTTAAAAAATTCTGCCGGGAAGCCGTTAGGACCTGGAGTTTTACCTGGTCTCAGCCTGGCCAGTGCCCCGGAGATGTCATCTAAGGTGATATCAGACTCTAGCGTCCCAAGGGCCTCAGGTGACAGGGACGCTTGTTCCTCTCGGTCCATGTATTGTAGGGCCTCCCCACATGATCCCAGCTTCCTAGCCCTGTAGAAGAGTTCATAGTGGGTAGCAAATGTCTCTGCTATTTTAATGTCTGATTCGATGAGTGACCCCTGAGAGTCCCTAAGATGTTCCACCCATCTATCTGCGCGCTCCATTTTACTGAGCCACGCCAGGAGTTTGCCTGACTTATCCCCCACATCGTAGAGGCGGTGTAGGGTAGCCAACGCTTGGGTTTTGGCCTCTCCTGTCACTAGCTCTCTATAGTGTGTCTGTCGGTCCGTCAGCCTCCTGAGAGTCTCAGTTGCCTTCGAGGACAGGTATTCCCTTTCCAGGCCTAGGATATTCCCTTCTAGCTCCGCTATTCCCGAGTGGAGTTTCCTCCGTTCCTCCGCCAACCTGTTTGGCACCCTGTCCCTCATTACCGTTTTGAGTGCCTCCCAGAATGTCACCCCGGGGTCGACCGTTCCCTCATTTTCGGCAACATAGACTTTCACATCCGCTCTTATTCCTCTCAAGACGTTTGCGTTCTGCAGGTCCCAGCAGGCCGTCAACCGCCAGGAAGCTGCACTTCTGTGCCGTCCCCCGCTCACCCTCGCTAGCAGCGGAGAGTGGTCGGAGATGCCCCTCGCCCTGTATTCTGCCGAGTCTTCCACTGTCAAGTTTTGTCTGGACATAAATATGTAGTCCAATCTCGAATACACCTTATGAGAACCAGAGAAGAAGGAGTAAGATGCCTGTCCGGGGTACAGCCATCTCCATACATCTGTAAGCCCTATATTTGCAATCATTTGAGACAGGGGAGTTCTAGTCCTATCTCTGTGCGCCGTTCCCGTCCTATCCTGTCCTGCGTTCATCACGTCATTAAAGTCCCCCCCCAATAATCTGTATGGTATCAGCAGTATGTAGGAGTATGTCCTCGACTTTCTTGAGTGTAATGGCCTGGAGTTTCGGAGGTGCATATACCGAGATTATGTAGTACTTGCGTCTGTTCCACGTCCCCCTGACACCCACATATGTTCCCTGGGGGTCTGTCCAGGTCTGGGCTTTACAAAACGGAGTAGTCTTTTTAACAATGATGGCTGCCCCTCTAGAATCTGTGGTGTACCCTGCATGCGCTAATAGCTTGAACCGTCCCCTGGCTAGGAAGGCGCAGTTAGTCTCTTTGAGGGGGGTTTCCTGTAACAGCCTTATGTCTGGGTTCAATCTTTTAATGTACGCGTTCACCAGTCCCCTCTTGATCTTGCTGCCTAGCTCAGGGCTAGATCCAACACCGTTTTTTAGCTCACTGCACCATCCCAGCTCAGAACCTGGCTATATGCAAATTAGTCTGTTCCTGTCCCAGTGCATGATGGGAACAGGGCAAACCAAACTACAAAGCCAATTCTTTCACTGGGGAGGAAACAAGCTTCCGGGGACCGGTTTCTGGCATTACAGCCGTCTTCGGCCCGGCTTGCTTGAATCCTGATGGTGCAATGAGCAAGGGACTCACATCTGAGTATACCCTTCCACGCTTATGGTGGACAAAATAATTAAACAACAAGGGGTGGTGATGGACAGAGTTTCTGAATTAAGCAGAATACTCTCACCCAGTCAAGAGATCAGGGCTAGATCCAACACCGTTTTTGAGCTCACTGCACCATCCCAGCTCAGAACCTGGTTATATGCAAATTAGTCTGTTCCTGTCCCAGTACATGATGGGAACAGGGCAAACCAAACTACAAAGCCAATTCTTTCACTGGGAAGGAAACAAGCTTCCGGGGACCGGTTTCTGGCATTACAGCCGTCTTCGGCCCGGCTTGCTTGAATCCTGATGGTGCAATGAGCAAGGGACTCACATCTGAGTATACCCTTCCACGCTTATGGTGGACAAAATAATTAAACAACAAGGGGTGGTGATGGACAGAGTTTCTGAATTAAGCAGAATACTCCCACCCAGTTTAGAGATCAGGGCTAGATCCAACACCGTTTTTTAGCTCACTGCACCATCCCAGCTCAGAACCTGGCTATATGCAAATTAGTCTGTTCCTGTCCCAGTGCATGATGGGAACAGGGCAAACCAAACTACAAAGCCAATTCTTTCACTGGGAAGGAAACAGGCTTCCGGGGACCGGTTTCTGGCATTACAGCCGTCTTCGGCCCGGCTTGTTTGAATCCTGATGGTGCAATGAGCAAGGGACTCACATCTGAGTATACCCTTCCACGCTTATGGTGGACAAAATAATTAAACAACAAGGGGTGGTGATGGACAGAGTTTCTGAATTAAGCAGAATACTCTCACCCAGTCAAGAGATCAGGGCTAGATCCAACACCGTTTTTGAGCTCACTGCACCATCCCAGCTCAGAACCTGGTTATATGCAAATTAGTCTGTTCCTGTCCCAGTGCATAATGGGAACAGGGCAAACCAAACTACAAAGCCAATTCTTTCACTGGGAAGGAAACAAGCTTCCGGGGACCGGTTTCTGGCATTACAGCCGTCTTCGGCCCGGCTTGCTTGAATCCTGATGGTGCAATGAGCAAGGGACTCACATCTGAGTATACCCTTCCACGCTTATGGTGGACAAAATAATTAAACAACAAGGGGTGGTGATGGACAGAGTTTCTGAATTAAGCAGAATACTCCCACCCAGTCAAGAGATCAGGGCTAGATCCAACACCGTTTTTAGCTCACTGCACCATCCCAGCTCAGAACCTGGCTATATGCAAATTAGTCTGTTCCTGTCCCAGTGCATGATGGGAACAGGGCAAACCAAACTACAAAGCCAATTCTTTCACTGGGAAGGAAACAAGCTTCCGGGGACCGGTTTCTGGCATTACAGCCGTCTTCGGCCCGGCTTGCTTGAATCCTGATGGTGCAATGAGCAAGGGACTCACATCTGAGTATACCCTTCCACGCTTATGGTGGACAAAATAATTAAACAACAAGGGGTGGTGATGGACAGAGTTTCTGAATTAAGCAGAATACTCTCACCCAGTCAAGAGATCAGGGCTAGATCCAACACCGTTTTTTAGCTCACTGCACCATCCCAGCTCAGAACCTGGCTATGTGCAAATTAGTCTGTTCCTGTCCCAGTGCATGATGGGAACAGGGCAAACCAAACTACAAAGCCAATTCTTTCACTGGGAAGGAAACAAGCTTCCGGGGACCGGTTTCTGGCATTACAGCCATCTTCGGCCCGGGTCTGTGAAGGTAGGTAGTGCACTCATTGGCGTAGGATTGAATGGAAACATAAATGAAACCTGTGCTGTGGGAACGGAGAAACAGCGCTGCTTTTAGTTTCCATTGAAGAGATTCGTATAGGTCGATGGTATATACGAATTCTCTAGGATCGAGTTACTAGGGGGATACTTATTGCATTGGTCAAAAGGTTTCAGAGAACAGATTAGGAGAACTGGTGCCATGGAATATTGTCATTCATCCCAGATATGTGGGTTTTGAGGCGATTGACCCATCGCTGTTCCTTTTCGAAAAGGATCTGTTCAGCATTTTGGTTTTTGTCGTGGAGCATCTCAAGGATTGTCCATCTGAGGTCATCGCATGTGTGTCCAGCATCCACAAAATGTGTGCAGAGTTTCGTGGTATTTTTCTTCAGTCTCACATTACTTCTGTGCTCACCTATGCGTATTTAATTATTACTACTTTGTGTCTGTTCTTCTGCTCTGTGTTATATATTGCAAATACATTTTTTTTCTGACCAGCTAGAATGCTGCTGCTTTCATTTCAGGCAAATTACGTTTAAAAGTCGTGTGTGATTGTTATGACACAGGTGCTCTACGCTATTAATCTTACTTGTTTGCAACTTTGCACTCGGCTTGCATGATTATGTAAGAGTTTCTTTTATCGAACTTAAGTTAGGTAATGCTAGAGTGAGTCTAGTCCATCCTTTGTTCTGTCACTAAGAGATAGTGGTGGATTGATACTTAGGTATAGTTATTTATTAGTATGAGTTGGTAAATTTTTAGTGGTCTGTGTGATGCACCCTCTGTTACGTCATGTGCTGCTGTGTGCTGCTTACTCCAGTCCTCAGTACAACCTTTTGTAGTTTGTTCAGTGAGTGGTAATAGGCTTAGCACTAGCAGAACACCAGCAGCATCCAACCAACAATTTGGTGTATGCAAAAATGTAGGCATGTGTCCTCCATTTATGCATTTTTAAGGACTAAAAGATGTGAAAATGCAGACATAATGAACAATTGGCACGCCTGGAATAGGTGGGCTAGGTCAGGTGGTACTTAGTCTTAGTTAGTATTCTGGAATCAGAATGGAACACTAGATTAGTGTGGATAAATATTAACTAGTCGGTCAGCAAATCCCCCAATACTACTAGTAGATTAAATAGGTCAATTTTATTGCAATTGTTGTTTACATACATTTTTTTGACCATTAAAACATTTTTTTTATTTGTTTCACACCAATCATCAATGTTTGTCTCTTTCTTTCTTATATCTTTCATGATCAGCATCCAGGGACAAGAAGACGGGGTCTGAGTCGGTGGGAGTAGTTGAACACCAGGTACAGGAGGACCAGTACTAGGGCTCTGCTGCTGGCCCCAGTAAGTATTCCTGTTTGTAATACTGATAATTCTTTTTCCCTAACTTTTACTGAACCATATTTTTTCTGAACTATTGTTTCCGTTTGTTAATGCTATTTTTTACCAATTCTCCCTCGATCTAGACTATCTGTTTCTAAATTCTTGTTATCCCTGCCTCAAACTACCTCTGCTATGACTCTCTGTACTACTACTATTAGTCTGTCTGTAGCTAAGCTTACCCAGTTGGCTACTCTTTTAAATAAAACTCAGATTCACCAGTAGCCCTAGCCATTAAGTCGATTCCTTTGGGTTGTCCTTTTCTACTACTTCTAGTCTTCTTAATCTTGAGGCTTTCTTAATCTTGAGGCTTTTCATCAATTCCCACCAGCAAGATGCCCAACCAGATTTGACTATTTTTGATAGGATAGGACATACTACTACTGTTGTAGGGATTTTGCACATAAAGAACTTTGCACAAGAAAATAGGAACCCACCACAATCCCAGCCCGACTAGTTATAGATAGAAGTGTCTCATCATTACTATTAGCTCTCCGAACTCCCCCAAGATACCCAATGAGTAGACAATCCAGAACATAACACTCCTGACCTCTCAGTCATGGAAGCAATGCACATTCACACCCTTCCTTTCGCTCACTCACTTGTGTAAGTCCACACCAAATACCACTGAGTCTATGTAAGTTTTCAACTGATAAGCTCTGTACATTGTTCTATAATGCTGCACCAACAGCAAAATGCATAAGATTAAAACAATAAACATTGTTACACTTAGTTACACTTACAACAATTCAAGTCCATAGAACAAAGACAAAATGCAAAATCATGATAACTGAACAGTGGTGGAAGCACCACCCTCCCCTTGGTAGGAATATAGTTTATATCAAATTATAAATGAAGATCTCTGAGTGATTTCCGGGGACCTCTCACCTTGGAAGAACCTATTACAGTTTACATCATAAGCTCTGCAAAGCTCTGGTTCGTAGAAGGGAATCTTCTGTCTGTTATGAGAAAAATGGTGTGCGTTAGTATATTGCAAGCATTTCTCAGTTGTGCCAAAAAGTATAGCATTACTATTGATAAGCAATATGGACTAACAGCAGAACTCCATAACAAAGTGGCTTGTTTTGATCAACCTTGTACGCAGCGCTTAGACAGTAGCAGTATGAGCTCATGTGGGCTCAAAGGCGTCTTACACAACAAGCTGCGAAGTAACATGCACAAAAATCATAGACTAGAATGACCCTAGTGACCATATAACTACTATTGTCTACAATACTACCTGATTTGTACCAGTGATGTATGCTGTATATGTATGTATTTTTATTTTATTTATTTTTATGTAAAAGGTTTTATATAGTGCTGGCTAGACCCGGAGGTATCAGAGCACTTTACATGAGTATCAGACCATATTTACAGGTTACATGGTTACAAAGGTTACATAGTTATTAGAGCATAGCTGCATAGTTACATGTTAGATCGAGACAAGCAATCAGGACAATATGCGTAAGGGAAAAAGCAGGCAAGGGGAGAGATTAATTGGAGAGGGGGTAAGAGGATGGGAAGTAGATAGCGAATGAAGGAGGGAAGGATGAGGGGGCGGGGGAGAGACACAGCATGAACGAAGAGGCTTAGGGTGACCAGGGCACAAACCGGTAGAAGAGTAATAGCTGTTTCCAAATACCAGTAAGCTGTGATCCCAGGGGAAGTGGTATCATTCCCCCAACTTTGTTGCAAGAGGCCCCCTTTCTCTCAGAGGGGTCTCTGAGACTCCAAGACCTACCTACTGGATCTTTCCCCAAAAAGGGGAGAGGGAGTGCTTTGGCAAGGAGCACTATATCATACCTCAACTGTGAGTGGCTTCCTTGACGCAGTGGACTCTCTCAGAGGGATCACTGAGACTCCAGAGTATTAGTAATTGGATATTTCCCCAACAGGGGGAGAAGGAGTGCTTAGTTAAAGTGCACAAGGGACAGAGGGCTAGGTGGCGTAGCAGGCAAGGGGAGAGATTAAGGGGAGAGGGGATAGGGCAGAGAAAGTAGACAAAGAATGAAAGAAGGAAAGCTGTAGATGAGGGTGAAGGAGAATGAAAAGGGGGAGAGGGTGAAGGGGACACAAACCGGTAAACGGGTAAAAACCTCGTCCAAGGTCTGGTAAGGTGTGATCCAAGGGGAAGTAGTATCATTCCCACATCTCTGCTGCGTGAGGCTCTGCGTTGACTCTCTCAGAGGGGTCTCTGAGACTCCAAGGCTTACCTACTGGATCCTTCCCCAAAAAGGGGAGAGGGAGTGCTTTGGCAAAGGGCGCCATACCACACCTCGCCTGTGAGTGGCTCCCTTGGCACTGTGGACTCTCTCAGAGGGATCGCTGAGACTCCAGAATATAAGTAATTGGATCTTTCCCCATCAAAGGGAGGAGTCCTTAGTTAAAGGGCATAAGGGACAGCAGGCAAGGTGGCGTAGCAGGCAAGGGGAGAGATTAAGGGGAGAGGGGATTCGGCTAAAAGCGATTGCAAATTACTTTTCAAAAGAGTGAACTGTGACATAAGACATCCAATGGGGTATAGAGAGGGAGGGAAGGGAGAGGAGATAGGTGACAGGAGAGACACAGGCCTAGGGGGGGAGAAAGTGATAAGGTCATCTAGGCGAGGAGCAATGTCTGAGGGTCAGCAGGATGTAGTCCAATGGACCGAGGGAGAGGACAAGAAGCAACTAAATGGTGGCTCTGTTCACGAACCGCCATTTTGCGCCGTCAGTTCCCAGACACATCACTGGACCGTCACTCTTCGGCATGTATGTATGTATTAACTCTTTTTTCAATCTTGCTAGTGAAAAATAGGGGGAGGTGTATGTGACATCTAAAAAATGTGTAATGTTTTTCTAGGCGAACTACCGATCACCAGTGCAAGGGCCAGCAGCGAAGGCGACACAGCTACTTATGGAGAAGATGCAGCAGTTGTAGAAGGAGCTGCAGGGGGTGAGCCAGCAGCAGTGGTGGGCGGTGGTAAGTTATATTCCTAATCCTTACTTATTGACATTACACTCACTGCAAAGGTGTAGTGTATATTGTACTGTTGAGACTTACTAAGTAAGAAGTTGTTGTGAACGCCCCGGGAGTGTTGAGTAGCGAATGGCCTCTTCTATCTGACTTCAACTCAGCTGTGAAAGTTTTATGGAGAAGAATAAAAGTCAGCTCAGATGAAATTGATGGATGGGTGGAAGGAAAAGGGAAAGAAGGATGGAAAGAAGAAGGATGGCCAAGATTTAATATTTATGAGTGGCAGAGAAAGATACGTGGGATGGATGCATGCATAGGTGGCTGATAGGAATCAGATGCATGAGTGGTTTAATGCCTGAAACTCCCACAAATGTTAAAGGCCAAGGAAGTGGTAGGATAGATACATACTACAAATATGTACAGTGCTTGCTAGTGCTACTGTGCCACTATGTGTAGAATACATTTGTCTTACTGCTTTGCTAAGAGTATATTTTACAATAGTCTTGTTTTTTCTTCTTGAAAAAGCTATTCCTTCCAAAGGGAAACCGGACAGGAAGGAGTTGGCAGCGAAGGCCCGGCACCGGAAGCTGGAGGCCATACAACAGAAATTCCGTCGGCTGGTGGTTCTGGCAGAGGAGGAGGAGGTGGCAGCAGCTGCTGCCTCCTGCAATGCCCCAGGCCCCAGCTTCCCCCTCCAGTATTACGGCACCATTACCTGGCAGCCGCCCGCCACTGCCCCTCTTTTAACATCACTACTGATCCCCGCCCGTAGGTGCAATTGCCGTACATTAAAGAGCTGTGTTGCCCGGCCAGAGGAGCAAGTACGTGTCCTTCAGGAGAGTCGAGCCAGCCGATCATAAGACCCTGGTAATTGCCCCTTTTTTTCATCTTTTGGTTGGTGAGAATCGGGCATTGGGGTTAACTTTCTTTGGCCAATTGGACATTCATTTAGGTTGGACTTTTTCATTACAGACATTGGTTGGGGTTAGGGAGAGGGGTGGGTCCGGTGTTGTGGGATTTTTTTACATAGTTTATTTTTGTTAAGGGATTAAATTATATATTTATACTTTATATACAATGTTGTTAATGTTTTGTGGGTGGGGTTATTGTTTTACATCACACTGTTTCCTTGCTGGTGCAGGGCCACAGCCAGTGTTTGATTTGAATAATTGGCTGACTTTGTAAGACACAAACAGATAGATGTGGCACTCCTCACTGAGTGACTTGCCCTACTAGTACTGTCAGTTTCTCCTCCTAGTGTATGCATTCTGCAACTGGACTCAAAAGGGTGTGAGAAATTGATTTAATGAAAAAATGTCCATTATTAATTATGCCTCCCCCAAACTTCTCTTACCTTTGCTTGATGTTTAACTTAGGCACAGCGATGGCTGCACGGTGATGATGGTTTTCTTTCCTAACATGCCATGTTTGTGGTGGTAGTAGTGGTAGTACACACTGGCAGTAGCATTTTACAAAAAAGGAAAAAGAGACAGTCAGTCACCAGAGAGAGTCTGTTAGAGAAGTAGTGTAATGAAATACAGTCCAGAACTTACTGCCAAACAATAATGTGCAAAAATACAACAAAACATAATGGTGGTGGGGATAGCCTAGTACATAGAGTTACAAACTTTAGTTGTGTTGAGTCACTCGACTAGGCCTCCAGTATACTGGACACAAGCATAACCGTTAGTGCTACGTAGGAGGATGACAACAAATCCAATCGATACCAGCAATTAATGCTGAAGTATTAGGTTCCTTTGGTAAAATAATTACCTCACAATTATACTGCTTTTGGGTGGGCAAGCAGAAGAAGATCCTCGCCCTGCCTTGAAATTGAATTACTGTTGCTTTTGCCACATCTGCCCCAGCAAGCATGTGATAAATTATTGATGTACAATTAATTTAGTCACACCCCAATAAGTCACACAGCCCGGTGGAAGAGGGTTAGGGTTTCTTGAATGGTTGGGAAGAGGGGTTTGGGGAAAGGTTTGACAAAGAAAAACAGTACGCATGGACAAACAACACAATACAATATTTGTAGACTACCATATCCATATCAATCTGTAAAGGGAGAAAAGGGAAATGCATGCATGATGATGATAAGAAGACCCGGATTACATACAGTTTGTGTTCTATTGTACCAGGCTTACTTTTAAAGATAGCAAAGAAAATTTATAAATATCTGTAGGGATGAATTATAAACAGAGAGCAAACATGATGATAATAACAACAACACACTGTAGTAATGATTGAAGAGAAAAAACTGAATCAAATGATTTAAAAGATGATGAAAGTTGATACTGTTACTCTGTTATCCTGGTGAAAATGGGGACTTGCATCTCGTCATTCCTCGTGGTTCTGCTCCGCCCATCAATCTTGGCAGACGCTGCTGCCTGCCTGGCAGATGCAGATTACTTGGTAAGGTAAGTGTGCATTATTTTCCCAAGTATAGCGCAGAGTAAGGCCTGGCCAGTAACTGTAGATGGAAAAACAAAAGGGATATTGAGAAACCAAGTCGAAACAAATGCACAAGTTAGTCATGGTGTAGTGCAACAAGAACACTTTCAGTGGCAGCTTAGATGCATCATGTCTACTCTAGTCTGTTTCCAGCATTAACCTACAACAACAACAGGACAAAGCAGGCCCACGGTGACCACACCCTTTGCACATTCTCCATTTAGCGTACATTTTTTGAAAGAGTTTTACAAAACACATAGCCAGCAGCATAGCATTTTACAATTTAAGTGATTAAATGAATGCACCACAGTGATACCAAACTACACTCGACTCCACCGCTACACAGACATTTAGGTCTGCTGTGGTTGTTGTTTACTTGTTTACCTTGTATGCCACTCCATCAATCATCTCCGAACCTACTGAGTGAATGCGAAGATACTATGTCACTGTGGTCATTATCACAATGGTATTGTTCAACTCAGTCTGCAGTATACCGAGTGAGTCCAGATTCCATATTTAAAAATGCAATGGATTGGCCTGCAGTAGAAGTACAATTTTGTTATTACACAACAAGAGTGGAAATATTGACTTGAGTCATTGTTAGTGTGTATATTAAATAGTACACTTTGACTTCACTTCATGCACAACAAACAACAACAGCACAAACACCAATCACTCAGAGTCGGTGTCAATGCATGCCATTTATTACCTGTTCCTTCTCATCTTAAGTGAAAGGGGCAGTCTCTCTCGCCATCACCATCATGGCGTTGTCCTTCCCATTGTGCAGTACACAGATTGAGTCCCCTTTCTATATTCAAAGTGCAATATATCGGCCAGCAGTAGAAGTACACATTTGTTATTAAAAATACAAGAATGGAAAAATTGCCTTGAGTTACTTTTAGTGTGTAGATTACTTATAGTACACAATGAATTAACTTCATGCACAACAAACAAAAATAAAATCACTCAGTCAGCGTCCAATGCATGGCAACATTCATTACCTGTTCCTTCTCATCTTCAGTTAATGGTCAGTCTCTCTCGGCTCAGAAAGTAGGATAGCTATAGTAGTCATCATCATGTTCCACCCCTTTTGGAGAGACTCAATGAGGAAAGATTTTCTTTTTTCGTCTTTTTTGCATCATGCAATCATCATCTGGCTTGAGGGCAATGGATTTTGGCAGATTCAGGAGGATGGAGGAGCAGGATTCGGAAGAGTGGACCGTGAAATGCAGACAGCTCAAACTCATATAGGGCAATAAAAAGACTAGAAGACGGTGGTGATGGATTTGTTGTGATTTGAAGATTTTAACCAGAAAAGACAGACACACAAATAAAAGAAAATAAGGGAAGAAGACAGTAAGAAGTGTAAGCATAAATGTCAGGGAAGTTTAGCTCATCCTCAAATTACGGAGGTTCAACCTGAAGTAGGTAATCATTAGGGGTGGGCGGCCAGCTACGCTCCGTGCACGGAGTGTGAGTAGTGCCGCCTACTCCGCATTTTCCGGAGCGGGCGTAGCCAGGCGGCACTACGCACGCTCCGCAGACGGAGTGTAGCTGGCCGCCACCCGCCTCCCTCCCGCCCTCCCTAAATACTTTCAATGAAACGAGCCAGCTACGCTCCGTGCACGGAGTGTTAGTAGTGTCGCCTACTCCGCATTGCGCATTGCATTTCTCGTGAGAAATGCGCATGCGCGGCCGCCCGCGCATGCGCATTAGTAAGCAAGACGGAAGACTGCAGATAGCGAGCCCCGGGGACGCGGCGGGCAGCGGCGGGCAAGGTAAGTGCGTTTTAATTATTTTACTCGTTTCATTGAAAGTATTTAGGGAGGGCGGGAGGGAGGCGGGTGGCGGGGCTGGCGGCCAGTGGTGTTTGCGTAGTGGGGCTACGCGGAGTGCGGAGGTGGGCGTAGTTTCTCGCCCACTTCGCGTAGCTCCGCGAAGCCCCACTACGCCCACTACGCCCAGGGCTAGTAATCATCATCTAACACACTACTTCCGTCACCTGAGCTGCTGTCCTCATCTTCCTCCCTTGATTCATGTATTGTGTAATTCGGTGGTATAAAGTGCTGATTCATTTTGATCATGGTTAACCTTTCCATGTTTTTGGGTGAGAGACTGGTCCTTCTCACTGCTTCAATGGAACCAGCAGCACTGAAAACATGTTCAAAAGAGACACTTGTGACATGCCATTGGCCCCTTTTCCCATACCAATACTGCAATCCGTTTTGATCAATATACACCTCTGTTGGGTCGTCCAGATAGGCCTGGACCATTGACTCAATGTTCAACAAACAGATGGTCAAGCATGTAATAAGTGGAGTTCCAACGTGTTGCCTCTGCGTGGAGTTCCAACGTGTTGCCACTACCTGGATGAGTGCTTTGACTGGCATTCTATATGTTGAATGATCCTCAGCTGCTTCCGTGCTTAAGAATGGCTGAAATTAGTACATATTCTTCGGCAGGTGGTCAGTAAGTTGCTGACTATGTCTTCTTTTTTCAGAAAGTCTTGAACTATAATTTTAATGCAGTGCGCCAAACACGAGACCCTGAAATAGGAACCAAGCGCCATGGCCTTCAGTACATGCCATTATCTGTGGAAACAAAGCCAATCTTAAGCCCTCTTCGGCACATCCATTCAAAAACCTTGCTGTGAAACTCTTCCAATATGTTTACAGCAGTATGAGATTTCTCCATGGTGAACTTGGCTACAGTTGCATGTTTCCTAGTAGCATTACAAATCTCATTTGTGTCAACAGCACCTCCTTCAGATAGCTTATCTCTAACCCCCATAAAAGAGACCGAGTGTGCAGTGATACACATGTAATGAGTAGCTTGACAACTGCTCCACATGTCTATTGTCAGGTGGATATTGTGAACAGCGCTCTGCTGCAAAGCTTGTCCAACCAATTCCAGCACATCATGATGTAGATCTGGAACAGCAACTCTGGCGAAATAGGACCAGCTGGGAACCTTCCATTTAGGGCAGATGGCTGACACAAATTCAGGGAAACCCACCCCTTCCACAAATGAAAAAGGGGGAAGGTCCAGCGCTAACATTTTAGCCAGGTTTGCATTGTAATCCGTGTCGTTGGGTGGTAGCCTTGGCACTGCCCCTCCAACCTAAGCATGCTCTCAATGGTAGACTGGATTATTTTCCTTTGTGGTGCAGGTGTTTTCCTGAATCCTGCTAGGGTCAACAGCACATTTTGTTTCATTGCAGTACTCGGTCGCCTTGCTGTCTCAGGCTGACTCTGAGTATGGCTCTTACTGCGGTGCCACTGAGATGTTGCTTAGGATGTGGGCAGTACCACTACACTGCTGGGGACAGGGTTAGAAATGTCTCCCTCTTGTTCACCATCCACAGCCATAATATCTTCCCCCGATTATTCAAGCCCAACAACAACGGGTTGAGTTTTACTTTGTTCTAAGCATAGTAGGTGAGCCTCCCACACAATATTTTGGTGTATTTTGAGAAGACTTGTTTGGCCTCCAGTACCTTAGTTTGTACCAAGCTTACCCCGCCTAACAGCATGTTGACAAATTGAGCATAAAGCAATGTGATCCTCCTTACTGCTAACCGATAAGAAGTACCAAATTGGGGAGGAGAACTTTTTGGCGCTGCAGGATGTGCCTTTTTCAATACCAGATAAACTGGAGGGTGTGCTTGGAATGTGACTCTGTGCAGCTACACTGTGTCTTCTACCACTACCTACTGAGGTGGTGGTTGAGCTGGATGTAGGTCCCTGCCGGGACTTTGCAAATGCAAATATGTAAGCAGGAGGTCGTGGTGGTTTTACCTTGGAGTTCTGGACTTTTTGGTTCCGTCCAGAGGTGTCAGGGAACAACACCCAAAGACCCCGGAGTTCCACCTGCCTTGGTGCGCAAATGAACAGAAACACGGGCTTCTCGATGGTGGCGTCAAAGACCAAAGGTTTATTACTGCAGGGACACAGAAGTCACAGAAACCACACATGGGCAGATTCTAGGAGCCTGTTCGATTTGTACAAAGAGGGCTGCTCCTTATATACTGATCATTGGGCTTCGGGCAAATTCTTCACATGTTACTACATTCCCAAACCTTTGTGTCCTAAACAATAAATATTTGGCTTTGCACAGGAATCGTCGACAATATCTGATGATACAATATTACGAATGAGAGGTTCCCACTTTTCCATCATAATCTCATGTCAACTTTTCATTCAGGACCCGGACCGCCTCATCGTAAATTTCGTTACCTCCCCCTAATAAAGGCCCAGAAGGAAAGGAGCAGAGCCAGGTGCAGAAGATAGAAAAGTGGGATAAGGGATGTTTGTGGGTTGTAAATGGGCAAGGCTACCGGCTTCGGCCGCCTAATCATGATCGGGACAATGGACACGAGAACCAGTTCGGTGGGGCTGGCCTCGGGCAGAGGAGGCAGCCTTTGTCGAGTCATGCAGCTACAGCGTGTTCTGTTCCAAGGTGCACGTGTCACTAGAGAGGTGAATCTCCGGCTAAGGCTACGTGTCCTTAATCAAAATGAAGTGATCAGAGGTTATTGCGTATGTGAGGGCAAGAAACAAAAAATGGCTGCCATGATCTAAGATGGATGCCATGGGTAGATCAGAAATGTGTCTGTTACAGGAGTACTCTTGCTCGTAGCGTAGCGAAAACACCAGGATATGCTAAATGGATCATTTGCGGTTCGCTGATACCAATATTATGCATTTCCGACAATATTGAAAACACGGGTTCAAATCGTCACGGAACCTCAGACCCTCCTTTTGCCCTTACATAGGCAATTACTCAGTCTATGTCAGAATCTAATTCTATGCTCATCAGGTCAGTGACATGCTGTTGTATCATCATCCTTTCTCGCGCCTTTTCTCCAAACGCAGGTGGTTTCCTAAAACAGGTTGCAGTACATAGACTACACAGAGCAGGACCACACTGGATAATCAGGCAGCATGAGAAGAGGAATACTAAGATGACACCAATGACCATCAGAACCTTCCACCCCCACGCTGATATCAGAGTCCAAAACCACTCCATGAAGGACCAGTTTCCCTTGTCTACATGAATAGAGTCTGAAATCTGGTGTAGCTTTGAGATCGCCTCATAGACTGTTGGAGCATTATTAGGAATAAAGACACAGCAGCTCGATTGGATCATTCTGCATACCCCACCTCGATCTGCAAGTATAACATCTAGAACCATACGGTTCTGCAACGTCATGAGTCTATCCGCCTGAAGCTCAGCTGTCAAATTGCTAAGGGCACCAGCAGTTTCGGTAATAGTAGATTCAACTACCCGTGTTAGCTGACGTATGTTTCTACTATTGGCCATAGCCCCCCAGAACGGAAGGAAGCCTTTGAAGAAGTCTCCAGCTTCCTGACCAGCAGTATCTTCCTTGCTGAAGACACCTCTCGCTACTCTGGTCCTGTGATAGTCAGATGAAGCAGTGTATGTTGGGGGCAACAATCGAGCAATATAGCATGATCCTGAAAAGTCGGCAGGCAACCATGTATAAGCTCGGTCTCGACAGATGAAGTAGGTACCCCTAGCAGTAAGGAAGGCAGGGGAAGAGTTAGCCGGAAACACATAAGTCTCTACGCACTCACTCCTCCCTAGCTGAGCTCTCGGATTTCTCCCATTACCCTGCAAACAGACCTGACCTCGGTGAGGTACGACCCAGATTGGAGTTGAGCTTTTACGCTTGCTTTCTCCCAAACTAAGGCGATACTCTGAAGAATTCCAACTTAAATATACTCGCAATTCGTCTCTAGGGTAAGATGGAGTATTATTGACGTCCTTGATCATGTCAATAATTCCCTGGACTAAAGCTTTGTTGGCAGAGTTATATTTAGTGGAGCGTGGTGGTCGTGGAGGATAGGTTTCAAGGGCATAAGCAAAGATGGTTTGAAGGGCCTGAAATGATCCATTGTAGCTGAAAGGCAAAACCAGATAGGGAATACCTTTATCCATAGTGTGGGGTATCAAGCCACACACCCAGCAGTCTGTAGTGTTAACTACCAGTTGGTGTTGGTGCAAGAGCTGTACAAAAGTGTTATTGATGAATTCAGAGCGTCGAGCTTGCTCATGTTCAGGAAACGAATGAAAAGAGTGTATAGAAGAAACAGTAGAAGTAACAGGATCAAGGGGAGGTACTGTAGTTACTGGTACAAAAATCACACTCATACCGAAAACGATTCCACCCACCAACGTTATCAAAACAGTCAAAAATGTAATGGCACATTGTATTAAAAAGCATTTGCTGTGAAGAATTCTGTAAAGTCTGTTTCTGCGAACATAAATCACATTTTCTCGTTGCAGCGCAGGAAGCTCCATCTTCTACAATCCGCTCGCGACCACTGATGATGTGTACGTAGATGAAAATGCCTCTATCAGCCCTGGGAGTTCCCAGAACCAACAGAAAGATCGACCTTGTGTCAGACCCCCGCAGATTCAAGTAGGCACACAGCCACGACCCTACGGCTACCCAGACGGCAAGGCAATTTTAAAAACAATAAAACAATAGCAAACTTCCTGGCTGATGGCAAAAGTTCAAAATTTCAAAAATATCACAATGGCAGTCGCCTGCTTTATTTGTCCATATTACGAGGTCGTAAATTGTATCTTTGCTTCGCAGGTACTGTTTGATCGGCAAATAGCGTATCACTAGTAGTTGTTGCAGTGTTCTGGTTCGCAGATGACAGAGTTTTTTCTGATGCAGAGGACAAATGTTCAGAGTTCAAAGAAGTCTTTTCAGGAGGAGAGTCAGAGTTTGAAGTGTCGGTAATCAATTCGGCATCGCTGAAAGGGATGAACTTTGGCGTACGTTCAAATTCGGAGGCACCAATTCCCTTCTTCACCCAGTCGTCGTAAGGAAGTGGCAAAGGTACACGCTTGACATGAGATGCGTGCACCCAATGCTTGCGACCAGCTACACGAACTGCTGTTCTCGTCGCAAGCAGGACTTGGAAGGGGCCGACGTATCTGGGCTGAAGGTTCTTCGTCCTCGCGAAGTTTCTGATCACGATTTGATCGCCGGGTTTCAGCTGATGCCCTGGACTCTCCGGAGGCTTTGGCAATGCATCAAAAACCTGTTGGTGAATAAGACTCAATTTAGCAGTCAAGTCGTAAAGGTAGTCTATCAACATAGGATATTCTAGAGAACAAAACTCTTTAGGCCTCGGCACACCCCAAATATTGGCCGGGCGGCCAAAGACTATCTCATAGGGGCTAAGCCCCACTCTAGAATGTACAGTTGCTCTCGTTGATAGCAAAGCCAAAGGAAGTGCGTCTGGCCAGGGTAAACCTGTAGATGCTTGAATTTTGGCTAGTTTTAGTTTGAGGGTGCCATTGTAACCCTCCACTAAACCAGCAGACTGGGGATGGTTCGCACTGTGGAACTTTTGTTTTATGCCTAGGCCGGCACACACACTCTGCATAACTTTCCCTATAAACTCACTTCCGTTATCTGACCATACAATCCGTGGCATTCCAAATCTAGGGAAATATTCTTTGAGAAGAATTTTGGCAGTTGATAGGGCAGTATTGTCCTTTAGTGGATATGCTTCGATCCATCTGGAAAAAGCACAGACTACCACCAGGACGTATTTCAGATTATTACACCGATCCATGTGAATGAAGTCTAACTGAATCACTTCAAAGGGGCAGGAAGGAGGAGCGAAATGACCAGCAGGAGTTGGAGTTCCCTTGCCAGGATTATGCATCAGGCATACCATACAATTTTTCACCACTCTCTCTGCACATTTACTGATCCCATCATTCTTCCAGACTGGAGCCAACATCTTACAGATTCCTTTAGAACTTATATGCGCTACTCCATGCGTCATTGTCACCACTGCAAGCACATACGCGTCAGGCAACATCCAACGCTGCTGTTCCGTCAGATCAATCCAACACCCATTCGAATCCAACTTGCCCGTACTTTCTCTCCATACACGTTTTTCTTCCTCAGTTGCCTCTTTCTGAATCTCTTTCACGCTTTCCATTGTATCCTCACACATTCCAGAGTCAGCAATCCATCTTGCAGACGTAGCAACATACATTCTGCTCATCATGTCTCTAGCTGTTTGTTTAGCAGTCTCATCAGCAAAAGCATTCCCACGACCAACATCATCCGTGATTGCTTTATGAGCACTGCACTTCACAATCGCAACTTCAGTCGGCAAGGTTAGAGATTCCAACAGGTCGTTAACTAGCTGACCATGTTGAATCTTAGTCCCATGGGACGTAATGAAACCTTTTTCTTTCCACAAACGGCCAAAACTATGGGCCACGCCGAACGCGTACTGACTATCTGTGAACACATTCACTCTCTTTCCCTTAGCTAAAACACACGCTCTTGTTAGAGCTATTAATTCTGCAGCTTGGGCAGAATTCTGACTCACTCTTGCAGTCTCCACAATCGTCTTCAAAGTCGTTACTGCGTAAGCAGCAGTCACATCACCATTCTCCAATTTAAAGCATGACCCATCCACATACAGCGTGCCATCTGGATCTGATAATGGAGTGTCTCTCAAGTCAATGCGTCCTTTTGTCTCTTCCTCCGTTCTAAAACAACAGTCATGTGGCTCGGAATCACTCGACTCTTGATTTGCCGGCAACAACGTTGCTGGGTTCAATACATTGCATCTTTTGATTTGAATATGGCTCGCTAGTAACGTCAGCTCGTAACCAGATAGTCTCGCACTGGTAAGGTGTTGTGTCTTAGTTCGGTTCATGAGTGTATCCACAGCATGAGGAACCATGACCACTAGCATGTTGTTCATCACCAAACCAGCAGATTGTCGAATGGAAGCCGCAGCTGCCGCTGTAGCTCTCAAACAACTAGGTAACGCTCTAGCTACCGGATCTAATGTTGATGAAAAATACGCACAAGGGCGTTGTTTATCACCAAATGTCTGTGTCAGAACACTCAACGCGCAACCTTCTCTCTCGTGAACGTAGATCGTGAATGGCTTACTGTAATCAGGTGTACCCAATACAGGGGCTGAACACAATGCATTTCGTAAATCAGTAAAACTCTCCTGACATTCATCAGACCATGGCACCGGACTCGGAACATTTTTCCCAGTCAAAGCTACCAAAGGTTTTGCTAAAAGAGAAAAATTTGGGATCCACTGCCTACAGTAAGAGGTGATACCTAGAAAGGCACGCACTTCTCTCTGCGTGCGAGGAACACTCATCTGCGTAATTGCTTTTATTCTCTCTGGGGTCAACTTCCTTCCCTCCTTTGACAAGAGATGACCTAGGTAGGTCACTTCTTGGCAGCAGTATTGCATTTTTGAAGGTGACACCTTGTGATTCAAATTGGACAAATGATGCAATAACGAAATTGTAGCTGCTTTGCAAGTTTCCTTGTCATCGGCAGCCACTAGAAGATCGTCTACATACTGTACTAGAGCAGAACCTGGAGGAAGGACAAAGGCATCTAACTGACTTTTTAATGCTTGACTATAAATAGATGGGCTCTCACAATAGCCTTGTGGAGCGCGTTTAAATCTGAAACTTCGACCTCCTAGACAGAAGCCGAAGATATCTCTGCTTTCCTCGGCTATCGGAATGCTGAAAAAGGCATTCTTCAAGTCGATGACTGAAAACCAAGTAGCTGTAGCAGGAATCAATGTTAACAAGGCAGTAATGTCTGGAACTACAGGAAACTGTGGAACTACAATCTTATTAACTTCTCTGAGGTCGATGACAAACCTATACACTGGAGGCTTTGTAGGATCAGTTCGTTTCAAAATCGGTAATACAGGACTGTTACAGACGTTTCCTCTAGTTTCTTCAACCACACCTTTCTTAATCAAATCTTGTACAATCAATAAAAGTGCTCGTTCACCTTCACTAGATATTTTATATTGAGGAATTCGTGGAAATTTTACATTTGCTTTCAAAGTGACTACATATGGTGGTATTTCTAAAAGGCCTACATCGTTAGGACCAGTCGCCCAAAGAGTATCAGGGAGTGAACGCAGCTCTGGCGGGAGTGCATCCATTGACAAGTACATCGGAGAGGTGATTCTTTTGCCCAATGTAAGCTGTACTCCTTCCGGAGAACAATACAATGTCGCATATAGTCGTTTTAACAAGTCTAAACCAAGCAGATTTTCATTACAACCTGTCGTCAAAATCAGGGGTGCTTTCAATTGACACGGTCCAACAGAAATAGACAAAGGACCAGATATGGGGTTGTAAACAGGGGCGCCTGAAAAACCTACAGAGACATTTGTTGAGCCGGACAAAGGTGCGCCAGGGAGTTTCGCATGAATGATAGAACTTTTTGCTGCACCAGTATCCAACAGAAACGGTTCGACTACACCTGATGTTGCTACTGCGACATAAGGCCCACTCTGATCCACTGGAACTGATACTACTCCCTCTCTCTGTCCATGGCTGTCCTAGTACCCATTTTGCTGAAATCTCTCATCCACTTCACAATAGTCTTCAACAAGATACTGTTGAGATCTATTTTGCTGGGCAGACTGTCCATTTCGTTGATCAAAGTGATTGGAAGGGCAATCATTCACCTGTGGAGGCATAGTTCCTCGCCCTCGACCTCTAGAATTTTGAACAAAACCACCACGACCTCTTTGAGCTGCTGCTGCATTATTTTGCGCTAAAATCGGACACTCATTCTTGTAGTGACCCTCTTTCTTACAGTACGTACACTGGTTCCACTGATATTGAGGTCTCGGTGAACTATAATCTGTTCTTTGATATGAGTTCTGTTGCGTATTATTCTGATTCATGCGAGGCGGATACGCCTGTTGCAAAAGAACTTTAGTTTTTAAGTCTTTCGTTTTCTTATCTGATTTCTCTTTTTCCTCTTTATCTCTATTTTCATAGTACTGTGCAGTCGCAAGTATTTGCGCAGTTGTAGAAACAGCCCACGCACTCTCGGAATCTTTTAATTTGTTGCATAACTCAGGTAACAAATTATGCACAAATTTATCGACAGTCTCTGTCCTCCTTCTGTGCTCATATCCTGACCACTGTGATCTACAAAAGTCTCTTCGAACCTCGTGAAGAAGTCGGAGACACTTTCGTCTTTCTTCTGTCTGCATGCTGACAATTTGTCCCAATTAACACGCAATGCGGGCATCAGAGTCTTCATTAAGTCGATTATCCTACCTGGAAGGTCAGCAATTAGAGGTTCGGGTTTTGCACCACCTACTTGCTGACCATCCGCTGCAACAATAGCTGCCCAATCACCACCTAGGGCAACTGGATGATTCTCTTTACGAATTTTAGCCCAAATTGGTTGAGGAACTACATTACCAAATAACATATCTATGTCCGCTAAGTTCATTATACAAGCCTCAACTGTCTGTGTTAATTCCTTATAGTATCCAGCAGGATTCTTACGCGGGTCTGGCAAGGCCTGCTTCACTGCTAGCACTTCTGCTCGTTTCCATGGAATGTGTATCCACACTCTTTGGAATTGGGCCGGAGCGGCTGCAATACCACGGACTGCATCAGCTTGCACAGCATCACGCCAAATTGGAGGAACCTCCCTCATTGGATATTGGCGATTCAGCTTCGTCTTACTTTTCTCTAAATCTCTTGGTGAACGAAGTGATGGATCACTCCTATAACTTAAAACCAGTTCCATCGCTTCTTCTATATGTTCACCTACTATCATTCCTGCAGCAAACTCTTTCTGAATCTTAATTAAGTCTTCTAGATTTGATTCAACATCATCTTCTTCTATTTCCTCACGTAACAGCGAGCACATCTCATCAAAGACATACCGTTGCGTTGGTTCTTTCCACTGCATAAATGTATCTAGCACATCTCTCGTACTATATCTCCTACTCTTCGAAATCCATCTGAGAGCCGTGGAATCTAAAATTCCCCGTTCCTCAGTACTCGGAAGCTGACTACGTCTTTGAACAGAGTCAGAAGTAGGAGTCTTGATCAAAGTTTTATATAAAGGAGACAGAATGTTAGATACAGAATCAGTGATTCTTCGACGAACAGAAAGTGGAGTCAACACACTCGCAGACGCAGAGAACACAGTAGAGGTAGGAACAGATAGCGGGACAGTAGAAGTATCGAGAAAGATAGTTTGTGGAACAGTAGGTGTAAGCGAGACAGATACAGGTATAGAAGTCGGCAATCCAGGAGGAGCCGTAGGAACATTCACATTGACCACAGGAGGTACAGGAGCTTGATTCTGAGGGGCATGAGCAGGAATACCAAGTTGTCCAGCAACCGGCAATTGTACATTCGGTAAAGGTGGAGTCGTAGCACCTTGTGCATACGGTGGAGGTGACCGTAACAGATAAGACAACAGAGGATCGTTTTCGGGGTCCTCTAGTATCTTAGCTGTTTTCGATGGCAAGGCAGGGTAGCACTTGTCAATCGCTAAGTTATGCTCTCTAATGGCCATCTCTATGGCCTTCTCTGACTCGTTAACTTGCAGCTGCTTAGCCGCTTGCTCCAGAGTCAACTCTTCTTGCTCTTTTTGTTCTTTCTTTAACCTCTTCATTTCTCTCTGTTTGGATTCTATTCGCCAGTAACGGAAAGAGTCAAACATTGCCGGCCGGGCTTTCTTCCTAAACAATTTCGCTTCTAAAGTATCAAGGATTTCGGGTTCAAAACTACCATGCAGTGGCCAACTAAGGACACCATCTTTCTCAGTGTATCGGACCCACACCTCATTATAAGATATAGGACCCACACCATGTTTACAATATAAGTCATATAGGGGAGTCCCAATCGGAGGAACTAGACATGAGTCCTCCAATCGTGAGTCACTGTTGCAACCAAAACAAGACAACATACAATTTCTCCGACTTACCATTTTGCAATCTGGAACACAGAACAAACAAAACAAGAAACGAATATGTGCACCTGAACCAAGAACTTAGGCCTACCAAAATGAACTGATGTATCGATACCCAAACTAAACCAAATAGATTATCGTAACCAGAACAACCAGTGATAATCTTACGAAACCAAACCAAACCAAGAACCAAAAAGAATTTTAACAACCCTTACGAAGTAACCAGCTAGCTATCACTAAATACTTAACTGAGGCACTGAAGACGGCACCAAGGAGAAACCCGTCGCGTTTCGCTGTACTAAGGACTGCACCTCGGGTCCAAGACAGGGCGACGGTCAAGGCAACGGCCCACTGCAGCCGTCCTGAACGGGAACCCTCGTGGAAGAGAACGTCGGGCCACTTTTGCGATATGCCGGGATCGATGAAGTGGGGCGCCTCCCTCAGGAATCTTCACACGAAGCTTCTCGAACTCTTCAGGCTTTTGGACCGGTACCGAATGACGTCGCAGTATTGGAGTTCTGGACTTTTTGGTTCCGTCCAGAGGTGTCAGGGAACAACACCCAAAGACCCCGGAGTTCCACCTGCCTTGGTGCGCAAATGAACAGAAACACGGGCTTCTCGATGGTGGCGTCAAAGACCAAAGGTTTATTACTGCAGGGACACAGAAGTCACAGAAACCACACATGGGCAGATTCTAGGAGCCTGTTCGATTTGTACAAAGAGGGCTGCTCCTTATATACTGATCATTGGGCTTCGGGCAAATTCTTCACATGTTACTACATTCCCAAACCTTTGTGTCCTAAACAATAAATATTTGGCGTTGCACAGGAATCGTCGACAATATCTGATGATACAACATTACGAATGAGAGGTTCCCACTTTTCCATCATAATCTCATGTCAACTTTTCATTCAGGACCCGGACCGCCTCATCGTAAATTTCGTTACCTCCCCCTAATAAAGGCCCAGAAGGAAAGGAGCAGAGCCAGGTGCAGAAGATAGAAAAGTTGGATAAGGGATGTTTGTGGGTTGTAAATGGGCAAGGCTACCGGCTTCGGCCGCCTAATCATGATCGGGACAATGGACACGAGAACCAGTTCGGTGGTGCTGGCCTCGGGCAGAGGAGGCAGCCTTTGTCGAGTCATGCAGCTACAGCGTGTTCTGTTCCAAGGTGCACGTGTCACTAGAGAGGTGAATCTCCGGCTAAGGCTACGTGTCCTTAATCAAAATGAAGTGATCAGAGGTTATTGCGTATGTGAGGGCAAGAAACAAAAAATGGCTGCCATGATCTAAGATGGATGCCATGGGTAGATCAGAAATGTGTCTGTTACAGGAGTACTCTTGCTCGTAGCGTAGCGAAAACACCAGGATATGCTAAATGGATCATTTGCGGTTCGCTGATACCAATATTATGCATTTCTGACAATATTGAAAACACGGGTTCAAATCGTCACGGAACCTCAACCTGTGTTGGTGGCATGCGTGCTATATCCCTCGCAGCCATTTTGGAAAGGGTAATAATGTTGGTTTCCATCTCCTTTGGGCCAGGAATGATGTTCGTGACGACAGGCTCATCGTCATCATCATCCCCCTCTTGTACATCTACCTCCAAAATTCTAAGGCTTTCTAGAACCTTCCTTTTCACTAGCCTTGTCTTGTGGCGTGAATCCCTCTCAGACTGAGCTGGTGGCTTCTAAGTGGTATCTCGATCATCAGAAGCTGGGCTTGAAGAAGAAGATGATGGACTAACTCTCCTTTTCCTTGCTGGGGGTCTGGAAGACAATGGATCTTCTGAAACAGTGACTTGCTCCACTTTTTCTGCAGGAAGCTCGATTTCCTGAAATGCCCCTACGTCAGGAGGAACAAATACTATTTTTGGCTGTTGTTGTGGCTGCTGCTGTTGTTGTGGCTGCTGCTGTTCTTGCGGCTGCTGCTGTTCTTGCGGATGCTGTTGTTCTTGTGGCCGCTGCTGTTCTTGCAGCTGCTGCTGTTCATGCGGCTGCGCCTGCTGCTGAACACTTATCTGCTGAGTTTCCGATTGCGATGATTGTGTACTACTTTGCGATAATGAAATTTCAACATCTCTGCTCGTTAGTAGACAGGCTACCTCTGCAACATTCATGGGCCTGGGCCAAGGTTGTTGGGGTTGGCCCGCTGGTGCGGAGGTGCTGCTCCCAGCTTGGCCCCCAGACAACGCTGCTGCAGGTGTAATTATTTTGGTCCCAAAAAACACATTGGCCTGCACACCAGTCGTGGTATGTGCCACTTCCTTTTTCTGTTCCTTCTTCTTCTCACTGGCAACTTTCTTGATACTGGAGGACCTGGTACCTTTCTTTGGGGCCATCTTCTTCAGATGTCAGGCAGGACGCTGGTGCACAAGTTGCAAGGATGTGTGTGGTCACAAGTGGACGTGATGTGGTACGTGATGTGGTACCTCCTCCTCTGTCTTCTAGTGCACCTGAAAGCAAAGAAGCCAGAAGAACATCAGTGAAATGTTTCATTTGTTGTTGTGGTTAAATTACCACTAGTACAAACAAACAAATAAAATATATAGTGTAGCCATTTGTGAGACTTTGTCAACAAGGGCTATGGTATACTACTGTGTACAAACTACACTCTCAGGAAGGATAGGAAAGAATAAGAACAACAACTAAAATACAAATGTAATGGAAGTGGACCTTGTTTGGCATTCAATTATTTGATCATCACATCATTCGGGGAGCTACTGCTGGCAAAGGGGATGGATGGAAGCAGTAATCCAAGAGATAAACCATGCCGGCCTATATGGCAAAAGCAGCACACTAATAACTCCCATCAGAAATGTCCACCAGCCACATGAACACTCACAAATCACAAGCAACAAGCAGGAGGCCTGGGAAACAAGGTACTGATAAAAGGCCTATATTAGCCAGGCAAAGGATGCATGCTAAACCACACTGCTTTGCCTTTTTATTGCAATAAAATGCAAAAATGAAAATCCACAGGGCAAAACAAGGTCTGCAAGGTACACGCCAACATACACAACAAAGGCATTTCTTCAACACATACCCAAAAACAGAAATACCCCCCCCCAAAACATTTTGCAACTCAATCCATTGCCATCCATGCCATAAATGATGTTTAAAATTCAACAGAACACACAGAAACACTTGTTTAATGCACCTGTGGCTGTCTCCGAGCCTACTGGATGAAAGGCCTGTTGGCACACTAGGCCACTCAAGCTTACAGGCCTATGTCAAAAGCACACTACTGGGCTTCAAAACGGCCACCAGACACATGGCCAGGCCCACACAAAACTAAAAGAAACCGTAGTTGTGGGCATAAAGCTTCCTACTCTCCCTGGGCAGGTATAACAATGTATCCCTCTCATCACTAACAAAGTGGCCCAACATCCCCGCTCCCCAATCCTTCTCAGGGACCTGGTGGGCCAACATTGCACCGTCAAAGGTTGCAAACTACTGCCCAATATCTTCATGCTTATGGAAATCTTTGATGACATCCTTGGGGAAATATACCCTGCCTTCTGCAGGCACTGATGGTGCGCTGCAACCAGAGGGATTCATTTCTAAACTTTTAGCCTTAAGATCCAATTCCCTCAAAAATCGCTCATGAGCAAATTTCTCTTTTTCCCTTTCAAAAGCTAATCTGTTAATCTCAAGCTCCAGTTTCTTACTCTCTAGGTCCTTCATTCTATGCAATCTTTTTCTCTCCCTGTCCTCCAGCTCTCCTGGGGACAGGCCCTTGGAAGAAACACTGCTGCCTATGGGGGAAGACACTCTCTCCCTGGCTGGACCCAATGCCCCATTTAGCTGCCCTTCTGCATTCTCAGCCTCTTCTGCAGGCTCTTCTACATGCTCAGAGGCATTTCTTGTTTAGACCCAGGCCCTCAGCTCTTTTTGGAACTCATCCATCTTGGTGAGGCCTGGACTAGCAACTTTAAAGTTTCTACAGAAGGCTTTCAGATGTTTCACATTGTAGGCTTCCAACCTTTCTTCCTCAAAATCTAGATATATAGATGCATTGGATGCTCCTTAACTCATGGCAATGTGAACTGGCAGTCTTTAGCAAAAATAACAGTTCCAAGGAAAAACAATTGTACCAAAAAATGTATGTGGTTGCATTTGCTCTGTACTCACTAGTAGTGTATACCAATCACTGTGTATGAGTCACAATTTGAAGTCCAAATCCTCACCTCTGACCATCAATGTTAGAACTGGGGGTCTCTAGTTAGCAATGGTTTGCATCTTTGTCAAATAGGGACCTTGATTCCAGTCGGAGTAAGGGGGCTACACTCCTAAATAACCCCTGCTCACTCTCTGGTAGTTTGGCATGAGCAGAACGGCCTATCTCAGAGGCAGTGTGTAAAACATTTGTGAAAACATATAGTAATAAAGTGACAACACTAATAAAGGACACAACACAGATTTTATAAAAATAAGTATTCTTTATACAGACTTAGCACAAGACTTAAACAACAAAAATTCACAATACAGTATTAAGAAAATGAATTTACGATGGTAAATTCAACACATTTCTCACAAAGTACCTTTGGATGCGTCACGCAAGATAAAAAAAAAGGTTTGCAGGGAGAACGATGCATTGGTTACTTGCTTCGGGGGAGGCGATGCATCTGATCCTCAGTGCCAGCACAAAGTAGGAGATGCGTCTGTTCCTTACATGAGAGGAGGTAGTGCGAGGATCTCGTAGTGCGTCCCTGCTGCAATGCGAGAAGATGGCGCCTTGATGCAATGCGACGATCCGGTGCGATGCAAGAAGATGGCGCACTTGGTTCGATGCGACAACTTGAAGAAGATGCGTGCATGCCCGGGGGACATGCGGTGACTCTGTAACTTTGGAGCAGCGACAGGCCCTGCGACACGCTTCTCCAGTGATGCAAGGGCAACCCTTGCGGTAGCGACAGCTCCCCGGTGATGTACGCCGACACACAGCTGCGACAGAGACACACTTCTCCGGTGATGCGAGGGCGACCCTTGCAGTGTCAACAAGCTTCTCCGATGGTGTGACTGCGACAGCTGCAGATGCGACACCCTTCTTCTCCTTGAGTCGCGCTTCCAGCTCCCAACAACATGCAGGCTTCTGCAGATAGAATTCCCAGCAAGGCAATTCAGAGGGGAGCGGGTGGTGAAGGCTTCTATCCATGAGACTTCAGCAGGAGGCAAGCACACTTCAAACCCTTGGAGATACTTCTTTAAGATGATGAAAGTTACAAATACAAGTCTTTATCCTTTCCTTGGCAATAAAGAAACCACTGCAGGACAACCCTAGAAAGCAACACACTGGCACAGGGGAAGTCAAAAACTCCTGCAGATTCTCTGGTTCTTCATCTTGGCAAAAGGCCGGTGTTAATGTCCATAAGTGATCTGTACCTAGTCCAAACCAGTTCTGGGTGCATTCTGCCAGTGCACAACTTTATCCTTTGTCAGTGTGGGCCAAGGTCATCAGACGCACCACAGGAGTGGAGCCAGCATTGTAGAAGGCAGGCACAGCCCTATTCAGGCACAGGTGCTACTCCTCCCACCACTCCTAATGCAGATAGGTCTATTCAGACTAGTGCTGACTCACCCTGCCTCCTAGAGCCCCCTCAGCCTCTGTCACTCACAAACTAGACATGCAGTACACAGCCTAGCAGAGTGTTAAAACCAACTTTACTAAAATATGTATTTTATCATTCTGAGTTCAGGAATACTACATTTGTTTTTCTACCATGTTCCAATGGTCAGTTAGGATTATAAGATGTTATAATCAAACTTCCCATTCTGGCCTATGGGGGCAGGTAGCCTTGCAATAGTGAAAAACACAACTTGCTGTAATTCACTATCAGGACATGCTACATACATCGGGGCATGTACTACCTTTCACATACAATGCACCCTGCCCTAGTGCGTACCTTAGGGGTGGCTAACATGTAGAAAAGGGCAGGTTTAGGGACTGGGAATTGGTTGCACTTACCAAGTCATATGGCAGTACTAGACTACACACAGGTTGTACAATGGCAGGCCTGAGACAGACTTTACAAGCTGCTTCTGTGGGTGGCACAATCAGTGCTGCAAGCCCACTAGCAGCATTTGATCTACAGGCCCTGGGCACACATGGTGCACTGTACTAGGGTCTGACAAATAAATCCATCAATTATAACTTTATTCAGTTAATGACAAATAACCATAAAAGTACATAGAAGTGCATCAATAAAAAGAAATTCATAACATGGATAAAATACAACATATAGTGCCATTATAAAAAGCAAATAATCATAAATAGATGACAATTGATAAGAGTAAAAATTTCACATACAAATTGATTTTCGCAATCTAAAAACTTGTTTAAAAAATTCAGAGATAGATGCCACTGTCAATACAGTATCCAGTCAAATAAATCAAATAAGCAAAACACTGAGTCACTAATCAATTACAGTAATTTACAATAAGGATCACTTGCACTGTGGCCCTGAATAGCAGTGGCACAGTGCCCAGAGCATTTTACCAGCAAAAACATATCAAAAACAGGAAACAACAGCAAAAAAGTGGAAGGGAGGCTCACACCAATGGTACCAGGTCTAACACTCATCAACAGCTATAAGCAAGACGATATCAACTTAAGTTCAAAGGTAAACCAAGAGTCTGAGGCCTAGTAATCAGCTATGTGGAATAGAGAGAGGTGCATTTTTTAATTGCTGCTGTGTGTGTGTGTTGGTCTTTTGGCAAAACTGATGCTCTGATTCCCCCTCTTATTTTTTTTTCTCTGCCTCTGTCTCCTTGATACACTCCTCATGTAGCTTACCTTCCTTCAGTCAGTCTCCTTGTCTCTAAAATATGATTTTTCTCTTTTCCAATTTGCAGGCTTTCTTCTAGTGTCCTGCCAAAATGAAAGGCAAAAGCTTAACTGGACAACACTCCTGCTTACCTACTGAACCAGTCCAGGCAGACACCAAAGAGTGGGCATTCCCGGGTAGAATGCAGATGCACCACCTAAATGTGCAATACAGTATATTTTTCTTTTAACAATCGAATTTGGAGAACTCGGTGGGTGGGTTCACCACAACCTAGAAGACAGAAGATTTAGATACCTGATAACTTCGATCTCGTGGGCAGCAGGACTGTTTGCCATGCATTTATATGTGCTCTGTCATACTCTTTCCTTTGTTTCCTTCTACATCAGATTGATGGTTAATGATGTGTTGCTGCTCATTGCCCTGGTGAATGTTGTCCTTGTGTAGTGTTTGTCTTTGTCAAATCTTTCCCTAAATCTCCCGTTTCCATCCATCAATCAAACCCATAACGCTCTTTCCCCTCTGAGAGCTGGTCAGCTAAAGTGCAGTTCTTTTTCTACTGGATTTTCCTTCTCTATCCATTCAGATGTTTCCCATATCACCGCCACTAAGCAGTGGGGACTGGGGAAAGGAATGACAATACTGAATGCGCTAGGAGCCAAGTCCCAATTGAGATTTCCCGCGTCATTGTGCATCATGTGGAATAAACATATGTATAACATGCATCATCTTGAAGAAGTTGATATACTAATAGAAAAAATTAGAGAGGAATGCGGGGGTGGAAGCATTGGTGGAAGCGGATGCGTTAGTAAGGTGTAAATTAGTGGACTTAACTAGTGAAGGGTTTGCTCGATATAGAATATTGAAATAAATGTGGACAAAACAAAAATAGGGCGAGTTGCTCTGAAAAAAAGGAAGTATGCTGCGCAGTAGAGAAGTCAGTCTATTAAATTAAGTCGTATTCGTTTACAGCCACATCTGGGGGGTCTTCTGTCCTAGACCATATGCCCGGAGGAAAAGGGAGGGTTCCCCATGGGTGTAGTTGGTTGAGGGGGGTCACGGGAGGGAGGGTGGTTGGTTGTCAGGGAGAGCACGGATAGGGCTGTAGTGGGAGAAAATATACAAAAAAATGTCCTCTTTTTCTCTATAGCTTTAAGCATAAACACCTTTCTAGTCTGTTTATTTTTGAAGGGAAATCTGGTATAGAATGACATCTAATAATATAAAGTTCCTATCATGGAACGTTAACAGACTGCGATGCCCCTGTAGACAGAGGCTAAATATGAAATATCTGGAGCAATCCTCTGCACAGGTTATCCTTCTACAAGAAACCCACTTGAGTTATCTTGAATCTATAGTTATTTTCAGTAACTATAAGTGGGTGGAGAGCTTTTGTTGCTCTGCACAAACAATGCACAGTAAGGGTGTAGCGGTTTTGTTTAGATCTAACCTAGGTAGCGCTATAAAGGCTACGTTAACTGACCAACCTGGGCGGTGTATCTTGGTGCAGGTAGTGATAGGGGGGGGGGGAACTCGCCATAGTGTCTTCCTATGGCCCTAACATTGACGACCCATCATGTCTTCTTAGAGTGCAGGCCAAACTTGTAGAATTCACTGTTCCAATAATAATTGGTGGGGACTTTAATGTCCTCCTCAACCCCTCCAAAGATAGGTCTAACCTTAGCCGGTATGTGGCAGCTTAGCGTATGCGCCGGACAATGATTAACATGATGCACGAGCTTGGGTTAGTAGATCTATGGAGCTCGAAGAAGGAGGGTGAACCAGGTTTCACTTTTTTTAGTAAAAAGTATGGCCATTCCTCTAGATTAGATTAGATTCTTACAGATAAGTCATGTTTAGAGCATTTAGTGGATATCTCTATCCTGCCATCTATTTTATCCGATTATGCTCCAATAACTTTTTGGTATCAAAGTGGGAATCCGAAAGCTGCCCCAAGGTGGACACTGAAAAGGGCAATGTTATCAAATGAGGAGTTAATAAGAATCATCAAAACATCGACTGTGGAGTACTTCACAGAGAATTTGGGTTCAACATCCCTTGAGTATGTTTGAGATGCGTTTAACGCCCATATCCGGGGAGGGCTTCATAGTCCAAAAACAGGGAAGAGATGCCAGAACTTAAAAAGGTGGAGAAGGAGATATCCAGGCTGGAGAAGGCAAGATCCAGCTGTTTATCAGATCAATTGCCACAAGTTCTTAAGGATTTGGAGTGCAATCGCTTGGCCTATAGGGATAAATTAGATCAAAAACTAAGAGCCCAATGGGCAGTTCATAAAATGGAAAATTATGAATATGGCGAAAAAAGCAGGAGCAACCCTTGCATGGAAGATCAAAACCGATAGAGCGAGGAACAACATCAATAAGTTAAATGTAGATGAGAGTGCTACAACATCTTGTCTTCAGGAGGATATGCAGAGGTGCCTCCTGTCTTTATTCTCAAAGCTATTTAAGGAAGACAGGGCCCCTTCCACAGACTCAATCCACGATTGGCTTAAAAGTAAAGCTTTATCTAGTTTGTCAAGGGCAGGCTGGGACCTGCTAGAAGGCCCAATCTCTGACGAAGAAATAAAGAGCTGTCTAAAGAAGATTAAAAATAATAAGGCGGCCGGGACAGATGCTTTTCCGGGGGAGGTGTATAAGATTTTGGAAGGTGTTATAGTGCCTAGACTCAGAGAGCTTTTTAATTTTATCTATAGCCCTGAAGGCAGGATCCCCCCGTCATAGTAGGAACTTGGAATCAATAATAGTAATAATTCTGAAGCCCGGTAAAAACCCCCTTAGAGCTGACTCGTATAGACCAATCACTCTGCTGAATGCAGATTATAAGATCTTTACTAGCATTCTGGCAGGGAGGTTGGCGAGGGTCGCTCCCCAACTGATTAATGAAGACGAAAAGCGCTTCCTGCCAGGAAGGTACATCCAGGAGCAAATTTTACAATTAATTAGGTGTATTGATCTGGCGGTGGCGCGGTCGGAACCCTTGACGGTGGCTGCTTACGAGGCCGTCAAGGCGTTTGATTGTGTTAGTTGGTTGTATCTTTGGGAGACCTTAAAAGTAATGGGCTCTGGTCCACTGTTTATGGATACACTAGCTAGGTGTTATGAGGGGGCCTCTGCCGTAATTCTTCTCAATGGCTTATTGACATCGGATTTTAGTATCCAAAGGGGAACATGACAGGGGTGTCCCATTTCACCCCTGTCATTTGATATCTATATTGAGCCCCTGGCCCAAGCCTTGAGACTTGACGAAAAGATCACTCCATTTCAGGTTTCTGACTATAAGTGTAAGCAGGCCCTCTATGCTGATGACCTGCTGGTATATACCAACAACCCAGCAGAGGTGTTCCCCAGGGTGGAGGACACCTTGGTTGAGTTTGGCCTGTACACTGGATACTTGGTCAATCCCTGCAAGACTGAGATTATGTGCTGGGGCGTTGAAGGCTATTCTGGGAGGCACTGTGGGGAGTTTAGGTATTTGGGGATCACTATAACTCATGATATAGAAGACATCCCCATGACAAACCTGAAGAAAGTGTCTAAAGAAATTGATCATCTTTTCTTGAAATGGCAGAATCTCCCCCTTACCATCTTCGGCAGGGTAAACCTGGTTAAAATGGTTATCCTGCTGAAGTTGACGTATCTGTTTGGGGCTGTTCCACTTGACTTTCCCAGAAAATGTTGGGGCTAAATCCAAAGCAAGATAGGGAGCTTTATATGGGCCAACAAAAATTCCAGGTTATCTTGGAAGAAGTTAAAACGGAGGCTACTTAAGGGAGGCCTTGCACTCCCTGATGTCTTTCTTTACTCCCTAGGCCTTACACTTTAAAAATATTCGCTGCCTTCTCTCTAGCCCTCCCGGTTCTAATTGGGGAAGATCTTGAACAGCATGGTACACCTTGAGGGAGGTAGTATTGGGTTTTTATATCAATTTGGCGCTCCCAGATTTTTTAAAAAGGTACGATTAAAAGTAACAAGGTCAGCTCTCATTATCTGGCAAAATTTGAAAATGAAGTGGGGAATAAGATATTATTCTGATTTTGCCCCTATCTGGGACTCCCCAGGGCTCCCGCCTGCCTGAATGATATCATGGCTATCCCGATTAGGAGGGCGGGAATTACTATCTGGTCCGAGTTGATATCTTCAGATGGAGTTCATCCATGGGATGTGTTAAGGGAAGAAAAAGGGGACTCCCCCCGCTTCAAATATGTGCAAACATGTTCCTGGTTTGCTGCCGAGAGTGACCTTATAGGTGGAAACTGGGAGATTGAAAACACACTCCAAAATGTAAACCCCATAAAGAAGGAGGTAGGGCTATGGTACATGGCTTTCATCGATGCAGAGGATCTAGATCTTCCTCCTCCCTACACAGTATGGAATTCATCAACCCTGGAAAATCCCTCAGTTGATTTTTTTTTTCCCTTCATAATTTATATAAGTACGTTAAGTCAGCTTCTTTAAAGAGGAATCATTTTTTTGTGGTGAATAGATTATACTACACACCACAATAGATTGCTAGTTTTGCTCCAAACTCATCTCCGAAGTGCCCGAGGTGTGGTCTGGTGGAGGCTGACAATTTACATATGTTTTTTGAATGTGTACATTTAGGGGTCTTTTGGGAGAATGTTGAGAGGACATTGGAGGGAATTTTTAAATTTAAAATTAGTCTTAATTTGCCTTTAGTTGTTTTCGGTATTGAAAATAAACTGTCTAATAAATCGATTGGTTTACTCGTCTGCTTGATATTAGTGGCCCGTAGAGAGATCTGCAGGTTGTGGAAAAACCCCGAGCCACCACACTATGAGATCTGGCTGAGAGCAGTATTGAGTATGGCGAGACTGGACCAAGGAAAGGGGAATATCTGGGTACCATTAATTATTTGGGGTACAGAAATGAGGTTGGTTTAACTTGAGTTTGAGTTTTGAGTTTTAAAATACTTGTAAAGCGCTCATACACCTGCGGTTTCTTGGCGCTACAACTAACAAGGTCCAGGACTAAAAGACGGGGGAAACTGCTGGGGATTTAGTCAAAAGACTTTGTGAACAAGTGGGCCTTGAGGTGTTTACGAAATTGAGGGTACAGAGTGATGGTTCGGAGTTCCAGGGGAAGGGAGTTCCAGAGTATCGGGGCAAGGGTGGCAAATTTCGAGCCTCCCCACTTCTTTGTCCGGTAGCGTGGGATAGTGAGGAGGGACTGGGAAGACGAGCGAAGTTCTCTGGTGGGTACGTAGGGGGTGATCTCTGAGGAGATGAATGCTGGTGCCAGGCCCAAACGGGCCAAGAAGGAGATGGAGTCGAGCTTGAATTGGATCCGGGCTCGCACAGGTAGCCAGTGTAGGGATTTCAAGAGGGGGGAGGAACGGTGAAATTTAGGAAGATTGAAGACCAGGCGGGCCGCCTGGTTTTGTATCTGCTGCAAACGCCGTAAGCTGTATGCAGGGATACCTGCATATAGGGCATTGCCATAGTCCAGGCGGGACACCACCATGGCTAAGATGATGAGTTTAAGAGCAGAGAAAGTGAAGAAACGGGACACCCTGCGTATAGTGCGCAGTGAAAGGAAAGAGGAAGATACCACAGAGCTAACCTGGGAGTGAAGGGTGAGTTGAGAATTGAGTTTTATGCCGAGGTTTTTGACAGAGGTAGTGGGTTCAGGAGAGGGGCCAAGAGAAGGGGGCCAGAAGAGAGAGGACCAGGGGCTGGATGAACCACCCGTCAGCACCAGCTCGGTCTTATCGGGGTTGAGTTTAAGATGGTTGTGGTTCATCCAGTCCCGGATATGGAGCATGACAGATTGGAAATTAAGGACAGAAGAGGGAGAAGAGGAGAGGTTAAAGACAAGCTGGAGGTCATCCGCATAATTAAATACGACGACCTCCATTTGTTGAAGAGAAAAGATAAGAGGGGCGATATAGAGATTGAACAAGAGGGGGGAAAGAGAGGAGCCTTGAGGGACCCCGCACTGGACTTTCCGGACGTCCGCTGTAAAATCACCCAGGCAAACGGCCTGGGTGCGGTCACTCAGGAAGGAGGATAGCCAGACCAGAGCAGTCCCCCCGATCCCCGCTGCCCTGACACAGGAAAGCAAGATGGTATGATCCACCGTGTCAAAGGCGGCTGAGAGATCGAGGAGCACTAAGGCCTGGCGCTGGTTGGTATCCATACCCTCCCTGAGGTTGTCTAAGACCGAGATGACAACGGACTCCGTGGAGTGTGCCGGGCGGAAGCCGGCCTGGCGGGGAGCGAGAGCTCCATGAGTCTCTACAAAAGAGCTCAGAGCGCAGGTGACATGGCGCTCGAGCACCTTTGCCAGAAAAGGTAGAAGGGAAATGGGGCGGAAATTGGCAGGGACAGAAGGATCTGCCCCAGGTTTTTTAAGAATCGGCACAATAACCGCGGACTTCAGGGGGGTTGGTACCACACCTTGAGCCAGAGAACTGTTGAGGAGATGAAGGGGGGGGTCCGGGCAGGTAACAAAGATATGGCGGAGAATGTGAGCAGGACAGGGGTCAAGTGGAGAGCCAGATTTAACCAAGGGTACTAAGGAGGACAGGGCTTCGTTAGATATGGGGGGGAGGGCAGTGAGTTGTCCCTTGGGAGGGGGACATTGGGGGTCAACAAAGGAGGGAGAAGGGGGCGGGATGTTTGCTTTAATGGTCGCAATTTTGTGGATGAAGTAGTTGTTGAGGGAGTGGCAGAGTTCCTCGGAGGGGGCGGGCTTGAGAGTTGTTCTATCCGAGAATGCCAGGTTATGGACAATCGTAAAGATCTCCTTAGGCTGGTTTTCTGCGGCAAGGATTTTGGAGGAGAAGTAGGCGGTTTTGGCCTCCAAGATGTCTTTTTTATACTGGGTAAGGATGTTGGTGTACTCCAGTCTTAGAGTGGAGCAATAATTTCTCCTCCAAGCTCGCTCCGCGCGACGTACAGTAAGTTTGGTGGCCTTAAGCTCTGCGTTGAACCACCGGTTGGCATCCTTATCACGCTTGGAGGTAATACGTTTGAGCGGGGCAACAGAGTCGCTGCCAGCGGAGAGCCACTGATCTATGGCCTCAACCTGGGAAAGGGTAGAGAGGCCCTGTAGGGAAGGGAGGGAGGTGGTAAGAAGGGACGAGAGGTCTTCCGGGTTGACACGGCCCCATGCTCGGACCCAGGTGTTTTTGGGGCGAGGGGGCTTGGCTGGGGGGTGAATGGGTAGGGAAAAAGATTTCAGGTGGTGGTCGGACCATGTGCAGGGCGAAATAGAAAGGGATTCCACAGGACAGTTCAGGGACCAGATCTGGTCAAGCGTGTGACCTTTGATGTGGGTGGGGGAGTGGACATGGGGGGTGAAGTTGAGGGATTGGAGGGTTTCAGAAAATTCCTTTGAGGGCGAACATTAGGCTGGGTCGGAGGGCCAGAAGTTGAAGTCGCCGAGGAGTAGGATAGAAGAATTATTGACTGTGATGGTGGCCAAGACTTCCAAGAAGTCAGAGAGAAACTGTAAAGGGGATTGAGGAGGACGGTAGGTGAGAAAACAGGTCAGAGGAGGAGTGATAGAGGTAGTGCGGATAACCAGATATTCGGAGGTCGCAATGTCAGGCAGGGACAGAGTTTGAAAAGGAAGGTCGGCGCGTGCGATGACCGCCACACCGCCCCCAGCTCTGCCAGAAGGGCGGTCAGCCCGAAGGGCATAGTAAGAGGCCGGTAAGGAGGCTAGTAGGGCGGGGAGGGAGTCGTCGCCGAACCACGTCTCCGTTAAAAAAAGAAGATCAGGGGCATGAAGATCCAGCAGGACCGATAGTTTGTGCGCATGGGCAACTGCTGACCGGGTGTTAGGATAAAAGACGGTGAGGGTTTTAGGGGTTGTAGGAAGGGTGATGCTACTGGGTGAGAGAGAGGGGCCAACTGTAGGAAGGGGGATGTGAGGGGGAGCAGCAGGGGAGAGACCAAGGGAGAAAATGCGAGAACAAGTGGAGGCTGCGATGGGCCAGGGTCCCTGGAGGCTGCGTAGTAGGTCCGGGGTATAGGTGATGAGCGGGGCAGAGTGACGTGCCCCTAGCCCCGGACAGTCGCGGACGGGCGCAGACGGGCTTGCCTTAGGCGCGCCTTCGGCGCGCAATCGTCACGCCCGCTGCGCTTCCTACCAAGACACATCATTTATGTTGGATGGTCGGGGCGTTGGAGGGGGTGTGGCCAACCGAGGGGGCGTGTCTCGTGGCGCACCTCGCCCTCGGGAATGGCGACCAGTATGTGAATAGTCGTTGCAGCGTAAGCCCGCTGTTTCAGGAAATGCAAGAGAGTGCAAGTATGTCAGGTAAATTTTAAAAGGCAGAATATCACACAATTTTTCAAAAGACAAGCTTTCGCGCTCCCGGCTTTCCGCCTCAGGAGTCCCTCGTTAGTGTCGCGCCATAAGATCTGCGCGCACTATTTATACAAATGGTGAGGGGGCGTGGCCAACCGAGGGGGCGTGTCTCGTGGCGCACCTCGCCCTCGGGAATGGCGACCAGGATGTGAATAGTCGTTGCAGCGTAAGCCCGCTGTTTCAGGAAATGCAAGAGAGTGCAAGTATGTCAGGTAAATTTTAAAAGGCAGAATATCACACAATTTTTAAAAAGACAAGCTTTCGCGCTCCCGGCTTTCCGCCTCAGGAGTCCCTCGTTAGTGTCGTGCCATAAGATCTGCGCGCACTATTTATACAAATATACAATGATTACACCAAGCCTCGCACAAAAGAAGCTGGCCTGGTCGGCCTAAAAGCGAATGCAAGAGCATGGACCCATGGCGCCCAGCTTAGAAGTGGGTCCTTATGCGAATATTGCAGATGTTTAAGGTGAAATGAGAACAAAAAAATAATAATAAAAATAAAAATAACGGCTGTGTGATTTAATGGGATGTGGCATAATTTACACTTTTAATGGCTCACACACTTAGTGGGGCGAATGTGGTGAAAGCAAAACCAACTTACTGAAGGATCTTCTAAGCAATAGCCCACACCACTGCCATTTACCCACCCGCACATGAAACGTGATCCGTATTTTACATATAGAATGAAGAACATCAGTTGTCATCATCATCATTCATGCCTTGTGTTGCGTAACCCTGAACCTAACTTAATCTTGTTCATCCCACACTTTGAATCAATTTTTTATATCTTGAGGATTGCACAAATAGTACTACTAGCTCCCCATTAGCCAATTATTATTGCTATGTTTTGTAGTTTAGCACTATCAGGAATTCTCATTGTGTAATAATGTAGTACATAGGTGTCAATTCTTTGTAAAGCTTTGATAAAATATAACCTACTATCTCAGTCTTTGTATTTCCATTTAGATGCCTATATTGATAATCAATCATTCAGATTCATCCTACAGTTAGAGCTCACCTAGGTGAAACTGGAAGTAAGACCTTGCTTATGAAGTTGTGACGCCCTCCCCATTATTGCTCCATCTATATTCAGGTAACACAAATAGTATGAATGGAACTGAATTAATTAACTTAGTAAGTAAGTAACTAACTTGTCTACTCCTATTGTTTATCTAGGTTGTTGTAGAAAATATAGGTCATCATCCCAGTATTTCCCCTAATGGTCAAGATAGTTAGAGAAGTATAATTCTATAACTAAATGCTACATTCTCTCTTAAATTAAAAGCACATAAACAGGCTATGTAACACTAGCTGAAGGCATCAGTACATATTTTAACTAAAACAAACTACTTCAGGCACACATTTTGATTAAATAATATAATTCCCCCTTTTATTTATTTACAAAGAAAACCACCCTCTCCATCCAAAGATGCCCACCCCTTTCCCCTAACAAAATTGACCAACGCCCCAAATTTTCAAAACTCAAGATGTCTAGGGAAAAAGTCACTCCATTCCCAACTTTCTTCCCACCCTCTCCACCCAGCCCCAACTAACAAGTCCTTCTCACAAAGCCAAATAATAAAAAAAAGAGCTAGAAGAGGGCATTTTGAATGTTGTTCGGGAGCTGGTCAAGGTTCTGCTCCATCGTTGTAAGCAGGCCCGCGATAGTGTCCAACCACTGCAGGATGTGGCACAGCAATGGCCAGTGTGGAAGGGGGTGGCAGCAGTGTACTAGCAGTGGTGCCAGAGATGGGATGGCCAGGAGGCTGGAGGCTAAGGGGGACCACCTGCAATGGAACCATGGCTGATGTAAGTTTGTTTCGTCCTCCTCCTCTTTCAAAACCACCAGCCGCTGGTACTCTGGACAGCTGGATACGCTCCACCCTCTTTCTCCGTAAATGAGCCGCTGTCTCTTGCCTTTTGGGTGGTCCAGCAGGAGCAGCTATATTGAGAAAAATGAAAAAGACAAATTGTAAGTATTGCTCTGTGCAAACAATTTTTTTAAATTACTGAGAGGCACAGAAGCAGAACACTGCTGGTTCCCTAGGGCCATTCAAATTTCATGTGATTATGGTTAGAAGAATCACAAGGTTAATTTGATGTTTTACCCACACATGCCTTGCATTAAAAAGCACTGACTGTGTGGCGAAAAAAGTATTAAAAGGCAGAATAACAGCACTGGATTAAAAAAAGAGTTATTTGGCTATTTTTTCCTGCTAAAGGCTTTTCACGTTACTATAAACAGTCACTTTGAGTTGAAAAATAAATTACTTCTCATTAATGAGTATGGCATTATGCATTATATGTAATAAAAGTTGTGTGTTGTGCATAAATAATGAAGCCATGTTCATTGATAGACAGCTTGTTGGGTACTTTCCTACTGTCTGCAGCTGCAGCAGCTGTAGTTGACAATCATCTATTTTTAATTCCAATAGCCCAGCTTTTCTCCAAATGCATTTCTCTTTCTAAACTGATTCCAAAGAGGAAGATGAATAATAAATAAGATACTACGTCACACACCTCACTTATAAATTGCAGATATTAATATTATCCTGACTGCCATACGTAGACATTGGGAAAATAAATCTGATGGACTGCATTACAGGGAACGGGACGGGCAATATAGATTGTACTTACCACATTTGTTACTGTGCATTCCATATGCCAAACTTTACATAAAATCATACAATTACTCTCACTTTACTCTGTGACCTCACCGACCACCACATATTTCCAACAAATTAATTCACTGGGCAGTAAGTAAGGAAAGGAAACTTGATTTACTCTCCCACAATGAGTAGGGTAAAGGGATTAGACAGGTAGGGTAGAGTTTTTTTATTTTTAATATTGAATAGATGAGTCACTACACTGATAATTGATTCACAATCTTTGGCTTATTCAGTCACTGTACAAATCGAAATGGTAAAATCTGAACAAGTGTCAAAAATATCTGTTATGGGAAACCATGAAAAAGATTCTGGAATCACTTTACTTCACATATTTATAAAATGAAATGTGGCACATGCAAGAATGGATTTTCCAATTTGGTAGGCTGAGACGGAAGAACTTAGGAAAGCATAATGGAGTGAAGTAGTAAGTGGTGACATAGTGAGCAAAGGGAAAAAAAACATATTGGGCCCTATTCACAAAAGTAATCTGAGACAAAAGTCTAAATGTACGACTTTTGGTACTCACCAAAGGCACTTATGATTCTTAGTATTTACAGAAATCACTTATGACCTCTATCTTTATGTGTGCACTCGGGCCAGAATTTCCGCACCTGGGTCGGAAATCCCGCCCGGGCCGGAAAAGCCACACTTAGGCTTGAATTTCTGTACCCGGGGCAGAATCTTTGCCTCCGGGCTGAATAACCGCATTCAGGCGAGGATCAATTTCTCAATGCTAAACACCTGTTCAAGTGCCTACCATCCCCATCATGCTCCAGCTAAAACACTGCAACCCAACAGCCAATCCCAGCCCTGCAGCACATATGAAAGCAGAGCAGACACACACAAATCTTCCAACATGTCACTGAATGTGTTTGTTGCTCTTCCCCTTGCAATGCTGCAAGAACATCTGAGGAGGAGGAGGACAGTAGAGAGGATATTCAGACAAAGGTTAAACCTATTTGGGATGCCCAGCCAAGATATCAGGGCCAGATACCGTTTCCCTTCAGAAGTCATCTTGGAGATGGTATGTGAGTGGGAGCAGGAACTTGACTCTTTGACGTGCTGCTCCCATGCCATTCCAGCATATCTCAAGATACTCTCTGCTCCCCATTTCTTTGCGACAGGGTTGTTCCAATGGGTCACAAGTGACCTTGTGGGCATCTCTCAGGCAAGCCAGTCGCGCTGCTTGCATCAAGTACTGAGCTGCATCAATTCAAGAGCCCACCTCCACACACGAATGCCCATACACTGGATGGGAAACAAAGGGCATCTAGGGATTTCTATCTAATTTCACGCTTCCCACATGTGCTGGGTGCAATTGATTGTACCCATGTGGCCCTTCAGCCACCCTACCAATTTGCACACATATTCTGCAACAAACACCAATGGCATTCCATCGATGAACAGGGTGTCTGTGATGCCAGTGGGAGACTCATTGATGTGCATGCAGTGTTTTCAGAAGAACCCATAACAGCTTTGTATTCCGCATGTCACCTCCTGCCTGGCTGCGGGAGAATTTGGCAACATGTGGTTACTGGGTAAGTACCAAGCACAGAAATTAGGGATATGTGTAAATGAAATGTATGAATGCCACCTTACATTAACAACCAGTGTACAATAAGAATCATCTGGCCACATACACGGTCTCAACAGACACTGCATGTACCAAAGTATAGATCATGTTCTGTTTAAATTTAAGAGGGAAATTTAACCTATTGCCCTATCTTGCCTGCTTGGGCGATGCTCGGCATGCACTCTTCCCTCAACTCCTCACACCTTAAAGAAATCCAACCACTGTATCTCAGCGTAGGTACAATAGGACACACATACTAACTCAAGCCATCATAGAGGGCACATTTGGTCTGTTGAAGTCGTGATTCAGGTGTCTTGACCATACAGGGGGTGTGCTGATGTACTCCCCTGAAGTCATGTGCAAGATCATATTAGCTTGTTGTGTTTTGCACAACATAGCTTTAAGTCATGGCTTACACATATGTCCTGTACCTCTGCTAGCTCTGAATCTGGGCAACCGGGCCATTGCACATAACAGAGGTCAGGGTATGCAAGTCTATGATCAGCTGGTTGCCACTTTTTTCACATGCACAATCTGTTGTTTTATGGACAAAATGTGGCTTACAGTCTGTTGTCAATGATGAAAATTGGATAATTACGACTCTGTCCAAATATTCCATCCTGAGACTACTTTGCAAGCCACACTAACTGTATGTAAACCACAGCTGTTGACAGGGGTCAAGAGATTGACCATGCATCAGATCATGTGCCAATGTCAGCAATCCGTGTAGTGGATGTCATTAAGGAGTCTTTTGACTCAGAGGATAAGAGACCTTCCCGAACCCTTCGTGAATGGGTGTTTGGCTCACAAAAGGCCTAGCTATTGCATTGTTAGAGTATTTGCCCCCAACAGATTTGACTCCCCCCCAAATGATGGGCCCCCAATGTGGGTAACGATGTTCTGGATGAATCTGGCACTATGGGATACACAGCACTGCTTCCACCAAATTTATCGTAACACAACAGACAACTCTGGTGTTGAGCACTAAATATGGACTACTTGTACCATAATGCAAAGGAGGAGGAAACTATCCTGGGGTGTGAAGTTATGCCCCCCCCCTTGTACCAGCCCAAATCTAATTTAATGGTCTGGTCTAAATTTTGTATCATATCTATGATTTCCACTTAAACTGTAATTTTAGGGTTTTTTGCAAAAAACAACAGAATGGCAGTGGATTTGATCTGTGATCGTGGCTGGATCAGAATTAACAAAAAATGTCTGTCAACAACTTCCTACGATGTGTTTCCTGGCTACTACTTCCTGTGTGTCATTTCCTCTATGAAAGAATGGGTTCCAGTTCATATTCACAACTTCCAGCACAAATGCCTCGTATGCGGACCCTATGCTCTGCAACTGAAGAGTACGTATTCGGGCCAGAAGCTGCGAAAACTAGCCAGAACCCATTCTTTCATACAGGAAGTGCTAGACAAGAAATTCATCACCGGAAGTTTTTGACAGCCGTTTTGTGTTTATTCTGAGTCATCTCCTCTCACAGATCATATCCTCTGCCATACTGCCGCTCAGTTTAACCTAATTACCCGAAAATAGCTGAGCTGAGAGATGTGAGGAGAAAGCACCCCCTTGGTTCACTAATAATGAACCAAGAGCATCATAACTGGTGTGTGCATTGGTTGAGGAATGGTACAGACACTGTCCAGTGGGTGTATGAGAGGCCAATGGGTACCGGATGCTGTGGCTTGTATTGCATTCGGTGAGTTTGGGTTCTGATTAAGACAGATCATCATATGCCACGGAGTCAAGACAGACTTTGAGATCCATGCCACACTCTATTTTTTCCAATTTCTCCAAGGGTGTCCACAGACACACGTCTTACCCTCTGTGGCTTGTATGACATTTTTCAAGTCCAGGTAGCTGTAACAACTAGCCACTAGTGTTCACCAGTATCCAGCACTACATGTTCAGTCTTCAAAGCCAATATGTAACAGTGAAATGTCAGCTCCTGTGAGGGAATATCAAAAGGTCAAACTAACAACTTGGCAAACCTAATAGCCCAGACCCCATATAGATGTGTAACTCCAATTGGCATTGGTGTTGTCTCATACAATACTACACAGCAGATAATATTTGTCCGGAAGTAAACGTGTAGAGACTCCATTTCACAGGCCCATTCAATACTATCTGGACTCTCTCTGATCTCCTTTTGTAGATTAAGTTTGGAAGCAGCCTACGTAGCAGTCACAGGACACAGATCACAAGAAAGCCAAAGTTGATTATTGGACAGTAAGGATGTGTAAGCTAACAAAATTCAAGCTAGATGTCCATGCCCAACTCAAATCAGGAGATGACAGTAAATAACATGTAATTTAAGCTCTTAATCACTGTCAACTGTATAGTGTGATCAGAGGAGAATAAAGTCTGCCCTTGGCTCATCTAGGCATGTGTCTTGTTCTGACGTGTACAACCATAACATCACCATTTGTATTACTTTTCAGTGCTCGGAGCAAGACATCTTTGATGCAGTGGCGGCCACGACTTCTATCCACAAGTGAGGAAGAAGAAGTGGAGGTGGGACCTTCTGCATCAAGAAGTAGGGGGATTGTGCCCACCCGGACTGACCAGGAAGAAAACTCTGGTGCTACGTACCAGGTGGAGGCTGAGAACATTGAAGGGGGTGAACTGGACACCTCTGGTCAGTGGGAAGGAGATCGACTCTCTCCCAAACAATTCGCTACATTTTTTTGGTGAGGTATCCCCGGGGCAAGCCATTACACAACCTGGGCCTGCTGTCATCTTCTCTCTAACTCTAGAGGCCCCCATTCCATCGGGTCTCCAGCTGCATCCCCTGCAAACAGTCCCCCTCATTGTGGCTGCTAGGTAGACACGAACATCGGCTCCGAACCTAAAGCACCACACCCCTCATGTTTTAACCAAACTTCTCCCTGTATTGTTACTCCTGTGTCTGTACTACCAGACTTGATGTGGTCATGTGAAGGTCAGCCATACATGTCCTCTCTCATCATGCTGCAGTGCTCCAGATGTGTACAGAGCTGCTTATGATGGGAGAGGAAAATGCTCCAGCTATGGACACCCTCACTACCAGTGTCAATTCCCTGACTGTAGCCATATTGTCTGTCCATTCACAACCTCCCTACCACACTACCTTCAATGTCTCCCCCTGCCCATTGCCCCACATTGTTTACCCCACACTCCTTGTGTGTCCCAACCCCATGTGGTGCCTGGTCCTGCACCGGTAAGCCAGGAGCTAGCCTCAGACTCAGATGATCTGGAGATTATGCAAATCGAGGATGACCAGAATGACACTTGACCCGTTGGACAGAATTTTCTTTTTGGACAATTATTTACTTTGCCCCTCGTATATAGACTGATTCTGCTGACGCTTCCTGCTGTGTTATATTTATGTTGCCCCACCCCACTCCAAGCTTCCTTCTCCTTCTGCATTAAGAATATCATTTGTTTTCTTTACTCCCTTCCAAACGGTTTGTTGTTGCATTTCTAATCCCAATCTTTTCTTTACATTTCTTTTTTTTAATCATAAATTCTCTATCTTGTTTGACTTCATTGTGAATGTCTTGTATAAAATATGGACACATATTTTGGGAGTTTTCTCCTCTGCACATGAGAGCTTGTTGCAATGATGGGGTTACACTTGTATATATGTGACGGGCACACATACATCCTCACATCTCTAGGCCACCACAATTGGTAAACATTTGCCTATAAGGACAAAATATGCAACATAGTCTTGACTTGTGATGAGATTTCTTTTTTATTTAGACATATTCACACTGGTCAAAAATGTCTGAATGTTATCAATGGGGATAGGGCTTGCGACTTTGCAGATTTGGAGGTGAGGATCACTGTGAGAGATTATGTCTGGGTTGTTACTGAGGTGCAGGTTGGTGTGGTGCATGTTCCTGTACAGGGTGAAGTTCATGTGCAGGGGCAGATGGTGTCTGTACAGTTGGTGTTTGTGCGTGGACAGGGGGTAGTTTTTCAGGTGGTGGTAGTGCCTGTTCAAGGGCTAGTGGGGGAAGTGCAGGTGGGGGAGTTCCAGTTCAGGGGTGCTGGTGGATGTGTAGGTTGGGGGAGTACCTGTTCAAGGGTGGTGGTGGATATGCAGTGGGAGGGGGGTGCCTCGTAGTGGGTGTTTAGCCTTGCTGTGGTCCTGTACAGTTTGTGGTACAGGTGTGTGGGTGTGATAAGCTGTAGGTAGATGTGATGGCACCCTCCCTGCGTTGACCATGAAGAGAGACTATGGATAACTTTCAGCATGCCCTTCATCATCTTCAGTGCCAAGGCATGGTGTCTTACACTCCCTTCCCTTTGGATGAAAATCATGTCTGATATTATTGGATGTCTTGCCAAGATCTATCCATCCAGTCCAAAACAAGGGTCAGTCTAACCACCGCCTGAGTGATTTGGGGCATGAGACATGTCTAAAACGGTATCCCCTTCGGCACAAATATCCTGCCTCACATCTGCTTACTGTTGTAAGAAGTCCTGCTCCCACTAGCCACCATAGCCAGGTACAGGCCCTCTCTGCATGGGCCAGCCATGGATGAGACCGCCAGGTCCAACAGCAGGGGGAGGGTGGCAGGTGGAACCCTGGGAACCAGAGAATGGTACCCAGGGGATAACTGCACCACAACAGGGTTGGCCCTTCCCTCAGATGGTCCCTTTGCTTTGTCTTTCAGGCTTGGTTTCTGTGAGTGGAAGCGCTGGGACACCCCTTTGCTGGGGCAGCTGAGCGCTATACAAGCACAGTTAACATAACATAACATAACATGGTGGAGATAATGCCTGGGATGCACTGTATAGGGAGGATTTTGTAGGGGAACCACCACATCTGTACAGGATGTGAGGGCTGTGATGGAGTGATGTATGTGTTAGGGTGCTTTTGAGTTGTGGCTGGTTAGCTCTATGCTGAGGACAGGCTATCTTTCTTTGTTGAGGCTGAGGCACTTTGCTGGGCGGAGGGTGTGAGGCCTTTCCAAATTTGGCAGATGTGGGAAATATTCTGGCCATGGAATCTGAATATTCATCCTCTGAGAGGATGAACAGATAGTCTTAATCATACTCAAATTCTTCAGCCTCCTCTGGTACTTCATCCTCCTCCTCTTGCACAGTACTTGCAACCGACATTGGTTCTGCAGCAGCCGTGAATTTTCCCCATTGATTGCCCCTAGCCCAACACTGGTGGAAGGTCCATCCTCCTCAATGTCTTCATCATCTGGAACACAGAGGTTGCAACAGGATAAGTAATTGACCTAGTATAAGATGTGGTGCAACACAAGGGTTGGTACTACTGTACTTTGCATCAACAGAAGAAGCATATGTGACCTGGTTCGGGTACCCCTACACGTGACAGCTCACACCATAGCAATGTACAAGCAAACTGACCATCTCCAGCCACAGCTTTGTGTCCCTTTGCGATCCCCCTGTTGTCAGCTGCTGAACCTGGCACCTCAAAGGTGTCCCCAATCCAGCAGCCGGAGAAGGAAGTGACACCATACTCAATGATCTGCATTACTAATTTACAAACAGGCACATGTGACACTTATAAAAATAAAATGATATGTATGTAAGTTTGTAAACACTGATTGCAGATTCTATGCAGAAGGGAATTTGGATCTTTGTCATCGTTTTGGAATGTATGATAGGGAAACACTTCACGCCACACTTACCTGATGGCCAGGTATGAGAGGGTTTCACTGCTGCAGCCACAATGTCTTATATTCCCTGGGATGGTGTTGTACGCTGCACTAGTGTATCCTATCAACAGCTGTGATTAGACATACATATCCATATGGTAGCTATGAGCTAACATGTATGTTTTATTCTCAATGACCATAGATATGATATTACTGGCCATTGTGCAGCATGTTTACCTCATGGACTTCACATGTGGGCCCCTGCTCATATTCCAGCAGTTGTCAGCTGTTACCACCACACAGCACTGACATCAATGAAATGACACATCAACAGACAAACGTGTATGAGAAGGTTACTGATATTTGAAGGAAGGGGATTCATTTACAGGATGCCTCCTTCACTGTTAAGACCAACTTGCCATATGGTGTTGTCTGTTGAAAGGACTGTACATCACCAGGCTGACCAGTTTCACATTTGCAAATCAGATCAAGCATTGGGAGATCACATATTTGCTATGTCTATCCTTTGAGTGTCCTCTGTTCCCATAATCCACTTACAACATGATGGTAGTACTTAGCTGACAAAGGATGATGTCTTGTACAGCAGACATCCTAACCTCATATGATGTATACTCACTTATATAGGGGAATACAGTAGAATCAGAGGCTAGCAAAATGCAATGTTTTACTAGAATCCCACAATGTGGGTAAGCTGAGAAGCTTCGATGGTTGCCACCTACACTGGATTTGAATGTGCTTTTCAGCCAAGAGATTTGAAAATGTCACTTCCTCAAGATTCATCTTAGCGGCTTATACATTCATCATAAAAGTGCACAACTGGCATCAGTCTGTCCCTTATCCACACCAATTTCAATAGTATTTGTCTATTGATATTTTGCAAGTCATATTTCAAGTCATTGAATTACAATCCAGTTGTGTCTAGTACACTTCATATGCCACTATACACTATTGTTTGTCCATTCTACACTCACATGGCATACATTTTGTGTCATCCTTTTACCAGCCTTTCATGGTGTGATCTGGTAAGTGGTTAAATGCCATATGTAGGCATGTTGTGGCAGGGGAGGGTGGGAAATAGACCACAAAATAGTGGAAAGAAATGTCTCATAATTAGCGTTCTCCCGTGCTCAGTGATGCAGCAAGCACAAGATGAGTTATTTTTTGGATGATTGTTTTTTAATTTCTGTATTCCGTTGTCTGTAGATTTTCTTCTGCACCCCCCTGATGTTCTTGACTGATCCGGCCACGTCTGGATAAGTGGAAGGGGCAATTTGTCTATTGCTACTTAACAGTGTTAGGTATATACATCAGCAATACTGGGCCCATGTTTTTAATAGTGGGAATGGGATTTGCCATTTCTAATCCAAAGGATTCTGGGACTTGTGGTACAACATAAAGAGGGACACATATGGCCCTTTGACTGACTAGATATTTATATAAACTTTGGATACTTCCTTAATCACAATGGAGGTGCAACACAGACAGTACTTTTATATACTTGTTCTTGTCATCACCTTTACCTGGTACCACGTTGTGGACATCACTAAGAGGAAGCCCATGGAGCATGTGGGGGTGGATTGTAGTGAAGACATCCTCCTCAAGTGTGATGAGATGGATGTGGGTTCCAAATTGTAGGCCAGGGAGAATTCTGGCCAATTCAACCCTTTGCACACATCCTCCCCCAATGCTGTGGCAGCAGTTTCTAAATGCTGCCATAGAGCTAACTTCTGTGTGCCACTGGTGCAGGAAGGAGGGAGACCATGTAGCCGTTTGTGGTGCCTCACAATGAACTCAATAATCATGGCGGTCTCCTCATCCGTGAAATGTGTTTTCCTCCGCAGTTGATACATTTTCCAGTAGTGATGCGCAGAGAAGGACAACAGGAACTCCCCGTGGCCAAACCTGTTCCTTGAATGTGTGCTGCTTATATGTGGTTTGTGGTGCTGGTCTTGCTGTTGGTGTTAATTGTTATTCCTCTGATGCAAGTGAAGGATGATAAGCACCCGGACAGGTGTTTAGCATTGAAGTAAATGATCATCTGGCCTGAATGTGCGTAATCAGGCCCGAAGGCGGAGATTCCGCCCCAGGTGCGGGTTTTCCAGCCCGGGTGCTGAAATTCCAGCCCTAGTGCAGCCGTAAAGATAGGAGAGAAGTGATTCTGTGAATACCAAAAATAGTAAGTGCTTTCTGTGATTACCAAAAGTCGTAAATTTACACTTTTGTCTAAGATTACTTTTGTCAATCAGTCCCATTGTGTGTTTTCAGTTTGCAATGCATTGAAAATATTGTAAATGCTGCATTAACAGAAGCAAACACACATTTCACAGTCAACACTACAGTCAAAAATCGACCCATACTACACTATAGTCATAGGTGGCATAAATGGCATTGTGTGGAGAGGGGATGATCAATGATGAGTAGGCTACATCTGGCTCACTTAACAAATACAGCAAATCAAGGTAGTAGGAGAAAGACTAAAGAATAATACCTCCCACTTAGAACCATGACTTTGAATGAAAACCCTACATAAACCAAGTAAGCAAAGTCGGCAAGTAGCATGCTCCTCATAAGAAGAGCTGCCTTGCTTATTCATCCAAACAATCCAAATATTAATTTATCCTTTCATTCTAATTCACCCTTAGCTTTTTCTCATCTAGTCTTTCACCTAAATTTCCAAATCATTATCCATCCATTCAATAGCGACCCTTTCTTCAAACCATCCTTTGGCCCATCCATCCCTATTCAAAGTTTTCTTAACAAAAACTACATTTGCAGCTAATGCATTGCAGTGAATGATATTGGATTCTACTCCCATTTTGCACCCTCATCATGGACCAACTCGGTCTTCCTTTTTTGCAATGCATAGATGCATACTACACATCGCTGTGAATAAAGAACTTGGAACTGCAGGAGCTACATAAACAAAGTCACACAGAGAAGCGCTACTCACTGATTCACTATAGTAACAGGAGAACAGTCTGCAATGGCTTCTTAATGAATCAGCCAAACCAAGAACCAGTGATGATTATGATTAGGCAGCGCTGAGCACCTGCCTAGCAGAAACTAGAAACTGGATCACAGAATAATATACCAGCGTAAACTAAACTTACCTCTGAGCGTTAGCAGCATGCATTCAGAAATAAAAAGGTAGCATTATAGAACACAAACACAACAAAAAATAAATACTCACTGAGCCCTGAAATCTTGACAACTAGCAGGTCGAACAGGTCCTGTTCCTAGTCCAGAACGTCCACCCAGAGGTGAATTAGCTGCTTGGCAGTGTGTCGAACCTGACTGGTGCAGCTCATGCACGGGCGCACCATCCTCAAGCATCGCCAACTCTCACACAGGGGGGTCCCACTGTTGGGCATGACGCCTGCTGCCATCATGGAGCGGAGGCAGTGCTGCACAAGAAAACAAGTGCCACCACCTCCTCCTCTATAAAGATCACCGAGGGCTGCACACCTGGGCAATGGTACCCCCCGTAAGGAAGCCGCCCCTCTGCCATGGCGCTGGATGAACTAGACAAAAAGAAGGAAAAGTAAACGTAAGGAAGACATAAGGAAGTAAGTCACGAAAACACCCCAAAAATTACAAAAAATGTAAAATGCACAAACGCAAAATTAGGGGTACATACATTTAAAGAGGAGGATTACAGAGATTAAGGAGAGAATAAGATTTTGGCACAGCACCACAACAGTGAGCCGAGAAAGAAGAGGGCTGCATCCATGCAGACCGCGTGTTGCAGTTCACACAAGATTTAGAATGCGAGAATGCATTTGAGAACCACATGGTGCAGTTCATGCATGATTTAGAGTGCGAGGATGCATACTGTATTCCCATCGCAACACGAAGTCCGCGTAGCATAGCAGAGTTTTTTGCAACTCTGCAGAGTTTTGCATAGTAGAACTTCGCAAACTCCGTCCAGGCGTAGACAAGATCTCTTCTAATATCTCCTCTCCTGAATCAGTGTCTGAGTCCTTACCTTCATGCTTAACAGCATCCCTATCCTTTTCCTTAATTCCTGAAATATTAACTGGGTACAATCTCGTTCCCTCAATAATTCCTTTTCTCCACCAACGGTGTTCTTCACCACATTCACTATTTACATAATTTGTCATTGCTCTTCCTGATCTTCTCTCTGTCCTTTACTCTCGCAACCTTTTTCCAGATCTGTAAAGCTTCATATTGCATGGGTCAAGGTGGTGGATTCAACTTATGTAATATTCCCCTCAAATGATCTAGAATCCTTATGTTAACGTTTCCATACCTAGAAAAAACACTTGCACTCTCATGCTCCTCCTTTGTTTTAACCATAAACATGAATTTAATCCATGCTTGGTTCTCATTATATAAGTTGGAGTACGCTCAGTAGGTGATTGCTCACCTTTCTAAACATAAATAGTAATATCTCCACCCACTAATTTTAAAATCCTTAAAATATTCAATTTTGACAACCCAATATAATGAAACAGTTAGCGCAAGCAAGTGTTTTGATCTTATTTAGTATTTGTAAGAACTTTAATAGCCACTCCAAATAACAGCTTACATTTTCAGCAACCCCTTTATCCAATCCGCAGACAGAGCTCAAATCAGCAATGTCAAATAAACAGTGTGGCACACAACACCAACCAATCAATGACAGTGCAAAACACACCAACCAAACAATCTCCAGGAGAAACAAAATGATGTTTACTTTTTACACCTTGTAGCATGCACCATCCTTTAAATTTCTTTGCTATTTTTCAAAATAACTTTTCTGACCAATCATGTTTGCTTAATTCTTCTTTTCTCCACAGAAATTTAGATTCTGCAGTAACTCAAGAATTTCTACACTTGCGGGTGAATTCTTTACCAGCGGAAATTCACACCAATTAATGCAGCCTTACCCTAGTGCACAGTAGGGTTCCACCAGCACTAACAAAGTTAATAAATCACCAACACTTGTCCTTAAAGTTACTGAGAAAGTGATGGTACCTAACTCTCTGCAACAACCAACCTCTTTGCAAAACAAGATAATTATCCCAGGACCTTTCGACTTTTATGAGCTTGAAATCAGCTTCTTAACTGCATCAATTTCTTAATATTGTTCTCATATTATTTAATTCATCTGCAAAGGAAGCACACTCAATCTACTCTCACAACCAGGATATGTACTCCCTATTAATACTCACACCCCCAAACCGCAACTGCCTTGACTGTAAACTGTTGTCACTCCACCCGAGTTTGGGCACTGGAAACTGGAATTGGGGATGTTTCTAAAGTGTTTTGAGTACTATTTTAAGCTCTACTTTGGGAGTGAACCTTCAGTCTGGTACCAGAAACTGTGGGAGCCTAAGGACTCACCAAAATGGTTTAATTTTCATACGTCCACTTACAATCTCACCATGGAGAATTGTTGTTGCTCCAGAGAGGTCAATAGAACTTTTCCACCATAGTTGAATTAGAGCTGTTCCAATAACTTCAAAATATCACCAGCATTTAGAATAGATGGATAGTCAATGATGAGAGGTTTGGAAAGTTTCAAAAAACATTTTTTTCCTTTTAAAAGGTTAGTATCCGTGAGCCGAAGGACTCACCAAGATCGTTCTACATACCTATAGGAAATTGTCCTCTTTTTGCATGGTTGCCTCAACCTTTTGCTACACAGCTGGTGTACTTTGACTGAGTGTGCCCTGGGATCCTGCCAAACAGGTACCCAGAGCCTATGTTCTTTCCCTAAACTCCATTAAAAACAAAAACAAATTGGCACTCTTTGGCCACAGGTCAGTCCCTTGTAAATGGTACCACAGGTACCAAGGGGACTGTGGCTAGAGTAGGCCTCTAAGACCTGAAGCACTTATTGTGCCACCCTTAGAGGCCCTGCACCTTTACAAACACACACTGCCATTACAGGCTGCGTATTTTAGTGAAGAACAAAGTAAAGAGTCAACAGGGCACACATCCCTTTGTGCCATGCCTAAAACCCACTGCCCTGGCATAGGTCAGCCATCCCTCTAGCTAGGTGCTCTATACCAGTGGTGGGGGTACAGGTGCAGGAGCCCTGTACACCTACAGTGTCTAAGCCAAGCCTTAGACATTTTAAGTGCAGTAATGCCAATAAGAGTATATGATGCTGGAAGTTTGTCATTAAGACCTCCGCAGTATCATAATGGCTTTACTGAAAACTGGAAAGTTTGGTACTAAACATATCAGCACATTAAACCAAAAATTATACTAGTGTGGGATTTAATGAAAAATGCACTCAGGGGGCACCATAGAGATGCCCCCTGAAAAATGACCTAATACTAGTGTCTAGGCTGAGTGGCTGCTCACCAGCTGCCACCTCCAGACATATATCTGGGCCCCTGGGTCAAGAGCCTGCTGCTCTCAGGGGTCTGAAACAATGCACATCCTGGAATGAGGTGCCAAGCCTCCTCCCCCAGGATGGACAGGGTCCATGAAGGGAAGCTTCAAAGGCTTGCCTCCTTTGTGAGCTACCCCAGGCCTTTGCTGCTTCCAGCAAGTAGCCCCCACCAGTTCTGACCCCCACTTTGGGTGAGAGAATCAGCAGGAAAACCAAGTGAGGAAGGAAGGTGTGCCCACCCTTTCCAATCCCACCCCTCGCTGACCCCCTATGGGCTAAATGATAAAATTGAAATGATTTATTTCTTGTGAAATAGTATTGCAATTTGATTACTGATTTGTGTATTTTTGCAAATGTGATAACTTTTCATGTATCTGGTTTTAATATGTGTCATCCATGCTCAATAAATCTCACACATAATATCAGACCACACATGCATCAGGCGCAGTTCACGTTTTTGAGACAGGGAGCATTTTATTTTATTTTATTTGATTTCTTATCCATTTAGGAAAAGAGTCCCTCGTTTATTATTTTCATCGAGCCAACAAACATAATCGCCATTTTAGTTGAGGATATCATAGCGCGAAGTCCGTTTTCTATGTTCATTATGGTATGATGTCACACGCCGGGAACCGGCATTCTCGAGGCGGCTTCAGTTGAATGGTGAACCACAGACAAAGGAATCCTAGCGTTACGCTGAACACTCGTAGCGAGAGGTGAGGCAGCAATCATGTTCTTTAGAATAATGACATCGAAATATTGATTTCAAGTATTTAGGAGTACTCCTGTTTCTATATTTTAGAGCAAGGACAAGAGTGATTAGAACGTGACCATAAGGACTAAGACGTGGGTTCCATAAGATTGAGTGAGTAATGGTTGATTTTCGACAGTCTGAATACATACTCACGATTGGGGGCAGTACAACAAGGTTTGTGACGTTGTTATTATCTTTTAGAGTAAAGATAGTTCAGAATTTCATTTTTGAAAGCAGGAAGTGAAGGTAAGAGTGCACGGTTGTGACACTTCTTGACTTTGTGTTTTTTTGAGTTCGGATTAGGAGGTGATACACTTTGTTTTGTTTAGTTGGTGTTTATTTGGTGTTCACACTTGCATGTGCGAGAAGCAAGGGTTGGTATTATTGGTTGCACACCATGTTTGACTGGTGGCAGGTGAACTTTGTTGAGCATGTTTTTTAGCGTATCTGACAAGCAATTACACTTGAGATTTTCTGGTTTCTATGCATGAGAACAAGTTGTTGTATAAAATTGTTAATATTTACTTTGACACACATATGATGGACTTTTATGTTATTTGTAGCACATTCCCCTGAAGAAGGTGCATACCGAAATGCATTGGGACATGGCTTCATAAGATGTTTGATGGAACGTAAAACTTCATTTGATGAAAAAGTAGAATAAGAATAAAATATCTTGAAGAAAGGGAATACAAAACACTATTTGAAGAATTTATTTTGGTGTTTCTTTATGTTCTCAGTCCGATCTGTATGATTGTTGACATAGTTTGTGATTAATTTCTTTGAATTACATTGTTTTGAATTGATATAAGGCATGTAGATAAAGGTAATGAAAAAACCAAACACGTAATCGTGTACGAGTGAATAGTGCTCCCCATACCACAGGTTTCTGTGATCCTTTTGTAATTTGTAACGACTTGACTAGGGGCTAGTCAAGATATGGGGTAGCACCATATATTATTTGATACAATTTAGAGTAATGAGATAAAATAGGGAGTGCTCATCACATAACATTGTTTGCACATAATAGGTGGTGTATCACACCCCAAGGAAGGGACCCATTGGCCCCCACTTTAACCTACCTGTAACACCCCTAAATCTAGTATTTAGGGTCAACCCGGAACTTTGCCTCCTCAGAGAAGAATCAACAAAAAAGAAAAGAAGAAAGACTGAAGAACCTGTGCTGAAGCTTAGAAGAGGAGGACACCCACTGACTTGTCCCCAGCTCTACAGGCCTATTCCCACCTCAAACCTGCTCCACCGAAATCCCAGTGTGTCCTGCAGCCAGCATCCTCAGAAACCCTGAGGAACTGCCCTACCTTCCAAGTCAAAGATTATGTTTCCTGTGAGCACCGGATTGGCTTCAACCTTTACCTACCTGTAACACCCCTAAATTTAGTATTTAGGGGCAACCCGGAACTTTGCCTCTCAATCCAAGAATAGAACTCACAGAAACTAGATCCCACACAGGTGGGTCAGGCACTACTGAGGACATTGGTGACAGCCTCAATGAGGAGACCAGCCTTTTAGTAAGGTTGACAAAAAGATTGGATCTGGAGACCATACTCCTAGCTCTAGAGAAAAAAAGAGCAGAGATGATGTTAGCTCCCATCAATGGTGGCAGCAATTTACAAATTAAGGAATCTTATGATCCTAAATTCCCCAAAGGGATTGTCCCTAAATATGAAGAGGGTGATAATATTGCATAATGGTTCACATCCTGTGAGAGGGCCTGTGAAATGTGAAAAGTGAAGAAGTCACACTGGGGGGGGTACACCTTTGGGAACTGTTTACTGGTAACTGCATGGACAGACTCCTGACCCTTACAAGAGCTGACCCTTACAAGAGCAGATGCTGGGTCTTATGACCTTATGAAGAATGCTCCATTTCGGGCTTTGGACTCACAACTGAGGAATATAGATTTAGATTCAGGGGGGCTCAATCAGTTAAAATCAGTCCTTGATTGACTGTGTTGACAACTCAGTTAAGGCACTAGATGGTTGGTTAACTGAAAATAATGTGCATGATTTCAATGGACTTTACAATTTGTTTATGAAAGCGCATATTTTAAGTAATTGCACTAATGAAAAGTTACATCAGCATTTGGTAGACCTAGGTCTAATTTTTCCCCAAGAACTGGGAAAGAAGGCTAACCACTGTGTCAAGACAAGGGTAACAAATACAGCCACCTGGGGTGACCAAAAGAAAGGGGTTAAAAACCCTCCCCAGGGGAAAGGAGATGAGAACCCCAAAGATCAAAAGCCTCAAACTTAAAAAGGGCCCCAAAACCCTGCACAGTGGTGTGGGTCCCAAAACTCTTCACAGTCCAATAATAGATATAAATTGAAGAACTTTGATCCCCTTAATGCCCGGTGTCACAACTGTAAATATTTGGGACACCTAACTGGAGATGCTACTTGTCCTAACAAGAAACCCCTCCCCCTCAGTCCTCCAGCTACTACTGGTGTAGTCAGTCTCTAGATTGGATCCACAGTGCCTTCACGGCTAACCAGGGTTCACACTGAAGCAGTTGTAGTCACTGCGGGTGAAGTTGAGTATGCCACTTTAGCTGTGTGGCCACACAAATCAAAGAAGTATTTGCAATACCCCTAGATCAATGGAACTAGAATAGAAGCCCTGAGGTATTCAACCTCCATTGGAACGATCTTAACAATGCAGTGGTAAATAGTCTTAAAAGCTTCCTCAGCGCCCTGGACCTCACACAATTATGCGACAGCCCGACCCACGAGAAAGGCTCTATCCTCGACCTTATCATCGCCAAAGAGGGCGCTACTCAACTTGAGGCTATTCAACCCTGTGACTGGTCAGACCATCATATTGTTACATTTCACATCGATGAAAAAGTCAAACTCAACTCTGTCCAACCCACCAGACCTAAAGTCTGGAAAAGAGACCTGAAAAGACTCAACCCATTATCCTTACCTCAGAACAGTCGCAACCTCCTACTCCCCCCTACTGGCGTTACAGATGTCCAATCCCTGACTGACCACTATCTTAGCGCAGTGACCTCAATAATTAATGAGGCTTCTCCCATGCAGCTAAAAAGAGTCTCCGCTAAAATCTCCAAACCATGGTACGACGGGAGTCTCAATGAAGATAGACGAGCCATGAGACTGGCAGAGCGCACCTGGAGGACAGCTCCCTCTGCACTACACCTGAAAACCCTGAAGAAAAAGAGAAACGCCTATTTCAGGAAAAAAAAGCGCTCGAAAGCAAACTTCTTCAGCCTCCAGCTTGACCAAGCAAAAAATCGCCCTAGAAAACTGTTTGAGTTAATCAGAACACAAGCCAAGGAACAACCCCAACCTCTCAGTACCTTGCACGAAGCACCCTCATGTGAAGACTTCGCCACTTTCTTTACCCAAAAAACTGACAACATAAAGAATGATTTCCGCGTGGACGCAAGACTCCACAGCACTCTCAACTGCATAACACCCTCCGAACCTAAAAACAATGCAACATGGTCAACCTTTGAAACCTACTCCGAAGAAGAAATAGGCAAACTGCTCAACACCTTGAAACCTTCCAATCACCTCTCGGATCCCCTCCCTGCTAACGCTGTCAAAGATTTCATCCCACTGCTCCTTCGCCTCTGGACTAAAATCATCAACAGCTCGCTCCAAGAAGGAACTTTCCCTGACTCCCTCAAAGTTGGACAAGTCACACCTTTGCTAAAGAAACCTACTGCCGACCCATCCGACTTAAACAACTACCGTCCCATTACCAATATTCCCACTATCGCCAAATTATTGGAAAAATGCGCTCAACTACAACTGACTAAACATATCGACCTGTTTGATCTCCTCAACCCGCATCAATCAGGCTTCCGAGCAGGACACAGCACTGAAACAGCTATGACGCACATAATTGACGACGCCCTTCAAATTCTTGATCAAGGTGATACCTGCCTCCTCATCCTGCTTGATCTCTCTTCGGCATTCAACACTGTCAAACATGAGAAGTTACTCGATCTTTTGAGCACAAGAATGGGTCTTTCTGGGACTGTTCTCAAGTGGTTCACCTCCTTTTTACACAACAGGTCGCAGAAATTCAAGAGTAACAACCGGATGTCCTCTCCAATACCTGTGTCGTTAGGCGTCCCACAAGGATCTTCCCTATCACCAACCCTGTTCAACCTAGTTATGGAACCTTTCACCACCTTGCTCCAAGCATCCAATGTACTTTTTCACATGTACGCAGATGACACCCAACTATATCTCAAATTACAATCCCCCAACGACATTTTACTACTGAACTCTACGATCAGAAACACCCAATCCTGGCTTGCTGATAATCATCTCAAACTCAATGCTCTGAAAACAGAATTCCTGCTGATCACACCTCCCACTTGGAGTTCTGGACTTTTTGGTTCCGTCCAGTGGTGTCAGGGATAACACCCGAAGACCCCGGAGTTCTACCTGTCTCGGTGCACAAATAAACAGAAACATGGGCTTCTCGATGGTGGCGTCAAAGACCAAAGGTTTATTACTGCAGGGACACAGAAGTCACAGAAACTACACACGGGCAGTATCTAGGAGCCTGTTCGATTTGTACAAAGTGGGTTGCTCCTTAAATACTAAATTTTAGGCTTGGGGCAAATTCTTTACATGCTAGTACATTTCTAAACCTTTGTGTCCTAAACAATAAATATTTGGTGTTGCACAGGAATCGTCAACAATATCTGATGTCAAAACATTACGAACGAGGGGCTCCACCTATTCCATCATAATCCCATGTCAACTTTTCATTCAAGAGCCGGACCGCCTCATCGTAAATTTCGTTACCTCCCCCTAATAAAGGCCCAGAAGGAAAGGAGCAGAGCCAGGTGCAGAAGATAGAAAAGCAGGATAAGAGATGTTTGTGGGTCGTAAATGGGCAAGGCTACCAGCTTCGGCCGCCTAATCATGATCAGGCCAACGAACACGAGAACCAGTATAGCAGGACTGGCCTCAGGCAGAGGAGGCAGCTTCTGCCGAGTCATGCAGCCATGGCGTGTTCTGTCCTAAGGTGCACGTGTCACTAGCATGGTGAATCGCCGGCTAAAGCTTACGTGTCCTTAAGTGAAAGAGGTCACTGCGTGTCCATTGACTATGTGAGGGCAAGAAATACAAAATGGTTGCCGTAATCTAAGATGGATGCCATGGGTAGATCAGAAATGTGTTCATAACAGGAGTGCTCTTGCTCGTAGCATAGCGAAAACACCAGGATATGCTAAATGGATCATTTGCGGTTCACTGATACCAAAATTATATATTTACGACAATGTTGAAAACACGGGTTCAAATCGTCACGGAACCTCAGACCCTCCTTTTGCCCTTACATAGGCAATTACTCAGTCTATGTCAGAGTCTATTTCGATACTCATCAGGTCAGTGACATGTTGTTGTATCATCATCCTTTCTCGCGCCTTGTCTCCAAACGCAGGTATTTTTGTGAAACAGGTTGCAGCACAGAGACTACACAAAGCGGGACCACATTGGATAATAAGGCAGCACGAGAACAGGAATACTAGGATGATACCAATGACCATCAGAACCTTCCATCCCCACGCTGATAGTAGAGTCCAAAGCCACTCCATTAAGGACCAGTTTCCCTTTTCTACGTGAATAGACTCGGAAATCTTGTGAAGCTTAGAGATCGCTTCATAGACAGTCGGAGCATTATTGGGAATAAAAACACAGCAGCTCGATTGGATCATTCTGCATACCCCACCTCGATCTGCAAGTATTACGTCTAGAACCATACGGTTCTGCAACGTCATGAGACGATCCGCCTGAAGCTCAGCTGTTAAGTTACTAAGGGCACCAGCAGTTTCTGTAATAGTAGATTCAACTACCCGTGTTAGCTGACGTAGATTTCTACTATTGGCCATAGGCCCCCAGAACAGAAGGAAACCTTTGAAGAAGTCTCCAGCTTCCTGACCAGCGGTATCTTCCTTGCTGAAAACACCTTTTGCTACTCTGGTCTTGTGATAATCTGAAGAAGCAGTGTACGTTGGAGGCAACAGTCGAGCAATATAACATGAACCTGAAAAGTCAGCAGGCAACCATGTATACGCTCTGTCCTGACAGATGAAGTAGGTACCCCTAGCAGTCAGAAAGGCAGGGGAAGAGTTAGACGGAAACACGTAAGTCTCAACGCACTCACTCTTCCCAAGCTGAGCTCTCGGATTTCTCCCATTTCCTTGCAAACAGACTTGACCTCGGTGAGGTACGACCCAGACTGGAGCGGACCTCTTACCCTTACTTTCTCCCAAACTAATGCGATACTCTGTAGAATTCCAACTCAAATATACCCGTAATTCATCTCTAGGGTAAGATGGGGTGTTATTGACGTCTCTAATCATGTCAATGATTCCCTTGACTAAAGCTTTATTGGCAGAGTTGTATTTAGGGGAACGTGGTGGACGCGGAGGATAGGTCTCAAGGGCATAGGCAAAAATGGTCTGAAAGGCCTGAAATGATCCATTATAGCTAAAAGGCAAGACTAGATAGGGAATGCCTTTATCCATAGTGTGGGGTATCAAACCACACACCCAGCAGTCTGTTGTGTTAACTACTAGTTGGTGTTGATGCAAGAGCTGTACAAAAGTGTTATTAATGAATTCTGAGCGTCAAGCTTGTTCATGTTCAGGAAATGAGTGAAAAGAATGATAAGAAGCAACAGTAGAAGAAACAGGATCGAGGGGAGGTACTGTAGTTGTTACCGGTGTAAAGATTAAATGCATACAAAAGACGATTCCACCCACCAACGTTATTAAAACAATCAAAAACGTAATTGCACATTGCATCAGAAAACATTTGCTATGAAGGATTTTGTAAAGTCTGTTTCTGCGAACATAAATTACATTCTCTCGTTGCAGCTCAGGAAGCTCCATCTTCTACGACCGCTCGCGACCACTGATGATGTGTACGTAGTTGAAAATGCCTCTATCAGCCCTGGGAGTTCCCAGAACTAACAGAAAGATCGACCTTGTGCCTGACCCCCGCAGATTCAATTAGGCACACAGCCACAACCCTACGGCTAACCAGACGGCAAGGCAATTTAAAACAACATAACAATACAAAGTATTAGCAAACTTCCTGGCTGGAGGCAATGTATCAAAATTCAAATGTGTAAAATAGGCAGTTTCCTGCTTTATTTGTCCATATTGCGAGATCGTAAATTGTATCTCAATTTTGCTGGAGCTGTTTGATCTGGAAACAATGTATTTTCAGCAGGGGTTGCAATGTTCAGGTTCGCAGATGGCAAATGTTCTTTTGATGCAGGGGACAAATGTTGGGAGTTCAAAGGAGCAGTTTCAGAAGGGGAGTCAGAGTTCGGTGAATCAGTGATCAGTTCTGCATCGCTGAAAGGGATGAACCTGGGGACTTGTTCAGTTTCAGAGGCACTGATTCCTTTCTTCACCCAGTTGTCATAAGGAAGCGGCAGGGGCACATGCTTGGCGTGCGTTGCATGGATCCAGTTCTTTCGGCCAGCCACACGTATAGCAGTCCTCGTCGCCAACAAGACTTGGAATGGTCCGACGAATTTGGGTTGGAGATTTCTCGTCCGTCCAAAGTTTCTTATGACCACTTGGTCACCTGGTTTCAGCTGATGACCTGGACTCTCCGGTGGCTTTGGCAATGCATCGAAAACCTGTTGGTGAATAAGACTCAATTTAGCAGTCAAGTCGAAAAGGTAATCAATTAACATTGGGTATTCCAGCTGCTTAAACTCCTTCGGTCTAGGTACCCCCCAAACATTTGCAGGACGACCAAATACAATTTCATAAGGACTGAGCCCTACTCTAGAATGCACAGTTGCTCTTGTGGATAACAGAGCCAAAGGTAGTGCATCTGGCCAGGGCAAACCCGTGGATGCTTGTATTTTGGCAAGTTTCAGCTTGAGGGTGCCATTGTAACCCTCAACTAAACCAGCAGACTGGGGATGATTCGCACTGTGGAACTTCTGTTTTATCCCTAAGCCGGCACACACACTCTGCATAACTTTCCCTACGAATTCACTTCCATTATCTGACCATACAATCCGTGGCATTCCAAATCTGGGGAAGTATTCTTTGAGAAGGATTTTAGCAGTGGACAAGGCAGTGTTGTCCTTTAGTGGATATGCTTCAATCCATCTGGAAAAAGCACAGACTACCACTAGGACGTACTTTAGATTGTTGCAACGATCCATGTGAATGAAGTCTAACTGAATCACTTCAAAGGGGCAAGAAGGAGGAGCGAAATGACCAGCGGGTGTGGGGATTCCCTTACCAGGATTATGCATCAGGCATATCATGCAATTTCTCACCACTCTCTCTGCACACTTACTAATCCCATCATTCTTCCAGACTGGAGCCAACATCTTACAAATCCCTTTAGAACTGATGTGCGCTGCTCCATGCGCCATCGTTACTACTGCAAGCACATACGCATCAGGCAACATTCAACGCTGCTGCTCTGACAAATCAATCCAACACCCACTCGAGTCCAATTTACCCGTATTCTCTTTCCATGCAAGCTTTTCCTCCTCAGTCGCCTCTTTCTGAATTTCTTTCACACTTTCCACTGTATCCTCACACATTCCAGACTCAGAAATCCATCTTGCAGACGTTGCAACATACATTCTACTCATCATATTCCTAGCTGTCTGTTTAGCGGTCTCATCAGCAAAAGCATTCCCACGACCAACATCATCCGTGATTGCTCTATGAGCACTGCATTTCACAATCGCAACTTCAGTCGGCAAGGTTAGAGATTCCAACAAGTCATTAACTATCTGACCATGTTGAATCTTAGTCCCATGGGACGTAATGAAACCTCTCTCTTTCCACAAACGGCCAAAACTATGGGCCACGCCGAATGCGTACTGACTATCTGTGAACACATTCACTCTCTTTCCCTTAGCTAAAACACACACTCTCGTTAGTGCGATCAATTCTGCAGCTTGGGCAGAATTCTGACTCACTCTTGCAGTCTCCACAATTGTACTCAAAGTCGTTACTGCGTAAGCAGCAGTCACATCACCATTCTCCAATTTAAAACAAGACCCATCAACGTACAACGTGCCATCTGGATCTGGTAACGGAGTGTCTTTAAGATCAATTCGTCCTTTTGTCTCTTCCTCGGTTCTGAAACAACAGTCATGTGGTTCCGAATCACTCGACTCCTGACTAGTCGGCAACAATGTTGCTGGATTCAATACATTGCATCTTTTGATCTGAATATGACTCGCTAGCAGTGTCAGCTCGTAGCCAGATAATCTAGCACTGGTAAGGTGCTGTGTCTTGGTTCGGTTCATGAGTGTATCCACAGCATGAGGAACCATAACTACTAGCATGTTATTCATCACCAAACCAGCAGATTGTCGAATGGAAGCTGCAGCTGCTGCTGTAGCTCTCAAACAACTAGGCAACGCTCTAGCTACCGGATCTAATGTTGATGAAAAATATGCACAAGGGCGTTGTTTATCACCAAATCTCTGTGTCAGAACACTCAACGCGCAACCTTCTCTCTCGTGAACATAGAGCGTGAACGGCTTACTGTAGTCAGGTGTACCCAATACAGGAGCTGAACACAACGCATTTCGTAACTCAGAAAAACTCTCCTGACATTCGGCAGACCATGGCATCGGACTCGGAACACCTTTCCCAGTCAAAGCTACCAATGGTTTTGCCAAAAGAGAAAAATTCGGGATCCATTGCCTACAGTATGAGGTAATACCTAAAAAGGCACGTACTTCTCTCTGTGTGCTAGGAACATTCATCTGTGTAATTGCTTTTATTCTCTCTGGGGTCAACTTTCTTCCCTCCTTTGACAAGAGATGACCTAGGTAGGTCACTTCTTGGCAACAGTATTGCATTTTCGAAGGTGACACCTTGTGATTCAAACTAGACAAATGATGCAATAAGGAAATTGTAGCTGCTTTGCAAGTTTCCTTGTCATCGGCAGCCACTAGAAGATCATCGACATATTGCACTAGAGCAGAACCAGGAGGAAGTACAAAGAAATCTAACTAACCTTTTAATGCCTGGCTGTAAATGGATGGACTCTCACAATAGCCTTGTGGAGCACGTTTAAACCTGAAGCTTCGACCTCCTAAAGAGAAGCCGAAAATATCTCTGCTTTCCTCGGCTATCGGAATGCTGAAAAAGGCATTTTTCAAGTCGATAACTGAAAACCATGTGGCTGTAGCAGGAATCAACGTTAACAATGCAGTAATGTCTGGAACCACAGGAAACTGTGGGATCACAATTTTGTTAACCTCTCTAAGATCAATTACAAACCTATAGACTGGAGGTTTTGAAGGATCAGTGCGTTTCAGAATTGGCAATACCGGACTGTTACAGATATTTCCTCTAGTTTCTTCTACTACATCTTTCTTGATCAAATCTTGCACAATCAATAAAAGCGCACGTTCACCTTCACTAGAGATCTTGTATTGTGGAATTCGTGGAAATTTGACATTCGCTTTCAAAGTGACTACATATGGTGGAATTTCTAAGAGACCTACATCGTTAGGACCAGTCGCCCAAAGAGTATCAGGGAGAGAACGCAGCTCTGGTGGGAGCGCATCCATCGACAAATACATCGGAGAGATGATTCTTTTACCCAATGTAAGCTGTACTCCTGCCGGAGAACAGCACAATGTCGCGTACAGGCGTTTTAACAAGTCTAAACCAAGCAGATTTTCATTACAACCGGTTGTCAAAATCAAGGGTGCTTTCAATTGACGGGGTCCAACAGAAATAGACAAAGGACCAGATACGGGGTTGTAAACAGGGGCGCCTGAAAAACCTACAGAAACATTTGTTAAGCCAGACAAAGGTGCGCCAGGGAGTTTCGCATGTATGATAGAACTTTTTGCTGCACCAGTATCCAACAGAAACGGTTCGACTACACCTGATGTTGCTACTGCGACATAAGGCCCACTCTGATCTACTGGAACTGATACTACTCCCTCTCTTTGTCCATGGCTGTCCTAGTACTCAATTTGCTGAAATTCCTCACTAGCTTCACAGTAGTCTTCAACGTGATACTGTTGAGATCTATTTTGTTGGGCAGACTGTCAATTTCGCTGATCAAAATAATTAGAAGGGCAATCATTCGTTTGTGGAGGCATAGCACCTCGTCCTCGACCTCTAGAATTCTGCATAGAACCACCACGACCTCTCTGAGCTGCTGCAGCATTATTTTGTGCTAATACTGGACACTCGTTCTTATAATGGCCTTCTTTCTTACAATAAGCACACTGATTCCATTGATATTGCGGTCTCTGAGAACCATAATCTGTCCTTTGATAGGACCCTTGCTGTGTGTTAGTCTGATTCGTGCGAGGCGGATATGCTTGCTGCAAAAGAACTTTAGTTTTTAAATCTTTCGTTTTCTTATCTGACTTTTCCTTCTCCTCTTTATCCCTATTTTCGTAGTACTGGGCAGTTGCAAGTATTTGCGCAGTCGTAGATACAGCCCACGCACTCTCAGAATCCTTCAATTCATTACTAAGCTCTGGTAACAGATTGTGCACAAATTTATCAACAAATAATCTCTGTCCTCCTTCCGTGCTCATATCCTGACCACTATGATCTACCAAAGTCTCTTCAAACCTTGTGAAAAAGTCGGAGACACTTTCGTCCTTCTTCTGCCTGCATGCGGACAGCTTGTCCCAGTTAACGCGCAATGCTGGCATCAGAGTCTTCATTAAGTCGATTATTCTACCAGGCAAATCAGCAATTAGAGGTTCGGGTTTGGAACCACCTACTTGTTGACCATCCGCTGCTATTATAGCGGCCCAATCACCACCTAGGGCAACTGGATGATTCTCTTTCCGAATTTTAGCCCAAATTGGTTGCGGTACTACATTACCAAATAACATGTCAATGTCCGCTAAATTCATTACACAAGCTTCAACTGTCTGCGCTAACTCTTTGTAATATCCGGCTGGATTCTTACGCGGATCAGGCAAGGCCTGTTTCACTGCTAACACTTCAGCTCGTTTCCACGGAATGTGTATCCACACTCTCTGGAATTGGGCCGGAGCGGCAGCAATACCACGTACTGCATCTGCTTGTACAGCATCGCGCCAAATTGGAGGAACCTCCCTCATAGGATATTGGCGACCTTGTTTCGTACTACGTTTCTCTAACTCCCTAGGTGAACGAAGGGATGGATCATTCCTATAACTTAAAATCAATTCCATCGCTTCCTTTATACTCTGACCAACTATCATACCTGCAGCAAATTCTTTCTGAACATGAATTAATTCGTCTAGATTTGATTCAGAGTCATCCTCTTCCAATTCCTCACGCAAAAGGGAGCACATTTCATCAAACACATATCGCTGTGTCGGTTCATTCCATTGCATAAATGTATCTAATACATCTCTAGTACTATATCTTCCACTTTTCGTAATCCATCTAAGAGCTGTGGAATCTAATATTCCCCGTTCTTCAGTACTGGGAAGCTGACTGCGTCTCTGCACGGAGTCAGAGGCAGGAGTCTTAATTAAAGTTTTATAGAAGGGAGATAGAATATTAGAGACAGAATCAGTGATTCTCCGACGAACAGAAAGCGGAGTCATAATGCTAGCAGAAGCCGTAAGTAGAGTAGCAGTTGGAACAGATAAAACAGGAACAGTAGGAGTAGCAGGCAAAGTAGCTTGTGAGACAACAGGTGTGAGCGGTACAGGCATAGGCAAAGAAGCTGGCAACCCTGGAAGAGGGGGTGCCGGAGGAACATTAATATTGACCACAGGAGGTACAGGAGCTTGATTCAGGGGAGCAGGAGCAGGAATACCAGACTGTCCAGCAACCGGTAATTGAACATTCGGTAAAGGTGGAGCCGTAGCACCCTGTGCATACGGTGGGGGTGACCGTAACAAGTAAGACAACAGAGGATCGTTTTCGGGGTCCTCTACTATCTTAGCTGTACTCGATGGCAAGGAAGGATAGCACTTGTCTATCGCTAAATTACGCTCTCTATTGGCCACCTCCATCGCCTTCTCAGGCTCGTTGAGTTGCAGCTGCTTAGCAGACTGTTCTAAAGTCAACTCTTGCTCTTTCTGTTCTTTCTTTAACTTTTTAATTTCTCTCTGTTTGGATTCTTTTCGCCAATAACGGAAAGAATCAAACATTGCCGGCCGGGCTTTCTTCTTAAACAATTTCATTTCCAAATTATCAAGAACTTCGGGTTCAAAACTACCATGCAGTGGCCAACTAAGGACACCGTCTTTCTCTGTATACCGGATCCACACCTCATTATAAGATATAGGACCCACTCCAAACTTACAATACAGATCATAAAGAGGAGTTCCAATCGGAGGAACCAGACATGAGTCCTCCAACCGGGAATCACTGTTGCAACCAAAACACGACAACATACAATTTTTCCGACTTACCATTTTATAATCCGGAACACAAAACAAACAAAACACAAACAAATAAGTGCGCACTCGAACCAAGAACTTAGGCCTACCAAAGCGAACAAATGTATTGATACCCAAACTAAACCAAATGATTATCGTAACTAGAACAACCAGTGATAATCTTACGAAACCAAACCAAACCAAGAACTAAAAGGATTATCCAAACAGGAGCAACCCTTACGAAGTAACCACTTAATACTTAACTGAGGCACTGAAGACGTCACCAAGGAGAAACCCGTCACGTCTCGCCGTACTAAGGTCTGCACCTCGGGTCCAAGACAGGGCGACGGTCAAGGCAACGGACCACTGCAGCCGTCCGAACGGGAACCCTCGTGGAAGAGAACGTCGGGCCACTTTTGCGATATGCCGGGATCGATGAAGTGGGGCGCCTCCCTCAGGAATCTTCACACGAAGCTTCTCGAACTCTTCAGGCTTTTGGACCGGTACCGAATGACGTCGCCCCACGTTGGGTGCCAATTTTAGTTCTGGACTTTTTGGTTCCGTCCAGAGGTGTCAGGGATAACACCCGAAGACCCCGGAGTTCTACCTGTCTCGGTGCACAAATAAACAGAAACACGGGCTTCTCGGTGGTGGCGTCAAAGACCAAAGGTTTATTACTGCAGGGACACAGAAGTCACAGAAAATACACACAGGCAGTATCTAGGAGCCTGTTCGATTTGTACAAAGTGGGTTGCTCCTTAAATACTAAATTTTAGGCTTGGGGCAAATTCTTTACATGCTAGTACATTTCTAAACCTTTGTGTCCTAAACAATAAATATTTGGCGTTGCACAGGAATCGTCAACAATATCTGATGTCAAAACATTACGAACGAGGGGTTCCCACTATTCCATCATAATCCCATGTCAACTTTTCATTCAAGAGCCGAACCGCCTCATCGTAAATTTCGTTACCTCCCCCTAATAAAGGCCCAGAAGGAAAGGAGCAGAGCCAGGTGCAGAAGATAGAAAAGCAGGATAAGAGATGTTTGTGGGTCGTAAATGGGCAAGGCTACCAGCTTTGGCCGCCTAATCATGATCAGGCCCACGAACACGAGAACCAGTATAGCAGGACTGCCGAGTCATGCAGCCATGGCGTGTTCTGTCCTAGTGTGCACGTGTCACTAGCAAGGTGAATCGCCGGCTAAAGCTTACGTGTCCTTAAGTGAAAGAGGTCACTGCGTGTCCATTGACTATGTGAGGGCAAGAAATACAAAATGGTTGCCATAATCTAAGATGGATGCCATGGGTAGATCAGAAATGTGTTCATAACAGGAGTGCTCTTGCTCGTAGCATAGCGAAAACACCAGGATATGCTAAATGGATCATTTGCGGTTCACTGATACCAAAATTATATATTTACGACAATGTTGAAAACACGGGTTCAAATCGTCACGGAACCTCACACGAAGATCCCCATCACGCAAACCTGGCTTAAACAGTTAACTGCACTCAATGTCCAACCCATCATAGTGGACTCAGCGAAATCTTTAGGCATAACCCTCGACTCCAACCTTAACATGCAGCATCATATCAGCAAGGCTACTAAGGGAGCGAACTTCCAAATCAATACACTGAGGAAACTTAAACCCTTCCTACCAGCCAAAGACTTCCAAACTGCAGTACAAGCTCTAGTAATCCCTCAAATTGAATACGGCAGCACCGCCCTTTGCGGTCTCCCGTTAACCAGCACTGCACCCCTAAGAGCCTCTCTAAACGCTGCAGCCAGACTCATCACTGGATCAAAAAAACACTCGCACATCACCCCTGATCTGAAAACACTGGACTGGCTGCCTTTTGAAGCCAGAATACATTTGAAAATCGCCTGCATGACACATAAGGCTCTACACCTGAGCTCCCCCAGATACCTCACTCAGAAGCTGTCAATCTCTGGCGGCTCTAGAAACACTAGAGGCACAGACAATCTTCTGCTAAAACCTCGAAGATTCCGGAAGGTAAAAACCTATAAACGCTCTTTCTCAGGAATGGCACCCAGGATCTGGAACTCACTCCCTCCTGAAACCAGGCTCATCTCCTCCTTCACACTTTTTAAGAAAGAAGTAAAAGCTATTTTTATGGCCAAATACACTTGACCTATTAGCGTGGATTTGGAAAGACCCTACTCCGACCTGTATTACTTTGTTCGAATTCTATGACTATGTATTTCACCTGAATTATTGTTGCTACTAACTATCTACGCACACATTTAAATCGCTGTTCGAACTGTATGACTATGTATCTCACCTGTATTATTGATGCTACTGACTATCTATGCACACATTTAACTGTTTATATTTGTATTATTGATGTGCTGTACTACTTATGTGTAACCCCACTCTCTTGCTGGCATTCCCAGCCGTGTAAAGCGCTCTGATATCTGCAAAGATCCTGTTCGCGCTATATAAAACTTTCTAAATAAACAAATAAATAAATAAATGGTGAAAGACACACAGGCCTCCCAGAGCAATACCTGATTAGGAAAACATACCCAGTGAACAAGGCTGACAGCGTTACTACTAACCATGCCATGGCGACATTACACTGTGGGATGGTTACTTGCTTGAAACAGGTAGTGGTCTCTCCAAGCTTCCAGCTGCCTGTCTGCTTGCTAATGACCCTGGAACCTCAGCATGCGGTGAGGTAGAATTGAAAACCCATACAGCAATACTGGACATCCCTGACATTGTGTGTGTCAAGACTAGAGCACAGAGCAGAAAGCAGGGAGAAAAAGAAGTGTTTGAGGCTGAAAGAATGTCCCCACTTTCCAAGAGGAAAAGTAAGAAGACTGGGAAACCAGCTTCTAAACAGCAAAAGAATCAGGACCCCTCACCCCAGGGAGAGGACTTTGAAGCCCTAGAGGAAACTGAGTCTATGGAACTTAACTCTTATCAGGTTGGGCTCTTAGGCCCATGGGGACCCCCAAAGGAAGAGCTGTGTCTTGGACAACATTCCTGTCCAATTCTTGAAGGCCTGAGGCAGTAAGCTGCTACACAGGAAAAGGGAGATGTCAGTGGCACCCACAAAGTCTAATGGGAGGAGGGACTACTGTACACTGAGGCCAGAGACCCCCGACCCCGGAGCCACTAGGATAGGGTAGCACCTCAGAAGTACAGGGAATTATTACTAACTTTAGCTCATGACATCCCCCTAGATAGACATCTGGGAAAAACCAAAACCTGGGAAAGTCTGGTTAGCCACTTTCATTTGCCACAGATGTTTCAGAAGTTAAAGGCGTTTGTCAGCTCCTGTGTCACCTGCCAAGCCAGTGTCTTGTGTCCAGGCTGAGTGGCTTCTCGCCAGCTGCCACCATCAGATATGTTTCTGGACCCCTGGCTCAAGAGCCTGCTGCTCTCGGGGGTCCAGAACAATGCACATAATGGGGCTAGATGCCAAGCCTCCTTCCCCAGGATGGGCTTGCTGCCTTTGTGAGCTACCCCAGGCCATTGCTGCTTCAGCAGGATAAACTAGTAAGGTAGTGAGGTGTGCCCACCTTTGCCAACCACACCCCTCCAGTGGGGAAGGTGAGGTGAAGCACAACTCTCAGTCCCCTTCATCTTGCAGATGGGGTATTCTGCCAACCTGAGCGAGGCATATTTCCCTCCTATTGGTGGGCGGCAAAATAGGGGGTCTACCCACCCCAAGGAAGAGACCCTTTGGTCCGAACCTTTATCTACCTGGAACACCTCTAAATCAATTATGTAGAGGAAACCCAAAACTTTGATTCCTCAGACAAGAAGAAGAGAAGAAGAAGGATTGAAGATGCTGTGCTAAAACTAAGAAGAGGAGGGCGCCCACTGACTTGGTCCCAGACCTACCGCCCTGTCCTTACCTCAAACCTGATCCAGTAAAATCCCAGTGTGTCCTGCAGCCAGAAATCTGAAGGACCCAGAGGACTTGCCCTAACTTCCAAGTCAAAGATTGCCACAGACTCTGGCTCCAGCCAAATCTGCAAGTCTGCACCCTTCTGCACCCGACGCCTACGGTCCAAGTTCGAATGGCACAACAGCACATGGAGGTCTACCTGGCGATCCTGACCTGAGATCCAGTGATCTCTGACCTGCATTGAATCTCCAAGCGAAGCCTGCAGTCTTTTTGGAGGATACCCACGACCGGAGCTGGTAAGAAAACCCGATGCCTAAACACACCCCTGTACCAACTGTCCTAAGGCCTTGGGTGGCCCAACTGACAGTGTCCTAGCATCCCCAGGCATCCCAACTTACCTCTCCAACTGGTGGTCACCTCCAGAAGATCTTCGTCCCCGAGCCTGCAGTCTTTGTTGCAATTTGAGAATCCCCATTAAAAACAATAGGGCACCCAATACCAAAAAAGCCCCATGCACCCGCCGACCCTGCACTGCTGCAGGTGTACTTTGGATGCTAACTTTGATCACCGTTTCCCTGAGCCTAACACCAGGAGCTTTGCTCCCACAACCTTGTGGCCTGCTCATGAGCAGCCACCAAGAGGAGGCCCCCACTCTCCTCTGGATAACATTTTGCCTGAGTACTCTGCATCCGGATGCCCTAGTGCCGCTGAGGGTGCTTTGAGAGTGCATCCTTAACCATGGGGGAACCCTGGTTGTTACCCCAGAATACCAACTCCCACAACCACGTACTTACCTGTTAACCTATAACCCCATTTTCTCTCCATAGGAATACATAGACTGTTTTTCCTTGAAATTTGTTCTGTGTGGAGTTGGTTTTGTATAAGAACTTGAACAACTGCAAATAATTGAAAACTGCTTTACTTACATTTTCTTTAGCGAATGTCCCACTGTGATATCTAAACAAATCCAAGGGGGGAACTTTTTTACAAGTTCCACCAAGTTGCACAGCCATACATCCTGTATGAATAAATGAATTACATTCAGCCATGTTTATCTACTTTTTAACCATTTTATATTTTCTCTGTTTAATTCTTCCTCCTATTTAAACTATTACTTCAATTCATTTTATCCATATGCTTTCTGCTTTAAGACTGCTCAACCAAACGTCAGGCCACAGGTAGATTCCTCATATCATGATGTTTATTTAAAAACCTAATGCTTTTCGGGATAAATCAATCCCTCCGTCAGGGGCATCTAAAAAGTGATACAGAGAAAATAATTTTATCAATGTTTAACCCAAAATCATACATATTGTGCATTTCAATGATACACGCACATCATGTTATCCCGAGGTATTCAAAAGGATAAACAATATATGCCATATTATTTGCTCTACATTCTTATATGCCAGAGACACACTACAAAAGTCACCAACTCAGCAACCATTATGTGCAGCCATGTTAAAATAAAAGATTGCGTTCTGTAACCCATCCCTTTTGTGTAAAGTCATGTTCTCTTATTGACTACCCAGCGGCTTTACCAGCATTTGCGCTAACCATGACATGCATTTTTTCTCCAAAACGAACCCCATCCAAAGCATGAATTCCGTGAGGATGTTCCTTCTCTAGTTACAGCAGGAAGATTTTTTGAGTCCGCCACAGCATGAGCATTGTATTTAACTAAGCGTTTCATTTGCCGGCACTGAGTAGAAATAGTTATCTGAAAAGTAATCAAAAGTAATCTAACAGTGATTTCCACTGTATTGAAAATATTTACAAACCTGTAACAAAGACATTTTCATTCAGTTTGCTTTTGTTGTTCAACCTGCCAGAATAAAGCATGGGAAGTAAAAGGTGGGGATGGAAGAGGATTACTAACTAACTTGGAACACTCATTAATATATAGTTCATACTATTGTAACAATTTTGAAGGCTTCTTCACGCAAAGTCCAATAAGAATCGTCCATTCGGTGTTGCTGTTGGTCGTATGATGCCTCTTTTTTTTTCCTTTTGCAGATTTATATAGCAGAAACTAGACCCGAAGGTTTTGGAGCGTTTTACATTAGCACCAGTTACGTTACATAAGGACACATTCATTTTTTTTTTAGTAGGCACGGGGAGATTAGGGGGCACATGCATCAACCTAAATACCAATCGCAAACGGGCGAATTCACAGAATAGGTTCTTTTGCGACCAGTATTTAGGCAATTGGGATGCATCAACCCAAAACCCATTCGCAATATAGGTAATCACGATTTTTGCGATTACCTAAATTGGGAATGCTTTTAGGGAACCGTAATTTGCGATTCCCTATTTGGGATGCATCAAAGCCTTTTAGGAAATGCTAATTACCATCAACTGCAAGTTGATGGTAATTTGCAAAAAAGTTGAAAAAACTTTTTCAAAAACTTTTTCAAAGTGCCATGTGGCGCAGACGTGCCACATGAGCATACATGCCAAATTTCCGGGTGCATCAGGGTGGCCTTTAAGGCCCTCTAACACCCTTCAAATTGCATTCGCAATTTGCGAGTTCCTATTTGGTACTTGCAATTTGCGAATGGCTTCCCATTCATTCCTATGGGCCTCTCGGTCCATAGTAATGAATGGGAAGCTATTCCTTATTTGCGAATCGCAATGTGAGATTCGTAATTAAGGAATGTGTAAGAATCGCAAATATTTTTGCAGAACCTACATGCATAGGCAATTGCGATTCCTTAATAGCGATTCCTTAATAATCGCTATTAAGGAATCGCAATTGCCTAGCTTGATGCATGTGCCTCTAAGTGATTTGCCCACAATCACAGGATGTGGAGTCGACCCAGAGGCTCAAACCTTGGTTTCCAAGCTCCAAAGTCGGCAGTCTAGCCATGAGACCACATCCTCTCCCCTCATCCTCTTGTTCTGATTCCCACAGTCTGTACTCACACGTTCACATTTAATACACTTTTGCTATGACACTTGCTTCATGAGGGAAGGTTCATATGAGAACCCTCTTACCCACGCTAAAAGATGCACTATGAGCTTGATGTGCAGACAAAGGACAGTCAGTACTACAAAAGCAACTATCGCTATTATTTGGAAGCAGCATCCAGGAAGTTTCTAAATCATTAATCATAAACAGTTTATAATAAGCTCATTGTATTCTATTGAATGATCTAATATGGGCTGAGAGCTAAATGTACATGAGGTTGGAGTCAGCACATTTCTAAACAGATCACTTATGCTAAACAGTTGCCCAAAATATTTACTTATAAAGTGGTGAGCAAGATTAGAAGGAAAGGCTTTGGGCTCTATTGAAACATACGTTAAGGAATGGCTGCCTGGTGCAAAATATTTCAAAAACACACATTTATTAATAAAAATCTAGTCACATTCCTAATTCTAAATGTGATTACTAATGCACATACACAGTTTATTTAATAAGGTTTCACACATTATGCATTTACATTTTACCTGCAAGTTATTTCCTTGTGTAAACATTTCTGCAGCATTTAAACGCATTTTAAAGTGCAATTCTAACACAGTTGACAAGTCAGTTTTCTAATTTCGCACTATTTCTCTCACCTCCTTGGAGCCTCAAGGAACTCTGCAGGTAGAAACCATTTACCTGGCAGTCTACTGACTTACTTAGTGTGGGGCTTTTTAATCACTCATGGCATGAAGAATCCAGGAAGGAAAATGAAAACCTGTCCCAGATACACCGGGAATATCCCCTCCAATGTCTCCCAGAAAATGTTCTATTATTGTTGTTTAGCAACAAGTCTTTACATGGCTGTTTGTTGCTTAGAAACAAAAGAAAATGCTAAGTGGGACAAATAAATCTGCTGTTTTGCTCAACATTCCGCACACTGAAAAGTATTCGGCGATACAATGCACTTTTGGAGCAACCCCACGAGACAAGCTGTAGTCCAGTAGAGTACAAGAACCACGCACCTAGCATTAAATACGGTCCTAAATACAAAAAAACGATTCCCCAACCTGATCTTTCACATTAATTCTAGATCTGAAATTAGGGAGTATCTGTTACTTGAAGATATTCATCTAAAAAGTTCACAGCAAGTATAAAGAAGCGTGCCTGGGGGTGACTGGCGTAAGGGATTGCTCATTAATACCCACGTAATTGTAGACCATTTCATAGTTTGTCATATCATTGTAAATCATCCAATGAAAAAATATATCCGTAATATATGGATAATACTTTTTGGAGTAAAGCTAGGATGTAAGAGATAAATGACTAAGAGACTAAAGGTAAGGGATTATGAATAGGTGTAGTGCTAAAGTGCTTTAAGTAAGGTACTAGGGGTTAAGGTTAAGGCTAATGGACTAAGGTTAAGGGATTAGGGAATAGTGTTAGGGGAAATATAAGAGGTTACCCTTAAAATAAAGGGGTTAAAGGAAAGGGTAAGCAATTAACGTTAAGGACAAGTGAAGGGATCAGAGTTGTGGGGTAATAGTTGGTATTTCAGATAAAGGTAAGGTAAGGGGATAGTGGTAGGAGGTTAAGGGTGGAGGAAGAATAAAGGGTAAGGGGAGTAAGGGTTTAAAGGTAAGCTGCAGTAGTAATATTATATGGTCTTAGGGTAAGGAGTGAGGTTGAGGGGCAAAGGGTTAAGAGTAGATGGTAAGGATTGGGGTAAAGTGTAATTGAAAAGTGGGTAGGGCTTAAAGACAAAGGGCAAAGGATAGTAGGTTAAGGGTGAGGGGTTATGGGTAGGGGTTAAGGGTAATAGTAATGTTTTAAGTAATTAAATGAGAAGGTAAGGGTAATTGGTAAGGGATTAGGGGTAAGGGATTAACAGTAATGTAATGAATCAAGGACAAAGAGTAAGGTAAGAGTAGGGCTAAGTGTAGGGGATAAGGATTTAAGGGGTTCAGAGTAGCAGTAGATAGCTATATGGATATCCCACAAACACCCTTGACATTAACACGTTAGCCTAACTACAAAGCTTTTTTTACATCATTAAAATAATACTAAAGAGGAATTAACAATTATGTATATAGAAATGATAATTGAAAAGTCACAAGGTAAATTTACAAACAACTGTATGTAGATGATAGGCAAACAAACAGCAGACGAAGTAATCCGATACAGTGTGCATGAGGTCTTCAGTGTGAAAGAAATAGGAGACCAGCTACTGTGGAAATTCAAAGAGACAAGAACAATTTATTCGAAACCATCAGAAATACTGTTGGGGAATGAGCGTGCATAAACCAGTTGTATTCTTAAGGATGAATAGACTAAGCACATAAATATTTTAAAGGGCACAGAACGTCTCCATTTTTTAATCCAATAAACTGTATGATGTAGCACGCTTTTTATAAAATTGTTACCATAAATGTTTTGGTTTCTTTCAATTTTAGTGTGCTTTCTTCTCTCATTTATTATTTAGACTACTTAATATTTAACTCTCCCTTTGACTTAAGTTGCTTTCCATCTAGATTGTCATTTTCTCTCTTGGGCATTGCATCATCTTGCAACCGAGGGACAGTGACATCATTGATCAAAAGCTGGAACTAATAGCATTAATGAAATTATGTGAGGTTAAATAACAAATCGGTAGAAAGAAACCATCATAAGAACACAAATGCAAATTACATAAATAGAGAACGTAATCAACATTTACAGGAGAGAAGTATGGCACACAAAGTCTTAAGAAGAGTGGAAAGAACAGGATAAAGCAAAACAAGGCCATTAAACAAAGTAACGCTTTCTGCAGCATTAGTCATGAACGACACTATTGCCACTTAGCCTTGCTCCAAAGACATTAGCTGTTTGTGGGAAATATACAAGATAGTTGAAAACCGCTCTGCAGTATAGTTCCTGCTGAAAGCAGGCACTTTATCCTCTGTTAAAAGATTACATCTAAACCAGTGATGGTGACATCAAAGGCTACAGCTCAGACTGGAACTCAATGTTATTGATGTTCTGGTTCAGAATTTAACCATTACTGTCAAGCTGTGTTGAATCAGCAAAAATGTAATTTACAGTTTCATCAGTTTTTTCTTGTGCTTCTGCAACATCCTTACAGAGAAGAAATCACTTCACCGAGATGGGATAGCAGCATCGTTTACAGTCTTAACAGCTTCGTGTTTTATTGAAATAGGTCTTAAGCAACCCGCTAAGATAGTTGTTTGGAGTCAGGATATTGAGACTAAGCACGCAGCTATTCTTTAAGGAAATGTGTAATTGTAAATCGAGTTTTTGTTCAATATAAGAATGAATGCAGTTCACAACATTTCTTCAATGCAAAGTCGTTTACTGGTACAGAACTATAGGGCATATTATCAAGGGGGTTTATCTCCGCTTTTTTGGCTTTAAAAGCCAAGAAAGCGGAGTTAAAATTATCTCCCTATTACCTAGCTGTCGCTAACACCAGTTAGCGACAGCTAGTAGGAGATAGCGACCATCTTCGGCCCCGCTTTGCATGTCAGTGATATTCATCACTAATGACATGCAAAGTGGGCGTGCCAAGATGTTAGCGACTGGAAACAGTCGCTAACATCGCTATCTCCTATTACCAACCTTTGGAGATATTCGCGCTAAGCGCGAATATCACCAAAAGCTAACACCTACCCTGAGCAGCTCTTAGCCATGTTATCCAATAGGAGGTGGATAACATGGCTAAGAGCATTAGCTCGGTAATGCATGAATATCGCTGACTTTTCAGCGATATTCATGCATTTCAGCCGATTTTTATCGCTTAGGAGATATACCTTGATAATAGCAAGGTTCCTAAGCGATAAAAATATCACTGCTAAACCAACATAGCGATAATTATCGCTAGTTGTTAGTATTATTCCCCAAAATCTTTCAAACTTCAGGATTTAGGGACTTTTTGTTTATTCTTTTTATCGCTCTCTCGCCTGAGTGCTTCTTTCCCCTATTCTCCGTGCTGCTTTCCCCCATGTGCTTCTCCTTTTGCCCAATGATGTGTACATTTTTTTTTTCAGAACAAGTTTTATTGTTGTTGAATTGCATATAAGACACTGTCCCTCAATACATCGAAGGACTAGCGAGCAGTTAATGAGTCATCGCGTACATTCAATTCAAGCAACATTTGATATTAAGCTAATCCTCCCAACATCCAACCCACTACCCCCTTCCCGGATCCCGTTCCCATCCCCGCACAGTGTCTACATAGTCCATACTCAGCAATAAGCAAATCACCAATAGTGTGTACTCCTTTTCACCACGGGTTCACCAGCAATTGTACTTCATCAATGTCTTGCGGTGCAGGTGGTTCCAGCCACAGCCCTCTATAGTCCGCCCATCTCTTCCATGTCTTGAAATGTTTACGGGGACAGCCCCTGGCCTTGAACACCGGACGCTCCAGCCCCATGCAAAAGTCCAACCCCCTCTTCCACACTTCTAGCAAAGGGGCTCTGGGGTTCTTCCCGGCCCGGGCAATGTCTCTTTTGGCCACTGTGAGGCCCAGAACCAGCAAATGGCGTTTATGTATGTTTCCTCCAACCTGTTCCATTATATGCATGAGGCCCAGTTGCGGCGAGCGGGGGAGGTCCCAGCCCAGCACCTCAGATAAGCAGTCCCAAGCTCCCATCCAGAATCTCTACAGCTTCTCGCACGACCATACGTACCAGACGTCCGCTCGCACCGCAAGCACTCAGGGGAGGCAATCAAACCAGCCCTCCACAATCGTTCTCTAGTTTAATAGGCTCTGTGTAAGTATTTAAATTGAATGAACCTTAAGCGCATTGCTATTGCCGCCCCTCTCGGGGTCTCTAGGGCCTCCCTCCAGTCTTCCTCTTCAAACGCCCCAATGTCTCCCTCCCACACCGTGCGCAATCCATCAAGTGAAGAGGAGCAATGCGTGACCAGGGTTTGATAAATGTTAGAGATTTTCTTCTCCTCCAGTTCCCACATAAACACCTTAGCCTCAAGGCGACTAAAGTCGGGCAGCGAGTCCAAGCCCACTAGGGAAGGGGACAGGGCATGTCGCAGCTGCAGATACTTGAAAAATTGGGTTCGTGGCATAGTATATTCTTCGCTCAGTGCTTGGAACGACTTGAGAGTCGTACCCTTCATGACGTGTCCCAAAAAGGAGATGCCGTAAGCATCCCAGCCCCGGAACCCCCGCAAGGATGCCAAGGCCGGCAGCCGTCCGTTCTGCCACAGCGGCGTCTCCCTCGTTAGCCTATTCCACCACCCCAGGCGGCATAGAGCTCCACGCCACACTCGGAAGACCACCTGGGTGACCATGGGAAGCCTCTTCCTGACTGTCGCCGAATACAGGATGGTATGGAGGGTGTCCGGATCCATCATATAGCGCTCTAGGGCATAGGCTGGGTCACCTCGGTCCTCATACCACCATTCGTTCAGCACCAGCAAGTGAGATGCTTGGTAGTAGAACAGGATGTCAGAGGTGGCCAGTCCCCCACAGTAAGTGGAGAGAAAGCAAGTACCGAGAGCCACTCTCGCCTCTCCACCGGCCCAGAGAAACTGGCTCAACGCCGAGTTCACTTGACGAGACCACTGTGGCGCTATGGGATATGGGTGATTCTGCAGCTGATACAGGAGGCGTTGGAGGGCCACCATCTTAAATATCGCCGAGCGACCATATATATTTAGCAAAAAAGGGGGTGGTGATGAACAGAGTGTCTGAATTAAGGAGACCACTCTTACCCAGTCCAAAGATCAGGGCTTGATCCATCACCGTTATTTATCTCACTGCCCCATCCCAGCTCAGAACCTGGCTATATGCAAATCAGTCTGTCCCTGGCCCAGCGCATCATGGGAACAGGGCAGACTAAACTACCAAGCCAATTCTTCACCAGAAAGGAGACAAGCTACCGGGGACCGGTTTCTGGCATTTCAGCCATCTCCGGCCCGGCTTGCTTGAATCCTGATGGAGCAGAGAGAAAGGGACTCATGTCTGAGTATACCCTGCCACACCTATAGTGGCCAAAAACGATTCAAAAAAGGGGGTGGTGATGAACAGAGTGTCTGAATTAAGCAGACCACTCTTACTCAGTCGAAAGATCAGGGCTTGATCCATCACCGTTATTTATCTCACTGCCCCATCCCAGCTCAGAACCTGGCTATATGCAAATCAGTCTGTCCCTGGCCCAGTGCATCATGGGAACAGGGCAGACTAAACTACCAAGCCAATTCTTCACCAGAAAGGAGACAAGCTACCGGGGACCGGTTTCTGGCATTTCAGCTGTCTTCGGCCCGGCTTGCTTGAATCCTGATGGAGCAGTGAGAAAGGGACTCATGTCTGAGTATACCCTGCCACACCTATAGTGGCCAAAAACGATTAAAAAAAGGGGGTGGTGATGAACAGAGTGTCTGAATTAAGCAGACCACTCTTACCCAGTCCAAAGATCAGGGCTTGATCCATCACCGTTATTTATCTCACTGCCCCATCCCAGCTCAGAACCTGGCTATATGCAAATCAGTCTGTCCCTGGCCCAGTGCATTATGGGAACAGGGCAGACTAAACTACCAAGCCAATTCTTCACCAGAAAGGAGACAAGCTACCGGGGACCGGTTTCTGGCATTTCAGCCGTCTTCGGCCCGGCTTGCTTGAATCCTGATGGAGCAGTGAGAAAGGAACTCATGTCTGAGTATACCCTGCCACACCTATAGTGGCCAAAAACGATTAAAAAAAGGGGGTGGTGATGAACAGAGTGTCTGAATTAGGCAGATCACTCTTACCCAGTCCAAAGATCAGGGCTTGATCCATCACCGTTATTTATCTCACTGCCCCATCCCAGCTCAGAACCTGGCTATATGTAAATCAGAGTGTCCCTGGCCCAGTGCATCATGGGAACAGGGCAGACTAAACTACCAAGCCAATTCTTCACCAGAAAGGAGACAAGCTACCGGGGACCGGTTTCTGGCATTTCAGCTGTCTTCGGCCCGGCTTGCTTGAATCCTGATGGAGCAGTGAGAAAGGGACTCATGTCTGAGTATACCCTGTCACACCTAAAGTGGCCAAAAACGATTAAAAAAAGGGGGTGGTGATGAACAGAGTGTCTGAATTAAGCAGACCACTCTTACCCAGTCCAAAGATCAGGGCTTGATCCATCACCGTTATTTATCTCACTGCCCCATCCCAGCTCAGAACCTGGCTATATGCAAATCAGTCTGTCCCTGGCCCAGTGCATCATGGGAACAGGGCAGACTAAACTACCAAGCCAATTCTTCACCAGAAAGGAGACAAGCTACTGGGGACCGGTTTCTTGCATTTCAGCCATCTTCGGCCCGGCTTGCTTGAATCCTGATGGAGCAGTGAGAAAGGGACTCATGTCTGAGTATACCCTGCCACACCTATAGTGGCCAAAAACGATTCAAAAAAGGGGGTGGTGATGAACAGAGTGTCTGAATTAAGCAGACCACTCTTACCCAGTCCAAAGATCAGGGCTTGATCCATGACCGTTATTTATCTCACTGCCCCATCCCAGCTCAGAACCTGGCTATATACAAATCAGTCTGTCCCTGGCCCAGTGCATCATGGGAACAGGGCAGACTAAACTACCAAGCCAATTCTTCACCAGAAAGGAAGGGTGGTGATGAACAGAGTGTCTGAATTAAGCAGACCACTCTTACCCAGTCCAAAGATCAGGGCTTGATCCATCACCGGAAGTTTGTTTCATTCCCAGTGAAAGAATTGGCTTTGTAGTTTGGTTTACCCTGTTCCCATCATGCACTGGGACAGGAACAGACTAATTTGCATATAGCCAGGTTCTTAGCTGGGATGGTGCAGTGAGCTAAAAAACGGTGTTGGATCTAGCCCTGATCTCTTGACTGGGTAAGAGTATTCTGCTTAATTCAGAAACTCTGTCCATCACCACCCCTTGTTGTTTAATCATATATATTTAGCGGCATTCTGGACCATGTTTTAATATCAGATCGCACGCGATCCCAGACCGGCATCACGTTGCGTGCCCATGCTATTCCTGGTATATTGGTCAGAAAGACGCCCAGGTATTTGATACCGCCAACCGCCTCCTGCAGCGCCGATGCCCAGGTTCCCTTCCTCTCACGATCCCCCAGCACCCACAGCATGGATTTCTGCACGTTTAAGCGTAGGCCTGATACCTCCCTGAATATACGCATTATCTCAAGAATTCTAGGACCCGACCTATCAGTATCAGTAAAAAAGAAGAGGACATCGTCGGTGTAGAGTGCAATACGATCAGAAGGACCCATTTCCCATTCGAGTTCCCGAAGCTGTGCATCAATCCGCACCCATGCCACCATCGGCTCCATGGCCAAAGCAAATAAGTAGGGTGAGAGAGGGCAGCCCTGCCTGGTACCTCTGCCGATGGAAAAGGGGTTCGATACTGCTCCCGGCACTCTCACCGATGCTGTCAGGTCTGTGTATAGCAATTGTAAGTAGGAGAGGAAGCGAGGCCCAAGATTCGGGCGGGACAGAAGCGCTCTGAGATAGACCCAACTCAAGCAATCAAATGCACTATCTATATCAGCCAGAAGAAGCGCCGTTTGACTTCCGGCGGTCCGGGCCACCTCCACCACCACCTGCGCACGATGAATATTGTGTTTTGTCGCCCTGTGGGGCATGAAGCCAGCCTGGTCAGGGTGAACTAGGTCCGTAATATAGGGGAGAGACGATTGGCCAGGGCTTTCGTCAAGAGCTTTGCTTCAAAATTTAAGAGCGATATCGGCCGGTATGAAGAGTGGTGTTCGGGGGGCCTCCCGGGCTTACAAAAGACCACAAATTTGGCGTGTCGCCAGTCCTCTGGGAGGTGACCCCGTTCCCGGGCCGCCTCTAGTGCCTTTCTGTAGTGCGCCCCCAGTTGGAGGTGAAAAGTCTTCGTAAATTCACATGGGAACCCATTAGGTCCAGGGGACTTCCCCGTGTTCAGCTCCCCTAGCGCTGTATCCAACTCCTCCAGTGATAGAGGGAGTTCCAGCCGGTCGTGACCCTCGTCCAACAGCACGCGAGGTGGGCGGTCTGCCAAGAATTTGTCAACATCCTCCGCTGGGAGAGCATCCTGGGGGGCATAAAGAGCCGCGTAATATTGTGCAAAGCTGGCTGCCAGGTCCTCTGGGGCTGTCACAGGGCCCCCCAGCTCATCGCGTAGTCCCGGCAGGGACTGCGCCCGGAAGGTATGTTGACAGAGTCTATGGAGCATGGTACTGGATTTATCCCCCCACTGATAGATTCTACTTTGCGTAGCCAACCACAGTAGGCATGCCTCATTCAGTAACAGGGATGTATAGGCTTGCTGCGCCAGCAGCAACTGTCCGATCACCTCCGCTGAGTCACCAGTACTACTCTCCCCCTCCAGGTCTCGGACCCACTCCGCCGCCTCTTCCAAATCCCTCCCACGAGTCCTGCGGGCTTCCGCGCACCAGGCAAAGTCAACTCCCAGGACCACGGACTTCAGAGCTTCCCACAGGGTAACGGCATCTGTTTCGGGCCCATCGTTCTCTTCCCAGTAGTGTGATATGGCTTCTCGAATATGCGACTGGTAGCCGTCTTGTTGTAGGTGCCACGTGCACAGGCGCCATCTAAAGGGCTGTCGCTTCCTATCTAAGTAAAGGTTCAGCTTTGCAGGGGAGTGGTCAGATATGCCACGTGGGAGAAGAGACGTAGAGGCCACCCCCCCTATCCAAGGGGAGGGAATGAACAGATAGTCTAGTATAGAGAAAGATCGATGTACGGCAGAGACATAGGAGTATTCGCGTGTCTGAGCATGTTGGTATCGCCATGAATCAATCCATCCCATCCCCTGCACCATGCCGCTCAGTTTCGTGGGGGCGTCTACTGAAAGCCCTCCACTGGGCCTATATCAGTCCTGCCGTCCATCCATCACATCATTCCAGTCGCCACCCACGATCGCCAATACATTCGGGATATCGACCCACATCTCAAACAACTTTTCAATGAGCGCCTCCTGCAGGGGGGCTGGGGCGTACACGCTACCAAAGACCATCGGCTCGTCTCCAACCATACCTTTAACAAATACATATCTACCATGGGCATCAATCCATTGCGTCTCATGCACATAAGGGAGCCTGCGATGTACCAGAACTGCCACTCCTCGAGACCCCCTCGCAAAGCCTGCATGAAACACTTGCTGATAGCCATACCGCTGCAAGCTCAGGGTTTTGGTACCCTGGAGAGGTGTGTCTCCTGCAAAAGGAGGACGTCCGCCCGTTCCCTCTTCCCCAGCTGCAATACCGCCCCTCGTTTTATTTTGTCCAGCATTCCCCGGACATTCCAACTCACCACACGTAACATCAGCCATTATCAATAGGAAGGAAAAGCAAGGCCCTGGGTTTTGGAGCCACACACACACACACATTTATGCAGCCGAATTCGCGCAGACACTGTGACCGACCCAACTACCCTCTCAACAGCACTCCCACCCCCCACACCCCTCACCCCACCTACCCGTACCCCGACCCCCCCTCCCTTCCCCCACGCCCAACTACCCTCAAAACACCCCCACCTCCCCCACCCCATACCTCAGCAACATTGAAGTACCTGTCACGATATAGATCGTCCCGGGCCCCCAACGGGAGGTCCGAGACCCACTATTCCAATGGATCCCCAAGAACTACCCAAGCAATGGCAACATACCCCCCAACAATCAAATCTTTCCCAACCAAGGGGCTATGTCCGCCCTTGTAAGGCTGTCCCTCAACCAGCGCCCCAAAACCCCAACAAAGTTACTTGTTCAGCCAGTGTTCCAATCGGCAATCTGCAATAGTTGTCCATGTACAGTAGGAGTGTAATTACCCCACTGATTTACGATCTGAGGCCTGCCATATCCCTCGGAGGCTATGATGTAGGATTTTGGGAGTCAGTAGCCTGGGCAGTCTCAGCAGCACCGTTCCCTGGGGTAGGATTCTTCTTATTGCGGGATCTCCAATTGCTCCTGCTACGTGACCGCCGGGGGATCCGAGGGGGCCCCACTGTAGAGGATGTGTCCGAATCCCGGCCCGGGGGAGTATGCGCCCTGATCCGGACTGTCTCATCTGTCCAGGCAAATACTTCCTCCGGAGTATTGAAGAATTGAGTCTTGGACTGGAAAACCACACGTAGGCGGGCAGGGTAGAGCAGAGCATACTGGATATTTAGGCCCCGCAGTCGCGCCTTGGCCTCGGTGAAGGATTGGAGCTGTTGCCGTACCAGCCTGGTGTAGTCCGGGAATATCAGGATTCGGTGGCTTTCAAACAGCAGAGGTTCCTTCATAGGCGCCTATCGCAGGATCGTGTCACTGTCGTGATAGTTAAGCAGTCTGGCTACCACTGGTCTGGGACGAGCACCCGGCGGCGGTTTTTGGGTCAGAGCCTGGTGTGCACGTTCCACCACGAAACAGCGCGACAGGGAGTCCGTGGGGAGCCACCCCTCCAGCCAGTGGGTCAGGAAGGCCTCCATGTCACCCTTCTCGCAGCCCTCCGGGAATCCCACAAAGCGTAGATTATTTCTTTGAGCACGCCCTTCAGCATCCTCAGCCCGTAGAGCAAGGCCCTTCTGGAGACCCTCCATATTGGCCACCTTCTTTTTCAGGGTCGCCACATCGTCCTCCACTCCCGTGATCCTCGTCTCCGCTTCTGTAATGTGAGCAACCGCATTACGCAAGTCTTGGCGCTGTAATGTAACATCAGCTCCAACCGCCCCAATTTTTCCGTCCGGCATGTCCCTGGATTGGGTTATCGCTGCCATGAGGGCGGCGTTGTCGGGGCCGGATGCTGGGGGGCTCCCTGCTGCTCCGGCATTTCCAGTCGGCCCGGTGAATCTGTCTATAGTGCCTTGCTTTGAAGTGTGCCCACCGGTATTGCCCCTCGTCATAATGATCCGTAGAAGCCGGTGCCAAGTTCAGGGCGCCTTGGGAGCAGCGATCTGGGTGTAGACCTCCACCGCCAGGCCTATTCACGCGGCCGCCAACGTCGTTTCGCCCCTCGCACCAGTGGCACCACGTTGGGGCAGTATCCCCCTCAGACTCCAGGCCGGCAGGTGCACAGTGTTGGGCACTGGATCAGCCTCGACTGCGCCGTCTCGTAGGTGTTACGCCAAGGGCAACGCCGCCAGTCCGCCGAGGGCCTCTATCTCTGGGCCAGGCCCCAAAGTACAATCAACCGCTTGGGCGGCTCACCTCCACTGTCCAGCGCCACTGCAGCGTCTCCAGCTGATCCCCACCTCACCATGTGGCTGCAATTTTCCGGCCCTTGGCCCCAGGGAGGTCCGTGAATGGCCCCGCGGCGGCGCGGAACCGGTAAAGGCCCCAGCACCCCGTGCATATACCTCCGCCTGGGCGCTGCGGGCAATCTCAGCAAAGGGCCCACGCTTCCCCACAGGGGGCACCGCATTCACCCGCAGGAGTCCAAGAAAGGGTGGGAGGATAGGTGGTCCGTCGCGCCCCCAGCTCCGCAGTGTCTCCTCCGGTCCGATGCGACCGCCGGATGGGACTCACGCGGTCTTGCCCCCGTGTTGCCAGGCTCAGCTCCTTTCCCAGGCTGCACCGGGGAGCGCGCTGCAGAGGCGCACCCACCGGAAGTGCCGGACTGCTCACCGCTCCCCGGCCAAGCCGGCCACGTCGCACTTCCGCCCGGCCGGCAGGAAAATCGAGGCCCCGGCCTCGCATGCGTTAGTAGGCCTCGCCGCCTCGGGATCCAGATCTCTGCCCAGCCGACGGCCTCAGCTTTCAAAATGCGGCCGGAGTTTCACTGCCAGTTCCGATTGCCAATTTGCTCCAATTCGGGCGTCCTATGGTCGGGGAGACGCAGGATGTTTGCCGGATATCTTCTTGGCGGGACGGAGCTGCGTCCGCCATGTTCGCCACCGTAGCCACGCCCCCCTAGAATGCATTTTTTGTAAAATATTAATTAAACTAATTGGTCGGTAGTTTGCAGGGTCACTACGATTAACTGTTTTAAAAATTGTAACAATTCCCGTCCCTTTCCATGTTTACGGTATTGGCGAGCCTGCAGCAATTGCATTACATAGGTAATTAATGTACGGGCCCCCAACACTGCTATTGTGCTTCAGTAAATCTCCCGGAATTTTCTCGGGGCCAGGGGCTTTCCCTGGTTTTACTGCTTTTTTTGGCAGTAGAGATTCTTCCAAACTAAAATGAAGATTATTAATAGTGGTATTGGAAGCCACTAATACAGGGCAAGGTATCTCTACCACTTGGTCATCTGCATAAAGTTTAGAAAAGTGGTCCCCCCAAGTTTTTGCATCCAGAAAGAGGTCCTTGGCATTCCCACCTATCTTTCTGCCCTTAGCTATTAAGCACCAAAAACCTACTAGAACTTTAGATTTGGCCGCTTCGATTAGGTCTGTCCAAGTGTTATTCTTCCATATTTTTTTGCGTGAGAAAGGGTTTGCTTATATTTGGTTCTTTTCTCCCTTATGACTGTTACATTATTCTCTTTTATTGACAGTATAAGGTCAGCCTTTACCTCTCGACACTCCCTGTTATACCTTGGGATGGCTCCTGATTTTATGCCTGTTCTTATTCCACTGTGTTCCCCAGGTAATCTACTCAGTACTGGTGCCTATGCGTCCTGCAGTAGTTGGTGTACAGTCATTATCGGAAATTCCGCTTCTGGGGAGTCTAGATGTTGTTGGACAGTGTCAGCAAAGATGTTATATATTTGCATCATAGACTCAACTTTTCCTACTGTGTTTGGTCATTTTAGAGCACTGCGGTTATTACTCACTATGCTAACATCAGTAGAGAAAATTATTTCTTCACTGTCCCAAATTTTACCAACGAAAAGGTCAGGTATCACTGACAGATGCAGGGGACGATGGTCACTATCTGGCCTGTCATTAACTTTCATGTCTAGTATGTTTGGCCAAAAATCAACAGATCCTAATAAATAATCAATACTACTCTAAGGAAAAGTGTTCTTCTGATCGGCATCATTTGTACCGAGACTTCATTGTTTTTTCATCAGTGCCATCTCGTGTCAAACACTTCCACACGACCCACCTGGTCGCTTCTACTGATGCCTGGGAAAATTCTAACTGACACGAAAAAAAACATCTTGAAGCCTGCATTTATGCCCAGGAACTGTCACACACCCAACCCCCCTGTTCTTTGCAGTTCAACAGACAGCCATGAGACACTCAAACCCTGTGTAAATGATTTGTTTTCCATCTCCTGCTTCCAGCCTGGTAAACATCCTTGACACCGTGATCAGGTTATCTGGACAAAGTTCTGACTGCTGGGCCTTGATCAGGGTAATTAAACAATGACCTGAAAGACCGGGCTTTGATCAAGCTGAGTGGACAATAACCTGAAAGACCGAGCTTTGATCAAACTGAGTGAACAATGATTTGTGTACCAAGCCTTGACCAGGTCACCATCTACAAGCATCGTCTGGATCTGGTTATCAACTGCAAACACTGCCCTGATTGAACAATGGACTAACAGCCAAAAGACTGGAATGAAAAAGTATAAAAGGCTTGTAAGCTGTGGGGTAAAGTAACAGACTCCTCTTTCTTGTTTCTAATGAGCTTGGGACTCTGTTCCATAGCCCGGGCTATTTGAATAAATCTGGGTTCCTCCTGCAGACGACGGCTCCTGTGTCTCCTTTTACTACGTATGGAGGGTATGGAAGACTTGGGCTGTTCCCCCGCCACCGTGACCCAGTAAGTGGATTATTCCGGTTCTTCAAATGGCACCCAATTAGGGACTCCAAGAGCATGAAGGTTAGGTCCGGTGGATGTGAGGATGTGAGGAGCTGCAAGGAGAGACTCTGACGCAGGCGCCCTACCAAAGGGGTTCTTGAAATCCGGTAAGCCGAACAACTCACCTGCTGTTCCCCCCCACCCGGTTTGGGCCACATGAGCGTGTTCTCACTGGAGTCCCCTAGCAAATAATTTCTGGACCAGGACACAGCCCTACGTCTGCAGAAGAGAACTACCCCTGTAAGGTAAGGGTGGACTGATTACCCATCAAGTCTGTATGATTCTGTTATTGACTTTTGAAAAAGCCAAGCTGTTATTGACTCTTGCAAAAGCCAAGCAAGCGAGGTGAGTTTTTTAAAAACACGCTGGTGTCTGTTATCTGTTTACAAGCATGCCAGTCAGTAGTAAGTTCAAAAAATGATGTTGTTGTATGTGTACGCCAGACTCCCAGCTGGAGGCGGCTTGTCCGCTTCCTCCAGAAGGGACACCTGGCCATACGATGTATGTTAAACATGGCCCTTCTGCCATAATGTTTTCCTCATTCTGGGTAAAATATACGAAACAAAGTAACACGGAATTACAGTGGCCACTTTATGGCTTCTTTAATTCCCAAGTTCTCGCCAACTTAGAGGAACAATTATTGAAAAGAAAAACGCGCCTGTCTATGCTTGAATCTGTCCGATTTTGGAGGAAAGAGATAGAGCAGAGAGCTAGAAAGCAGAAGGCTCAAGAAAGAAAACAGGAACGTATGTCAATGGCAGACCACGCCAGAGAAAATTTACAAAATCAAATGACAAAATCGGTAGAAATAGCCGATAGGGAGCATGGGGCACGGGTACAAAATTGTTATCCAGCTCGTGAGGAGAAAGGAAAGGGCTATATGGAAGGGAGAGAAGAAGGTGATTCCTTGCTTGATACCATGCTAGAAAGCCCTCCTGCATATGCCCCAATGTACCCTGCCCTGATACCTCACACTCTGCATGTCCCCCCACCACCACCCACTCCTGCCCCCACTGCCCCTCTTACTGTTCCCCCTGTCACACCGACCCTCCTTTTTCTATGACACCGACCACACCCGGTCACCCTGTCCTCGCTGCGGGAATGACAACAAGTCTCCATCCGCCCTACCCGCCCTTTTCCTACTTCCACGTGGCCTGCAGTTAAGCAGGATTTATATAAATTGTTGAATTCCCCCCATCTGACCTCCTTGCGCTCTGCAGTCAGTTTTTCGTCCCTTCGAGAAAATGACCTACAGAGGCAACAGTGTGAATGTTGGATAAATAACGGGAATATTTATGCCTTTAAAGAGATATGGTCCACCTTCTCTCAGTGGACGATTATGGAACAGACCACCTGGGCTGAATACATGTGTACCCTGGTCATGCAAAGATTTGAGAATGCGCCTATACAGATACCCGCCGGATTATTGGACCTTAGGTCGCAAATAAAAAGAGTCGATGTTCAGGGAGAGGGGATGTTTGCCGCTATGTCTGCTTTAATGGCTTACCGTGATATGACCGCTTTTCCCAACACCCCTCTAGAAACAGCTATGCCAATGAAAGAGGCGGCCCCTGTCTTTGTTAACGCACTTACCGATGCCCAAAATAATGGCCAAGGGGTTGTTGAGGCACACTGGAGCAGGCTTTGGGTTCATGTTCCTTGGAAAATGTCAGAAGTAATGCAGTTAAAAGGACATTTACTAGATCCCAGGAAGAATCCATCTGCCTTTTACAGAGAATTAGGTCAGATTATATCTCCAGGTACTCTCGTTCTTGAGGATATAGATTTACTTTTTGGTATGGTTGTCCCCACTGAAATTTGGGATAAGATTCAACATACTGACCGTGTAGAAGCATTGGGAGGTAAATGGGCTGACCTAGAGGCTATAGAAGAAGCAAGGGTAGGAGGTACTAAACCAGAAGCTGCCATCCAGAATTTGCCCAGTAAAATAATTAGGTTTATGAAAACACTTGTGCCGGAAACTGTCATTAACTGGGATAAGATAAACACCTGTAGGCAGCGAAAAGAAGAGAATGTGGCAGACTTCTTTACCCGTTTCGAGACAGAATACAAGGGACATAGTGGTTTGGATCCCCGGACCCCAGTTTCTGGTCCAGTGTTTGTCAATAAGTTTGTTAGCAACTTTCTTTCTGAGATCTCCGCCAGGCTTAAGAAAGTTGAAAGTATGTGGACTGCCCAAACTATGACTGGAATCTTGGCTATGGCACAGTGCCACGAGAATAGGGAGAATGAAGATAGAGACAAGGAAAGTAAGAAGGTTAGGGATCTTAAGACTAAGGCACTTCTGCAGCAGGCTTCTCCTCCCTGAGGTCCCGATGCCTGCGGGAATTTCAGACCTCAACCCTAACCCCCTTCGAGGACTCACCAGTCTATCCCCTCCAGCCCTCAACGTACGGGAGCCCTCCAAACAGATCAGTGTGCTTATTGTAAGAGGTACCCAAGAGTTACGGCCATTGGATAGATGAGTGTCCCGTATTAGCTGAAAACATCCAAACAGGGAAGACTCGGCCTCGCGCTCCCAGGGAGGAGAGGCCGACTAGGTACCATGGCCCCCCCAATCCACGGCATAAAGAATGCAGGCCCAGGGATGATACTCCCGTCCAGCAGTGCCCGGCCAATAGGTTTGATGGGTACAAAGCCACACGCACTTCTTATAATGATGATTATGAAAAACTTGAGGAGACAGGGTCCTACCAAGCATAGGACAGCCAGGAAAGGAGTATTACCAGAGTGCAAATTCCAGTGGATCAAAGGGGCCGTATGTTCGAATGTCAGTTGTGTGGAACAATCAAAATTTTCTTTTGGATACTGGGGCCACCAGGTCTTTTATTGCACGTCTGTCAGTCCTGGAGGCACCCCTTTCTGGCAATATGAATGTCTCTGTGGATTTGGCAGGAACACCTGTGACCAGCCCTGTCTCTGAACCCCTCCCTCTCGATATTGGCCCTGCACATGTTGACGCTCCCTTGGTCCTTACTACAGGTTGCACTGAAAACTTGTTAGGCATGGATTTACTGAAAGCTCAGTATGCAACCATATCATGTAGTTCCCGAGGTCTATCCCTAACAATTTCACCCACCGCAGCTTCCTATATGTACCTGTCCGGTCCCCTCCCACCAGAGTTGCAGTCTTTACCTTCCTCCCTCTGGGCATCATCAGACACTGATGTAGGGTGTCTCAACATGTCCCCTTATGTGGTACACATCCAGCCAGGCGCACTTCTCCTCTGCCTCCAGCAGTATTGACTACCCCCGGAAGGAGAAATGACCCTGTTGTCAATAATATCTGAATTGATGGACAAGGGCGTAGTGGAGGAAACACATGCCAATATCTGTAACAGTCCCATTATTCCTGTTCTGAAAAAGACCAATGGAGATGCTCTCTCCCCTAAAATATACAGATTTGTAATTGACCTAAGAGCCCTTAACAAAATAACAATCTCCCGATATCCTGTTGTCCCCGATATTACAGCCCTCTTAACCATGGTCCCTTCTGACGCACGCACTTTTGTGTCATAGACCTGAAGAATGCTTTTTTCAGCATTCCTATGCATCCTGACAGCAGACATTTTTTTTGTTTCTCCCTTGGTGGGCGGAGCTTTAGATTCTGCTGCACCCCTCAATGTTTCTCCATGTGCCCCAGTATCTATAGTCAAGCCCTAAAAAGTCAACTAGATTCCTTGGAACTCCCTGATAATTCCACACTATTACAATATGTAGATGACCTCCTCATTGCTGCAAATTCTGCACCAGACTGTAAAGAAGCTCTCTGTTTGTTACGCCACCTTGCCCTACATAATCACAAAGTCTCTTTGAAAAAGCTTCAGTTTTGTCAAGAAAAGGTGACCTATTTAGGTCATCTCCTTTCAAAGGAGGCAAGGCAGCTCACCACTTATCGTGTAGCCATTATCAATGCTATGATGGCCCCACAAACACAAAAGAAGGTGCAAGCCTTCATAGGCCTACCCTCATACTGTAGACAGTGGATTTCCAAATATTCGGCCATGGTCAAACCTCTTCTTGCCCTCACCACTAAAGACATATCAGACAGTTCCTTTCCATGGACTAGAGAGCATGCACAGGCTATCCAAGATTTAAAGAGGGCTCTGTGACTGCTCCAGTCCTCGGTACTCCTGATTATAGCAAACAATTTTTTTTTTGTACATGAGACAGACGGCTGTGCATGTGCTGTCTTGACCCAGATGTTCGGAGGTCACCATCAGCCATGTGCCTATTTTCCAGCCAGTAGTAGTTTACAACAAGAGGGAGAAGTTTTTTGAAAGAAGGGCAATCACCACTCCTAATGAGTGGTAGGTACAGCCACAGTAGTGCCCTCAGTTGAGGTATAATTTCAAAAAGGCTGGGCTGTTCCTGAGTTGAAGGAATGTACTTATCACTGCAGTGTGAAAGATGTTGTAGGGCCTCGTGGAATCCTACGATTGGGCACCCATTTTGTTGGATGTAATGCCCTCACACACCCTTTCAGGTTTCATGCTTCATCATCTGGGCTTGCTCCTCGTGGGATCGGCAGTGCAATTTCCAACAGGCGACACCTCAAAGAGGGGCTCTTAAAGGACAGAAGAGGAGACGAAGGGACGGGTTGACTTACAGGATACCAGAACCAGAAGGTACACTGTATGTGGATGAATCATGTCTCAGAGGGCCAGATGGTAACACCTCAGCCGCCTACACCCTCACAACATTAGGACAAGTAGTAGAAACAGCTCAGATTTCGCAGTGCTCTCATCAAGCAGCAGAATTAGTGGCCCTCACTAGAGCCTGTGAGTTAAGCAAAGGTATGACAGTAAATATTTATACTGACAGCCAATATTCCTTCGGGGTGGCCCACAACTACGTGAGGTTATGGAAATAAAGTAATTTTCTTACTTACCATGGGACCAAGATTCAACACGGCCCCCTAATTCACTGATTGTTAGACTCCCTGACACTCCCCAGAAAGGTGGCCATTATAAAATGTAAGGCCCATAAGAAAGTGACAGATGATGTTGGGAAAGGCAATGGCCTGGCTGACCAGAAGGCCAGACAAAAAGCTCTTAGGAAAAGGGAAGGAATGTATGTTGGAGGACCTGCTAGGTGGGTGACAGACAAGGGCATGCTTAAAAACACAGTACACAGTGTGATTGATATTCAGTCCCATACTACTCCTGAGGAACTAAGGGTGTGGCAGGAGCAATTAGCAAAGGAGGGACGTGATGGTTGCTGGGTCCGTATGTGTATGGAAAGGCAATGGATGTTACCTTATAATCATGTGCTACCAGTAGTTACGATGGCCCATGGTCCTGTCACATTAGTGCAAAAAGGATATGTAAATTGTTGGAACCTACATGGTACAACTCTAAGATACCAGCATATTCTGAAAAGCTAGTTAAAACATGCATGATTTGCCTAATGTATAACCCAGGAAAAGGCACAGTTACCCCTAAGGGAGGATTCTCTCCTCCTACCTTCCCTTTTGAAATCCTCCAAATGGATTACATCCAGATGGACAGATGTAACAATTTGAAATATGTCCTGGTGGTGGTCTGTATCTTCAGCCGATGGGTGGAGGCCTACCCCGTCAAAGACTGCACCGCCATCATTACCGCCAAAGTGCTATTAAAAGAGTATCTCCCACGATTTGGTTTGCCCCGTTTGGTCTCGAGTGACAACGGGACACACTTTACGGCTCAAATTATGGATTATGTACAGCATTGGGTATGAATCAAAAATGTCATGCAGCTAACTACCCACAGTCAGCAGGTCTAGTGGAGGTCTACATTGGCATCCTAAAAACTAAATTGGCCAAAATAGTAGCCGAGACAAGTGTCACTTGGGTTGATGCTCTGCCCTTGGCCCTATTGTCTACAAGAACAAGAGCCCACACCAGAATAGGGCTATCCCCCCATGAGATTATGTTCGGGAAGCATGCCAATGTATGGGGTGTCTCACGGTCTAGGACACTGCCTGATGTTGAAAACCCTGTATTAACTGATTATCTGTACATTCTAACTAATACCTTTCGTACTCTTTATCACCAGGTGCATGAGGCCATACCTGACAAAAGAAAGGGCCCGTACACGTTATCCAACCTGGGGAATATGTCTTAGTAAGGAACTTTCAACAGACTAAGAGCCTCGAGCCCCGCTGGACACAGCCCCGTCAGGTGTTACTGGCCACCCGCACCACCGTGAAAGTACAAGGTCAGAAAAATTGGGTGCATTCGTCTCACTGCAGGCATGTGCCTCTGCCCCTCCCCTATGATCATTGGGTGAGGGAAGGACAAGGAGACTCAGAAACAGAAACAGTCCCAATGTTTCTCCCATTCAGTGATGCCAGACTGCATTCTACATCTACGGAAGCGTACTGAAAGGAAGGGTGGAACCCTCCCTTAACTCTACTCAACACCAAGAACAATTGCTTCCCGACCATACTGTCCCTACTTCCGACCGATATAACTAAATGTGGGCACAAAATCCGTTCCGCTGGCTGAATTTTCGGATTTTCAGCAATTTCGCGATCTGTGAATCTCGCGAAATAGCCGAAAAATCCGAAAATCCGCTCACGGGCGGATTTACATTCTGGCAGGATGCTCCTATCACCAAAATTAAACCTCCACAGGAAGCACTTACAGAGTTAAGGCAGGTGATGGTGCCGGCATGCTGCCAGAGTTGAAGTTGCTTACTTGTTGCAACTATTCTCTGACCCTGTCCTGACCCTAAACAGCTGGGTGCCCGAGGCAGGGTGAGAGAATAGCTACAACTAAGTCATGCCTGAGTTGAAGCTCAAATTCAGTGACGCATTCATCAGTTCAAAAACAATTGTGAGCTTTGTCGAGGCAGGTGTGCTTTCTCCCCATATCTACCGTTGAAAATTAGCTGTGATGCTGGATAGAGGCCTTTGCATCCTTGACTTTCATGAGCGCAATCCCTGTGCAGTTCCTGTGATTAGGACCTTCTATCTCCTCATCTGCTGCTCTGATCGGTCTCTGACCTTTTATACACACAAAAGGCATGTGAACTCGCATAGAAGGCCCGCCCGTTTGGCCCCGCCCACCCACTAGCGTTGTGCACTGTCTTCCCGCCATTTACCCACTATGATGGACAGCTCACTCAAGGGACCCCTGCGCCCTTCAGCGCGATGGCATAGTAACACACGCAAGGTCACTGGAGACATCTCTTCTAGCACTTTACGCAGCTGTAGTGTAGGAAAAACACTATACATTTACCTAATGAGGTAGCACTTACTGATTAGCCAGTAGAAAGTACTCCAGTAATATATTTAAAAAAATCCATGAGTTTGCGGATTTTTCTGCAAACTCGCGGATTGTTTTGCGATTTCGTGCAAATTTGCGGACCGCAGATCCGCAAAATTTGCCCATACTTAGATATAACTAGCGCCCCCGAGGGAAGGCTTGTCCTTGACTTCGCCTAGTGCCTATCGGCCTAAGGGCTGTGATCTTCCCCGGCTGAGAGTAGTGCTGGTGTGTCAGACTAAGGTACGCCATAGGGCTCTTGGCACCTGCTCCCAGTGAAGCAACCACCAATCACAGACAGCCACTAGAGGTCCCTGGCTTAGGACAATGGCTGCCGTCCAAAACACCCAAATCCAGAAACAATATGTCAGTCTCTGACATAGTAAATGCTTCATGACCACTGTGGTGAAGCTGTTTGTCTCCCTCATCCTTTCTATCCTTGGTTGGCTGTTACTAATCTACCATCCTGTTACCTCACCAACTCCTACCCCGACTCCTGCAGAGCACCAGTTTTACACGCTACCAGCCCATGAATTACCCCGCCGTGCAGAATTCTTCAATAACACCTTCATTCAAATGTTGCATCATCATCAGCTGATCATGAACACTTCCAACTGCTGGGTTTGTGGACTTATGCGGCACTCCATGATACACCCTGTCCCATTCTTTCCCTACCACTTTTCCATCTCTGGGTATTGTCTTGCATGGTGGATGTTGATACAGGAGGCCTACACTGTCAATGGCACTGCCAATTCTGCCCTTGGAACATTTCAGGATCTCTTCTGGCCATGCCCATGCTCCTTTTTGCCCGAACAGATCATCCACATTGCTACTACCACCAGATGAACTCGGTGAGATGGTAGTATTCAACTCAACCACTCGATGAACATTTTTCAGATTCCGCACAAGAAGGATGCTGCCCAATGAACGAGACACTGTGAATGTCGTAAATGTACAAGGCCGTGTCTGCATCCATGGCATAGGGACTAAGAAAGTTGGTACCAGTACTTGCGATATCACAAAATCTTTAAACTCTAAATCCCGTCCGAAGCTGGTGGCATCCCCCAACACCTATTTCATCTGTGGCACTGCCGCCTACACTTGGCTCCCCCGTAACTGGTCTGGTATCTGCTATCTGGCTTTACTCCTTCCACCGACGTATTCTACCCATGGGGGTTATCACCTGTCAATAAAGGGCGCTCTGGGCCGCTCACGTAGGGGTGTCATATCTGCCAAGGATACAGCAGGCCAGGAAACAGGGGACTTCTTTAAAGGTTTCCTTCCTTTCTGGGGACCCATGGCAAACAGTCAGGCTGTACGAGGATTGACCAGGGTCCTTGAAGCCACCATCACTGTAACAGCTGGAGCCCTCTCCAACATCACTGCAGAGTTACAGCGGACAGCCTTATAATGCTTCAGAACCGCATGGTCCTAGATATCATCCTTGCTGATCGTAGTGGTGTGTGTAAATTGATCGGCTCCAGCTGCTGCGTGTACATCCCAGACAACTGATGTAAATATATAATTTACCGTCTTAATTTCTATGCAGGTAAGTACTTAATCAATAATAACTCAAATCGGAAAGAAAAAAACAGAGTCCGTGGTGTTAGAGTTCTTAGGGGTTTTATTCCTCAAAAGGAATGGTCAGGACCAGTATATCATGTTCTTCCCACCACAGGGGTGGAAGAAGGGATAGAGCGCGCTACATTTTATTGACAGTACATAGCTTATATACTTAATTTACAGCATAGAAAGCAATGCAGTAGGCGTAACAGCTGAGAGAAGACAAGATAACAGTATCCACGTGTTACTAGTACGTAATCAGAAGGCGTGGACTAGGCGTGAACTGGAGGTGTGTGCTAGAAACGTCACAGGTAGGTGTCACAAAAGGGGTGGCACTAACAGAAATGTTGCAATGTCAGCAGAAATCGGAAGCTTGGATGCGCACGCAGCTGCATGACGTGTGATTGACGTGAAACTGGAGGGTGCAGGGGGCTTGACATTTACACTGACGGAAAGAGACAGAAGTCTGGCATGTCAGATCAACTTGTACTTCTATCATATCTGATATCTGATGTTTGGGAACCATATTATCTGGACGGGAAAGGTCTCTGGGGCAGAAGCTATTCTATACTGACTGTGAGTGCGTGTATAAGCGCCTGGGTGTCTGCATGAGAAGTGTGGGGCATGGGGCCTTCCATGGGAGCATGGTAACAGAGGCTATGAATTACTTGCACGGAGACAGGTTGGCCCTTTGCTCTGCAGATGAGGGGGATGTTTACTGAAACTAGTAGGCAGGAATGTATTTTCGAGGAGCGGAACAGATAACTCGAAGGTTATATTCAGTCTTGGCAGGCAGCAGGCTGAGCTGAGCGCGATGGGCCGCGCTGGAAGTAAGTCAGAGTTCACGGGTACAGAGGCAGCCTGGGCTGAGGCTTTCCAAGTCAGAAGCCAGAAAAAAGGCTCGATGGCAGAAATTCAGGGCCTACTTTGCCAGAGCTGAAAAACGTGTAAGGTACACTATAAAAAGGCGTTGGCATAGCATACTTAGGAACGGACTATTTAACCCATTCAGGGTGGGTCTGAAAGAGGACATGTTAACGTTGGACGCAAATGTATTTGCGTCTTCATAGCTGGTACAGGAGGGAAGTTACATGTACTTTAAGCTGGTACATGGAGACGGTGGGGTACGCGCTAGGGAACACAACTTGACCATAGAATTTATATTTCCTCATTCCCTCCTTGTTCCCTACGGACCCTTCATGATATATCGATCCTCATGAATCGATCAGTTTGTTCTTGTAACATCATTTGCTCTTCTTTCTTTCTTTTACGTCTTGAAAGGAAACTGGAATGTTCAATACATGAAGTGGCACACAGTCCACAAATCGCTGGCCCGCACTGTAAACACAGGCAGCAACTGAATACTAGGACTAGGCCAATGCCTAGGAAGGATAGGATCTTCCATCCCCAAGCTGTTAACGTTGTCCAGAACCAAGCGGACCAAGTCCAGGTGCCTGGATTCTGATGTATCTGATTTGCAATTTTGTGGAGACGTGTAATAGCTTGATATACAGATGGTGCGTTTTGTGGAATGAAAACACAGCAGCTTGACCCGATGACCTTACAGGCTCCACCTCTATCTGCCAAGATGACGTCAATAACAAGACGATTCTGAAGGACAACAACCCGCATGGCGGACTGCTCTTCGGTTAAGTTACCTAAGGCGGAGGCAGTTTCATTCACTACTGCTTCAAGTGTTCTATTTAATCTGCGTATTAGTTTACTATTTTGGACAGGGCCTAAAAAGAAAAAGAATCCTTTATTAAAATCGGTGTATTGCTCCCATGCCGTTTCAGTATAGTCGACAAGTGAGATATCTCTTCTGAGTCTATTCTTTACTATGTTTGTATTTCTGTGATAATCAGGAGGAGCTAGAAAAACAGGTGGCAGAAGGAATGCAATGTAACAGGTACCATCCCAGTCGGGAGGTAGGCGTATGTATGCGGTATGACCACAAACAAAATAGGAATGACTGATAGCTTTAAAGGACGATTTACCATGATCACTGAAATCGACCACAGTAGTACATTTACTATGACCTAAGTGTACTGAACCTTTCTTCCTGACACATAATTCACCAGTGACGGGTAATACTGACATAGCGGGCAGAACTGGTGCAGCTTCGGACTCAACAGTAAGAATCATAAGGTTAATTGTGTAATTACCTAATCCATATACTTCATTTTCTAGATCAGTTCCTATTCTAATGGGGAGTCCCTCCTTATCCGGGGACCAGACATCGAGCAGGACCAAGTTCAAGTTTCCCCAAACCCAGCCCCCATCGAAAACAGCAATATCAGGATCTAAGGAATTAATTATTTTAAACCATGCACCACAGGAGCCATTGTGAGTGAACGGGTACGGAAAGAGGGGCAGAGCTCCCTTGTAATTCTGGTAGGGAGGGAGTCGGCCACATATCCAGCAGTTTGTAGCATTATTAGTCTGATGGGAATGATGTAGCATACTAATGAATGTGTTGTTGCGCAGCGCAAGTCTGTAAGAAAGTTCATGTGGAGGTAACTCACTAAAAGAATGTTCAGCAGATACATTGTAAGCAGATTGTTCACGCTTGAAAATAGGGTAATAGATAGGGAGAAGTATGCTTGCAACAATAATTAGAAGACTTAGAAAAAACATGATTAATAATGTCACTATACAGTGACTACGCAGTGATTTGCAGTATGTACGTTTCTTGAATTCTCTCTCTCTCTCTCTATCTCGATCTAGGGGATACATGTCAGAAACTATTTAACCGATTCACCTAGGGGAGGACTTAAACAATTAAACTGTCTGACTTGCTAGATCGGAGCTTTGATCTATATTCTTCTTGTGAAGTTTTCTCTCGTTCAGAGACTTTAAAGTCATTAGTTTTGATACAGTCTTTGGTGGGGGTGGACGAGCCTGGGTCTGGTTTCAGTTCATTGTATTTCTTGATATGGCTCGTGTGGACCCACCCCTTTCTGCCTTCCAGTTTCACTGCGGTCCTCGTTGTAAGAAGGACGGTCTTTGGCTCCTTCCAGCGGGGCTCCAGCGGACTCTTCCTGTCAAAGTTCCGTACTAAAACTGTGTCCCCAGGACGGACATCATGTGGCTTTACATCAGTGTTGTCGGGGAAAGCTGCGGCAACCTGTGAACGACATGATTGGAGTGCAGACATCAAGGAGGCAAGGTAATCTGTCAACATATTACAATCAACATCAGTAATTTTCTTAGGAATGGGCGTCCCCCACATATTCGGTGGTCTACCAAAGACCACTTCGTACGGGGATAGTCCTGATCTCGAATGGGCAACCATTCTCATATAGAACAGTGCCACTGGCAGGGCGACTATCCAGTCGACCCCTTTCTCTTGACATATTTTAGCAAGGCGTGTCTTTAATGTCTGGTTATGCCTTTCTACAAGGCCTGCGGCTTCGGGATGTCGGACACAATGGAATCTCCACTGGTATCCTAGCAATAGGGAAACCTGCTTCATTAATTCGGATGAGAATGGCTGACCGTTATCTGAGTACACGACACGAGGCAAGCCGTACCGTGGGAAGAATTCACGAACCAACTGCCTGGCAGTGGTCGGAGCAGTGTAATCTGGGACTGGGTATGCTTCGGTCCAACGGGACAGTGCACAAACAATTACGAGGACATATTTGAATCCTCGACAATGGTCCATCTGGATATAATCCATCTGGAGGACTTCAAAAGGGTGATCGGGAAGATGAAATCCACCTTGCTCTACAGGGACGCTTTTACCTGGATTGAACTGACAACAGATCATGCAAGTACGCACTTGGCCTAGATGTATCAAGCCGTTTGCGATTCGTTAAGGGCGAAATTGTGCGAATTTTGGCCTTAACGAATCGCAAACGTACATTTTGCATGTTTTGGGATGTATGTGAATTTTCGCATCGCTAATTTAGAAATCGCACTTTTTGCGTGTCTTTATTAGCGATTTTTCGTTGTCTGCGAATTAATTTTGCGAGTCTTTATTTTGCATGTTTCGTTCGTTGCGAATATCGCTAATATGTTGCGAATTCGCAAAGAGATGTATGACGGAATCGCATTTACCGAAAAACCATTTTTCGCAGATTAAGAACTCGCAAATAACACTAACTCAAACCAGGTGCAAAAATTTTTGAAAGTATAAATGACAGGCCCAACTGCTTTTTTTGAAGAGAACAATGGCTGCTCTTTACGTGATAGCCAGAAGGCTGCGCATTCAAGCTCTTGCACAGAGGAGACAGAGGCAGGAAAAGATTTTCAGACTGAGGATTACCTTATTTCAACAGACAGAAGAAGACATTTTTGAAAAATATAGACTACATCCACATACCATTTTGGACCTCATTGTGGAGTTAAAGCCTTTCCTAGAGCATGACACACACAGGACACATTCAATACCAACTCATGTGCAAGTACTGTGTTCCCTACATCTCCTTGCTTCTGGATCTTTTCAAAGGGTGATAGCAGAGGTAGGAGGAGTATCCCAGAGTGCTTTTTCAAGATTTTTCAGGGTGTTTTTGGATGCAATGATGAGCAGGTTGCACCATCACATTTACCTTTCGAGCACTCCTCAAGATATCCAAATTTCCAAATATGACTTTTATCAAATAGCTCATTTTCCACATGTTATTGGATGTATAGATGGAACACATATTGCCATCACTCCTCCTGCTGCAACTGAACATCTTTATAGGAATAGAAAAAGTTACCACTCTTTAAACATTCAAATGGTGTGTAATGCGAAGTACATCATTACTGACATTGTTGCAAAATTCCCTGGAAGCAGTCATGACTCATACATATTTCGACACAGTGGATTACATGCCCGTTTGAGTACTGGTGAATTTGGAGATGGGTTTCTGCTTGGTAAGTGCTTTTAAATTTTACTTTAGCTGGATTGAAATTTAATAATTTCATGTGGAAACTAACAACTTTTCAAATTACTGTGCAGGAGACAGCGCATATGCAGTTCGTGACTTTATCTTGACCCCATACCTGAATCCAACAAATGTACATGAAAGAAGATACAATAAGGCACACCGCTCTACACGTGGAGTCATTGAGAGAACTTTTGGAATTTTAAAAAGTAGATTCAGAAGAATCCATAAAAGTGGTGGAGCTTTGCAATATAAACCATCCCTGTGTTGCAAAATTATCACAAGTTGTGCAATGTTACATAACATGGCAATGAGGAAAGGAACTGAATGTGAAGTGAGTGAACCTGAATCCTCAGACAATGATGATGTTCCACCACCAAGAAGATGTGGTACTGGGTTAGGAGCTGTTGCTGGTCGTCAAAGGCGTGCAGAAATTACAAACAATTACTTTTAGGTAAGATAAGAAAACTGCACTGCTGTTTAGTATTTTGAAATATTTATTTACAAAATTTATCAATGCTACTGACAAAAGAAACCTGTTACTTCACAGGACTTACAACAAAAACTGTGTCATAATTTTAACATTCTATTTACATTTCCAAATTGTGAAATTAATTGTTCATTTTTTTGACTGTCTGCTGCTTTTCCTTTGCCCTGGCCCACTTCTCCTCACACATGTTTGTGGAGACACTTGCCTTCCACTCCTGTGGGCAGTGGTGTCCAATGTAGGTGTTGGGTTCTTGCTGCTTCCACTACCTGTGTCCTCATTCTCAATGGGCTCAATTGAAGCAGTAGCACCTTTTTGGCTTGTGTTTAATGCTTCAAAGGAATGTGAAAATTTTTGAAGACCTTTTGCAACATTTCGTGAGCACTCACTGACCATGCGTTGCATTGTAATGCTGCGAACATTGCTTTGTGCAGATACAGTGCATAGTCTGTTGACAGCAGTATAGTACTTTTTTAGCTTTAAATTTTGTCGACGTGAATCTCTTGCCCTATTTGAATTAGAATTCTCTAAAGCAACACAAAGTCTGTCCAAAGAGTCAGCCATGCGCCTCATGCCATCCCCCACATGGGTATTACTTTTGTTCAATTTGTTGAGTTGGGCATTGATGGACCTCAGTGCTTTGTGCTGCTTTTCTTGCACTTTCAACATATTGTGCTCCAAACCTGCAAATATATTTACATTATCTATTGCTTCGCCCCTGTTCTGTCTTGCAGTACTAACAGAGTAGGATCGTCTTCTGGCAGAATCATTCACTAAATCCACATTAGTAACTGCATTGTCTGACTCTTGCACAATATTTGTTGCTCCCTCAGGTTCCTCGTCTGTGTCCAGGAAAGGTTGCAGTTGTGCTACAGGCCTTCTTTTACGCCTAGTAAAAGTGATGGATTCCTCCTCATTAGTGTCCACAAGGTCTTCAGGGGCAGTATTATTGTCTTGCAAAGATTGCTCTCCTTCAACATCATGTGACTGTTCAACATGATCTGAGAATAAAGAAAGAGGCACATGAGACTTTTGCTTATCTGTCTGTCTGCTTAATAAACATTTAAATGTGCAAACAACAGATGTTTTTTGAAGTTATTTAGAGGTAAGCATTGCCTTATGAAAAACAAAAGTAATGTACTTAGATACATTTACTACTTTTAAATGCTAAACAGTCATTGAAGCCAGTCAATAATGAAGACCCTCAATGCAAATCCACTCATTCATGCAGGAAAGCACACACACCATACATATCAATGTAATTGGTCTTTTATCCATCTTACCTTCTTCTACATGTTGGTGTTCTGAACTGTCGATTGTTGTCACTCCAATTATACTTTCTTCTTGTATCGTTGATTCCACAAGCTCCTCATGTGGGGTTGGCTGGTCTATATTTGGTGTTCCTCCTCCTGTTTTATTTGCTTCCTTCACTCTCTCAGCAAGTTTCTCCTTTGCCCTCAGCCGCATGTCGTACCAACGCTTCTTAATTTCCTCTATTGACCTTGGTATCACCCCAACCGCATTCACTTTCTCTTGGATTTCGAGCCAAATCTTTCTTTTTCTGACATCTGGAACATTTTTCGCCTGTTTTCCAAATAGTAGGTCGTGATTGCAGGCCATTTCCTCAATCAAGGTCTCCACCTCCCTCTCAGAAAACTTCTGTTTCCTTTTCCTTTTCTCTGTAGAGGGCCCAGCTTCAGCATTTCCAGCCTCCATTGTGCAGTAAAACAGGTCTTCCAACCAGCCAAACTGGTTTTAAACTGCCACTGGGTGTGGCTCAGGCATACAGGTGAATCTAATCAAGTTCACTTCCTGACTATGACTCAGCTATTTTTCCGTTTTCAGCAGCACATTCATGCATTTTTGCGATTCCTTATTCTGCGATTATCGCAATTAAAGAATCGCAGAAAAATCGCAAAAAATTATGCGACATATAAGGAATCGCAAAAAAATCGCATAAACTTACATACATCCCATTGTGCGACTTCTTAATTGCGATTCGCTATGAATCGCTATTAAGAAATCGCAAACGGATTTCTTGATACATCTACCCCACACTGTTTTGCTGCTGCTCGTAAGTGTTTATTGCTCCAAAGATTTTGTAAACTGTCTAACATCGCTTTTTCTCCTAGGTGTGCTGGACTATGTGCTGTATTAACCATGACTTGAACCATAGAATCAGGGAGAAACCATGTCGATTTTCCCTTCGTCATCCAACCTTGATCTGTCTGGATCCCTCCTAGTTCAGTCCATTTCTTTATTTCATCTGGAGTAGCATGTGCCTGAATATCTATTACATCTAGTGTGGGATCCCTGACTGTCATGCAATTTGTCGGTCCTATTGTCTTTGTCACATCCGTTGTCTGAGTGTGAGTCAGTGCTGTATGTTTTGCTGTCTGGTCTGCCAGGTCGTTACCCTGGGAAACAGAATCTGTAACTTTAGTATGTGCTTTACACTTCATGACGGATATGCCTGAAGGCAGATGTATTGCTTCTAACAGTGCTTGAATGAGGGGACCGTGTTGGATCTTGGCACCATGAGAGGTCAGAAAACCTCGTTCTTGCCATAACATTCCGAAGTCGTGTACAACTCCGAACGCATAACGGGAATCAGTATATATATTAACATTTCTGTTCTTGGCTAGAATACAGGCTTGGGTCAGAGCAATAAGCTCTGCCGCTTGAGCAGACAGTGTGTCAATACGATGTGTTTCTTTTACTTCAGTTTCAGTGGTCACTGCATATGCGGCCACTAATTCTCCTGTACTTGTTCGTATACATGAACCATCCACATAAAGTGTCAGGTCTGGATTTGTCAATGGAACATCTGTTAAGTCTCGTCGGGGCTTTGTTACTGCATTAATGATCTCTATGCAATCATGCGGGGCTGGATCTGTCATAATTGTAGGTAACAGTGTTGCGGGGTTCAGAATGCTGCAGCGTCTAATTTCTATGTGTGGCTGGAATAGTGTCAATTCGTAACCTGTCAGTCGTGCTATAGTCAAGTGTTGAGTCTGGGTTCTGTTTAACAGAACCTCTACAGAATGTGGAACTTGTACTGTTAACTGATGTCCTAGAACAATTGAATCACTCTGTCTGATTGCTAATGCTGTTGCTGCTACAGACTTTAAGCACGCAGGGAGTGCCTGGGCTACTGAATCCAATGTACTTGAAAAATAAGCGCAAGGCTTATGTGAATCTGCTTGATCTTGAGTGAGGACAGACAATGCCGTACCCTCACGTTCTGTAACAAAAAGTGTAAACGGTTTGCTGTAACATGGTGTCGCTAAAACTGGTGCTTGACATAATGCTTTCTTTAGTTCCTCAAAGGCTTGTGTATGTTCCTGAGTCCAAGGGAGGACAGTCGAAGTCGCTGCCTCCTGTGTCGTTAACTGGATGAGTGGTTTAGCTAGCATATTGAGGAATCCATTGTCTGCAGTACGAGGTGAGGCCTATGAAGGCCCGCACTTCCTTTTGTGTCTGGGGTCGTGGCATGTTTACAATTAACTGAATGCGATCGGGAGTGAGCTGTCTCCCCACTTTGGACAGCAAGTGACCCAAGTACACAACTTGCTGAACACAGAATTGCAGCTTCGAAGGAGACACCTTGTGTCCCTTGTCGGCCAGAAAATGTAAGACTGTCAGTGATGCTTGTTCACATTCGGGCTCACTTCGTGCGGTGATCAGCAGATCATCGACGTATTGCAGTAAAGCAGTGTTAACTGGCATTTGAATACAATCTAGTTGTCTTTTCAGTGCTTGACTATAGATGCTGGGGCTTTCTGTGAATCCTTGAGGTGCGCGGGAAAATTTGAAACTTCGTCCATTTAAACTGAATCCAAAGAGATATTGGCTCTCTGGATCAATAGGTACACTAAAGAAGGCGTTCTTGAGATCAATTACAGTAAAGAACGTTGCTTCTGAATCAATAGCAGTCAATAAGGAAGAGATATCGGGGACCACAGGGTACTGTGGTACAATACATTTATTCAGCTCTCTTAGATCAATCACCAGCCGATATACTGGCGGTGCATTGGGATCAGTACGTTTAAGAATTGGAATGATGGGTGAATTACAGATATTGGAGTCGGTCTCTACGACCACTCCTTGGGCAATGAGCTCTTCAATGATTTTCAGTAAAGCCACTACAGCATCGGGTGGTAACTTGTATTGTCTGATTCGTGGTAGAACAACTCCTGTCTTGAGTGTAACACGGTATGGTGTGATATGCATACAACCTACATCAGTTGGGCCTGCTGCCCACAAGTGATCTGGTACATTTTTCAATCTGCCATCGAATTCTCGTAAGACATAATGACCCTTGAAATCCCGCAGAAAGAGTCTAACCCCCTCCGGGGAACAGCAGATTATGGCTCCTAAAGCCTTCAATGTTTTAATTCCTAACAGATTTTCTGGGCATGATTTCGTAAGTAGCAAGCCTGTAACTCGCGATAATGGACCCACAGCCAGGGGGACTGGTTCAGATACTTCATTTACAATGGGCTGTCCTGAAAAACCAAGGGAAACATTCTGTGAGCCTGAGAGGGGTGCCCCTGGGACTTCATTATGACTGATCGTTGTGCGGCTTGCCCCTGTGTCAATTAAAAACTTTCTATCTTTTCCCAATACTTGACTGTGTACATAAGGACCTTCTTGATCTACAGGAATTTCAATAAGAGGCAAGCCAAATTCCCTCTCTAGGCTGTTTCATGTGTATCGTTGATACTCTGGATAAGCAGATTGGGCATACTGGTACATCTGTTGGGAAACTTGTTGAGTCGAAGCGGTGGGTTGTGGTACCGCTACTGTCTGTGCTGTATGAGATGAAGCATGCGTAGGCTGTGTGTTCTGCATGGGCTGTACATTCTGTGAAGTCTGTTGCTGGACTTGATCTTGTCTTGGTGGATGCGGTCTCTCTTTAGTTTTACCTGTTGCTATGTTATGTTTCAGAACTGGACATTCATGTACGTAGTGACCTGGCTGCTTACAATAGTTGCATGTCCCTTTAACGGGAGCTGCAGAATGATTTGTCTGGGTCGTACCCTTTCTGTTTCCGTCGGTATGTACCGACTGGGCTACTAACATTTTCATTTTCGTGTCTTTCATACGTTTCTGTTCTTGATCCTGTTCTTCTCTAATTCTATTCTGATGGTATTGTAACATTTGTAACATCTGGGATGGCGTATTTGCTTGCCATGTACTCTCAACCTTGTATACTCGATTCTTGACTGCTAACAGAGAATTCTCAACTAACTTGGATACAAAAAGATGCGGGTACGACTCGCTACTTGGTTTAAGACCACTATTAATAATAAAACATTTCTCGAATCTTGAATAAAAGTCACTAGTATCTTCGTCGGGTTTCTGTTTACATGCTGAGATTGCATCCCAGTCTTCTTTTCTAGTTGTCAATAACCTTGGCAGAACCTGTACTATCAAACCTGGTAATGCTTTAGTTTTGTCCCCAAGGCCTACCCCTGGGACACGTTTGTTCTCTTCATCTTCTATTTCTGCCCATACAATCTTTTTCTCTCCCACCTCCCATTCCTTTTCCTTTAATTTCTCGTAGATGCCCGTGGGCAGCAGTACCTTTAACATTTTCATGATATCTTCGTATGTGTAATCCCCCATCAGTAACATGTCTTTAAGTTCTCTGTGAAAACCTGCAGGGTCTTTATCATGGCAGGGTACTAGTTTCTTCATTTCTAACAGTTCTAACTTAGTCAGTGGCGTGTGTACATACACGCGTTTCAAGACATTATCCTCACCCATAACTGGATGTACTTCTCGTAAGGGGTTCTGACTTTCAATGCCACTCAGGCGTTGCATGTGATACATTTTCCTTTCTGGGGGCGGAGCGGGAACATATTCAGTGCTTACAAAAGTGTTATATCTGTGTCGTTGTTCTAGAATTATTTGTATTAACTTGGTACTTAAACCTCTCCATCTATCCATGAGTAGTGCTTCTAGTATTTCGGGTAAGGGGCCTGGATCCGAATGTTGGTTTCTGTATTTCGTGAGAGGGTGCTGAATCATGTATACACCTGCTAGTTTCTGCTCGTCTGGGGAAAGGTTCAGAAATGTCTGTGCTACCGTGTCATCATTATATATGTCGGGATTTTCAGACCATAATATGGCTGACCGGGCTAGTTCTTGTTCATCCATAGAATAGAGTACGTGGTACCCCACTCTCTCTCGGAGTCTTTTATCAGTTTCCTGGAACTGATGTTCAGAAGAATTCGGGTTGGTTAAGGCAGAGAGAAAAACTCTCTTGCTTTCTGGACGGATACCTTTCCTAAGGTAAGTTCCCTTACCTACATACGCTATAGTGTCTGTAGTCTTTTCTAATTCTTCAGGTTCTTCTTCCTCCTCGGAGGAAGCCTTTTCTTTCTCTTTTTGGTGTCTTTCTATCACTGCTTTTCTAATTGTCTTGTACATACTGGCTATGCAAGTCCCCTTATCATGTTTTCCTTCAGATATATTTTGACCCCACTTGTTTAGTGCATCTAACTCGCTCTGATCTGTCCCAGGCCTGTCTCGTTCTCTTATTTAGGCAATTTATGAAAAAACGTAGTATCTGTGCTTGAACGTCAACTTTCTGACGGTCCATGGCATCCTGAATACTGTCAGGGTCTTTCCCCGTCTGAATAAACTCATATATTCTATCTAGGCGTTCCTTCATTCCTGCATAGCACAGCAGGAAATCAGTAGCAGATCTTAACCGTAGTGATGCCATCATCATTATATCGTCTTTACCGGGTACTGGATCATATCTGCAAACTGAAAGGTTTTCTTTGAATATGTCAAGGCGGGGTGACTTGAACACAAGAGGATTCCGCAAATCCCCGAGCTGTAACCTGCGTGTTAATGGCGGGGTGTGAAGACCCCCGGTCGCACCTCCTGAGGCGGAAGCTTGGGCATTATCTCTCTGTGGAGTCTGTATCTGAACTTGAATTTTTCTTTTAGTAGGATCAGGTAGAAGTGGTTTCGGTAGATCAACTTTAGGTACGGGAAGTGGTGGAGGTGGTGGAACAGCAGTATTCTGTTGTGGTACTGACGGAATATGATCTTGGGGCGGGTTACCACCCCCGTCCCTGTCGTTAGGCAGGGCGCGGACAGGCAGATTGGTGTAAGCGGGTGCTACATCCTCTAGGTAGGAATTCAGGAATATGTCTTTAGTGGTCTTATGCATTACTTTAGTTGGAACTAATGGTGGCGGCAGATTTTTCGGTATTTCTGAAATGGCCTCAGGCGAACCCTCGGCCGCGAGATACATACCGTTTACGAGGTTATTTCGTGCGCGGTCTACTTGCTCTGATTTTACTCGGATCCCCTCGGTAACTAACTCGTTTTCTTGGGCCTTGTCTGATTCTTTAAGTCTGTCTTCTCTACGTAGTGCTTTTTCAGCACGCTTATGTGATTCCTTACGCCAAAACTCTATGGCGTCTTTCTGAGATTGTCTGGCTTTCTTTTTCCATAATGCTTCTTCTACCTTCATGATGCACTCGGCATCCCATGTTCCGGTAACAGGCCATCTGTGTCTTTCGTCTAGATGCTTAGTATAGTCGGTCCATAAATCTAGATACAATATGGCATCTAAGCCATGTTTGTGATACATAAAGTTTCCTGGAGTGTCCCTAGGGGGGATAGGAATTGCTTCCTCTAGTATCCCTTTCCTAGTTCCTATCTGCTTTAACTTGTTGAAAAACGGCATCTTGTTTACTTAATACTGAATGCTCAACCCTAACTACTTAATACTGAATACAATTAGTTATACAAGAACACAATAATGCACATTAAAAACAGTCACACTCATACCACGACATTAATCACATGAAAGGACATTTAAGACATATATCACTACCCTATATAACGGATGTACTGCTAAACAGTACAGATACACTGCTAGAACAGTGCAGAAACTTGAATAACGGATGTACTGCTAAACAGTACAGATACACTGTCTAAAAACAGTGCAGACCGGACTTGTGTACCCAAACCCGTCTAGATACGTCCCAGCAATGGTACTCACCGGGAAGCACGGAAACTGAAGGCCTCGGAAAACTCGACTGGACTTGATTCGACACTTCGGAAAACTTCGGAAAACTTCGGAAAACTGGTGGGCCTCTTGACACCTCGGACCTTGCTTCTTTCGGCTAGGCTCTGGTCGGGATCCTCCGCACTCCTCACCGCCTCGTCTGGGTACTGGTCGCAGTCTTCGTCACCTCCGTGGGCCAGAAGGAGATGCAGGAAATCCTGCCGGTACGCGTAGTTTCCGTCTAACTGATGGCAGGGGACAGAGCTTGCAACGCACCAACCGGCGCGTGAGGTGGGGGAGGGGTCCCTGTTCGGGCGCCAAAATGATGTAAATATATAATTTACCGTCTTAATTTCTATGCAGGTAAGTACTTAATCAATAATAACTCAAATCGGAAAGAAAAAAACAGAGTCCGTGGTGTTAGAGTTCTTAGGGGTTTTATTCCTCAAAAGGAATGGTCAGGACCAGTATATCATGTTCTTCCCACCACAGGGGTGGAAGAAGGGATAGAGCGCGCTACATTTTATTGACAGTACATAGCTTATATACTTAATTTACAGCATAGAAAGCAATGCAGTAGGCGTAACAGCTGAGAGAAGACAAGATAACAGTATCCACGTGTTACTAGTACGTAATCAGAAGGCGTGGACTAGGCGTGAACTGGAGGTGTGTGCTAGAAACGTCACAGGTAGGTGTCACAAAAGGGGTGGCACTAACAGAAATGTTGCAATGTCAGCAGAAATCGGAAGCTTGGATGCGCACGCAGCTGCATGACGTGTGATTGACGTGAAACTGGAGGGTGCAGGGGGCTTGACATTTACACTGACGGAAAGAGACAGAAGTCTGGCATGTCAGATCAACTTGTACTTCTATCATATCTGATATCTGATGTTTGGGAACCATATTATCTGGACGGGAAAGGTCTCTGGGGCAGAAGCTATTCTATACTGACTGTGAGTGCGTGTATAAGCGCCTGGGTGTCTGCAGGAGAAGTGTAGGGCATGGGGCCTTCCATGGGAGCATGGTAACAGAGGCTATGAATTACTTGCACGGAGACAGGTTGGCCCTTTGCTCTGCAGATGAGGGGGATGTTTACTGAAACTAGTAGGCAGGAATGTATTTTCGAGGAGCGGAACAGATAACTCGAAGGTTATATTCAGTCTTGGCAGGCAGCAGGCTGAGCTGAGCGCGGTGGGCCGCGCTGGAAGTAAGTCAGAGTTCACGGGTACAGAGGCAGCCTGGGCTGAGGCTTTCCGAGTCAGAAACCAGAAAAAAGGCTCGATGGCAGAAATTCAGGGCCTACTTTGCCAGAGCTGAAAAACGTGTAAGGTACACTATAAAAAGGCGTTGGCATAGCATACTTAGGAACGGACTATTTAACCCATTCAGGGTGGGTCTGAAAGAGGACATGTTAACGTTGGACGCAAATGTATTTGCATCTTCATAGCTGGTACAGGAGGGAAGTTACATGTACTTTAAGCTGGTACATGGGGACGGTGGGGAACGCGCTAGGGAACACAACTTGACCATAGAATTTATATTTCCTCACAACGCACCTACAGTGTACGATGCCATCCAACGCCTGCATCGCCTTTCTTCCAAAATTCATCTAGATGAAGGCAACAGTTCCCTAACAGGCTGGATCTGGGGCCTCCTTTCCCAGTGGGGGTAGAGGGTCCTCATCTTCCTTGTCTTGGGAGTAACGGTCCTTGGCTCCTGCTGATTGTGGCTTTCAGTGCCTGCCAGTGCTCTGTTCAATGTGTGTCCAGACCATCAAACCTCCACCCTCTAACATTCACAACACCAATATGATGATGATGCTCCAACAAGAAACTGATGGCCTTATGAACATTGGCATTTCTTAAAGTATTTGCCACTCAATGGCAAAAGGAGGGTCTGAGGAAAAGTGTTCCTCTGATCAGCATCATTTGTATCGAGACTTCATTGTTTTTTCCTTGCCATCTCGTGTCAAACACTTCCACACGACCCACCTGGTCATTTCTGCTGATGCCTGGGAAAATTCTAACTGACACAACAAAAACCATCTTGCAGCCTGCATTTCTGCCCAGGAACTGTTACACACCCAACCCCCCTGTTCTGTGCAGTTCAAAAGACAGCCATGAGATACTCAAACCCTGTGTAACTGATTTGTTTTCCATCTCCTGCTCCCAGTCTGGTAAACATCCTTGACACCGTGATCAGGTTATCTGGACAAAGGTCTGACTGCTGAGCCTTGATCAGGGTGATTAAACAATGACCTGAAAGACCGGGCTTTGGTCAAGCTGAGTGAACAATAACCTGAAAGACCGAGCTTTGATCAAACTGAGTGAACAATGATTTGTGTACCAAGCCTTGACCAGGTCACAATCTACAAGCATCGTCTGGATCTGGTTATCAACTGCAAACACTACCCTTATTGAACAATGGACTAACAGCCAAAAGACTGAAATGAAAAAGTATAAAAGGCTTGTAAGCTGCGGGGTAAAGCAACAGCCTCCTCTTTCTTGTTTCTAATGAGCTTGGGACTCTGTTCCGTAGCGTGGGCTATTTGAATAAATCTGGATTCCTCCTGCAGACGATGGCTCCTGTGTTTCCTTTTACTACGTATGGAGGGTGTGGAAGACTTGGGCGGTTCCCCCGCCGCCAAGACCCAGTAATTGGGTTATTCCAGTTCTTCAACTCCTAGACCTTTAGTTGCCTCTACAAAAGGTTGGAGTATTTGGTTTGTCTGAAGGTAACCGGCCATTACAAGCTCTAAGCCCTTGTCAATTTAATGATCTGCTCAACTGCTATATAGCAAGGCACTATCAGACTGCTTTCTAGAGGAGGAATGTTATTCGTGATGTCCTCATCTTCAAAGAGATTGTCCAACTGCACCACTGGTTCGAACTAACAATTAAGATCACCCCAATAATTACCATTGCACCTGCCTCTATTGAATTAAAAAACGAGTCAAGTTGGTTTATTATTACAGATTCCTTTGTAATTGGACTTGTCTTGTTATAAATATTAATTAGATATAATAATTTTTTATCATGCGTTTTTACTTTTACCCTGGCCAAATCCTCAGATGGTATATACAGTGCAATTGATTCTATTTAGAGGGTTATCCTGATCGTTATGATAAGGCCCCCTGAAGGCCTACCTCTAGTTGATGGAATAGTGTTTACACTACGGGTCTTGTACCCTACCCTATGGGGGGTTTCCAGAGCCCAAGTCTCTTGTAGAACTAGAATATCACTTTGTTCTGTATATTCCATCCATTCTGTGTCACTAAGATTCTTAATTAATCCTGCTATATTCCAGGGTGTAAATCTTATTGCTTTCCCACTAATTTCCCCTGGGCTTATTATGTTTGGCCTATTGGTACTGCTAACTGTGTCAGAGGAAGCATTTATGGACATGGGTAGTTTCCTTTGTTACTCCTCCTCCCTGACAGTTCCATGCAACTTATATGTGTTATAGTCGGGTGACTCCCCCTGTCCCTCCGCCTGGTGGTATATATTTGTAGGGCATATTTGTCCTCTGCTACTATTTATACATTTTTTTGCTGCAGGGGGTATTTCACCGACTATAAAAGTTGGTTGTCATTCCACAGCATCCAGGGTAGATTGGGCCTGAAACATATTTGCAGATAATGTTGGAGCATCATCAATATCTGATGTCCTGGGATATGGTTGGTAAAAATACCCCAGTGGGAGAGCACTAATGCAGGTATTTTGGGTGAAGGTTTCCTCTCTAATATTTAGCAACAATCGAACCATCTGCGGGCGACAAATGTTTACTAATATACAATCGCCATATATATTCTTGGGGTAATCACCTACCCACTCTACTCTGCGGACCATAAAAATTTCATTAGTATTTCGTGGTCTGAAATTTTTGTGTTTTGTCAACCAATCAACTGTTTTATTTCACAGAGCCGTCCAGGATTTACTCTGCCCGTTTTTTTAATGCTGGAACCCCTGCTAACATTAGTACATAAGGACGTGAGGCAGGTGTAGAACACATTTTGTTATGGCAACTAGGGTTTATAACATAGGGGAATCTGGTGATGTAAATCCACAGTATGGATGATTACAGTGATTATGTATTCTGTTTGTTAAAATGAAAAACATTTCATCTATGTATTTTTTCTTTACTTCCATTTCTTCACTTCTACTTCTGGGCACTTGTTTTTGTTTTACTTTCCTTTACCGATTTTGGTTCTATTTCAGTATGTTCTCATCATTTTTCCTCCTCGGTTTTCAGTATAGGCATAGCCCTACATTTTATTTGGCGACGATCTTTCTATGGTCATGGTATGAATGCAGCTCACCCTCGGTGACCCAATAGTTGTTTTGATGCCTTTTCGGCACTTGTCTATTTTACCCCATAACATCTCTCACTCTCTAGCAACTCCTAATTTCTGTCGCATTGCCTACATTTTTCCCTATATACCGTCACTTTCTTTACACTTTGCCTTTCCAGCATTGCCTTTTCGTTGGTTTTTTCCAGTCCGTTTTTGGTTTCCTTTAACTCAGTCATGTGACCCAGTTAGCTGTCCTTTTGATCTCCTTGCACCTCAGGCATACACACTGTTTATCAGCTGTTTAAGCCTCGTTTGATGCACATGCTTTCGTTTACTGTTCTGCAGTTAGTGAAACGGTGTCTGTTTCGTTTTAAGTCTTTTTTTAGATTTTCTTTTCAACTTCGGTGACCGGTGAATCTGTTGTTCTAAGGTATGTAGTGTACCTAGATGGTTATCTCATTGTTAAATATCTTGTTTTGATTTCTCAAGTGTTTTTCAAATGGCATTCTTTTATTTCTTTGCAGCACTTTCAATACTTTCATTCCGTTGAGGTAACTTCTCTTGGCAAATCTCTAGGTCTTGTCTGTATGGTCCCTGGTGGTCTATCGTTATGTACTTACGTTTCTTTTTCTCAATTTTGTTTGCTGGTACTGTATACACGCATTTACGTGTATTACTGCTTTGAGGTTCTTCATTATAGGTAATTTGTGCATGTTTTCTGAAATTTGGGGGTTCAGCACTGTGTTTTCATTTTATTCTTATTATTTTCCTTTTCATTCACTGGTCTTTTTCAGTGACGGCTTTCAACTGTTATATATGAGAGGGTATGTTATTTTTTACCTCTGTGTTGTCTCTGTATTTGGTAGGAATGTACATTTGGAAGAAAAATGTATAGCATATTTTTATGCACAAGACATTACATGCATATCTTTGTATTTTCTTCTCGTTGTAGTGGCCCCCGAAGAAGGGACGTGGTGTCCTAAATGCATCAGGCCACCCTGGTATTCATTGCTTTGAATTTTGTATAAAATAGAAGTGTTCTGTTAAAAATGTCAGTTGACAGAGAAAATGTTTATCACATCAATGTATGATGCATAAGAATTCATTAATTTTGCATTTGGACTTTGAATTGTGTTAATAACAAACTTATGATTTATTTGAGAACAATCTTGACCTAATTCTGCTTTGCTCAAATAAGGATGAACACAGGAATAACGTTATATAAACATACAAAAACAGCTCACATATATTTTTTAAATTTCTGTACAGTAGTGCACACAGTTACTCAAGTGAGAGCTTGCTTGACACTTTTTGATTCACATACATGTGGGTTTGGCAGCCCACAAACACCGTGTAGCACACTAAAAATACTTTCAAACTAATAAACTGATTTAGCATTCGTTTAACAATGCTCATAAACCAGGTGTGCACCGCTTACTTCGATTTTAACATAGTCCTCTGGCTGCCTGCTCCCCCACGAACCCTTGGCTTCCCCTCCGGCTCTGGACAAACAGGGGCAGCAGCGGGCAAAAGTGAATCCTGTTAATGCTGGGCTCCCGCGCTGAGGGAGCTCTGGCCCCTTTTTAGTGCCTCCTGGTGTGCTGATGGTGGTGTGCGGCATGGAGCAAAGGACGATGGTAGGCCTAGTCCTCCAGCTGCCTGCTCCCCCACGAACCTTCTAGGCTTCCCTCCGGGCTCTGGACAAACAGGGGCGGCAGCAGGCAAAAGTGAATCCTGTTAATGCTGGGCTCCCACGCTGCAGGAGCCCTGGCCTCATTGTAACACCTCCTGGTGCGCTGATGCCAATGCGGGGCATGGAGCACGGCAATGGATGATGGAAGGCGTAGTCCTCCGGCTGCCTGCACCCCCAGGAACCTTCTTGGCTTCCCTCCAGGCTCTTGAAAAACAGGGGCGGCAACGAGCAAAAGTGAATGCTATGAATGCTGGGCTACCGCCCTGCGGAAGACCTGGCCCCCTTTTAGGCGCCTCCTGGCATGCGTATGGCGGTGCGTGGATTGGAGCGCTGCAAAGGACGATGGGAGGTGTAGTCCTACGGCTGCCTGCTCCCCCACGAACCTTCTTGGCTTCCCTCCGGGCTCTGGACAAAGAAGTGCGGCAGCAGGCAAAAGTGAATCCTGTTAATGCTGGGCTCCCACGCTGCGGAGAGCCCTGGCCCCCTTTTAGCGCCTCCTGGCGCACTGATGGAGGTGCGCGGCGTGGAGCACCTCGAAGGAGGATGGGAGGCATAGTCCTCTGGCTGCCTGCTCCCCCACAAATCTTCTTGGCTTCCCTCTGGGCTCTGGACAAACAGGAGCGGCAGCGGGCAAAAGTGAATCCTGGTAATACTGGGCTATTTCCTTTTGTTCATGCTGCACAGTATCTCTATTTTTGGCAATGGTGTACACTATGAACAAAAGGCATGGGCAGAGCTAATTGGTCTCATAGACGAGATGTGTTGGCTTTACCATTGCTTGCACTTTCACTTGCTTCCATCAGTAGCCTGAACTTTTGCATCCTGCTGTGTACTGCAATTGATGTCGGTTTGAGAATCCATTAAAAGGTTCTCAAAATCGCTACAATCTGATATTCTGGCCACTCTTTCATTTTGTTAGAGAAGTTTTTAGTGCTTGTGCATAGTCATGCACACATGTTTTCTTCGGTGAGAAACTATATATATATATAATATATATATATATATTACGTACTGGTGGTCGTTAGGTGGTACTGGTGGTAGTTAGGACCTAGTGTCCATAGGAAATCCGCAACATTCTATTTGGAATAACTTTGGCACCGGTCGACGAATCTTCGTGAAATTCCCCAAGAAAATGGTTTGCTCAGTTCTGCTTCATCCCTGAAAGTTTCAGGTTGATACATCACGTTGGGGCCGAGAAAAAAGGGGGGTCTCAAACGTGTTTTCTCCATGCAATTTTCCACAGGGACTTTAAGTGAGGCTACAGCCCGAACTGATGAACGGAATTACACCAAATTTGGCAAAAAGGTAGAGTTTGGTTCGCAGATTATGCTTTTTGTTAAATGGTATAAATTCATTCAGTAGTTTCTGAGAAAATGTAAAGTAAAATCGTAAGGTACGCGTATGCTGTTAAAAAGAAGAAAAAAAAACAAAGCCTGCTTTATTGTTAATTAGCCCGAATGTTTTTATTTACAATGGGTGGTCCAGAGGGAGGCCCACTCCTCTGACCAGGCCTTGGCTGAAATCCTCTGTAATGAGATAACCCAATCAAGAGGCACACCCTTGTCGTACATCATGGCCAAGTCCTGGAAAGAACTCCCCCTCAGCATCAGATGAACCCACACTGAAAGCATTCAGGAAAAGCCTTAACACCTGCCTTTTCGAATGACAAAAGCTGCGCAAATCCCACCCGCATACTTCCCCAGCACTTGGAAATCCTCACAGGTGAATAGTGAGGTCTATACACCTCTAATTGATTAATTCATAAGCCACCACAGTTTGTGTTTGAGTGTTATAAACAGGCCCTGCTATTGCTTTGGCTGTCTGTAACTTTTATGGGTAGTGAAATGAGCAGTAATACCTTTTTTAATATACACAGAATCTCTAAGATTGGTTTGGCTTGGCTTCACGTCTGAGGGCTACTTTTAGGGTGCTGGTGAGCTACCCGTAGTTTCTGAGCTAGTAGTTGGAGACACCTGGGGCCTTATTTATGAAGGACTTGCGCCGCCGGTGCGTCACTTTTAACATGGGAAAAAGTGACGCACCGGCGGCGCAAGTCCTTCATAAATAAGGCCCCTGGTGTATATAGTGAGTGGGGAATTGTTGTCCTGAAGCATGAATGTAAAGGTTATTACACCACAAAATGCATAATCCATAGCACTTTGAATCAGTGCATTCCCAAAAGTCTGCCTCACTTCATGAGTACATTCTTATTGAGTGAATGATTACATTAATATATGGTAATAAAGAGAAATAGGAAAAAGTTGTAAAAAAAGGGAAATTACTAGAATAATAAGTCGAAAAACGGGGAATTAATTTTAATACTCCTATTAAAAAAAAAGTAACCTATAGAAATGCTTTAATAATATAAACGAGGTTAAATAAAGCATTTTAGAAATTATACGAAAGTTAAAAAGTATGGAAAGAGGCATATTTACATCAACACGTGACACGCTAAAACAGTGAAATGTGAACACCCGTCAACTGAAAAACGTGACTTAATAGTGGGAGGAGCAATATATTGATCCCATAGACTGGTAAGTAACCAAAAAGTATATTAACCACACCCGTGGGATGATTAGTTTTGCTTCAGAGAATCAATACGGGATAAGAATCTACGAGCAAAGGATTATCTTTCATTTCCTCAGAGAGTACATATTGTTAATGTATATTTAAAAATACATAAAACTGTATGTACTTTCCAAAGGAGTTGGATGAATTTGTATGGAGGATGGAAACAATATCAAAGAGAGGTAACTATATGAATGGAAATATAGGTTATTTAATGAATTAGTATTGATTAGGAGCGATGTCATAATCTTGAATTTATCTTTCATTTCCAGAGAGGGATCATATTGTTAATGTATATTGTGGTTTAAAATGTCATGATTGTTAAATGTAATAATGACATGAAATGTACATAAAAAAAGATGAAGTAGTGAGGGAGTGTTTGTCGTAGCACTTCTATTCTACTTTATCTGAAAGTAAAAGAATCCCAAACATTTATAAAAAGATGATGGGCCGCTGGCATCGCGTCATAGAGCTGTTAAGGGCTCATTTTAATTTGCGCTGTTTATTTTTTACTCACTGTTACTCAGTTGATGGACTCTCAGGCCGGGGAACTAGCTCAGATTCACCTGCACTGTAATTTTGGTTTTTCACCCGCACTAGGCGGGATATAGACAGTTTAGCGGGTCCGACCGCCATCTTGGGTGGGGGCGAAGGCTGGGAGCACTTTGGGCGCCATCTTGCTGAAGGCAAGGGACGCAGGAGGCGGACTTCCGCTCGGTCTAATATCATATAAGGATGGACGACCAAGCTGCAGCGGTTACGCGCAGCGGGCGCGACGTAGGCGCGCCGGAGGTGCACCAGAGGTAAGCCCGTTTGCGCCCGTTCGCGCAACGGGCGCGCATAGGGTCGCGTCCTCTGGTCTTTTGCATTCTCCCCGCCTAGTTTACTCTCGGGCTGCCCTTTTGGAACTTAGACCGACTCAGGTCCCCCCTTACTCTGAGGGCTACTGTGTCACTTCCGTCTCAATCCCTGTCTTGCGAACTGCTTAATGTTTGGTCGCTTTGCAAGCACCATACAGAGATTGCTTTCTTGATCGAATCCTCAGGATTGGATGTGTTGTTTCTAACCGAAACTTGGACTCGGGAGGACTGTCTAGTTGAATTAGGACTTGCTTGCCCCCCAGGCTTTAAAATTATTCACACCCCTCGGCCGAAGAACAGAGGTGGTGGAATTGGTATCATCTATAGAGAAAAGCTGGGTCTTTTCCAGCTTAAAATCAGTGAGGTTTCGGGCTTTGAACTGATGGGGTTCTCTATTAAAGATCTGGAGAGAACATTGCTTACAGGCGTGCTATGCTATCGCCCACCGGGCTCGGCACCCTCCCTATCAGATTTCCTTGACCTGATATACGATCTATCTAATACTCACTCTAAGCTGTTGGTCCTGGGGGACTTCAACTTATGGCAGGGGGGTCCACTGGACGGTGTGTTTACGACACTCTGCCAAGCCCTTGGGGACATTCAGTTGCAGCAACTGGTCTGTTCAGCGACCCACAGGGGAGGTCATGTCTTGGATTTGATTTTCGCTGACGCTCAATCAGTAGTGATCAACGATATCCTATGCCAATGCTGGACCGACCACGCACTCATGGCTTTCTCCCTCTGCATAGGGGATTATTCCTCTGAAGCAGCCGGGGTAGGACTGTCGAAACTGGGTAGACCTTGGTCCCGACTACTCAGTTTATCTCCACTGCCTTCTTTATTACCAGACAATTTTTGTCTGAGTAATTCGGTGGAAGAAAGCTATCTGACGCTGTGCCGGTCTATTACTGACACGCTAGACAAGGTTGCTCCCCTTCGTAAGTCTCGAGGGAGAGTGAACCGGGCCTTTCCCTGGTATACGGAAGAGCTACGACAGTTGAAGTTGAGCTGCAAACGCGCTGAGAGAGCTTGGAGGAAGCAGTATTCAACCTCAGCAAAGGCCTCGTTCAGGCTCGCACTGCAGGGCTACAAAGCGCAAATTAAGCTGGCGAAGGCGACTTTTCTGGAATCCACCTTGAATCAGGCGCCTAACAAATCTCAAGCTCTGTTTAAAATTGTCAGGGACATGTCCCACCCTGTGTGTGTGGCTAACACGGTCCCCGCGTCGCAGGCCCTGTGCGACTCCCTGGCGGGTGCTTTTGAAGAGAAGACTGCTAAGATCTTAGAGGGCTTAAAAAAACCCTGCCCACTGCTCTCGGCTTGGGAGCTCCGGTTAGCCCGTGCCGTCGACCCCGGCCAGTCGGCTCTGGCCTGGGCCTGGGAGCTCCGAACGGGTTACCCAGTCGACCCCAGCCGACTGACTCTGCTCTCATACTAGGAACTATCGGTCTGGGAGCTCTGGTTGTCCTGCCCAGTCGACCCCAGACGGGTACCCCTGGCCCTGGTCTGGGAGCTCCGGACAGTTCACCCAGTCGACCCCAGCCGAGCGTCCCAGTTCTTAGCTTGGGAGCTCCGGACATTTCTTCCAGTCGACCCCAACTAAAACTTTTTCCCTGTCCCGCCTTCAAGGAATTCTGCAGCTTGGCACATTCGGTGTCCTTTGGCTCTCCGCTTGACCCACTGCCTCCCAAATTTTGGAAGGTTTTCCATGCGGAACTTTTTCAGCCTTTGTATACCATCTGCCTCCAGTCCCTGGAGTTGGCATCTGTCCCAGAGTGCTGGAAGCTAGCAGTAGTGTCACCTCTGCTCAAGAAACCAACGCTGGACCCGGCCTGTCTCTCCAACTATAGGCCAATCTCCTTGCTCCCTTTTCCTATTAACACCTTCGCTGCTAGGTGTTTTCCCCTCCGGTGCTGGATGATGCCCATTTCCATTGTTTCATGACGAGCTCAGCTCGTCATCAGCACAGCTCAACCGTGCATCATGACGAGCTGAGCTCGTCATGAGCATGGAAAGGGTTAAGATCATGGAAAAATGGGTGACCCGCTCGCTCTCAGGCTTCCTGGAGAACATCGGATGATTCGATGAGGCACAGTTTGGCTTCCGCCCCGGGCACGGGACGGAGTCTGCGCTGGTAACCGTATTGGACAACCTTCGTTCGCGGGTCGACAGCGGTCGGGCAGCCTTTTTAGTGCTGCTCGACATGTCGGCCGTGTTCGATACGGTCTGCCATCGGACCCTTATCAGGAGACTTGAGGAGCGTGGGGTCACAGAGGGTGCTAGAGACTGGCTGGTATCCTATCTTGGCAGTCGGCAACAGTTGGTCTCGCTCCCTCCATTTTGCTCTGAGCCAAGGAAAGTAGGGCAGGGGGTCCCACAGGGCTCAGCCATCAGCCCTATACTTTTTAATCTGTACCTCCGCCCTTTGGTCCAGCTTATAAAATCTTTGGTGTCTCGGCTTTTAATTATGCCGACGACACCCAGCTGGTCTTTTCCTTGGAAGGAAACAATGCGGTCCCGCTGGAGACATTTCATCGCTGTATGGCAGCCACAGCGGACTGGCTACGGGCCAACTCCTTACAATTTAACAGCTCAAAGACGGAGGTGCTCTATTGTTCCACAGACCGGATCCCGCGGGTTCTTCCAGAGAACTTTTGGCCTGCCACCTTTCCTGAGCCAGTGTCGGCGGCGGAATCTGCTCGCAAGTCTGGGGTGATCTTCGGCCCAAATCTACAGCTTGACATGCACGTCAACAAAACCACTTCTACGTGCATGATGCTGTTACGCATGTTGCGTAAAGTTCTGCCCCTTCTCCCTGCTCAAGCTAGGCCGGAAGTAATCCGCGGTACCATACTAAGTCGTTTAGACTATTGTAATGCGCTACTTCTAGAGGCCCCAAAAAACCTGTTGGGGAAGCTACAATGGGTGCAGAATATGGCCACCAAGTTGGCTCTTTCCCGCCCTAGGTCTAGCTCTTCTACTCTAGCTTTAAGAGAGCTACACTGGCTCCCTCCCGGTACATCTGAGAGTGCTGTATAAAGCCTCGTGCTTGGTGTTTAAGGCAGTACATCAACAGGGCCCAGCACCTTTGCAGAACATGTTTGTCTGGTACTCTGCTCCGCGGCCCCTCCGTTCTTCTTCGGCGCATCTGCTGGTAGTCCCGAGGTTTCAGAGAGTCAGGATGGGTGGCCGCTCATTTAGTGTTGCAGCGGCCAAACTTTGGAACTCCCTATCACTCTCCTTGAGAAGCCACAGGGACTACTTTCCGTTCAGGAAAGCGTTAAAAACGTATTTGTTCCCTAAAAGTGTTTGAGCAACGAAGAGTGCAACCGTTCAAGTTCAAAGCGCCAGGATGCCCTTTGGGTGACAGGACTGCGCTTTACAAATACGCAAAATAAATAAATAAATAAATGGGGCAACACTTACATAATGTAAACATAAGGAATGAGAGCTTGTGATAAAATAAAATAATTGTGGTCGAACATGTGATACTAATGAATGTAAAAGAATGTTTGCATTTCACCATATGATGAATATAAAAGACTCAATAAAAATATTTTGAAAACATGAGCATTTTTCTTTCAAGGAAAGTTTGAAAGTTATACATTTTTATAAAGGAACATAGTACTGCACGCTAAAGGAGAAGAGTCAGCACAATTATGATAGAATAGAAAATAGAATAATGTTTTTAAATACTTTTACAGTCAACAAACTCGTAACCAATGTACACAATTTAAGTTAAAAGCACCCTACCACAACTAGTTTTTGAAACGCATAGTAAAATAAAGTGTGTCACAAAATGGGCTATATAGATGGTGACTGTATCGTAACGTCACATAGAAAAAAGAAAGCCAATCAAAATTAGCATGAGGAAGTTAGACGTAAGTACTCAACAGCCAATCACATTTTTTTCAAAATCTGCGCAAGGAAAGGGATTGGTCACTAATACGTTTTCTTTCAATGCTTCACAACCAATCAAAAAGAGGTGTTGAACGTTTCTGTTTTTAACATACGAGTAAATGAGATATCTTTGCATGTACACGCAGCGAGAGGGAATTATTAAAGATGACTTGTTTTCGCAAGACCCCAAAAGGCATCTTCCTGAATAAGTACACACTTCACTGCCAGACCCCATTTAATGATTATCCAGGCTCTTAAGTCTAACACTTCAGAAATCATCTCTCAACACTTTCTCTTCTTTTTAGTGTATTGTGTGTGGCAGACTGTGTGACCCTATGCCCAGAGCCCTCGAAGGCCCTGGAGACTGCATCGCCCCAAGACCAGCTCCTGCAGTGTCCAGGAGCTGGGCGGCCCCCCTCCCAACATTTAAAAGCCCCCGGGGGAGGTGTAAATTAATCGAGACTTAATATGTTGGTACAGTCCACTGTGCTTACGCTACCAGGAAAACACAATAACACTATATGGCCCAGATTTCCATTGTAGTGATTTCTTAGTTCAAGGTCTAGTTGTTAGATCAGAACACACAGTCCCTCATGGCTAGTATACACCCACACCACACCCATCCAGCGCCTCCGTCACTACACACATGACCCTATCTATAAAAAAGACAGCCCCGCAGTCCCGCCGACTCCTCATGTCCTTCTGGAGCCGGCTTTGCTTTTACACATGGGGAGATGCTAAGTTGCATGTGGAAATGCAATCTTGTTTGGATTTTGAAAGTGAGAACAGATTTCACTGTTGTGTCTTTCAAAGTTCAAACTAAGGGGCCGATTAGGATGGCGACGGATTGCCACCGCCATGCAGGCGGTGGCGATCCGTCTGCCAGCCTTGACGTCCGCCACCTATTTCTCCCCCGCCATATTACAATGGTGGGGGGACCGTGGCGGACGGGAAGACCGTCCAACGCTTTTCCGCCACAGTCGCCTTGCGACCGCGACGGAAAAGGTCTAATATGGTGGCGGTGTCTATCATACACTGCCAGCCATATTAGGATGTGCTGAGGGGAATGCTTTTCCGTGGGGGCAATGCCGTAACGAAAAGGCATACGGTCCTTGCTTTGGGGGCCCGTTGCAGGAGGTCTGCCACTCTTTCACAAGGATGATGTCATCAGTGATGTCATTTGAGATGTCATGAGTGATGTCATGAGTGATTTCACCAACAATGTCATGAGTGATGTAATATGTGACATCATCAGCAGTGCATTGCGGCCGCGCAAGTTATAGTTAGCTGAACTATCTATAACGGGGGAATTTCAATGGTTTTGTATGAGTGAAAAGTCCAGCTAACTATAACATGTGTGAAACCTATGGTTTTTTCAGTGAATTTCTAAGGTTTTTTTAAATGCTAATTCCTACCTAAAGCTTGTCTGAAACCTATTTTTTTTCAATGAATAATATTATATATATATATTTATATTCACTGAAAAAACATATGTTTCACACCAGTTATAGTAAGGAATTAGTATTTAAAAAACCTATTAAATTCACTGAAAAAACCATAGGTTTCACACCAGTTATAGTTAGCTGGAAATTTTACTGACATAAAACCATTGAAATTCCACGTTATAGTTAGTTGGACTCACTATAACTTGCGCGCCTGCAATGCACTGCTGATGACGTCACATATTACATCACTCTTGACATGGTCAGTGACATCACTCCTGACATCACTGATGACACCATCCTTGTGACAGAGTGACAGACCTCCTTTCAGTGTAATGTAACCCTTGAAACACATATTCAAAAATAGAAACTAACATTTTCAAAAAAATGGACATACCCATACCAGTTACAACAACCAATTCAGTAATACCACCATCTATATACACATCCACTCATTCACCAACAGTTCTATATAGTCACTCATACATATATTCACTCATCATATGTAGTGAAACACCTATACATCCTGTTACACACCGACAGTCATCCAAAAATTACTGACACACATACTCACACATGCAAAAAACTATTGAATATCCATTTATTTGCATATACAGCTATATACACACTACCACCTTTCTTCTAAGGAAACTTACACATACTTACTCTCCTAAACAATCACTTATAGAAACACATATATAGTTAAAAAGGAACTCTTACAATCTCTCACTCTCACATATACTCACTTATATACATCAATATTCACATATACTAGATTAAAACATATGTAGTTATTGATAAAGACACTAGTGAGACAGTCATTCACTTAATAACACACATATTTACACACTCATCCACCCATACAGTCTTGCACATATGTTGTTTTCAAAACATATACAAACAGAGAATCAGTCATTGATGCATCTATGTGCTAAGTCATACCCCCACCAAACCATACAGACACTGATACTGATACTAAAAACAACATCTAATAACCCATATACACACACATATAGGTACTCACAACCCCATGCAGCCACTTATACACAAAGTGAAACAGTAATACATATATTTTACACTTAATAAGCCAGTTAACCAATCATTTTTTTTTAAAACATCCATTAAGACACTTATTTAAACATTTATTCTTCCATCGAGCTTTACATATACATATATAAAACATATTTATTTTTCAGAAAGACACACATTCACGGGATGGTGTCATCAGTGATGTCATGAGTGATGTCACTGACCATGTCATGAGTGATGTAATATGTGACGTCATCAGCAGCGCATTGCAGGCGCCAAGTTATAGTGAGTCCAACTAACTATAACTTGGAATTTCAATGGTTTTATGTCAGTAAAATTTCCAGCTAACTATAACTGGTGTGAAACCTATGGTTTTTTCAGTGAATTTCATAGGTTTTTTAAATGCTAATTCCTAACTATATATAGGGCCTCAAACCTATGTATTTTTTAATGTATTTCTAAGGTTATTTAATAGCAAATTTCTATAGCTAAAAAAGGTAATTTTTTTAAAAATAAATCCTATTTTGTATATTAATATAATAAATTTTTTTTTAAGTATATTCATATATATTTTTTTTATTATTTTTCACCTGGAGCGCTCCCGGTGCGCTTACCGATGCGCTTACCGGTGAGCGCAATGTTACGGCGCGCCCTGGGGCGAGTACCGGGGAGCGTCCCATTAGCGCTATTGCCGCGAATGAAAACAACATCGTGACGTATCGCGTAGCCGCGTGATGCGTCATATGACGCACGGCGTAACCGCACCCGGAAGCACCCAGCCGCATACGATCGCGCACCGTAAGCGCCGCCGAGCGCGCCCCGGGGCGCACACTGGGGCACGTACCGTAAGCGCGTCGGGTCATGTGATCTGAAAATAACACTTTTTATTGGTTCAGATCAGTTTCCGTTTCCAAATGATGAAAGCCCGGATCATGTGACTTGAAAATAACACTTTTCATTGGTTCAGAACAGTTTTGTTTTCCAAATGATCAAAGCCCCCACCTTTTTTCCTCATTCTCACTTTGTTATTTGAGTGAGGAAGACCTGCTTTTTCTTTACAGAGATGGCTACAGTCATATCAGCAGCTGGAGCATCTGCCCCACCACCACCACCACCATCAAAAAGACCACCAGAAGATCACATGGTGGTCAAGAAGTAGAGCAGGAGGATGATGAAGAGGAGCAACAGACAAGGGAGTACCTGCCTGAAGACAATCCTCCATACAAACCAAAAGAGCACTTCATATGTGAGTTTTTCAAAATCCCAAGGGGATTCAAAAAAGTCAACGCTGCGAAGGTGACTTGTCTGATCTGTAAAGCTGAGCTGTCCAGGGGGAACCTTAACAAAAAATATTCTTTTGAGACCTCTGCAGTAAGCTACCCCAACCAACATCCGGAGCCTCAACATCAAAAGAACCCACTCCATCGGGTCCAGAGGCAAGGGAGACAGTCCCAAATATACAAAAAAAGTTAAAGGATTACAAAATTGTTTGTGTATATTGCAACAAAACAATTAGTTACGGTCAGCAAAGCATCACACTAATTAATGTTGCTATTGATAACCACGAATGCCCGAGGTAACCATAATTTTTCCTGATTTTTTTTGTGCTCCAGTTGAGCCATTTTCAATTCCCTGTTTTTTTGTTTCTCCCCAAAGAAAATACAAAAAAAATATAAAACTGTTCAGAAAAGCCAAAAAAAGTAAAAAACTGTTCATAAAAACAATAAAAAAAATATAAAACAACATAAAGAAGAAAAAAACAGTTCTTTTTAGAACGACCTCAAATTTATAAAAAAAGGCTACATTTTAAAAAAAATCTGTCATTCTTTTTCCCCATGGTACGCTCCCCAGTACGCTCCCCGGTGCACGTACCGGGCGCTCCACCGCGCAAATCGAAAAACAATTATTTTTTTTGCCCCGCGGGCCCCTTTTATAGCCCCCACATCAAACCTAGTGGGTCAGGGGGGGTCTACTCTGCCCCCTTATGGTCTTTTCCCCCTTTGTTTTTGCCACCTCTTGTGTCTCAATCCTACCGAGACACAAGATGGCAGCTGCTCCGGACTGTTTGGAATGTTTACAAACACCCGAGAGCCAATCAGCTTTCCGCGCGCGAACTCGCGTAGTGCGCCCGGTGCGATCCCTGGTGCGCGTACCGGGGCACGCTTATAGATATATATGTTTTTTTGAACATAAATTACTCAAAATTCACTGGAGCACATATCTTGAGACATAGCAAAGGCACATCGGGCTACCAGTCCCTACAATTTTGCCAAGTTTGGTGGAAATCCATTCAGCCGTTCGGGCTAAAAGTGAGGTCGACCGCCCTATTGAAATTGACATGGGGAAAACACGTTTTGGGACCCCCTTTTATCTCGGCCCCCGCCTGATAAATCCCCCCCCCCAAACTTTCAGGGAAGGACCGGGGCGCCGCGAGGCAAATTTGAGGAAATTTTCAGGCAGATTCCTCAACCAGCGCCAAAGTTATTCACAATAGAATGTTGAGATTTTGCATTGAAAATAATCCTAACTATAACTACCTACTGGCGACCGCCAGTAGGTAATATATTTATATATATATATATATATATATATTTATATATTTACATATTATATATTTATATATTCACTGAAAAAACCATAGGTTTCACATTTGTTATAGTTAGGAATTAGCATTTAAAAAAACCTTTGAAATTCAATGAAAAAAACATAGGTTTCACACCAGTTATAGTTAGCTGAACATTTTACTCATACAAAACCATTAAAATTCCCACGTTATAGTTAGTTGGACTCACTATAACTTGCGCGCCCACAATCCACTGCTGATGATGTCACATATTACATCATTCATGACATTGTCAGTGACATCACTGATGACATCACTGATGACATCTCAAATGACATCACTGATGACATCACTGATGACATCTCAAATGACATCACTGATGACATCACTGATGACATCATCCAGTGTCTGTGTGTTCCTGTAAAGTTAAAATGTGTTTAACATATTGAAGAATGAGTGTATGTATGAGTGTCTGGATAATGGATTTAGTTGACGCGTGACCAGGTATGAGTGGAAGTTTAAATGTGTCTTACTAAATGCATGGATTAGTAACTAAACTGTCTGAATGTGTGCATCACTATGTCTTTGGTTGTGTAAGCTGCTGAATGTGTTGATCAGTAGCTATATGAGTGGCAATATGGGTTATTGATTGATTGCCCAAGTATTTGTATGTGAGGCTGAGTGTGTGTGTGGGTGCCTGGGAGGTGTGTGACTCTGTGCATAGATGTGTGAGCAGTTCCTTCACTTGGTATATGAGTTCAAGAGTGCATGTGGAAAGAGCTGTATGGGTGGTTGACTGTGTGCATGGGTGTGTTGGTGAGTGAAAGGATTTCTCAATGCTACATGTCCAAGTAAATACATATATAAAACACAGTGCATGTGAGAGATGACATATATAAATGACTATACATGAAAGCCTGTGATTGCGTAAGTGACTGTATGGATTAATGTGTAGTTCTATCAGTGATTGTAAAAGAGAGTAAGTATATGTTAGTCTATGTTTAAATAAGTAAGGTTTTGTTTGCATAACTGTATAGATGAGGAAATGGGAGTGTGATTGATTTTTTACATGACTGACTAGTTGTGTGAGTAACTCCATGGATGAGTGGCAGTGTGTGAGTCTCTGTATAGGTGTATGAGTGCATATGATACTGTTGTATTGATGTGTGCCTGTATGTATGAGTGATTGTATGGGTGAATGAGTGTATGTGTGTGTAGACCTAGAAATCAGTGAGTGCATATGTGGTAACTGGTATTGCTGTTTTAATAGTTTCAAGATTGGTAGTTTGTATTTAACACTGCGTGTATCATAGGTTAGATTAGAGTGTCAGGAGGTGTCTTGTATTATCACATGGATGATGTCATCAGTGATGTCATTTGAGATGTCATCAGTGATGTCATCAGGGATGTCATTTGAGATGTCATCAGTAATGTCATCAGTGATGTCACTGGCCATGTCATGAATGATGTAATATGTGACATCATCAGCAGTGGATTGCGGGCGCGCAAGTTATAGTGAGTCCAACTAACTATAACGTGGGAATTTCAATGGTTTTGTATGAGTAAAATGTTCAGCTAACTATAATTGGTGTGAAACCTATGTTTTTTCATTGAATTTCAAAGGTTTTCTAAATGTTAATTCCCAACTATAACAAATGTGAAACCTATGGTTTTTTTCAGTGAATTTCAAAGGTTTTTCAAATGCTAATTCCTAACTATAACGATTGTGAAACCTCTGGTTTTTTCACTGAATTTCAAAGGTTTTTTAAAAGCTAATTCCTTTCTATATCGAGTTTGTAACGTACGTTTTTTTTTATTTAGCTGTTTTGTATAACTATGAATTATTATTAATTTATTGTTGAAAAATATTTTTGCTTTTTTTTAATCATTTTTTCGTGGGGCGCTCAGGGCGCGCGCACCGGTGAGCTTACCCGTATCATTTTGCCTTGGAACGCTCCGGGTGCGCGCACCGGTAAGCTCACCAGAGAGCGCAGCGAGAGCGCCATTTCTGCATTCGTAAAAAATAAATATGCATAAAAACTAAATAATAATGCAAGACATTCAGTACTAGACTTATAAAAGTAGTATTTTTGATTTTCAGAATAGATATGATTTGGCATTTCCGTAAAGCTAGCAAAACGTCACTTAGACGCGCCGCGTAAGCGCCCACGGAAGCGCCCACATGCGTGCCGCATAAGTGACCCTGGAAGTGCTCCGGTGCAGGCACCGTAAGCGCGTCAAGTCATGTGACCTTAAATTAACACTTTTCATTGGATGCTAACAGTTTTTTTTTCAAAGAATGAAAACCTCACCCATTTCCTTCACTTCTTCTTTCACTTTTGTGACTGAAAGACCTGTTTTTTGGTGCTCATCCTTTTTCTTGAATTATAATGGCTGCTAGATCCTCCAGTACCAGTGATGACTTGAATGAGTTTATAGATGAAGAGGTTCCTCAGCGCAAGGTAAAGGAGCACTTCATTTGGAAGTTTTTTCTCAATACCACAAGATAGAAAAAAAGTAAATGCTCCAAAGGTGGAGTGCCGAATTAGTAATACTGTCCTGTCACGGGGTGACCCTACCAGGAAATACTCTTTTGGAAATTCAACCATGATTCGGCACGTTCAGAGGAGGCACCCCCAGAACTATGTGGGGGAGAGTGTCAGGGCTCTGACACGAGTTGCTCCAAGGGATGGTGCTTCTACTTCACCTGGAAGAACAACTGCATCATCGGTGAGGGGGCGACCAGAACAGATGATTCCAAATATTCAGCCTGTTTTCAACGGAATCTCAATCAAATGCAAAGATTGTGATGAATTACTTTATGGTGAACAAAGTATTATGAACATTGTCCGAACCAGAGAAAATCACAGCTGCCGTCCCCAGCCCTAATTTTGATTCTTTTTTTTGCTCCAGTTGAGCAGTTTTGCATTCCCTGTTTTTGTTTTTGTTGAGAAAAAAACAAAAAAAAGAAGAAAAAAACGTTCTTTTTAGAACTACCTCCAATTCTCAAAAAAGAGATGTATTCTTAAAAAAATCAAAAAGAGTAACTGAAGTGGAGTGCAGTGAGAGAGGAGAGGAAAATGAGTGAGAAAGCAAAGAAAGGGACGAGAGGGGAAGGGAAGTGAAGTAGGGGGACTGAAAGAAGGTGAGTGTGGGAGGTGAGTGAAGAGAAGGAGAGTGAACATGGGGAATGAGGATAAGTGAAGAAAATGTAGTAAAGGAACGGGGTGTGGAAGGGTAAGAAAAGATCAGTGATGTTTCGGAAATAGTGGAGATACAGACTGGATAAAGGCAAGTGAGTGTGAGACAAGGTGAGTAAGGGAGTGAAGAGACAGAGAAAGTGAAAGAAAAAGTAAGAGTAGAAGACTGAGTGAGGGAGGAAAGAAACATAAGTGAGGAAGTGTGGCTGTGTTATAGGGAGTGAGCGTGATAGAAGAGGAGTGACAGACTAAGGGGTCAGAGAGAATGAAGCAAACAGAGGGAGAAAGAGGGAAGGGGAGTGTAGAACAAAGAGGACAGAGGGAGTAAGAGAAGGAGTTAGTGAAATAGAGTAAGCAGAGTAAGGGAAGAGAAAAGAGTGAATGAGCAAAAGAAGGAAAGAGACAGGAAGGAAAGTAAAGGTTAAGGTCTGATTGAAGGTGAGTGTGGGAGTATGGCATAGTTATAGGGAGTGAGCGTGACAGAAGAGTAGTGAGAGACTAAAGGGACGGTGAGAATGAGGCTAACAGAGAGAGAATGAGGGAAGAGGAGTGTAGAATTAAGAGGTCAGAGGGAGTAAGAGAAGGAATTAGTGAAGTGGAGTAAGGAGAGTAAGGAAGGGAAAACAGTGAAGGGGTAAAGGATGGGAAGAGAGAGGAAGGGAAGTAAAGGAGAAGGTCTGAAACAAGGTGAGTGTGGGAGTATGGCTCAGTTATAGGGAGTGAGCGAAATAGAAAAGGAGTGAGAGACTAAGAGGATGGAGAGAATGGGAGTAACAGAGAGAGAGTCAGAAAAGGGGAGTGAGTAAGTTAGAGGACAGAGGCATTGAGAGAAGGAATTACTGAAGTGGAGTAACGGGAGTAAGGGAAGGGAAAAGTGTAAAGGAGTAAAGGATGGGAAGAGAGAGGAAGGGAAGTAAAGGAGAAAGTCTGAAAGAAGGCGAATGTGGGAGTTTGGCTGAGTTATAGGGAGTGAGCGTGACAGAAGAGGAGTGAGAGACTAAAGGGACGGAGAGAATGAGGCTAACAGAGAGAGAATGAGGGATGGGGAGTGTAGAAGTAAGAGGACAGAGGGACTAAGAGAAGGAATTAGTTAAGTAGAGTAAGGAGAGTAAGGGAAGGGAAAACAGTGAAGGAGTAAAGGAAGGGAAGAGAGAGGAAGGAAAGTAAAGGAGAAGGTCTGAAAGAAGGTGAGTGTGGGAGTATGGCTCAGTTTTAGGGAGTGAGCGTGATAGAAAAGGAGAGAGAGACTAAGAGGACGGACAGAATGGGGGTAACAGAGAGAGAGTGAGAAAAGGGGAGTGAGTAAGTTAGAGGATAGAGGGATTGAGAGAAGGAGTTATTGAAGTAGAGTAAGGGGAGTAAGGGAAGGGAAAAGAGTGAAGGAGTGAAGGATGGGAAGAGAGAGGAAGGGAAGTAAAGGAGAAGGTCTGAAAGAAGGTGAGTGTGGGAGTATGGCTGAGTTATAGAGAGTTAGCGTGACAGAAGAGGAGTGAGAGACTAAAAGGGACGGAGAGAATGAGTCTAACAGAGAGAGAATGAGGGAAGGGGAGTGTAGAAGTAAGAGGACAGAGGGAGTAAGAGAAGGAATTAGTGAAGTAGAGTAAGGAGAGCAAGGGAAGGGAAAACAGTGAAGAAGTAAAGGAAGGGAAGCGAGAGGAAGGAAAGTAAAAGAGAAGGTCTGAAAGAAGGTGAGTGTGGGAGTATTGCTCAGTCATAGGGAGTGAGCGTGATAGAATAGGAGTGAGAGACAAAGAGGACGGAGAGAATGGGAGTAACAGAGAGAGAGTGAGAAAACGGGAGCGGGTAAGTTAGAGGACAGAGGAATTGAGAGAAGGAGTTACTGAAGGGGAGTAAGGGGAGTAAGGGGAGGGAAAAGAGTTTAGGAGCAAAGGATGGGAAGAGAGAGGAAGGAAAGTAAAGGAGAAGGTCTGAAAGAAGGTGAGTGTGGGAGTATGGCTGAGTTATAGGCAGTGAATGTGAAAGAAGAGGAGTGAGAGACTAAGGGGATGGAGAGAATGAGGTTAACAGAAAGAGATTGAGGGAAGGGTAGTGTAGAACTAAGAAGACAGAGGAAGAAAGAGAATGAGTAAGTGAAGTGGAGTAAGGAGAGTAACGGAAGGGAAAGAGTAAAACAATGAAGTTAGAGAAGAGAGAGGAATGAAAGTAAAGGATAAGGTCCAAAATAAGGTGAGTGTAAGAAAGGAGTGTGAAAAAGGGGAGTAAACGTGGGTATTCAGAATAAGTGAGGCAATCGCAATAAGCGAACAGAGGTGTGGGAGCATCAAAGAAGAGTAGTGAGGTTAAGTAAAAGAGTATAGGGACAATACATTTTGTACATCAAACTTACCTTATAAGTAATGTAAACTTAATTTCATATTTCCATTAAAGTTTATATCTGTGAAAGACAAAACAAAAGTTAGAATACTTATAATATACATTTTACAATACAAGAGACAAAGTAGGACATTAAAAGTCATAAAAGGTTAGTAAGAGATAAAGTAGAAGTGAAGTAGTCAGAACGAAAAACCAAGGAATGGTGAAGGTCAGAGAGAGTTAAAAAGAAATAGAGAGAGAGCAAATTGCTAAAAGGATAATGACATAGATACATTCAGTGACAGTGAACAAGAGTAGGAGAGAGAAATTAACTGAAGGTGCATAAAATTTTAAAGGAATATGCATTACGAAAACCAAAGGCAGAAAGGGGAGTAAAGAAAGGGGATTGAGTAACAAAGAAGCAGGAAATGAATAACAGTGGATTAATGACAATGAGGCATGGAATTTGAGTGAGGGTGAATGTAGGCTTGTAAGACAATGAGGACACAATTAGAGTGAAGGTAACAGAGAGGGAGTGAGGGAAGACAATTGAGATTATGAGAAAATATAGGGAGTAAGACAAACAGTGAGTAAAGGTCAGTAAGGTGAGTAAGGGAAGGGGGATGACTAGGAGAGCAAAGGAAGGAAAGAAAGGGAAAAAAACTAAAGCAAAGGGACTTGGAAAAGGTGAGTATGTGACGAAAGAAAGAAGAAGGGTAGTTAAAGATGATGATTGAGCATAACTGAAGGAACTGAAGTAAGGAAACAAGGGTGAGGGAGGGTGAGTGCAGGAGAGTGAGGTTGATAAAAAAGGAAAATAAAAAGCAAGTGAGCTTGAGACAAAGGAAGTGAAAGAGTGAGAACATAGAGGTAGTGAAGGAAATACTGGCAGAAAAAAAACTGGGTAAGAGAGCAAAGAAAGATATGTAAGGGAGTGTGGGTGAGTTTTAGGGAGTAAGGATGACGGAAGTAGAGTGACTGACAGCTGGTGGTAGTGGATAGGAGAGAGGGAAAGGGCAGCGAAGGAGTGGTTAATGAGAATAAGTGAGGAAAGTGGAATAAGGGAAGAGAGGTGAGGGAGAATGAAAAAAGGCCAGTGAGGGTGAGTTAAGAGGACTAATAAAGGGTGGACATAGGTAAGTGATCATAAGAGAATGGGGAATTAATATATCTTTAATAACAGAAAATACAAATTAATTTCAGCAACATGTTATATGGTTTATTTTTGCTGTTCTCAGAATATATTGAATTTCACTTAAAACAGTGAATTTAATAGTACTCATCATATAACAGCGGGCAAAAAAAAACACAATCAAAATGATTGTGTTTAAAAAACCAATAGTATGTTTGAATAAATATTGTACAATTTTGAAAAAACATATCTAAACTCACTTTTGATCCATCCTCTTTTCCACGAGGCCAAATAGTATATGGAAAGTCCTTTTCTTTGGAAATTAGTCCAGACTATTCTTAATTTCCCATTTATCCGACTTGCTGAAAGAAAAGCTCCAACATCTTTTACATTATGAAACAAGAGTTTTATTTACACCTCTAGCTTACTTTTTATAAATATTTTGTATAATACTCACAGCACACTCTATATGTTTTACATATACTATCTCTATGAGAACTACATGTTTATTATTTTCATCACTCTCATTCAGAAAGTAATTTTGAACATCAAACTAAGTTATATTAACTGCTGCAATGTTCATAGGCCAATTACCTTCCCTAAAATTTCGGTAGTAAGAACACTAGGTAAGAATTTAGTAAGTCAGAAGGCAAACGTTGTTTGAAAGTCAATTGAGTATCATTACAGTGCTTCCAGCCTATTTCACATTTTAAATAGGCTGTGTAATGTCCTGATGTTGTTGAAGGACCATCATGGCAAATAATTGTTGCAGTTGTAAAGAACTTTCCTGAAATAGAGAATTTAGAAGCCCCAACATTTTTAATTATTGTTGTCAATTTAGTTCCATCAGTTCTACATCGTTGGAATATTAAAATAACATACTGTCCATATCTTCGTAAAAATAAAGTTGATAGCATTGCAGATTTAAATTGAGTATAGACCTTGTTGCGATTTGCTTCTCTAACTAGATTATTAAAAGACACTGATTTGCAGTCTGGTAAAGTCAAATATATAAATCTTTCAGTGTCTACTGTAGTACTCCTTGAAAAGGAGCCATTGTCGCAGTCATGTTGCCATTTATAAGAAAGGCCAAAAAGATTTTCTACATCTACACCTTCATTTTGCCATACAACAAGCATATACATTAGAAATTCCTGACAATCTTGCTGAATGTTCTGTGAAAGTTGATTTAGACCAGAACATATGTCTAAAACTTTTCGAATTTCAGAAACACTTTGTATTTTTGTACTATCACTACTACATTTGTCTAATACAGAATTTAATAAACAACAAAATGTATGATCACGATTGTCAGCAATCTGTTCTTGTACAGTTTGTAGAAAGAAAACAACATTAACCACTACATTAGCATAGCAGTTGACACTAGAACTATTTTCAAACTGAAATCCAACAACATCTTTAACTGAATCCATTTCGTTTCTGCTAACAATTACTGGTTCACCTACCTTTTTTCTTTTTGCTACAACTTCACTACAATTTTTCTCATTTCTTCTTTTCCGGCCTAGCACATGCTTTTCAAACAGAGGATATTGAGGTAAATCTGGAGCATTCTCTCTTCTTAACCTATTATATTCTTTTACACAATTTAGATCTGCATTAATATTTGTCTCATCAAAATCAATCAAGTACAATCCTGATAAAGTTCTGACTCGAGATAAAGCAACATATGCCATACCCTCCTTGAACACTGAATTTCCAATATTCACCAAAGCACTATTAACACTTAAACCATGAGATTTATGAATAGTTACTGCATATGCCAAAGAAACAGGAAACTGTTTTCTGCGGACATATAAATCTTTCACTAGCAAAAAACGGGCAGAACAACGACTGATTTGTTGTACTTCTTCAATACCATCAAATTACATTTTTATAATTTCAATTCCATCTCTATTTCGGTAATTCACAAAATCCACAACAGGACCCATTGCTCCATTTACTAAACCTCTTTCCACATGTAAATTACGTCGTAAAATTATACGACAATTTAAAGATGCATACAGAGTCTTTTCCATACCAGCAGTTTTAGATATTGTCTTCTCTAAAGAATCCAATTTTGATTTCAACTTTTCTGACAAAATAATAGTTGCTCCTTCATGTTCAATTTTATCAATAGCTTCCAGTTTCAAAATTTCTTGATTTTCTAACTTTAACATTTTGTTGTTGAAGATTGAACATTTTTGCAGAGTTGGCATCAAGCATATGACGGATTTGTTTTCAGGAATTTTCTTAAAAATATTCTCTGGGAGAATATTTTCATTTGGAAACAAATTTGAAATTAATCGTCCATGTAAAGCTTCTTTGCCATGCTCAGTTAGTTTTCCAATTCTTACATCTTGTAGAATATTTTTATAATCTTCATCCTTTGCCTGTCGCATATTTTGAAGCAGTTCTGCATATTTGAAATTTAACCAGATATTCACATTTCCAATGCTTCCTAAGCACTTCCTGGTATCTTCATGCGTAAGCGTTTTAAACATTGGCTGTCCTTTCACTGGAGTTAGTTGCAGTAAATCTCCAAAAACAATGATGTGTTTGCCTCCAAATAACACATCATAGTCTGTTTTAAGAAATTCTTGCATTCTTAAATGCACAAAAGCAAGCATTACATTTGATACCATGCTTACTTCATCAATGATAAGAAGTTTCATTTTCTTTAGGACTCTTGAAACTTCACAAAAAGCTTCTCCAGATAGTTGTAGTATTGTAATTTGTTATCATGCTCCACTGGCAGCATCAATAAGCAATGTAAAGTAATCCCTTTAATGTTGTGTGCTGCCAACCCAGTTGGAGCAGTAACAACACAAGAGAGTGATGACTCCGTTGTTTTCTGCAAATATGTTGCAATCGCCTTAATCAGGAAACATTTCCCAGTTCCTGCTTCTCCACTCACATATAGTCGGACAGGTACAAATGATGTACATGAGCAACCTTTTTTCTCATGAGATAAACCATGCTCAATGTGTTCTGTGACTTCGTCATATATTTGTCTCTGCTCAATGTTTAGTTATTTTTCCAAATCTTCTAAGTCAACTCCATTCTCCTGAGCTAGTTCCATGGCTCTTACAACTTCATCCGTGGCAGTAGCAGCTTCATTTTGTATAATTGGTCCTCCTAGTGGATCCTGACTCAATGATGCAGAACTCTGACTATCTTGAGAACTGTCTCTAGCAATCTCTGCTGCAATTGTAGCTTCTTGCTGTATTTCCTCTATCAACATTTGCAGATAATTTGAAAAAAGTGGACATTCTATTGTGGAACACGAACCCATAATCCTATCGATGCCCAGGCCGCTGGCGCAAACCGCCTCTTAGTTCCCATGTTGATCAGTTACCAAAATAAAGAGACGGGCGCTGGAAGCAGGAATCAAGAGCAGAGTTTATTTCTCATGAGGAGAGCATGTCATTTCGGACACGAAACACAGTGTCTTTCGGGAGGTGCTCTAACAAGTGAGCTGAGACTCTTGTTTTTATACCCTACAGAACACTTGATAACACAATCAGGACTGTATGACGCAAAAGGAAAACAACCCTATAACCCTCGTGGTGATCCTACTCACATGCATTCACAATGGGGACCCTTGACCTGCTGATAAGAGGGGAGGGGAATCACGCAGCTGAGTGTCTCGTAGGATGTGTACGCCTGATCATAGCCCAGGGGATGGGGTGGGTAAGATCAATAGAGGATCCTTTGAAGAGGAGTGACTTCGTACAATAAGGGCAGTAAATGGTATCTCCTGGTCCAGGCGATGGCCTCGGACATGTGTGGTCAGCCGGACTCGGGGGAAAGGGTCATCAAAGGAGTGGTATTCATGCCGCGTGGACAATCGAGCGCGGAGGGAAGGCTTGTCAACAGAGGGGCATTCATGGAAGGGAAGGAGGTGTTGGTCAGGCGCGGCCGCGACTCTCAAGGACAGGGTCTTGCAAAAGAAGGTTTATGACTTGCCTGTGTGAGGAGGAGGGAGGGGGGAGCCAGGGTGGACACAGGGACAGAGTCACACAGAGAGAGAGAGAGAGATAGATCTTATGACCCGTACATGAGAGAGCGGGGGCAGTCGGGTGCAGCTGGGGAGGGCTATGTCCGCTAAGGCGAAGGATGCCTCTTCAAGAGGGAATGGGGGGTTTGCGTGGGTCGAGCAAAAGGGGCTGCCTTTCAGGGCAGGGTCGTGTACACGCAGAAGGGGGGCCGGTGATTCTAATCTTAGGCGGGCAAAAGGGCCAGGGTGCCTAAAATGGCTGTCATGTTTACATGGGTACAGGCCTTTGCTGGCAGTAGGATGTAGCTAATGTTCTACGGTATTCATGGTACGCGCAGGGAGAGGAGTGGGAAAAGGGAAATGAACGTTGCTTATGTACATCAATATTTCTAATTTTCTACAGTCGCCCCTTTTTACATAGCAAAAGTTCATTTTCGTGATCGATGATGGTACATATAAACAGGCACGGTCGCAGAATTAGCATTGTCAATATCAGCATATGGTATATAATCATGGACAGTTGATGTGTTTGGTAGAATACGGCACATAGGAGATTGCATTTGTCGAGTTCCTACCAGTTCAAAGCACTACATAGCATAAATCTTTCTGACTAAAAAAATGTAACCAATGAACAGTTTTGACCAGGTAGTTGAGAGCGGAATTCAGTTCAATATACAATATTTCTTCGTCCCAGTGTCTTTTTGTCAGTGAGCCATCACTGGTAGGCTCTAGTCCGAGTACTTTCGTTGGCGCTGGTGAGCACCGGCGGTGGAGCTATAGGTCCAGCTCTGTTCTATCCTTTCGCGTTGCAGGGTGCGGTCAGTCCTCTGCTGTTAGACCACAGTCCTGTTCCCGAAACAATCCGGTTGGTGGCGCCTTATGCTCGGCACCCATAGTTCTATGGCAGCACCCTATTCCCAGTGGGATGCTGTTCGTTCCTTTGGCAAAGAGTCACGTGGAAAAGAGGGTGAGTGTGGTCCAAATAGTCGATAGGGGAGAGGGTGGAGTTGGGTCAGAGTTCCTGGGACACACAAAAGGGACCAAGGGAGCAAAGGATAACAAGCAGGCAGGCCCATCCATCGGGCTCAAGGAAGGGGGACGGAGACTCCCGGCACACGTGGGTTTAGCAGGCGGGTGGCTTCGAGGTGGCCCGCCGTTTTTCATTTTCCACGTTGAAGTTGCGGTCTCGTCCCGTATCCTGTTGCCCTGCGGCTCCACCTTTGGTCGAGGTCACACGAGTCCCAAGATCCGCAGCCAGGCTGTACGTCACTTCTGACCCATCTCCTTCGGTGATCGTGAATCTTTGAATAGGTACAAGACAAGGTTTCAGTGAAATGGCAAAAGAAGATATCTATGTATGTGAATTCCTCCCTCAACTCTACGCATTTGGGAGATACGCTCATTGGTCACAGTCAGAGGTCCATTACCAAGCAGTGCATGTGTCAGTATTCCTACTGTGTTCATGGCAGGTCTATTCATAGTCTTATTTATAAATCAAGTGAGATTCCCATCAACTGTGCATTACATCATATTCAGCATTTTACAGAGCATTTCCCATCAGGACTGGCTAACCTTTTTGAACAGGGCGGGGGTGCCATTATCGAGAGTCAGGCAAAACAGGGTTTTGAGGGTCAACAGCTACTCATGTGCATCAAGTTTATATTCGGGACAGCAATTGGCGTTTATCAAAAATGGGGCGGGGATACTTCGGGCGCTTGCGCTTGGGTGCGAAAGGGGGTGGGGCAATCCGGGCGTTGGGGGTTCAATCTGGACGTTGGCGTTCGTCTCTAAAAAAACAGACATAAGGTGCCATTGACATACAGTTCCCCTATAAATGGCCAGATTTGGGGGACTTTAGTCGTCTTACCTGTCCTTTCCTTCTCAGCCAATTCAAGTTTATTCATTTTTGCAGAAAGGAGAGGCAGTAATATGGCGAGATACGATCATTTTAGTTTCGGCCAATTTCGCTGAACACCTTCGCGTTCAATATGTATCAAATCAGACTGGTGCCGGTGGGGCACAATTTTACCAATGAGGGAGAGAGAATAGGGAGACTCTCATAGAGAGTGAGAGTCGTCCGCAATCTAAACGAGCCATTCGGTACACGTATGACATGTAGGGAGAGAGAGAGAGAGAGAGAGAGAGAGAGAGAGTGAGACGTGTACAAAAATAGGTCATTTAGTGCGCTCACAACACAGGACAGCAAAGGTTAGGTAACGTGCAGATACAAACAGAGGGAAGACATAAATCCGTACATTATACACAAACTCAGACAGGGAAGACGGCACATGTATTACACATATATAAGACATTCACGATAAGACAGGAAACAATTGTTAGCCTACAAGATCTTTATATATATATATATATATATATATATATCCCACGTATCTTTACTATCCTATTTATTTACGTGCCTAGCTCTTTCTACCCTTCCCCCCCTTTTTCCTTCTCGCTTGTCACGCCTGCGAGCGTTCCCTATTACCAATACTCACACCTCGGTTGGTCGATCAGTAATTAACCTGGTCGTGCTAGTTACCCATGGTAGGATCTTAAGCCATCTTTCTGTTTCCTCCTTTGGTGGGAAGTTCTTCAGGCTGAGGCAACGGCTAGTATTGATCGGGGAAACAGTCGGACAGCTTGGCTATATCTATAAGAGTGTGAGAAAAGGGGGTAGCGCATTTTGAACATCAGCAACATTTCGAACTTCCTAGACGGGTGGTGCTGTGGCAACCCTTGCCCGTATAATTTTTCTTTGTCCTTTCCCTACGTAGTCAAACGCCCAGTTACATTATTTTAACACGTCATTTCTAGTCAATTTTTTTCGTCATTCAGTACCTGTCCAATTTCTATGTCAGTCCATCCTCTCAGTCGTTATGTCCTAAGGAGGAACAGTCATGTTAAACCTACGTCTTTTAAAAACTCTTCGTTACAACGACTAAACACATGTTCCCCCTTTCCCTTTTTCGTCGGAGGTCCAACCGTCGCTCTTCCACACCTCAGCCGACGTTCTGACGTGACCTGCAGAAGGGAGGAAAAGAAGGGGTGGGGGGCAGCATTCAAAGCACATCATCATGCAGTAGTTTGAAAATCTTTTTACCTACCATATACTCGCCCGATCTCCTCGTACTGCATTCCCTTGCCATCTCGGCATTTCAGCCCAGAGGGACCAGTGGTGTCAGATAGATAATCATTGACGACCTGAGCATCTACATGAGTTACTTGGTTGTAACCCTCTTTATCGGGTGCAAGGGTGATGGTCAGGTGGCATTTTCTGTGGTATCATTTTAAGGGTATCTGAAACACTTTTCTGGCTGCTTGTGGCACATAAGGTGGCTGCTAAATGTCTGATCCCCTTTGATCTACATCCTTCATCATACTTACTCTTCGCTCACAGTAGTAAGGCATCCAAAACTCATTAATGCAACTGCTACGACCATGCTTTCTTCTTCAAAATACTTTTAATAAACGAAATTGGTGGCAGTTCATTGCATAAAGTGCAGCAGTGCAAATAAAATCGTATTAAAATTTCCTTACAGAGCAAACATGATGCATGTCAAGAATTCATTTTAATTAATTCAAAAATTCATTTATCCAATACTCATTCGTTATCTAAGTTACACCAATTCATTTTCCAAATCATAATCAGTACCCACCCTAAGTCAATTCATTATCCAAGCACATACTCAACGCCCTTCATATCTACTTTCATTATCCCAAAAACTGCACATAGATCTCGGGACAACAAGCTGCGCAACCTGGGTGCAACAAAGTTTTTTCAAAGTACTTTTCATTTTGCGGCGGCGCCATTTTAGGTGGGGTCAGGCAAGTTCCAGTACAGTCAGAGAGTCTCTAGTCTCGCGTTGTTGGCCCAGAACTTTCCGTTGGTAGTTCAAAAAGTTTTGCGCTATGTTGTTAATAGTTTAGCAAATGTGGACCATGAGTCAAAAGAGTGGGAAGGGCGGCAATAATTTTCCTACCGGGTCATCCTGGCGTTCCTCCGGAACTGAACAAGCCCGTGCCGTGACTTCATTTTAGCCATTTCCAATCCGAGGCTGGTGCCGACAGGAGTTGCACCGGTGTCGTGGTTCCCAGTGAAGGGGGCGGGGGCACCCACGCGGAGGGATCGAGGTGCCCCCCGGCTCTTATAGAATCTTCAAGGTTGAGGGGAGAAGGCATGGAGCGTGTGCCCATCCTGGGCAGAAGACCACTTTATGATGTTGACCCTCTTTAAGTAAGAGCATTGGGGTGTCGCTGGAAGCCTCCACCTGGAGGGAGGTGGGGGAGGCTCGTTCGCGTCACCTCCCCCTTCCAGCGACCCCGCGCCGTTACTCGGCTCCATCGTCTCGATATTGGCCGTGCTGGCTATTGAAGATGGGGGGGTGGTCGGCGGCTGAGGCAAGACAGCCCCCCCTTTCCTTTGACATGTGGCGGGACTATCTGGAACTGTCCAGGCGTCGACATGTGGCAGCACTACCTGTAACTATCCAGGGAATTTGACATGTGGCGGGACTACTTGATTCGCCGCCATTCTCGCCTTCGGCTTCTGCCTTCTTCGTGGGTCGGACCAGGCGAGAGACAGAAGGGGGGGTGGTCGGTGGCTGAGGCAAGACAGCCCCCCCCCCCGTGGCCTGCAGGGCAGCGGAAGAGGAGAGAAGGAGAGGACTCTGCCATTCTTTGGACCGCCTGCCCAACATCATCTCCTCCCGACCGTGGTCAGGCGGGCCCCTCGTGCCTCGAGGCCTCGCCTTCCGGATGGGCGTAACCGCGGACCTGTTGCACTTTGGGAGCTTCCGGAATGAGGGTAGGTACCTATCGGATTGTTTCTATTTCATGTGACCGTTATTTGGGCGTGGCGGGCAATGAGGCGGGCATGTTGGGAGCAGGAACAGGCGTTGAAGCCTAGCTACCTCGTGGCTATCTTTGCTGCCAAACTTTTCGCCATTTTATATTTCTTATTATGAACTATTTCTAATGTTTCTTATTTTTAGTGAAGTCAAAAGCTCATCAGGGGGTTACTGACTTAGCCTGATTTCTTTTCAGTTTTCTTTCTCTTCCTTAGCGTGTTTCGAGCTAAGGCTTTCTGTTAGTAGGGAACGGTGATCACTTCATATTTTTATGTGTCCTTTTCACTAGGGGGTACTTCTGGGCGGACCAGACGAGTTCCCTCCAATAAATGGTCCGGGGTGGAACGAGATTATCGATCAAAAGGGGAACATATATTCCTTCATTGGGGTATCATCCTGGACAGACCGAGCGATGTACTTCCATCTACTAGGGTAGCCTCCTGGACGGACCAGATGGTCTACCTCCACTAAATGGCCCATGAGCGGGGAGCATATGTCCTCCATAAGGGTAGTCTCCTGGGCGGACCATGCGAGCTACCCCCCAAACAGTGGGGAGTGGGTAGGACTGACGAATTCACAAAGGGGCATAACCTACCCTTTACTACTTGCAAAGACTAGATAGAATATTTCTATTCCACGTTGTTTGCAGGCAGAAAATACCTCAAACGAAACAATTCCTGGAACAACAATGTCCAGGCAACCAACCAATCAGTGGGGAGAAAAACAGGCATGACGGATTACAACGGGGACAAATGTCTGCATTACCTGCCCTTCGCTATCCAAAAAGGAAGACAGAATATTTCTACTCGTCTCAGTTTGTAGACAGGGAAGATCTCAAAGAACAACAATCGACTATCAACCGACTTCAAACAATTCTCAAAGAACAACAATCGAGTATTAATCGACTTCAACAATTCTTAAAGAACAACAATCGATTATCAATCGACTTCAAACAATTCAGTGGGGAGAAAAGTAGGCATGACGGATTAATACCGGGGACAAAAGTCTACATTACCTACCCTTCTCTATCTGCAAAGAGGGACGACGTTCCTATTCGCCGCTGTTTGAAAACAGAGAATGTCTCGTTCTCAGAAGAGAACCAATATGTCAAGTAGCCCTCAAAGCTAAATGAACCAATACCAACAATTTCGGTATACAAATACCGATTTTCAATACAAACAATCAATCAATCAGGTGGATAGAACCACCCTACCAATCAGGCGTAAAAACGCCCTACTTAATCTTACCCGGACCGGACCATACGGACAGTTCTTCGATTTCCTCCTCCAGCGCCCATTCGTTCTCTTACTCCATGTAGCATTCCTGTGGGTTTCCAGTCAGGACAATAGGTCACTTCAAGAGAGGTCCGTTCAGAATTGGTGAAGCTCTGTCGATCGGCAGCCGGGCGAGAGCCCTCTCAAGGCAGGCATGCTCCGATCATTTAGATGTTCACTTCTTCGTCTGGATCTCTCTTACCGCACCCCATGTCACTGATGGACCCCGCGTTGGGACGCCAATTGTGGAACACGAACCCATAATCCTATCGATGCCCAGGCCGCTGGCGCAAACCGCCTCTTAGTTCCCATGTTGATCAGTTACCAAAATAAAGAGACGGGCGCTGGGAGCAGGAATCAAGAGCAGAGTTTATTTCTCATGAGGAGAGCATGTCATTTCGGACACGAAACACAGTGTCTTTCGGGAGGTGCTCTAACAAGTGAGCTGAGACTCTTGTTTTTATACCCTACAGAACACTTGATAACACAATCAGGACTGTATGACGCAAAAGGAAAACAACCCTATAACCCTCGTGGTGATCCTACTCACATGCATTCACAATGGGGACCCTTGACCTGCTGATAAGAGGGGAGGGCAATCACGCAGCTGAGTGTCTCGTAGGATGTGTACGCCTGATCATAGCCCAGGGGATGGGGTGGGTAAGATCAATAGAGGATCCTTTGAAGAGGAGTGACTTCGTACAATAAGGGCAGTAAATGGTATCTCCTGGTCCAGGCGATGGCCTCGGACATGTGTGGTCAGCCGGACTCGGGGGAAAGGGTCATCAAAGGAGTGTTATTCATGCCGCGTGGACAATCGAGCGCGGAGGGAAGGCTTGTCAACAGAGGGGCATTCATGGAAGGGAAGGAGGTGTTGGTCAGGCGCGGCCGCGACTCTCAAGGACAGGGTCTTGCAAAAGAAGGTTTATGACTTGCCTGTGTGAGGAGGAGGGAGGGGGGAGCCAGGGTGGACACAGGGACAGAGTCACACAGAGAGAGAGAGAGAGATAGATCTTATGACCCGTACATGAGAGAGCGGGGGCAGTCGGGTGCAGCTGGGGAGGGCTATGTCCGCTAAGGCGAAGGATGCCTCTTCAAGAGGGAATGGGGGGTTTGCGTGGGTCGAGCAAAAGGGGCTGCCTTTCAGGGCAGGGTCGTGTACACGCAGAAGGGGAGCTGGTGATTCTAATCTTAGGCGGGCAAAAGGGCCAGGGTGCCTAAAATGGCTGTCATGTTTACATGGGTACAGGCCTTTGCTGGCAGTAGGATGTAGCTAATGTTCTACGGTATTCATGGTACGCGCAGGGAGAGGAGTGGGAAAAGGGAAATGAACGTTGCTTATGTACATCAATATTTCTAATTTTCTACACTATCGTATCCTTGGTTGCATTAAATGAATCTTCATAAGTAAGAACATCTCCAAGTAGTTCCTCTTCTGTATGCCAAGGCTTAAAGAGTTGCAAAAGAGCTAAGTAATAAAATTCCCTTTTGTCTGGAGAATCACAACTCAATGTTCGATGATTAATCAAATGGCCTTGTCTTTGTTACACTAGACAGCCTTCACATGCAATTACAGCATGTACACCTTTATTGATGTCTTCTGTGATGTTCTTTTTAAATATAGGTTTGCAGAACTTCATAGAGGCAAACATAGGACCCGTACCCTCCAGATATGCCCCCGCCACCCAGCAACCCTAGACATGCAAGATCCCCACATTTGAAATCACCAGAGATTCAGGTGGGGTTAAAAGGCCATGTTTATTCACACATTGTATAAACATGACAAGCAATAACATGCATATCAAAATCACAAGTTATAACATAACTACATTTATGAGCATATCAGCTCGGTGAGCATATCAGCTCCATGAGCATATCAGCTCCATCACCTTCCCAACCCTAAGGGAGGAACACCATCTGGTTTGCATCTCGCAACTGGGTATCCTACGCCAAGTGCCGTGCACCTGCCCCTTAGAGTGGTGGGTCCCGCCCTTCTATCCTTGTCCGCCATTACCGGGGCCCACCTCTCGACCACCAGGCTGCCCAGGGTCGCCTGGGAGGCTCGAAATCTGTCGCCCTAGCCTCCCCAGCCGGTGGTCACTTCCTCCCAGTGGAGAGCTTGCCATATCCCCCCTCAGAGCTGGCCTATAGAGCCCGGCAAGCGGGCTCCCATCCACCTTATTTAGCCACTATTTACTGATCGCAGGTCTCTTCTCCACAGAACGCCCCTCAAACCATTAATCTAAGGGAAGGGTGGGTGGGAATTACGGAAAGCCGGCCTGGGTCTCGAGAATGGCCAGGTGCCGGCGTGCAGTCAGGAATCCAGGAGTGATAGCGGGAACAGAGACCCCAGTCACAGGGAGTTGACCTTAAATAGGCCCAGAGTCTCCACCCCCTGACCCTCGGGTCCCGCGATATCGCCAGAGCAGAAATGGGTCGGTCGGACGCCGATTGGGCCATCCGCCCGACCAATCACCAGAGACCAGGAGCGGGCGGGGTCCGGAGAGGCCGGGTCCTAAGTGCGCGCGTCGTGATTCTCCACGCTTGTCATAGGACCCGTACCCTCCAGATATGCCCCCGCCGCCCAGCAACCCTAGACATGCAAGATCCTCACATTTGAAATCACCAGAGATTCAGGTGGGGTTAAAAGGCCATGTTTATTCACACATTGTATAAACATGACAAGCAATAACATGCATATCAAAATCACAAGTTATAACATAACTACATTTATGAGCATATCAGCTCGGTGAGTATATCAGCTCCATGAGCATATCAGCTCCATCACCTTCCCAACACTAAGGGAGGAACACCATCTGTTTCGCATCTCGCAACTGGGTATCCTACGCCAAGTGCAGTGCACCTGCCCCTTAGAGTGGTGGGTGCCGCCCTTCTATCCTTGTCCGCCATTACCGTGCCCACCTCTCGACCAACAGGCTGCCCAGGGTCGCCCGGGAGGCTCGAAATCTGTCGCCCTAGCCTCCCCAGCCGGTGGTCACTTCCTCCCAGTGGAGAGCTTGCCATTCCCCCCTCATAGCTGGCCTATAGAGCCCGGCAAGCGGGCTCCCATCCATCTTGTTTAGCCACTATTTACTGATCGCAGGTCTCTTCTCCGCCACAAGGGTGGCCAAGGCCCACAGGTCTGACACCCTCCCCACCTGCGTTCAGAATAAATGACCAGAGTTCTTGGATAAACGTATTAGTTCCATAGTCCGACAAATGCACCCCATCCTGGTGGTACATTGCTTCTCCGGAAATCATCCGGTGCTGGAGGTAGCGCAAGCAGCCCTTCCTGAGCACAACCTTGCTAGCTCGCCGTTCAATCGCCTCACCGAGACGTTCAAAGATCTAGGACGCACTCCTGGGCCCCATGCCCTGCGTGATATCATGCCAGACCAGACTAGTTTCGTTGATGGGAACACATGCCCCAGCCAGGCAAACTCCGCTAGTAGGGCTTCCTTGACAGCCAAGCGCCCCCTGTCGACCATGTCGTTGCCTCCCAAATGCAAAACAGTCCAATCCGGCGATTTGTGCTCTCGTGCCCTGAGCTCCTCGACGATCCCCCTCAAGTGTGGGATCCGCATCCCTCCGAAGCCATGCCATACGAATTCGGTCTCGCCCAATGCGGCCGGTTTCACCACCTCTCTTCGCTGCAAGCGCACCGCCTCGCGACGCACGAAAGAGTGCCCGATTACCCTTACCACGGAAGCGGGCATACTAATCAAAAAGGAGAGAGATGGAACCGTTAGACACTGCACACATATGCATTACAACAATTCAGGCCTTACATATCGTTTGTAACAATCAGAGGTCCAGCGACCTACACCTTTCACCATGATGGGGGGGAGACCCGCCCCAGCCGCTAAAGTTGCGGTGCCAATCCTAAAGGAATGAGAAGAATAGCCCGCTGCTCCCAGTCCCAGGTTCCCCAGGGCCAACCCAAAGACTGCCTTAAACTGGTATTGCGACAGGCAATCCCCGTTTTCGTGGACGTCGGGCTAGGTACGCCTGCATATGGGATACGGGGCAGGCCACTATCCCTGGGGCAGACCGCAACTGAATGTTAACCCCCTTTCCTGTTTGGTCTGTTTTGGACCGTCTTAACCGCACTACTAGGCCCCCCGGGGAAATGGAGATATCCTTGAGCTGCAGGCCCCCCCGTGGTCTACTCTGGAGGCCACCACAATCTCACCCAGGCGGAAGGCCCCGTAAAAGGCCAGGCAGAAGGCCGCCCCCAGCATGATTCCCTTGAATGGTGACTGGCAAATAACAGGCAGTACCCCCAAAATATCAATCAAGGTCGGGAGATCCAATGGCCTACGACAGTCCCGCCGTGTCCCGTCTAATCGGGCCCATCCCGCTAAGGCCTTCCTGATCAAGAATGAGGCCCCAGGATCCCGCTCCCCCGCCAGTTTAGCAAAGAAGCCTATCGCCGCCAGGGAAGCCTTAGCATAAGACACTGATTTGCCCTGGTCCCGCAGAACCTGTAAAAAGGCGTACATCGTTTCAGTTGAGAAGACCCTTCCCCCACCCAACAGTTCAACAAATGATTTGTAAACATTAAACTGCGACTGATAGTCGCGTTTGGTGCGATCACTCAGAGCGGCACCTACCAGCCCTGCTAAAGCGGGGCTCCAATTCTCCACAGTGACGTAGGGAACGTCGTCATGTGCTCTTCCGCCTGCGGGTGGAACCTCCGGAAGTCCTGCAACTTGGAACGAGACAAAGCGTCAGCAGCATGGTTATCAACACCAGGTATATGCGCAGCTTTAAAAGTCAAATTCAATTTCAAGCATGCCAACACCAACAACTTCAGCAACCTCAGCACGTGTGGGCAATCGCCCCCTGCCGATTGATAACCTGAACCACTGCCATGTTATCCGACCAGAAGGTCACGATCCTGTCCCTGAAGCGCTCTGCCCACACCGTAACTGCCACCCAGATGGGAAAGAGCTCTAAAAAGGCTAAATTCTTAGTCAGGCCCGCTAAGTGCCACTCCTCTGGCCAGACCGCCCTCCACCAGGCAGGGCCCAAGATTGCCCCAAAACCAACACTACCAGCTGAATCAGTGTATAGTCCTAGTTCTTTACTGGACACCGGCGGCGCGGGCCACACCACCTGCCTGTTGAAATCTGTCAGGAAATCCCGCCACACCCTGAGGTCCTCCTTCACCCCTGCCTTTAACCTCACCCGGTGATGCTTCTGGGTAAGACCCACCATCGCTCTGGCTATAGACCTCGAGAAAGGGCGTCCCATCGGAATGATCCGCAAAGCAAAGTTGAGCTGCCCCACAAGCACTTGTAACTGGTGCAACGTCACCTTCGGACATGCCAATGCCGCCTCAATGGCTACAGAAAAAGCCTTTACTTTATCCATCGGCAATCTACATTCCCCCGCCACTGTGTCAATTTCAATGCCTAGGAAGGACATGCACGTGTCAGGGCCGACTGTCTTGCTCGGTGCCAGCGGCACCCCAAATTCCTTCAACATCGCCACCAGCTGGCTTAGGGCCAACGTGCAGGCATCCGACGATGCGGGACCCATTACCATGAAATCGTCTAAGTAATGCACCACATCCGTACATCCTGAATTTTGTGAAAACACCCATTGCAGCATGGAGCTAAAGGTCTCAAAGTACTTGCAGGAGACCGCACACCCCATAGGCATACATCTGTCATAATAAAATTGCTGTTGGACCTGGAAGCCTAACAAATGATAATCCTCGGGGTGTACCGGTAACAAGCGGAATGCTGACTCAATGTCGGTTTTTGCCAGTAACGCCCCTCGACCTAGCTCCCTCACTTTCTGAACCGCGGCATCAAAGGACGAGTATGTCACCGAGCACACCGCCGGGTCTATGGCATCGTTTACCGATGCACCTTTCGGTGTGGATAAGTTATGGATCATCCTGAACTGTCCCGGCTCCTTTTTGGGGACCACTTCTAAAGGGGAGCAGACAAAGTTCTCCCAGGGAGGAGCCGGGAACGGGCCTGCTACTCGGCCTAAGGCCCGCTCTTTCTCTACCTTTGTGGCCACTACTGAAGGATGGGTTCTTGCTGAAACCTGGTTCCTACACTGGGAAATAGGAGGGACATGCGATGCTGGTATATGAAAACCGCTGGAAAAACCTTCAAACAACATCCTGGCAGCTGCCCTATCTGGATACCTGCCCAACCAAAAGATCAGTTTCTCAATGTCAACAGGAGTAGGCAGATTAGGCTTGGGGAGGCTTGATATCCTTAGGGGGGTTGCCCCCTCGCTCTTTGGATTTCTTATTGCACCTTGACTCAGGATGGGACTGGTGACCGCAGTAGGCGCATGCGTGCTTGAACTTGCACTGCCCCGGGGGCCACGTGCACCCTTTACCATTGAATGTCCAGAATGTACCTTTCTTCTCGCCCGGCCCTCCCTGGGAAGTCCGAAAGGGCTGCCTAGCTGGGTGTTCCTTATTGCTTACACTCTCTAACCAAGCATTGACCTCAACCTGATCCCAACAAATGGAGGGGTTTTCTTCCTTCGCCCAGCGAAACTCCCTATCGTATGTCAGCCAGGCAGAACCACCATAAGTGGCGTGCGCCTTTACAATCTTATTAGTATAAAACACCAGCGGAATCGCCAACTCCGGCCTTTTTTCCAACAACACTGTCACATAGACGTGAAAGCCGAACAACCAATTGGTTATAGTCTCCTCTATCCTAGGTCTCCGATCTCGGAAGAAATGATCCTTCCCATCCCTGTCCTTGTAATCCTCTTCCCTCCTCTTCGGCCAGATAAGAGAGAATATATCCACTAGGGACCTCTCCAAATCTTCTCTCGCATTTCCGTACTAACATGCGTAGCTAATATCCCTGACTGGGACAACACGTTCCCCTGGCTAGTTCCCACCTCGCTGCTCCTTAGCGCAGTGTCACCAGGCTTACCTCCTGTAGGTGGCACTGCTATCGCTGTCGCGGGGGGCTGTGCTCCAATCGCTACGCTGGTCAACGCTTTACGCGACTCGACTAAAAGCGCCAACTGCCTCTGAACATCCTGCAATGCGCCCTGTTCTGTGACCTGCGGAGGCACCCACGGTGCTGCCGCCCCAGCGCTCGCTCTCTCTAATACCCTTTCAGGGGCTGATAATTGGCCCACTAGGGAGGAAACTGACGCCAGCAAGCTATCCAATGGATCGCTAACGGCTACCACTGTGGACACCAGCTGCGGCGGGAGTGGTGCCGGATGGACCGTAACTAATGGTATCACGCCTCCCGGCGCCAACGCCCTAAGCGCTTCCCTAATCTCAGACAAAACTGACCACACTGGGTCTGCTGGTGTGTCCGCACCCAGCTCAGGATCTGAAGGAAAGACCCGTTCTGCATCTGGAGGAGGAGTGGGGACGGGACCTACTGATCCCTCGTCCTGATTCCCCCCGGCAGGGTTAGGCCTATTCTTTGTCCCTTTCCCTTTTGGCTGTGCCTTGGCCTTCTTCTTTAATGGAGGACAAGCAGCCTTCGATCGCACCCCCCTGCGCGGCCGCTCTACTACTTTGGGCTGCTCCCCCTGGGAAGAATCACTCTTGTCCCCGCTATCGGGGGTCTCCTTGCTCAACTTTTTTAGCAGCATTTCATAATCTGCGCTAATTCAGGTTCAGAGTCCTTTCGCTTTTGTCCACCCTTTTTTGGCGCCATGCTAACTATCGCGTGCCTCGCACTACCTCGCTATAGCACCTAACACGCCCTGAGTTCCCTGTTCCCACACCCCTAAGCACCGTTCACGCCGCCTGGCAGGAGCCCCTACCACGAAGAACCCGGCACACAGCCGTAAGCCCCGTAAGGCAGCGGCACTCCAATCCCTACCCTGCACCCACTGTGACTCACGGCTGCCCACGAGGCCCCTGAGGCACTCGACCCCTTACCTGGCTACACGAACGATGCTCAGTCCTTCTGCTTCAGGAATTTCGGAAAGCCGGCCTGGGTCTCGAGAATGGCCAGGAGCCGGCGTGCAGTCAGGAATCCAGGAGTGATAGCGGGAACAGAGACCCCAGTCACAGGGAGTTGACCCTAAATAGGCCCAGAGTCTCCACCCCCTGACCCTCGGGTCCCGCGATATCGCCAGAGCGGAAATGGGTCGGTCGGACGCCGATTGGGCCGTCTGCCCGACCAATCACCAGAGACCAGGAGCGGGCGGGGTCCGGAGACGCCGGGTCCTAAGTGCGCGCGTCGTAATTCTCCACGCTTGTCATTCTCAAGGTGAGTACTTCTATTTGGATAGTATGAATCCAACATGTTTGTCTTCAAAATATCTGTACTGTCCGGTTCTTTCTCCGCCAAATACTCTATTTCTTGTACAGATTTCAAAACTCGGTTTCGTGTTGCAGCAAGACCTAGACTCACCCAAATGATGGTTCTAGATTTGGCATATAGACTTGCTGATGACAACCGATCAGAACATTCATATGCTCCTATTTCTCGATGCGACAACATCTTCAGACTGTAACTGTATAATTTCTTGCTTAGACTCTTTTCATGTGAAATTTCCTCCCACATTTCCTTCAGTTCCGTCATTTCTGATTTTGTGATGTAAGATGTTACATATCGAGCCACAGCAATAGAGTTGTCAGCCACATATTGAATATCCATGTTAGCATTCCACATGGACAAAATTACTGGGTTGTAGTCATTTATGAATTTGGATTCCTCATTTCTTCTTAGGTTGTATGTATTTTCTGGGTGATTTTCTTGTCACAGTATTGGAGTTCTGGACTTTTTTTGGTTCCGTCCAGAGGTGTCAGGGATAACACCCGAAGACCCCGGAGTTCTACCTGTCTCGGTGCACAAATAAACAGAAACACGGGCTTCTCGATGGTGGCGTCAAAGACCAAAGGTTTATTACTGCAGGGACACAGAAGTCACAGAAACTACACACGGGCAGTATCTAGGAGCCTGTTCGATTTGTACAAAGTGGGTTGCTCCTTAAATACTAAAATTTCAGCTTGGGGCAAATTCTTTACATGCTAGTATATTTCTAAACCTTCGTGTCCTAAACAATAAATATTTGGCGTTACACAGGAATCGTCAACAATATCTGATGTCAAAACATTACGAACGAGGGGTTCCCACTGTTCCATCATAATTCCATGTCAACTTTTCATTCAAGAGCCGGACCGCCTCATCGTAAATTTCGTTACCTCCCCCTAATAAAGGCCCAGAAGGAATGAAGTAGAGCCAGGTGCAGAAGATAGAAAAGCAGGATAAGAGATGTTTGTGGGTCGTAAATGGGCAAGGCTACCAGCTTCGGCCGCCTAATCATGATCAGGCCAACGAACACGAGAACCAGTATAGCAAGGCTGGCCTCAGGCTGGGGAGGCAGCTTCTGCCGAGTCATGCAGCCATGGCGTTTTCTGTCCTAAGGTGCACGTGTCACTAGCAAGGTGAATCGCCGGCTAAAGCTTACGTGTCCTTAAGTGAAAGAGGTCACTGCGTGTCCATTGACTATGTGAGGGCAAGAAATACAAAATGTCTGCCGTGATCTAAGATGGATGCCATGGGTAGATCAGAAATGTGTTCATAACAGGAGTGCTCTTGCTCATAACATAGCGAAAACACCAGGATATGCTAAATGGATCATTTGCGGTTCACTGATACCAAGATTATGTATTTACGACAATGTTGAAAACACGGGTTCAAATCGTCACGGAACCTCAGACCCTCCTTTTGCCCTTACATAGGCAATTACTCAGTCTATGTCAGAGTCTATTTCAATGCTCATCAGGTCAGTGACATGTTGTTGCATCATCATCCTTTCTCGTACCTTGTCTCCAAACGCAGGTGGTTTTCTGAAACAGGTTGCAGCACAGAGACTACACAAAGCGGGACCACATAAGATAATAAGGCAGCATGAGAACAGGAATACTACTGTGGAAAATTAATACAAGCTTGGTGAACATTATCGGCGCCATCTTGCCCCTTTTCGAGCCCATTCGTGCGCGTAAGCGGCAGCCATTTTGAGCACCATGGCCTCCCTGCCCCTCGCTGATAGCCAGCGCGTCTCTCTCTCTCTCTTAACCTCGCAAGCATCCCCCCCCGCACGCTGACAACCCCCGCTCTCTCATGCCTTGGGTCATAAACCCCTCTTCAGCGCAGCTTCACCACGGAATCCCATCCTGTTCCCAGCGCGACACCTCCCCTCATTCCTTTCATGGCCTCAGATCCTTTTGATGCAAACCCCCTTTCCCTGTGTCCCCGTTTGTCTTCCTTGTTCCCAGGCCGCCACCTGGCCCTGCGGATACTGTTTATTACCCCGTACAGTAGGAAGCTTCCCCTCCCCATCAAAAGACCCTCGAGCCGATCAAAGCCCCCACCCTATGAGATCCGATCAACCCCATGCATTCCGTGAATCGGCGGAATGCCCTGCTGTGCGACAACCATCACCTGTTGTGACCGGGGTGGGGAATCCAACTGTAAATGTATGTGGGAACGGGCCTGAAGGGGAGATTCCGAGGATGTTCTTTCAAATATCAAAGTGTTGCGAGAATGTGTTATGTGCAATAAAGGTCATAAACCCTAGTATAAGAGGCCAGGCCTCAGAGATGTGGTTAGAGCACCTCGTGACGATACTTGCTGTCTGAATTGATGTGTTCTCCTCCGGAGAGAATAAAATCCTCGTTTCCTGCCTTCCAGTCTCCAGCGCCTGCTTCTTCATTGATTAACATTGGTGGGTCATAGAGGCGATACCGCCGGGCAACATAAAAGGGTCTTTGGTTACTGGTTGTCTTTGAAACCCTTTTTAACAATTGGCGCCCAACGTGGGGCCCATCAGTGACTCGTGGATCCAGTGGGAGAGGTCCTGACGACAGAGTGAACGACTGCAACGATCGGAAGGTACCCTGTCCGATAGACCCTCGTCTGACAGCCGATCATCCGAACTTCACTGGTTCCGAACAGACCTCTCTCGAGTGATCTGCGGTCCTGACTGGGAACCATCAGGAGTGCCACGAGAAGTACGAAGAGAAGAGGACGATCGGGCGCTGGATTCGGAAGACAGGAAACTGTCCATGCGGTCCGGGTAAGGTCGTGTAAACAATTGAAAGAGATTGATAATTGATGAGAAAATACTAGTATTACTTTTTGTTAATTTATTTGGAGATTCGCTGTCTGCAAACGGAGAAACAACAGGCTCTCCCTTTATAAACAGCGAAGGATAGGTACGCACCCGTCGGACCTATCTTTCTCCCCCATTGAACAATTGCCCCCCCCCCCCATTGATTAACTGTTATAGATTGTTTTCTGGAGATTCTCTGTCTGCAAACAGGGAAGAATAGGTCCCCTCTTTGCAGATAGTGAAAGGGTAGGTGACGCGAACCTTTGCGAGCCTACTTATTCTCCCCATTGACCATATTGATTTTATATTTTTTGACCTAACATTGATTGCTCAAGATTGGTTCATGAGGTATTCACTACGTGCAAACAACGTAGAATAGAAATATTCTGTCTAGTCTTTGCACGCAGCGATAAGATAGGTAGTGTTGACTATTATCCCATTGTGATCCGTCATGCCTGTCTTCTCCCCACTGGTTAGTAGCCTGTTTAGCCCGGACCGCTTATTAGAGATGAACCATCCGGCTCCACTGGAAGGCACCCCATATAAGGACATGTTCATGAAGCATGGATTGATCGCTATAGCCTATAGTGAGCTGTGGCATAAATATACGATAAAGGATCGAGAAAGTCAGTGGCCACTGAGAGGATCCTTCGATCTTGACAAAATAGAAACGGTAGAAATAGCCCTTCGTAGGAATGAAACAACACCTATTATGCTCGATAGTCTCGGTATGTGGCGCAAAGAAGCCACACAACGAAGGGAAGGCGACGAATTCAGAAAAGGTGAAGGGACACGACGGACAACCCTCCAAACGTCTAGTAGGCAAAGGGAAGGGCCAGCGATGGCACAGTTCCAAGGAGTAGACATGAAAAGAGAACGGTGTAAAGGGATGTGCCGACAAGTCAACCCCGGGACACAACGACCCGAAGGTAATCCCCCGACACTATGCACAGGACGAACAGATTTAAAACAAAACCAATGTGCTTTCTGTAAATGTCTCGGGCACTGGAAAGCCCAATGCCCGACTCTGCAGAGCATAGGTAAGAACGGAGGGTCGACAGAAAGAACAGGCCGACAGAAAGGGAAAAGGCGCGAGATAAAAACCAATCAGACTAGTGCAGACAGGACAGACAGAACCACCCCGTTTGATTATGCTCGATGGCACAGATTTCGTCAGACCAATTTTAACGACATGTTAGAGTTCTGGGACTGATTGCTCTCTGTTGCTCCCCCACTCTGAAAAACAAACACAATTACAGGCCAGTGTAAACAACCCCCGTTAGAGAAAGGACTCAAGGAAGCCAAGCGTCTATTATATAATTTAGGATTTAATTACGGTAAAGAAAACACACAACCAACGGTAAATAGAATAACTAGTAGAACACTCTCTAAAACAAACTGTACTGATAGGAGAAATATAAAACGTATTATGCTCACTCCGGAAGTCCTTGAAATGTAACAGTTCGATGGTCCCGCCCACCCGAAACACATAGCACGTGTGGGGCGGGGCCTGCCAGCAGCCATGTACCAAAAGAGATCGCCGGCGAGAAGGTACTGGAGGCTCCACAAAGCAGGCAATGAAATGGTCTTCCCATACTACCCTTCCAGGGATGGCGTCCCCCGGGCCACGAGTAGGGAGGGGGCGGATGCAAATGACCCCCTCCCTCGTATCTCCTGGTCCGGCCATCACGAATTCCTCCATCGAGCGGATGCAGGGTGGGCAGGGAGGGAGAGGCGACGCGGACGAGCCTCTCCCGCCTCCACAGGTAGGAGGCTTCCCTGCCCTGGTCCGGCGCCGATGTCCTCCAGCCGGGCGACGGCCATATACCTGCGCAGCACAAGACATACAACGCCCGACTGGTATATTTGCGCAGCACAAGACATACAACGCCCGACTGGTATATTTACGCAGCACAGGACATACAATGTCCGACGGGCATACTTGCGGAGCACCGGACGTACAATGGTCCCCCAAGAGTCGGAATCAGGGGTGTAGGGTGGTCATCATGTGCACCCCTGATTCAAAGGGACGGCGTGGGTTGCGCCGGGAGAGGGAGACGGCACAGACGAGCCTCCCTCACCTCCCCAGATGAAGGCTCCACTGCTGCACCCTGGCGCCCCGAACCAAAATGTCCTGCTCCAACAGCATGATGTTCTGTCTTTCATCACCACAAGAAGTTTCTTCCACTCCTGATAGATACGACGAAGGGCGGCTGCTGCAGGGTCTCAAAATGGCGTCTGGGCCCTCGGAAGGCGGGTCTAGGCCGCTGGAGAAACTTTGTCCGAAATTACAACTCGGGCGCTTGCCCACCTGGGCGCAAGCCCCCACCATCGATAAACATCCCCTCGACTTTGAAGATTCTACCAAAGTCTCAAGAGCCCTCAGCCCCTTCAGACTTCCGGTGGGGAACAGCTGCATTGATCACAAATGAAATAACCACGGCACAGCAACAAGATGGCGGTGCTCTCGTGTCTGCATCAGCTTCCATCTGAACCACCCAGGAACATTATGGGCTAACGAACACGAGTAAGTTCCGGCTGAACATCAACATGACCCGGTAAGAAAGACTCTACCCCCTCCCTCTCTTGATTGACGGTCCACACCACCAGCCCCTCTGTTAGCACAGTTTTTTGAACTGCCGAAAGGGACCCTGGTCCAACCGCCAATCGTCGGGGACATTTTTGCCCCTGATGCTACTTCCGGACTAAACCGGCCTCGCCCAAAATGGCGCCGGTATCAATAGGAACTAACGGATGCCTCGTGGTGTTCCTTAGCTAATGAAACTTGATGTACTAAGATATATATACGAACCAATGCGCACTCGATGAAAAAGGGAGGAGGGTTCACTTGGCGAACATTTGAAAGGGGTTCCGTAAAAATGTTGATTTCAATGAACGATTTATTTTGATATTTATTGTAACTGGTACATAACGTCGCTTATGATGCACACCCACGGTATACATCTAGGAAATGTGATTACAATGAGCTTGACTGTGTTTCCATTGATGAACTGAAATGCCCCTGATCCCTCATCACGCAATGAAATGTTTTTAGTTACTTGCAAATAATTAATTAGGCCCTTTTTAACATGTTCTTGTGCCACAAAATAACCCCCTACTGTATGTGCTTCCATCGTCGACATGTCCGGCCAAAATATGATTGCACTCTTCACATTTTACGTACTGAATGATTATGCAAATAAAGGTCTTCAAAACTATGAATAGGCATCACATACTTTTGTAAATGTGGGAATCAGTGGGAGGGTTTTTCTGTGCACAACCGTTCTGCTCCTTTTTAAGGTTATCTGAGAAATGGTTGTTCGGCCCTGGATTGATGACCGAATCAAAGGGATGATACGTTGCCTCCAAAATATGCGACTAAGCTCAGGAACTAACGTATGAAGAAGGACCTCGACTTCTGAGAATGGGTAAAGTAAAGCGGTGTGATTGATAAAATGTTATAAAGATATGGTGGTCGAAGGTACTAAGGTACAGGGTTGAACGAAGAACTGATATGCCTTAGAACATCACAGCTTTGGGAATGATTTAGGGATCCCGATGGCCGGATACATCTACAAAACCGGGTACCTCACGCTAGGCACCTCTGATTCCTCTTTTTAGCGTTTCCCTACACACGATCCTTAATGCCATCCTCGAACCCCCCCCCATGAACCACCTATCACATTGCCCGCCCCCTTGACTTCAGAAACCAAGACCCTAGGGATTATATCCCGAAGAGATAAGTACGAGTATGCGGTAAGTAAAGGACTTTCGTGCCCGTACATTTGATGTGTTCGAATGTTGTCCCCCCCCTCCCCCCTTTTTCCTCCCTTTTTTCCCTCTGCAGATCACATTGGGGTCCTGATTAGGGTACCGTAAAGGATCTGGAGCCACGTCACGCCCGATGCATGAAAACGGACTAACGCTGCAAGACGACACAAAAAGACGCCCTACCCAATGCACGATCTTTCTGTACCTGACCTAATGCTCTTCCGTCCCAAAACTGCATGCTTTCTACATCCTAACACAGACCCGAAACGTCTAACGTTGGGTAACGCACTGAATAGCCCAAACAATACACGGTCATTCTCCATGTCACACGTGTACTGTTTGGCCTATTGTCTCTCTCTCTCTCTCTCTCTCTCTCTCTCTCTCTCTCTCTCTCTCTCTCTCTCTCTCTCTCTCTCTCTCTCTCTTCTCTCTTTCTCTCTCTCTCTCTCTCACTCTTCCACCCCTCCACACTTTCCCTCTTCCTAGCGACTGGCACCTAATTGGCGAACCTGGTGCACCTCCTGATTGGCCCCAAATACCACAAGTATTTGCACAAATTCGTCCTAAATAAAATTGTATCGGTACCACGTTACTACCTCTCCTTTCCTGCTAAATATGGATGAAATTTAAATTGGCCAAAAGGAAAGGGACAGGTAAGACGACTAAGGTTCCCTAAATTTGACCCACAGTCAGGGAACTATTTGTCAGTGGCTTCTATGATAAAATATGTCTGTGGTAATGCGACCATCCCCATTCCAAATTGTCTCCATACCCCAAGCAGTAAGAAATGATCGAGACACCCCCGTCTTCCCAAAATGCCCCCAGTTTGGTATCAGCTGCCCTGAACGAGAACCTGAAAAACGCCCCTTGCTCCAATTCGCTGTGTTCCTAATTGCTTTCCATAAGACCCCACCCACCCCAAGGATAAGTTTAATAATTATCGCAAGCCCCCCCACCCCCGAGTTTTTGTAGTAACCAGGTTGCGAGAATTTATATAGAAAGTTAGGAAGATGTGTGCAAAGTTAAAATTAGATCGAAAATCGAAAGAACTTGTTGCAGTAAACCTTGTTGAAAATAGGATGTTTTGATGTAATGAAGAGTCGTTTAGCCTAGGTTCATCCCTTAGAAGGATGCCTATCAGACTATGGTGAATAGCACGTTGCACTTTTTCGTAAAATACAAAGCCCTGAAGACCAGCCTAGCCTTGCAAGACTCGTACTAGGGAAATGGGTCTCTACCAGAAGAACTGACATCTACTGTAATAGACGAATGCAATGAATGGGTACCAGACCTCGTACCTATTACGAATGAATGTAATAACCAACAAAACGCCAAAGAATTAGCCACAAAGGAAAAGTTGTAAGGAATCCAGCAAACCCATCATCAATTGTTTATACGTTGGCTGCAAAATCTCAAATGTAGCGAGTGTTTACCCCAGTTGCTTGGTGTTGGGAGAGAAATAGATTTATGTAATTACCTTCTTCTGCAAAATCTCTAAAGACTGTCTTTTCAAAACTCATTCAAGGGTATCACTGTCGGAGGAGAAAGAGACCGGATGTGGGAGCACGCGGCCTGACTGCGGATCGTGGAACATCAGCGACGGAGGCCGAGGCGAGACCACAGCAGTAAGGAGTCGCAGGATGAGGCACTGTTTCAGACAAAACTAAGGAAAGGGCTGACCTGAAGCCCCTGCTCTATGATCGACGTGTGCCAAAAGGTCCCCGCTCCCTGAACTTGGTTATGGACCCGCCTGTCTCAAATTCTCCGTCCCCCTGATCTGTTCCCGACTTGGCCCTGCTCCATCCCCTCCTCCTCCGACCTACCATAAGGACTATTCACACCCACACCTTTCCACCTGAACTTCCAAATTCCTCCAAAATCCTACTGAGCTACCCAGAGAAGGGTATTCCCTGCGTCAAAAGGGAGGGAGCTCCGACTAAGTAGACCACGAACTATGTTAATCTCAGAACGGTGACCTAGAACTCCACCAAGGGTCGCCCCTAAAGAGAAGATGAACGAAGTATGTGGTTCTACCCGCTGCTGAACGCCTCAATGATGATGGAAGCAACAGGAAATACCCACCACAGAGACTCAAGAAACAAACAGATCCCACAACTCAGGGACAATTGCACTTTTCATCACAATCCTATGCTCTGCGTTACGGAAGAAAATGCACCTGCTCCAAAACCGTAACGCATTTCTCCTATGAGGTCTGACGAAACCAGACAAGATGTACCCCTACCCGCAGACCCCCAACGACTCAATCCACATGAACATTTCTGTTGACAGAACAACTTGTAATCCAGGTGCTCAACAGTGCCAACAGAAGACGACAAAGACACCGAGAACTCTGATATTTTTTACTATATCTCCTTTCTCTCCCAATCACCATTGGACTAACTATGCTCCCGCCGAATACAAAAAGGACTTACTTATATGATAACTTACCAGCTCCTATTTCGAATGACTATAAGTATCTATGATCTGTACCCAACGCCCTCGCTACGTAATTCTAGTCTGATATTACATTACGATGACTTTTTCTGCAACCAACTTAACAATGAACCCGCTTACTAGATGATGAGATTTTTCAATGTGATGTTTATAATATGATGTTTATGTACAGTTCCTTTGCCTAAGTCCCCTCTCCCTTACTTATGACCGCTGCAATAGGTATAGATAGGAAATAGGCCAGCAAGATGTCTTGGAAATGTTAAAGGGAGGACTGTGGAAAATTAATACAAGCTTGGTGAACATTATCGGCGCCATCTTGCCCCTTTTCGAGCCCATTCGTGCGCGTAAGCGGCAGCCATTTTGAGCACCATGGCCTCCCTGCCCCTCGCTGATAGCCAGCGCGTCTCTCTCTCTCTCTTAACCTCGCAAGCATCCCCCCCGCACGCTGACAACCCCCGCTCTCTCATGCCTTGGGTCATAAACCCCTCTTCAGCGCAGCTTCACCACGGAATCCCATCCTGTTCCCAGCGCGACACCTCCCCTCATTCCTTTCATGGCCTCAGATCCTTTTGATGCAAACCCCCTTTCCCTGTGTCCCCGTTTGTCTTCCTTGTTCCCAGGCCGCCACCTGGCCCTGCGGATACTGTTTATTACCCCGTACAGTAGGAAGCTTCCCCTCCCCATCAAAAGACCCTCGAGCCGATCAAAGCCCCCACCCTATGAGATCCGATCAACCCCATGCATTCCGTGAATCGGCGGAATGCCCTGCTGTGCGACAACCATCACCTGTTGTGACCGGGGTGGGGAATCCAACTGTAAATGTATGTGGGAACGGGCCTGAAGGGGAGATTCCGAGGATGTTCTTTCAAATATCAAAGTGTTGCGAGAATGTGTTATGTGCAATAAAGGTCATAAACCCTAGTATAAGAGGCCAGGCCTCAGAGATGTGGTTAGAGCACCTCGTGACGATACTTGCTGTCTGAATTGATGTGTTCTCCTCCGGAGAGAATAAAATCCTCGTTTCCTGCCTTCCAGTCTCCAGCGCCTGCTTCTTCATTGATTAACATTGGTGGGTCATAGAGGCGATACCGCCGGGCAACATAAAAGGGTCTTTGGTTACTGGTTGTCTTTGAAACCCTTTTTAACACTAGGATGATACCAATGACCATTAGAACCTTCCATCCCCACGCTGAGAGTAATGTCCAGAGCCATTCCATTAAGGACCAATTTCCTTTGTCTACGTGTATAGAGTCGAAGATCTTGTGTAGCTTAGAGATCGCTTCATACACAGTCGGAGCATTATTGGGAATGAAAACACAGCAGCTCGATTGGATCATTCTGCATACCCCACCTCGATCTGCAAGTATTACGTCTAGAACCATACGGTTCTGCAACGTCATGAGACGATCCGCCTGAAGCTCAGCTGTCAAGTTACTAAGGGCACCAGCAGTTTCTGTAATAGTAGATTCAACTACCCGTGTTAGCTGACGTAGATTTCTACTATTGGCCATAGGCCCCCAGAACGGAAGGAAACCTTTGAAGAAGTCTCCAGCTTCCTGACCAGCGGTATCTTCCTTGCTGAAAACACCTCGTGCTACTCTGGTCTTGTGATAATCTGAAGAAGCAGTGTATGTTGGAGGCAACAGTCGAGCAATATAACATGAACCTGAAAAGTCAGCAGGCAGCCATGTATATGCTCTATCTTGACAGATGAAGTAGGTACCCCTAGCAGTAAGAAAGGCAGGGGAAGAGTTAGACGGATACACGTAAGTCTCAACGCACTCACTCTTCCCTAGCTGAACTCTCGGATTTCTCCCATTTCCTTGCAAACAGACTTGACCTCGGTGTGGTACGACCCAGACTGGAGCGGAGCTTTTACGCTTGCTTTCTCCCAAACTAATGCGATACTCTGTAGAATTCCAACTCAAATATACCCGTAATTCATCTCTAGGGTAAGATGGGGTGTTATTGACGTCTTTAATCATGTTAATGATTCCCTTGACTAAAGCTTTATTGGCAGAGTTATATTTAGTGGAACGTGGTGGACGCGGAGGATAGGTCTCAAGGGCATAGACAAAAATAGTCTGAAAGGCCTGAAATGATCCATTATAGCTAAAATGCAAGACTAGATAAGGAATGCCTTTATCCATAGTGTGGGGTATAAAACCACACACCCAGCAGTCTGTTGTGTTAACTACCAGTTGGTGTTGATGCAAGAGCTGTACAAAAGTGTTATTAATGAATTCTGAGCGTCAAGCTTGTTCGTGTTCAGGAAACGAGTGAAAAGAATGATAAGAAGCAACAGTAGAAGAAACGGGATCAAGGGGAGGTACTGTAGCTGTTATCGGTGACAAAATTAAATGGACACCAAAGACGATTCCACCCACCAACGTTATTAAAACAATCAAAAACGTAATTGCACATTGCATCAGAAAGCATTTGTTATGAAGAATCTTGTAAAGTCTATTTCTGCGAACATAAATTACATTCTCTCGGTGCAGCTCAGGAAGCTCCATCTTCTACAACCGCTCGCGACCACTGATGATGTGTACGTAGTTGAAAATGCCTCTATCAGCCCTGGGAGTTCCCAGAACTAACAGAAAGATCGACCTTGTGTCTGACCCCGCAGATTCAATTAGGCACACAGCCACGACCCTACGGCTACCCAGACGGCAAGGCAATTTAAAATAACATAAAAATACAAAATATTAGCAAACTTCCTGGCTGGAGGCAATGTATCAAAATTCAAATATGTAAAATAGGCAGTTTCCTGCTTTATTTGTCCTTTGAGTGAGATCGTAAGTTGTATCTCAATTTTCCTGGAGCTGTTTGATCCGGAAACAGTGTATTTTTAGCAGGGGTTGCAATGTTCAAGTTCGCAGATGGCAAATGTTCTTTTGATGCAGAGGACAAATGTTCGGAGTTCAAAGGAGCAGTTTCAGAAGGGGAGTCAGAGTTCGGTGAATCAGTGATCAGTTCTGCATCGCTGAAAGGGATGAACCTGGGGACTGGTTCAGTTTCAGAGGCACCGATTCCTTTCTTCACCCAATTGTCATAAGGAAGCGGTAGGGGTACACGCTTAGCGTGCGTCGCATGGATCCAGTTCTTTCTGCCAGCCACACGTATAGCAGTCCTCGTCGCCAACAGGACCTGGAATGGTCCGACGAATTTGGGTTGGAGATTTCTTGTCCGTCCAAAGTTTCTGATGACCACTTGGTCACCCGGTTTCAGCTGATGACCTGGACTCTCCGGTGGCTTTGGCAACGCATCAAAAACCTGTTGGTGAATAAGACTAAATTTAGCAGTCAAGTCGAAAAGGTAATCAATTAACATTGGATATTCCAGCTGCTTAAACTCCTTCGGTCTAGGTACCCCCCAAATATTCGCAGGTCGACCGAATACAATCTCATAAGGGCTAAGCCCTACTCTAGAATGTACTGTCGCTCTGGTGGATAACAGAGCCAAAGGTAATGCATCTGGCCAGGACAAACCCGTGGAGGCCTGTATTTTAGCAAGTTTCAGTTTGAGGGTGCCATTGTAACCCTCAACTAAACCAGCAGACTGGGGGTGGTTCGCACTGTGGAACTTCTGTTTTATCCCTAAGCCGGCACACACACTCTGCATAACTTTCCCTACGAACTCACTTCCATTATCTGACCATACAATCCGTGGCATTCCAAACCTGGGGAAGTATTCTTTGAGAAGGATTTTGGCAGTGGACAAGGCAGTATTGTCCTTTAGCGGATATGCTTCGATCCATCTGGAAAAAGCACAGACTACCACTAAGACGTACTTTAGATTATTGCAACGATCCATGTGAATGAAATCTAACTGAATCACTTCAAAGGGGCAAGAAGGAGGAGCAAAGTGACCAGCGGGTGTGGGGATTCCCTTGCCAGGATTATGCATCAGGCATATCATGCAATTTCTCACCACTCTCTCTGCACACTTACTAATCCCATCATTCTTCCAGACTGGAGCCAACATTTTACAAATCCCTTTAGAACTGATGTGCGCTGCTCCATGCGCCATCGTTACTACTGCAAGCACATACGCATCAGACAACATCCAACGCTGCTGTTCTGACAAATCGATCCAACACCCACTCGAGTCCAATTTACCCGTATTCTCTTTCCATGCAAGCTTTTCTTCCTCAGTCGCCTCTTTCTGAATTTCTTTCACACTTTCCACTGTATCCTCACACATTCCAGACTCAGTAATCCATCTTGCAGACGTTGCAACATACATCCTACTCATCATATTTCTAGCTGTCTGTTTAGCGGTCTCATCAGCAAAAGCATTTCCACGACCAACATCATCCGTGATTGCTCGATGAGCACTGCACTTCACAATCGCAACTTCAGTCGGCAAGGTTAGAGATTCCAACAAGTCATTAACTAGCTGACCATGTTGGATCTTAGTCCCATGGGACGTAATGAAACCTCTCTCTTTTCACAAACGGCCAAAACTATGGGCCACGCCGAATGCGTACTGACTATCTGTGAACACATTCACTCTCTTTCCCTTAGCTAAAACACACGCTCTCGTCAAGGCGATCAATTCTGCAGCTTGGGCAGAATTCTGACTCACTCTTGCAGTCTCCACAATCGTACTCAAAGTCGTTACTGCGTAAGCAGCTGTCACATCACCATTCTCCAATTTAAAGCAAGACCCATCAACATACAACGTGCCATCTGGATCTGGTAATGGAGTGTCTTTAAGAGCAATTCGTCCTTTTGTCTCTTCCTTGGTTCTGAAACAACAGTCATGTGGTTCCGAATCACTCGACTCCTGACTAGTCGGCAACAATGTTGCTGGATTCAATACATTGCATCTTTTGATCTGAATATGACTCGCTAGCAGTGTCAGCTCGTAGCCTGATAATCTAGCACTGGTAAGGTGCTGTGTCTTGGTTCGGTTCATGAGTGTATCCACAGCATGAGGAACCATGACCACTAGCATGTTGTTCATCACCAAACCAGCAGATTGTCGAATGGAAGCTGCAGCTGCTGCTGTAGCTCTCAAGCAACTAGGCAACGCTCTAGCTACCGGATCTAATGTTGATGAAAAATACGCACAAGGGCGTTGTTTATCACCAAATCTTTGCGTCAGAACACTCAACGTGCAACCTTCTCTCTCGTGAACATAGAGTGTAAATGGTTTACTGTAGTCAGGTGTACCCAACACAGGAGCTGAACACAGTGCATTTCGTAACTCAAAAAAACTCTGCTGACATTCGGCAGACCATGGCACCGGACTCGGAACACCTTTCCCAGTCAAGGCCACCAATGGTTTTGCCAAAAGAGAAAAACTTGGGATCCATTGCCTACAGTATGAAGTAATACCTAAAAAGGCACGCACTTCTCTCTGTGTACTAGGAACATTCATCTGCGTAATTGCTTTTATTCTCTCTGGGTTCAACTTTCTTCCCTCCTTTGACAAGAGATGACCTAGGTAGGTCACTTCTTGGCAACAGTATTGCATTTTCGAAGGTGACACCTTGTGATTCAAACTAGACAAATGATGCAATAAGGAAATTGTAGCTGCTTTGCAAGTTTCCTTGTCATCTGCAGCCACTAGAAGATCATCGACATATTGCACTAAAGCAGAACCAGTAGGAAGTACAAAGGAATCTAACTGACTTTTTAATGCCTGACTGTAAATGGACGGACTCTCACAATAGCCTTGTGGAGCACGTTTAAACCTGAAGCTTCGTCCTCCTAGAGAGAAGCCGAAAATATCTCTGCTTTCTTCGGCTATTGGAATGCTGAAAAAGGCATTCTTCAAGTCGATAACTGAAAACCATGTGGCTGTAGCAGGAATCAACGTTAACAATGCAGTAATGTCTGGAACCACAGGAAACTGTGGAATCACAATTTTGTTAACCTCTCTAAGATCGATTACAAATCTATAGACTGGAGGCTTTGAAGGATCATTGCGTTTTAGAATTGGTAGTACAGGGCTATTACAGACATTTCCTCTAGTTTCTTCTACTACGTCTTTCTTGATCAAATCTTGCACAATCAATAAAAGTGCACGTTCACCTTCACTAGAGATCTTGTATTGTGGGATTCGTGGAAATTTGACATTCATTTTCAAAGTGACTACATATGGTGGAATTTCTAAAAGACCTACATCGTTAGGACCAGTCGCCCAAAGAGTATCAGGGAGAGAACGCAGCTCTGGTGGGAGCGCATCCATTGACAAGTACATCGGGGAGATGATTCTCTTACCTAATGTAAGCTGTACTCCTGCCGGAGAACAGTACAATGTCGCGTACAGGCGTTTTAACAAGTCTAAACCAAGCAGATTTTCATTACAACCGGTCGTCAAAATCAAGGGTGCTTTCAATTGACGGGGTCCAACAGAAATAGACAAAGGACCAGATACGGGGTTGTAAACAGGGGCGCCTGAAAAACCTACAGAAACATTTGTTAAGCCAGACAAAGGTGCGCCAGGGAGTTTCGCATGTATGATAGAACTTTTTGCTGCACCAGTATCCAACAGAAACGGTTTGACTACACCTGATGTTGCTACTGCGACATAAGGCCCACTCTGATCTACTGGAACTGATACTACTCCCTCTCTTTGTCCATGGCTGTCCTAGTACTCATTTTGCTGAAATTCCTCACTAGCTTCACAGTAGTCTTCAACATGATACTGTTGAGATCTATTTTGTTGGGCAGACTGTCCATTTCGCTGATCAAAATAATTAGAAGGGCGATCATTTGTTTGTGGAGGCATAGCACCTCGTCCTCGACCTCTAGAATTTTGAATAGAACCACCACGACCTCTCTGAGCTGCTGCAGCATTATTTTGTGCTAATACTGGACACTCATTTTTATAATGACCTTCTTTCTTGCAGTAAGCACACTCATTCCATTGGTATTGCGGTTTCTGAGAACCATAATCTGTCCTTTGATATGATCCTTGCTGTGTGTTAGTCTGATTCGTGCGAGGCGGATATGATTGTTGCAAAAGAACTTTAGTTTTTAAATCTTTCATTTTCTTATCTGACTTTTCCTTCTCTTCTTTATCCCTATTTTCATAGTACTGGGCAGTTGCAAGTATTTGCGCAGTCGTAGAGACAGCCCACGCACTTTCAGAATCTTTCAATTTATTACTAAGTTCTGGTAACAGATTGTGCACAAATGTATCAACAAATAGTCTCTGTCCTCCTTCCGTGCTCATATCCTGACCACTGTGATCTACGAAAGTTTCTTCAAACCTTGTGAAAAAGTCGGAGACACTTTCGTCCTTCTTCTGCCTGCATGCGGACAACTTGTCCCAGTTAACGCGCAATGCTGGCATCAGAGTCTTCATTAAATCGATTATTCTACCGGGCAAATCAGCAATTAGAGGTTCTGGTTTAGAACCACCTGTTTGTTGACCATCGGCCGCTATTATAGCTGCCCAATCACCACCTAGGGCAACTGGATGATTTTCTTTACGAATTTTAGCCCAAATTGGTTGAGGTACTACATTGCCAAATAACATGTCAATGTCCGCTAAATTCATTACGCAAGCTTCAACTGTCTGCACTAACTCTTTGTAATATCCGGCTGGATTCTTACGCGGATCTGGCAAGGCCTGTTTCACTGCTAATACTTCGGCTCGCTTCCACGGAATGTGTATCCACACTCTCTGGAATTGCGCCGGAGCGGCTGCAATACCACGATGCGCATCAGCTTGTACAGCTTCGCGCCAAATTGGAGGAACCTCCCTCATAGGATATTGGCGACCTTGTTTCGTACTACGTTTCTCTAACTCTCTAGGTGAACGAAGAGATTGATCATTCCTATAACTTAAAATCAATTCCATCGCTTCCTTTATACTCTGACCAACTATCATACCTGCAGCAAATTCTTTCTGAACATGAATTAATTTGTCTAGAATTGATTCAGAGTCATCCTCTTCCAATTCCTCACGCAAAAGGGAGCACATTTCATCAAACACATATCGCTGTGTCGGTTCATTCCATTGCATAAATGTATCTAATACATCTCTTACACTATATCTTCCACTTTTCGAAATCCATCTAAGAGCTGTGGAATCTAATATTCCCCGTTCTTCAGTACTGGGAAGCTGACTGCGTCTCTGAACGGAGTCAGAGGCAGGAGTCTTAATCAAAGTTTTATAGAAGGGAGATAGAATATTGGAGACAGAATCAGTGATTCTCCGACGAACAGAAAGCGGAGTCATAATGCTAGCAGAAGCCGTAAGTAGAGTAGCAGTCGGAACAGATTAAACAGGAACAGTAGGAGTAGTAGGCAAAGTAGCTTGTGAAACAACAGGTATGAGCGGTACAGGCACAGGCAAAGGAGCCGGCAACCCTGGAAGAGGGGGTGCCGGAGGAACATTAATATTGACCACAGGAAGTACAGGAGCTTGATTCGGGGGAGCAGGAGCAGGAATACCAGGCTGTCCAGCAACCGGTAATTGCACATTCGGTAAAGGTGGAGCCGTAGCACCCTGTGCATACGGTGGGGGTGACCGTAACAAGTAAGACAACAGGGGATCCTTTTCGGGGTCCTCTACTATCTTAGCTGTACTCGATGGCAAGGCAGGATAGCACTTGTCTATCGCTAGATTACGCTCTCTATTGGCCACCTCCATCGCTTTCTCAGACTCGTTGAGTTGCAGCTGCTTGGCAGACTGTTCTAAAGTCAACTCTTGCTCTTTCTGTTCTTTCTTTAACTTTTTAGTTTCTCTCTGTTTGGATTCTTTTCGCCAATAACGAAAAGAATCAAACATTGCCGGCCGGGCTATCGAGAATTTCGGGTTCAAAACTACCATGCAATGGCCAACTAAGGACACCGTCTTTCTCTGTATATTGGATCCATACCTCATTATAAGATATAGGACCCACACCAAACTTACAGTACAGATCATAAAGAGGAGTTCCAATCGGAGGAACCAGACATGAGTCCTCCAACCGGGAATCACTGTTGCAAACAAAACACGATAACATACAATTTTTCCGACTTACCATTTTATAATCCGGAACACAGAACAAACACAAACAAAGGTGCGCACTTGAACCAAGAACTTAGGCCTACCAAAGCGAACAAATGTATCAATACCCAAACTAAACTAAAAACCAAATGATTATCGTAACTAGAACAACCAGTGATAATCTTACCAAACCAAACCAAACCAAGAACTAAAAGTATTTTCCAAACAGGAGCAAACCCTTACGAAGTAACCAACTAGCAACCACTTAATACTTAACTGAGGCACTGAAGACGTCACCAAGGAGAAACCCGTCTCGTCTCGCCGTACTAAGGTCTGCACCTCGGGTCCAAGACAGGGCGACAGTCAAGGCAGCGGACCACTGCAGCCGTCCGAACGGGAACCCTCGTGGAAGAGAACGTCGGGCCACTTTTGCGATATGCCGGGATCGATGAAGTGGGGCGCCTCCCTCTGGAATCTTCACACGAAGCTTCTCGAACTCTTCAGGCTTTTGGACCGGTACCGAATGACGTCGCCCCACTTTGGGCGCCAATTGGAGTTCTGGACTTTTTTTGGTTCCGTCCAGAGGTGTCAGGGATAACACCCGAAGACCCCGGAGTTCTACCTGTCTCGGTGCACAAATAAACAGAAACACGGGCTTCTCGATGGTGGCGTCAAAGACCAAAGGTTTATTACTGCAGGGACACAGAAGTCACAGAAACTACACACGGGCAGTATCTAGGAGCCTGTTCGATTTGTACAAAGTGGGTTGCTCCTTAAATACTAAAATTTCAGCTTGGGGCAAATTCTTTACATGCTAGTACATTTCTAAACCTTCGTGTCCTAAACAATAAATATTTGGCGTTACACAGGAATCGTCAACAATATCTGATGTCAAAACATTACGAACGAGGGGTTCCCACTGTTCCATCATAATTCCATGTCAACTTTTCATTCAAGAGCCGGACCGCCTCATCGTAAATTTGGTTACCTCCCCTAATAAAGGCCCAGAAGGAATGGAGCAGAGCCAGGTGCAGAAGATAGAAAAGCAGGATAAGAGATGTTTGTGGGTCGTAAATGGGCAAGGCTACCAGCTTCGGCCGCCTAATCATGATCAGGCCAATGAACACGAGAACCAGTATAGCAAGGCTGGCCTCAGGCTGGGGAGGCAGCTTCTGCCGAGTCATGCAGCCATGGCGTTTTCTGTCCTATGGTGCACGTGTCACTAGCAAGGTGAATCGCCGGCTAAAGCTTACGTGTCCTTAAGTGAAAGAGGTCACTGCGTGTTCGTTGACTATGTGAGGGCAAGAAATACAAAATGGCTGCCGTGATCTAAGATGGATGCCATGGGTAGATCGGAAATGTGTTCATAACAGGAGTGCTCTTGCTCGTAACATAGCGAAAACACCAGGATATGCTAAATGGATCATTTGCGGTTCACTGATACCAAAATTATGTATTTACGACAATGTTGAAAACACGGGTTCAAATCGTCACGGAACCTCAGAATGACCCAGAGAAGACATAAAATTGTTGACTCTTCCTTTTGATGTTACTGGACGTGGAAATGCAAAACGACATTTCGTGTAGAACTTGTCCTTGGATTTGTATTGTCGACGACAGTATTTCCCACAACGATGGCTTTGAAAGCGTAAAACTTGATGTCTTAAATTGTTTTCTTCTGTACTTTTCGGAACAGCACATGTAGAATACTGCTCAATGAAACTCATCACTTTCTCATCTGAATCTGTTCCAAATTGTGGTGCATCTTTAATCCATAGCAGCATATGTTTATGAGGAGCACCTCTTGCTTGATACTCCTTTCTCCAAAAGAAATCCAACACCTCTCCAAGCGGAGGATTTTTTTTGTTTGTAATAAAACACATCATAGCTTCAAACCTATGATTGAAATACCTGCATACATTAACTGGATCCGAAGAGCACAGTTCTCCAGGTGTCTTGTATTCAATATTTTCAATGTTTTTATTTGCCTCTCGTAGAAATTCAAGTGAGTCTTCCCAAGAATACTCAGCACAGCTAAGAGTGAGGAACCATGTAGGAGTTCCTAAGTTTCTTAGCATACATTTCAATTCCCCATGGCGACGGTACCAATACTCGATAGTACCACGCTGACATGCCATGAGATTAATTAGCTGAGATTCCAAAACACTGTCTTGCAGTTTCACTTTATCCATAAAATCCCTTGCCGAAACAATTTGAAGATGTGTTCCACTTTTCAGTATATGGTTTACTGCATAGAAAAGTCCAGACAAGTCGATGGAACAAATATGGAATGCATTGATGAAACCTTGGATCTTCTGCATATAATCTTGAAGTCCGGTATTCAGATGCAGGAATTTGAACATGTCGGTCGGCATATCGTCCACCTCCACCTGTTGGAAATAACTGTGGAAAACAACGAGCTCCCAAACTTTCTTCCCATACACTAATGGGACTTCCTTTGGCTTTTTTCATCTGAAACAAGTCAATAGCATTCCCCATTACTTCTTTGGAATGCAATGGATGAACACTATAATGTTCATAAATGTCTTCACTTCTAGAGATATCAATTTTTTCTATTTGCCCAGATGAGAAATCTGTGTCCTCTTCTACAGTTGTTTCTTCTTCTCCAACATATACATTTCTATAGTACTGATTATTTTTTTACCAAATACAACGTTGCCTTTTTGACTTTCCTAACATCCACTAATTCTTGCCAGATTTTCTTACTTTTTGTCGGGACACCATTAACTAGGATAACCAGAGGTTCCTCTTCTACTAATTTTTTCGACACCAATTGTATCAATATTTTTCTTAAAATCTAGAGGCAAATAAACAACTCTTCCCTTTAATCCTCTCTGTAAATCTGAAGGAGGCAATTTCCTTGTCTTAGGCTCCATGTGAACAATAGCCTGAAAAAGATGTACACATTGAATCAGAATAGATTCATAGGTATTTAAATCCATTAATTCAGAAGGAATGTCTACCAACTCCAGATTATTATGAACAGCTCTAGCAGGCATTCTGTTTTCATTTAAATTATTATAACAATATTTACAAATAAGTTGATCAGAGCCCAAATCAAAACAATTTTCAACCAACAAATAAGTTGAAAATCCTTCCACTCATTATTATTTATCTTTTCGCTTTTTACATATAAATCATCTAATCTAGTCTGATGCTTATAATGAGTTCGTCGACAACAAACACAAGAAAAATTAGGCCTTTCACTTGAATTGACCTTAAACTTTGTAATTTCATTTTCAAAATGTTCTGTACTTAAAATCTCTACATTCTCTTCTACATTACCTTCTATTACTGTATCAATTTCTGCACTGACCTCTTTTTCACCAAAGTAACAATACTCAATTTCATCACAAATGTTTTTGACATCTAATTCAGTTCCATGCAAAAGAGCACTGTTTAACTGTTTTAGTTTAAGTGCTGGACTTTTTGCATAATACAACCTTCTCACTAATTTCCTGACTTTATTATAATGCACTGCTAACATCTTAAAATGGTGAAAAACACTCTGACATACTTTTCTTGAAAGACAAACCACTGAATGCCCTTGCAAACCTGTTTTTTCTCTCACTCTACAAGGATCTAACTCTTGTAAATTTTTCATTTTTTGTTTCACACTTTTCTTAGTATATGTCCGTAAGAAAGTGCGAAACAAATCAATTGATTCCTGTTGCACACTACAAATACTACTACAATTCCATGTATACACTGGAGTCTTAGGACATCTCCCTAAAACTTCATCAGCTAACACCTCTTCTGTATTTCTAGGCGCAATCTCTTCTTTTTCAACCGGACAACCGTCCTTCACCTCATATGCTCGACCACTGATGTCAACTACATGCAACAAATCATTATCCTGAAAGTAACTTTCTTCATTAAAAAATTGCCCACAACTTGAACTATGCTTCCATTCTCCAGAAAAAACATCACAGAAATTAGTCCGATTAATTACTATCCTCCACTTACATTTTGATTAGAACACATTGATTACCTTATCAAGTGTACGAATTCTATTCATTACTAAACTAAACAATTTATTTTTCACTTTAAATGCTTCATCCACAATCTTAACTATGTTTTTTTTTCTTGTAAAAAGCGGTCTATTTTTGATACCTCTTTACATTTTTTAATAAATTTGATACTATTCTGTTGTAAAACATGTGTCTACGAATGTCAGTAAATTGGTTGCTCCTTCTTTTGTTATACAAAATATCATCTCCTTGTACAGGTCTAACATTTTTAGAAGGACATCCTGTTTTGTTTCTAATTACAGGTGTTTCATTCTTGTTTGCAAAAATATGTTTTTTTCTTTACATTTCAATAAGTTCCTGAGAAATTTTTAATTTGCTTACCAGGAGCATTTTTTTTTCTCTGAAGATTTTATTTTGGTTGGTTCTTGATTTTCTTTTTCCTTAGACCTTAATTTTCTTTTATAAACTTTTTCACGTCTTGCTTTCGAAGGCATTTTTTTCTTTCTTTGTATAGATGATTATAATCTGTGGTAAACAAAAAATAACATATTATAGACCACTACAAACATATTACATAGCAATTACAATAAGTAAACAATATAAACACTAGTATACAACAAAAGGTTGATTTACATTACATCTGCTTTGCTTTGTGTCAAAACGATTTACTAATTAATGTTATGTCTTGCTTATATATAGGAGGCCTGTTTTTCGCCTGTAGATACAGTGAAATAATATGAGCAGAGACACACATACTGCTTGCCGACACAGAGATGGTAGATTACATGTAATATTGTGGACATGTGCCTAAGATCACACTGATGGGTGAATTAAGATTCACTCACAGTGTGATCTTAGGCAGATTAGAAGGATGTTACATGTAATGAGAAATTAATGTTATGTGTTACTTATAAATAGGTGGCCTGTTTTTGGTCTGTAGAGACAGTGAAATAATATGAGCAGAGACACACATACTGTTGGCAGAGACAGACATAGTACATTATATCTAACATTCTGATCATGTGCCTAAGATCACACTGTGACTGAAGCTTGATTCACCCATCAGTCTGATCTTAGGCAGAGTCACACATACTATTGGCAGAGACAGACATGGTACATTATATCTAACATTCTGATCATGTGCCTAAGATCACACTGTGACTAAAGCTTGATTCACCCATCAGTGTGATCTTAGGCAGAGTCACACATACTGTTGGCAGAGACAGACATGGTACATTATATGTAACATTCTGATCATGTGCCTAAGATCACACTGTGAATCAAGCTTCAGTCATTAATGTCAAACATTGCACAAGGGGCTTGTAAATATGCCAATGAAACCATTACACTATCTCTATACCAGCATTAATGTCAAACATGGTACATTATATCTAACATTAATGCTGGTATAGAGATAGTGTAATGGTTTCATTGACATGTTTACAAGCCCCTTGCACAATGTTTGACATTAATGCTGATATAGAGATAGTGTAATGGTTTCATTGGCATATTTACAAGCCCTTGCGCAATGTTTGACATTAAGGCTGGTATAGAGATAGTGTACTGGTTTCATTGGGATATTTACAAGCCCCTTGTGCAATGTTTGACATTAATGCTGGTATAGAGATAGTGTAATGGTTTCATTGGCATGTTTACAAGCCCCTTGCGCAATGTTGGACATTAATGGTGGTATAGAGATATTGGAATGGTTTCTTTGGCATATTTAAAAGCCCCTTGCGCAAAATTTGACATTAATGCTGGTATAGAGATTGTGTAATGGTTTCATTGGCATATTTTCAAGCCCCTTGCGCAATGTTTGACATTAATGCTGGTATAGAGATAGTGTAATTGTTTCATTGGCATATTTACAAGCCCCTTGCGAGATGTTTGACATTAATGCTGGTATAGAGATAGTCTAATGGTTTAATTGGCATATTTACAACCCCCTTGCGCAATGTTTGACATTAATGCTGGTATAGAGATAGTGTAATGGTTTCATTGGCATATTTACAAGCCCCTTGCGCAATGTTTGACATTAATGCTGGTATAGAGATAGTGTAATGGTTTCATTGGCATATTTACAAGCCCCTTGCGCAATGTTTGACATTAATGCTGGTATAGAGATAGTGTAATGGTTTCATTGGCATATTTACAAGCTCCTTGCGCAATGTTTGACAATAATGCTGGTATAGAGATAGTGTAATAGTTTCATTGGCATATTTACAAGCCCCTTGCGCTATGTTTGACATTAATGCTGGTATAGAGATAGTGTAATGGTTTCATTGGCATATTTACAGGCCCCTTGCGCAGTGTTTGACATCAATGCTGGTATAGAGATAGTGTAATGGTTTCATTTGCATATTTACTAGTCTCTTGCGCAGTGTTTGACATTAATGCTGGTATAGAGATAGTGTAATGGTTTCATTGGCATATTTACAAGCCCCTTGCGCAATGTTTGACATTAATGCTGGTATAGAGATAGTGTAATGGTTTCATTGGCATATTTACAAGCCCCTTGCGCAATGTTTGACAATAATGCTGGTAAAGAGATAGTGTAATGGTTTCATTGGCATATTTTCAAGCCCCTTGCACAATGTTTGAAATTATTGCTGGTATAGAGACAGTGTAATGGTTTCATTGGCATATTTACAAGCCCCTTGTGCAATGTTTGACATTATTGCTGGTATAGAGATAGTGTAATGGTGTCATTGGCATATTTACAAGCCCCTTGCGCAATGTTTGACATTAATGCTGGTATAGAGACAGTGTAATGGTTTCATTGGCATATTTACAAGCCCCTTTCGCAATGTTTGACATTAATGCTGGTATAGAGACAGTGTAATGGTTTCATCTGCATATTTACAAGCCCCTTGTGCAATGTTTGAAATTAATGCTGGTATAGAGATAGTGTAATGGTTTCAATGGCATATTTACAAGTCCCTTGTGCAATGTTTGACATAAATGCTGATATAGAGATAGTGTAATGGTTTCATTGGCATATTTACAAGCCCCTTGTGCAATGTTTGACATTAATATTAGTATAGAGAGAGTGTAATGTTTTCATTGGCATATTTACTAGCCCCTTGCGCAATGTTTGACATTAATGCTGGTATAGAGATAGTGTAATGGTTTCATTGGCATATTTACAAGCCCCTTGCGAAATGTTTGACATTAATTCTGGTATAGAGATAGTGTAATGGTTTCATTGGCATATTTACAAGTCCCTTGCGCAATGTTTGACATTAATGCTGGTATAGAGATAGTGTAATGGTTTATTTGGCATATTTACAGGCCCCTTGCGCAATGTTTGACATTAATGCTGGTATAGAGATAGTTTAATGGTTTCTTTGGCATATTTACAAGCCCCTTGCACAATGTTTGACATTAATGCTGGTATAGAGATAGTGTAATGGTTTCATCGGCATATTTACAAGCCCCTTGCGCAATGTTTGACATTAATGCTGGTATAGAGACAGTGTAATGGTTTCATCTGCATATTTACAAGCCCCATGTGCAATGTTTGAAATTAATGCTGGTATAGAGATAGTGTAATGGTTTCAATGGCATATTTACAAGTCCCTTGTGCAATGTTTGACATAAATGCTGATATAGAGATAGTGTAATGGTTTCATTGGCATATTTACAAGCCCCTTGTGCAATGTTTGACATTAATATTAGTATAGAGAGAGTGTAATGTTTTCATTGGCATATTTACTAGCCCCTTGCGCAATGTTTGACATTAATGCTGGTATAGAGATAGTGTAATGGTTTCATTGGCATATTTACAAGCCCCTTGCGAAATGTTTGACATTAATTCTGGTATAGAGATAGTGTAATGGTTTCATTGGCATATTTACAAGCCCCTTGCGCAATGTTTGACATTAATGCTGGTATAGAGATAGTGTAATGGTTTATTTGGCATATTTACAAGCCCCTTGCGCAATGTTTGACATTAATGCTGGTATAGAGATAGTTTAATGGTTTCTTTGGCATATTTACAAGCCCTTTGCACAATGTTTGACATTAATGCTGGTATAGAGATAGTGTAATGGTTTCATCGGCATATTTACAAGCCCCTTGCGCAATGTTTGACATTAATGCTGGTATAGAGATAGTGTAATGGTTTCACTGGTATATTTACAAGCCCCTTGCGCAATGTTTGACATATTTACAAGCCCCTTGTGCAATGTTTGACATTAATGCTGGTATAGAGATAGTGTAATGGTTTCATTGGCATATTTACAAGCCCCTTGCGCAATATTTGAAACTTATGTTGGTATAGAGATAGTGTAATGGTTTCATCGGCATATTTACAAGCCCCTTGGGCAATGTTTGACATTAATGCTGGTATAGAGATAGTGTAATGGTTTCATTGGCATATTTACAAGTCCCTTGCACAATGTTTGACATAAATGCTGGTATAGAGATAGTGTAATGGTTTCATCGGTATATTTACAAGCCCCTTGCGCAATGGTAACATTATATGGTTAGGGAAGGTAATTGGCCTATGAAGATTGCAGCAGTTAATATAACTTAGTTTGCTGTTCAAAATTACTTTCTAAATCAGAGTGATGAAGATAATAAAAAACATGTAGTTGTCATAGAGATAGTATATGGATATCATATAGTGTGTGCTGTGAGTATTATACAAATTATTTATAAAAAGTAAGCTAGAGGTGGAAATAAAACTCTTGTTTCATAATGTAAAAGATGTTTGAGCTTTTCTTTCAGAAAGTCGGATAAATGAGAAATTAAGAATAGTCTGGCCTAATTTCCAAAGAAAAGGACTTTCCATATACTATTTGGTCTCGTGGAAAAGTGGATGGATCAAAAGTGAGTTTAGATATGTTTTTTCAAAATTTTACATTATTTATGCAAACGTACTATGGGTTTTTTAAACACAAAAATTTTGATTGTGTTTTTTTTTACCCGCTGTTATATGATGAGCACTATTGAAGTCACTGTTTTAAGTGCATTTCAATATATTCTGAGAACAGCAAAAATAAACTATATAACATGTTGTTAAAATTATTTAGTATTTTCAATTATTAAATATATATTAATTTCCCATTCTCTTATGCTCACTTACCTATTGCCACCCTTTATTACGCCTCTTAACTCACCCTCACTGGCCTTTTTTCACTCTCCCTCACCTCTCTTCCTTTATTCCACGTTAATCACTTATTCTCATTAACCACTCCTTCACTGCCCTTTCCCTCTTTCCTATCCAATACTTTCCAGCTGTCAGTCACTCTACTTCAGTCCCCTTACCCTTGTTTTCTTTCTTTGTTCCTTTAATAATTCCCCATCTCTCACTCACCTTATTACACTCCACTCACTCCTTCTCTCACTTCCTCTGTCCTCTCACAGTCTCATTCCCTTTCCCTCACTCGCTGTCTCTTAGCTTCAGTCACTCGATCCTCTTACTCTCTCACTCTTCTTCCATCATCCTTACTCCCTAAAACTCACCCACACTCCCTTACTTATCTTTCTTTGCTCTCTTACTCAGTTTTTTTCTGCCAGTCTTTCCTTCACTACCTCTATGTTCTCTCTCTTTCACTTCCTTTGTCTCAAGCTCATTTGCTTTTATCCTCTTTTTATTTTCCTTTTTTATCAACCTCACTCTCCTGCACTCACCCTCCCTCACCCTTGTTTCCTTACTTCAGTTCCTTCAGTTATCCTCAATCATCATCTTTAAATACCCTTCTTCTTTCTTTCGTCACATACTCACCTTTTCCCAGTCCCTTTGCATCACTTTTTTCCCTTTCTTCCCTTCCTTTGCTCTCTCAGTCATTCACCTTCCCTTACTCACCTTACTGTCCTTTACTCACTGTTTGTCTTACTACCTATATTTTCTCATATTCTCACTTGTCTTCCCATCACTCCCTCTCTGTTACCTTCACTCCCATTGTGTCCTCATTGTCTTACAAGCCTACATTCACCCTCACTCAAATTCCATGCCTCATTGTCATTAATCCACTGGTATTCACTCCTGCTTCTTTGTTACTCAATCCTCTTTCTTTACTACCCTTTCTGCCTTTAGTTTTTGTAATGCATATTCCTTTAGGATTTTACGCACCTTCAGTTTATTTCTCTCACCTGCTCTTGTTCACTGTCACTAAATGTCTCCATGTCATTATCCTTTTAGCAATTTGCTCTCTCTCTATTTCTTTTTAACTCTCTCTGACCTTCACCATTCCTTGGTTTTTCGTTCTGACTACTTCACTTCTACTTTATCTCTTACTAACCTTTTATGACTTTTAATGTCCTACTTTGTCTCTTGTATTGTAAAATATATATTATAAGTATTCTAACTTTTTTTTGTCTTTCACAGATATACATTTTAATGGAAATATGAAATTAGGTTTACATTACTTATAAGGTAAGTTTGATGTACAAAATGTAATTTCCCTATACTCTTTTACTTAACCTCACTTCTCTTCTTTGATCATCCCACACCTCTGTTCCCTAATTGCGCTTGCCTCACTTATTCTGAATACCCACATTTACTCCCCTTTTTCACACTCCTCTCGTACACTCACCTTCTTTTAGACCTTCTCCTTTACTTTCTTTCCTCTCTCTTCTCTTACTTCATTGTTTTACTCTTTTCCCTTCCCTTACTCTCCTTACTCCACTTCTCTTACTCCTTCTCTTTCTTCCTCTGTCCTCTTAGTTCTACACTCCCCTTCCCTCAATCTCTTTCTGTTAACCTCATTCTCTCCATCCCCTTAGTCTCTCACTCCTCTTCTTTCACATTCACTGCCTATAACTCAGCCATACTCCCACACTCACCTTCTTTCAGACCTTCTCCTTTACTTCCCTTCCTTTCTTTTCCCAACCTTTGCTCCTTCACTCTTTTCCCTTCCCTTACTCCCCTTACTCGACTTCAATAACTCCTTCTCTCAATTCCTCTGTCCTCTAACTTACTCACTCCCCTTTTCTCACTCTCTCTGTTACTCCCATTCTCTTTGTCCTCTTAGTCTCTCACTCCTATTCTATCACGCTCACTCCCTATAACTGAGCCATACTCCCACACTCACCTTCTTTCAGACCTTCTCCTTTACTTTCCTTCCTCTCTCTTCCCATCCTTCACTGCTTTACTTTTTTCCCTTTCATTACTCCCCTTACTCCACTTCAGTAACTCCTTCTCTCAATCCTCTGTCCTCTAACTTACTCACTTCCCTTTTCTCACTCTCTCTCTGTTACCCCCATTCTCTCCGTCCTCTTAGTCTCTCACTCCTATTCTATCACGCTCACTCCCTATAACTGAGCCATACTCCCACACTCACCTTCTTTCAGACCTTCTCCTTTACTTTCCTTCTTCTCACTTCCCTTCCTTTACTCCTTCACTGTTTTCCCTTCCCTTACTCTCCTTACTCTACTTCACAAATTCCTTCTCTTTCTCCCTCTGTCCTCTTACATCTACACTCCCCATCCCTCATTCACTCTCTGTTAGCCTCATTCTCTCCGTCCCTTTAGTCTCTCACTCCTCTTCTGTCACGCTCACTCCCTATAACTCAGCCATACTCCCACACTCACCTTCTTTCAGACCTTCTCCTTTACTTCCCTTCCTCTCTCTTCCCATCCTTCACTCTTTTCCCTTCCCTTATTCCCGTTACTCCACTTCAGTAACTCCTTCTCTCAATATCTATGTCCTCTAACTTACTCACTCCCCTTTTCTCACTCTCTCTCTGTTACTCCCATTCTCTCTGTCCTCTTAGTCTCTCACTCCTTTCCTATCACTCTCACTCTCACTCCCTATAACTGAACCATACTCCCACACTCACCTTCTTTCAGACCTTCTCCTTTACTTTCCTTCCTCTCACTTCCCTTCCTTTACTCCTTCACTGTTTTCCCTTCCCTTACTCTCCTTACTCCACTTCAACAATTCCTTCTCTTACTCCCTCTATCCTCTTACTTCTACACTCCCCTTCCCTCATTCTCTCTCTGTTAGCCTCATTCTCACCGGCCCTTTAGTCTCTCACTCCTCGTCTGTCATTCTCACTCCCTATAACTCTGCCATACTCCCACACTCACCTTCAATCAGACCTTAACCTTTACTTCCCTTCCTCTCTCTTCCCATCCTTCACTCCTTCACTCTTTTCCCTTCCCTTACTCCCCTTACTCCACTTCAGTAACTCCTTTTCTCAATCCCTCTGTCCTCTAACTTACTCACTCCCTTTATCTCACTCTCTCTCTCTGTTACCCCCATTCTCTCAGTCCTCTTAGTCTCTCACTCCTTTTCTATCACGCTCACTCCCTATAACTCAGCCTTACTCCCACACTCACCTTCTTTCAGACCTTCTCCTTTACTTTCCTTCCTCTCTCTTCCCTTCCTTTACTCCTTCACTGTTTTCCCTTCCCTTACTCTCCTTACTCCACTTCACCAATTCCTTCTCTTACTCCCTCTGTCCTCTTACTTCTACACTCCCCATCCCTCATGCTATCTCTGTTAGCCTCATTCTCTCTGTCCCTTTAGTCACTCACTCCTCTTCTTTCACATTCACTGCCTATTACTCAGCCAAACTCCCACACTCACCTTCTTTCAGACATTCTCCTTTACTTCCCTTCCTCTCTCTTCCCATCCTTCGCTCCTTTACTCTTTTCCCTTCCCTTACTCCTGTTACTCCACTTCAGTAATTCCTTCTCTCAATCCCTCTGTCCTCTAACTTACTCACTCCCCTTTTCTCAGTCTCTCTTTGTTATTCCCATTCTCTCCGTCCTCTTAGTCTCTCACTCATTTTCTATCACGCTCACTCCCTGTAACTGAGCCATACTCCCACACCTACCTTCTTTCAGACCTTCTCATTTACTTCCCTTCCTCTCTCTTCCCTTCCTTGACTCCTTCACTTTTTTCCCTTCCCTTACTCTCCTTACTCTACTTCACTAATTCCTTCTCTTACTCCCTCTGTCCTCTTACTTCTACACTCCCCTTCCCTCATTCTCTCTCTGTTAGCCTCATTCTCACTGTCCCTTTAGTCTCTCACTCCTCTTCTGTCACGCTCACTCCCTATAACTCTGCCATACTCCCACACTCACCTTCAATCAGACCTTAACCTTTACTTTCCTTCCTGTCTCTTTTCTTCTTTTGCTCATTCACTCTTTTCTCTTCCCTTACTCTCCTTACTCTACTTCACTAACTCCTTCTCTTACTCCCTCTGTCCTCTTAGTTCTACACTCCCCTTCCCTCTTTTTCTCTCTGTTGCTTCATTCTCTCTGACCCCTTAGTCTATCACTCCTCTTCTATCACGCTCACTCCCTATAACACAGCCACACTTCCTCACTTATGTTTCTTTCCTCCCTCACTCAGTCTTCTACTCTCACTTTTTCTTTCACTTTCTCTGTCTCTTCACTCCCTTACTCACCTTGTCTCACACTCACTTGCCTTTATCCAGTCTGTATCTCCACTCTTTCCTAAACATCACTGCTCTTTTCTTACCCTTCCACATCCCCATTCCTTTACTACATTTTCTTCACTTAACCTCTGTAAGCGTGGGAGGAGTGCTAGGGACAGTCTCCGGTATAGGAACAGGTGCTACAACAGTAAGAGGCTGACTAATGTACTTCTTTAAACTGGGTTTTATTTTTATGGTGCGACGTGTTCTGTAAGTAAGTCTTTCCCTCGCAAATACGGAGTTATCTGTGGTGTTGGTCTTCTTGGTCTTTCTATGGTCCCGGGGTTCTGGTCTCTCTCCTGGATCGTCTCTCACTGCCGTGAGGTCTCAGGGCTCCGGTCATGAAAAGAGAAAGAAGGAGAGAGGGACACCGTTAGCCACTACTGTCCTTATCGTGTTTGCCCAAAAGGAACCCGGTGTTTGTGCAGGGGCACCCGTTTTACTAACGTGCTCTGAGGAGGGAGGATACGTGTGAGGTACAGGGGTAAGGGAAAAAGGTACCAGGTACGGGTAGCGGAAAGAGGGGTTGGAAATAGCGGACGGACGGTCTCAGATTTAAGAAGGTTTTACACTAGCAACAGGGGAACCCTTCCCCAACCAGCCCGCCAAACGCCGCCGTACCTGGCTAAGCCATACTCCTCCCTCGGGAGTATGGCACGGCGGAGCGTAGAAACGTTGGCCTCCTGGCTTTCCTCCACAGTCGATTCCTTCGCTTTCTCCGTCCTCAGCTCGCGTCTCCGTTCTCTTCTCCTCGCCTGCGCCGGTCCTCGTTGTCCCGGTCTCGTCACACACCGTGTAGAGGACTTCCCCTGAATTCATCCATCCGGGAGAGGAGACGTCATCAGGAGGCGGGGATCCTTCTTCGTTGCAATACGCCCACTTAAAGGAGCCCGTGGACGCTTCCTCGCTCTCGTCCTCCTGAAGCTCCCACGCATCCCTCGCTCTGCCAGTCTGTAGAGTAGAAGGGGAAATAGCATCAGGTGTCCACCAGTCCTCCCGGCCTCCCTTCCCGACCTCGTTACAACCTCATTCCCCATGTTCACTCTCCTTCTCTTCACTAACCTCCCACACTCAACTTCTTTCACTTTCACTACTTCACTTCCCTTCCCCTCTCGTCCCTTTCTTTGCTTTCTCACTCATTTTCCTCTCCTCTCTCACTGTACTCCACTTCAGTTACTCTTTTTGATTTTTTTAAGAATACAGCTCTTTTTTGAGAATTGGAGGTAGTTCTAAAAATAACTTTTTTTCTTCTTTTTTCGTTTTTTTCTCAACAAAAACAAAAACAGGGAATGCAAAACTGCTCAACAGGAGCAAATAAAAAAGAATCAAAGTTAGGGCTGGGGACGGCAGCGGTGATTTTCTCTGGTTCGGACAATGTTCATAATACTTTGTTCACCATAACAAAGTAATTCATCACAATCTTTGCATTTGATTATGATTCTGTTGAAAACAGGCTGAATATTTGGAATCAGCTGTTCTGGTCGCCCCCTCACCGATGATGTAGTTGCTTCTCTAGTTGAAGTAGAAGCACCATCCCTTGGAGCATCTCGTGTCAGAGCCCTGACACTCTCCCGGGCATAGTTCTGGGGGTGCCTCCTCTGAACGTGCCGAATTATGGTTGAATTTCCAAAAGAGTATTTCCTGGTAGGGTCAACCCGTGACAGGACAGTATTACAAATTCGGCACTCCACCTTTGGAGCATTTACTTTTTTTTATCTTGTGGTATTGAGAAATCTTCCAAATGAAGTGCTGCTTTACCTTGCGCTGAGGAGCCTCTTCATCTATAAACTCATTCAAGTCATCACTGCTACTGGAGGATCTAGCAGCCATTATGATTCCAAAAAGGATGAGCAGCAAAAAACAGGTCTTTCAGTCACAAAATTGAAAGAAGAAGTGAAGGAAAAGGATGAGGTTTTTATTCTTTGAAAAAAAACTGTTAGCAACCAATGAAAAGTGTTAATTTAAGGTCACATGACGACGCGCTTACGCTGCGTGCACCGGAGCGCTTCTGGGGTCGCTTACGCCGCACGCACGTAGGCGCTTCCGGGGGCGCTTATGCGGCACGAACGTGGGGGCTTCCGTGGGCGCTTACGCGGCACGTCTAAGTGACGTTTTGCTAGCTTTACGGAAATGCAAAATCATATCTATTCTGAAAATCAAATATACTACTTTTATAAGTCTAGTACTGAATGTCTTGCATTATTATTTATTTTTCATACATATTTTTTTTTAAAAATGCAGAAATGGCGCTCTCTGTTGAGCTTACCGGTGCGCACACCCGGAGCGTTCCAAGGCAAAATGATACGGGTAAGCTCACCGGTGCGTGCACCCTGAGCGCCCCAGGAAAAAATGATTAAAAAAAATGTAACAATAAATTAATAATAAGTAATAGTTATACAAAACAGCTAAAAAAGAAAAAAAACATAGGTTACAAACTCGATATAGAAAGGAATTAGCTTTTTAAAAACCTTTGAAATTCAGTGAAAAAACCAGAGGTTTCACAATTGTTATAGTTAGGAATTAGCATTTAAAAACCTTTTAAATTCACTGAAAAATCCATAGGTTTCACATTTGTTATATTTAGGAATTAACATTTTAAAAACTTTGAAATTCAATGAAAAAACCATAGGTTTCACACCAGTTATAGTTAGCTGAACATTTTACTCATACAAAACCATTGAAATTCCCACGTTATAGTTAGTTGGACTCGCTATAACTTGCGCGCCCGATATCCACTGCTGATGATGTCACATATTACATCATTCATGACATGGTCAGTGACATCACTGATGACATCTCAAATGACATCACTGATGACATCACTGATGACATCTCAAATGACATCACTGATGACATCAATGATGACATCATCCATGTGATAATACAATACACCTCCTCACACTCTAATCTAACCTATGATACACCCAGTGTTAAATACAAACTACCAATCCTGAAACCATTGAAACAGCAATACCAGTTACCACATATGCACTCACTGATTTCTAGGTCTACACACACATTCAGTCATTCACCCATACAGTCACTCATACATTCAGGCACACATCAATACAACAGTATCATATGCACTCATGCACCTATACAGAGACTCACACACTGCCACTCATCCATGGAGTTACTCACACACCTAGTCAGTCATGTAAAGAATCAATCACACTCCCATTTCCTCATCTATACAGTTATACAAACAAAACCTTACCTATTTAAACACAGACTAACACATACATACTCTCTTTTGCAATCACTGATAAAACTACACATTAATCCATACAGTCACTTACGCAATCACAGGCTTTCATGTATAGTCATTTATATATGTCAACTCTCACATGCACTGTTTTTTATATATGTATTTACTTGGACATGTAGCATTGAGAAATCCATTCACTCACCAACACACCCATGCACACAGTCAACCGCCCATACAGCTCTTTCCACATGCACTCTTGAACTCATATACTAAGTGAAGGACCTGCTCACACATCTATGCACAGAGTCACACACCTCCCAGGCACCCACACACACACTCAGCCTCACATACAAATACTTGGGCAATCAATCAATAACCCATATAACCACTCATATAGCTACTGATAAATACATGCAGCAGCTTACACAACAACAGACATATTGATGCACACATTCAGACAGTTTAGTGACTAACCCATGCATTCAGTAAGACACATTTAATCTTCCACTGATACAGTCAGTCACGCACCAACTAAATCCATTATCCAGACACTCATACATACACTCATTCTTCAATATGTTAAACACATTTTAACTTTACAGGAACACACAGACACTGGATGATGTCATCAGTGATGTCACCAGTGATGTCATTTGAGATGTCATCAGTGATGTCATCAGTGATGTCATTTGAGATGTCATCTGTGATGTCATCAGTGATGTCACTGACCATGTCATGAATGATGTAATATGTGACATCATCAGCAGTGGATTGCGGGCGCACAAGTTATAGTGAGTCCAACTAACTATCACCGCCCCAAAGCCAAAGTTCTCGCGGCTGGATTATTTTCTGAATACATTAATATAACAAGAGGTACTAGGCAAGGCTGTCCGTGCTCGCCTCTACTATTTGCTCTATACATTAACCCTCTTATCTTGAAACTATTAGAGAGCACTAATATTAAACCAGTAGTTAGTCATCAGTTTGAAACTAAAGTACTGGCATATGCTGACGACATTGCGATCGTCACACCCGATCCAACAGAAGCCATTTATGAAATAGAGGCAACTACTTCTGAATTCGGGACTTATTCTGGGTACTCCCTCAACAAAGGAAAGACGATTATAATAAGTACACCCGACACAGTTTGTATGGATCCACGAAGAGTTGAAAAAACTACTTACCTGGGCATTGAACTCTGTGCAAACACTAAACTAATCTCACAAATTAATTTCGACCCATTACTGAAAAAAATCAAGAATGATTTTGAAAGGGTCAATAGCCTTCATCTATCCATTATAGGGAGAGTTAATTATGTTAAAATGAATACGCTACCCAGATGTCTCTATTTATTTAGATCAATACCACTAGCCATTAAAAAGGAGACTTTAATTTTGATTAACTCACTTATATCTAAGTTTGTATGGCAGAATTGGAAAATTAGGAGATCTATTGAACTATTGTCTCTTCCTATTGATAAAGGCGGCCTTGCTATACCTAACATGGTCTTATATTACTGGGCAGCACAACTAAAACAGTTTACACCTTTGTTTAAAGGATATAGCGAAGAGAATTCAGAGGGCTATGTTGAAATACCGTCAGTATATGGACTTATAGTCGGTCGGGAGGCAAAAGGTTTGTTATTGCGGAAAACTGAGACAAGAAATTATAAAGATTTTAAAGGTGAAATTATGATTGATGTTTGGAAAATTTGGAGTAAAATTTCTAAATATAGTCAAGTTGAGAAAATTAATCGTTATACACCACTTTTTCGTTCTAATATTATTCAAGGACAGGATTCAGATGCCTTTTTAAAACAATGGGCCAAGCTAGGAATTAAGACAATTGGTGATTTTCTAATAAATGACTATGACACAACTTTTCTAGATGTGAAAACTAAATATAAACTACCGAATGGGGATTTTCTGAAGTTCGCACAGATATTTGCTACACTAAAAGCTAAGGAATCATTAATCTGTTTGCATAAGCATGAAATTATGGATGTAATATTTAGAACAAACACTAGAATTGGAACCCTATATAATATTTTATTAAGTATGAAGAATGATGATCTCGATAAAATGGAAAAAAAGTGGTGCTTAAAACTGAATAATCCAAATGTGGATCTAAACCAGGTGTTAAATATGAGTCAAAAAATTATTGATGGCAAGTAATCTTAAGGCACAATTGTATAAAACTATCTTTGATCTTTACTTTACCCCTGCTAAATTATTTACATGGGGTAAACGTGAGAATGATTTATGCCCAAGATGCACTCAAGGGCCGGCAACCCTTACCCATATGTTCTATACTTGTCCTAAATTGACCTTAGTTAAAAGTATGATAAATTCTTTTTGGGAGGAAATTTTCGGACATATAATACCAGAATCTGAAACCTTATTTCTCTTTGGCCATGACCATACCTTAAATTTGGAAAAACCCGAAGAAAGATTAGTTTTTATTGGCATGGCTGTTTTCAGGATACTTCTATCTGCAAGTTGGAAAGATGTAGAGCCTCCAAGTTTTCAGATGTGGCTAGCACGCCTTTTGGCAGCTCAAAGATATGAATCTGCAATATTTAAAACAAGAGGGATAAGATCTAAAATAAGAGGAGATATGCTTTGGTGTCCAATAACTGAATGGAAAAATCGCATTGTCCCTGGTGGTATTGGATGATCGGTGATTATAGTTATAATTGACTTTAGAGTTTGTTTGTATTGTTGTATAATCTTTATTTTTCTAAAATTTTATTTATGCTGATTTTTTAACCACTTCTGTGAATTTCAAACCCTGCGATTTATGTATCCATAATACTGTATTATTTGAATTAATTCTGAATTGATGTACTATTGTAATGATATCCTACTTATTATGCCTGAATAAAAAAAAAAAAATTTTAAAAAAAAAAATTTAAAAAAAAAAAAAAAGGAATTTCAATGGTTTTGTATGAGTAAAATGTTCAGCTAACTATAACTGGTGTGAAACCTATGGTTATTTCATTGAATTTCAAAGGTTTTTTAAATGCCAATTCCTAACTATAACAAATGTGAAACCTATGGTAGGTGGTTATAGTTAGGACCTAGTTTCCATAGGAAATCCGCAACATTCTATTGGGAATAACTTTGGTGCCGGTTGATGAATCTTTGCGAATTTGTAAAAGAAGATGGCCCGCTCCGCTCCTTCCCTGAAAGTTTTAGGGAGATTTGTCAAGTGGGGGCTGAGAAAAAAGGGGGGACCCAAAATGGATTTTCTGCATGTTATATTCCACATGGCGATTAGACACGGCTACAGCCCGAACGGCTGAATGGAATTACAAGAAATTTGGCAAAATGGTAGAGTCTGATTCGCAGATCACGCTTTTGCTCAAATGGTGTAAATCCCTCCAGTAGTTCCTGAGCAAATCAAAAGAAAAAAATATATACATCTAGGGGCGCGTACCGTACGCGTACCTTCCCGTGCACGAGCTGCATGCTGATTGGCTGTCAACTGTGTGTCAACACTCCAAACCAGAAATTGTTGGCAGCCATCTTGTGCCTCGGAAGACTGAGGCACAAGAAAGCAGAAAAACAAACGTTTAAAACTCAAAAAGGGGGCAGGGTAGAAGCGCCCTGACCCCCTAGGCCTGCTCAGGGGGTCCCACAAGGACCCCCAAGGCCTCCCAAATTTTTTGGGGCCAAAAAAATGCGGTGTACGAGTACGGTACGCATACGGCACGCGTAACTTTCCGAGCACGAGCTGCATGCTCATTGGCTTTCAACACCCTAAACCAGGAAGTGTTGGCAGCAATCTTGTGCTCGGTAGACCAAGGCACAAGAAAGCAGAAAAGCAAACGCGTAGAATGCAAAAAGGGGGCAGGGTAGAAATATCCTGACCCCCAAGGCCTGCTCAGGTGGTCCCACAAGGACACCCAAGGCCCGAATTTATTTTTTTTTAAAACGTGGTCTGATATTTTTTCAAATTACCCCCTGGGAGGACCAAATCCCTGGGGCATAGTAAAAAAGAAGTGTGGGGGGCCCCAACACCCCACACACTGCCCCGGGGACCGCCACCCCCGGGGCAAAGCCACGCAGCCCCCTGGCGCAAACTAGCGGTTCCAAGGGGAATTGGTTCCCCCTCTGCAAACCTGCCAGGGGGCTGCACTGCAGAGGGCTATAAAAAGGGGCATGGCCTTATTACACCTCTCTGAAATGCAGTTCCCTGGCGCATACTGGAGGTTCCTGGTGGGCTAGTTGGCCTCCATGGACCCCCATTATGCAAGGGGAATTAGTTGCCCCTCTCCAAACGCGCCAGGGGGCTGTGTTGCAGAGAGGTGTAAAAAGAGGCGTGGCCTCCTTACACTTCTCTGCAAAGCAGTCCCATGGTACATACTGGAGATTCCTGGTGGGCTAGTTGGCCCCCAGGGACCCCCAGTATGCAACAGGAATTAGTTACCACTCTGCAAACGCGCCCAGGGGCTGCATTGCAGAGAGGTGTAAAAAGGGGCGTGTCCTCATTACACCTCTCTGCAACGTAGCCTCCTGGCGTATACTGGGGTAGTTGGCCCCCAGGGACCCCCAGTATGTAAGGGGACTTAATCCCCCAACTTAGAACACTCTACAGGGCACGTTAGCACAGTGGTGAAGGTAGGGGGCGGGGCTTGACGTGATGTGAGTGCAAACATGCCCTGAGGAGCGTTTTAGGTTGGGGAATTAATTCCTGTTCAATCCAGAGGTCCCCTAGGGGGCAACTATTCCAACAGGTATCTCCAGTAAGCGCCACAGAGCTGTGCTGCAGAGTGTTTTAAAAAGGGGGCATGCCCTTTGAACACCTCTCTGCCACACAGCTCCCTGGCTCATACTGGAGGTACCTGGTGGGCTTGTTGGCTCACAGGGGACCTCAGGATTGAAGAGAAATTAATTTCCCAATCTAGCTTACTACTATTCCTGAAACGTAAATTTAACTGTACTTACCAGTAACTTGAATTTCCTTTCAAAAAATATCATTGTCTACTATATAAAATATATATAAATTAAAAAAATATTAAATTAAAAAAGGATATTACAATTTAAATATTTTTTAAAACATTTTTTTCAATTTATAATAAAAATATGTAATGTAATTTAAAAAATAAAATATCTAAAAATAAATAGGTTAAAATATTGTAGTAAATCGGTATAAAAAATATTACAATTAATACATTTAATAATTATCATTTACAAAACCTTTGAAATTCCACCATCTATATTCACATTCCCTCATTCACTAACAGTTCTATATAGTCACTCATACATGTACTCACTTATCATATGTACTGATACACCTATACATCCTGTTACACACCGACAGTCATCCATAGAGTTACTCACACACATACTCACACATGCAAATAAACGTCCATTTATTTGCATATACAGCTATACACACACTGCACACACTTCTACGGAAACTTACACATACTTACTCTCTTAAACAATCACTTATACAAACACATACTTATTTAAACAGGAACTCTTCCAATCTCTCACTCTCACATATACACACTTTTATACATCAATAATCACATATACTAGATTAAAACATATGTAGTTACTCATAAAGATACTGTTGAGACAGTCATTCACTTAGTAACACACATATACACATACTCATCCACCCATACAGTCCTGCACACATGCTGTCTTCAAAACACATACAAACAGTGATTCAGTCATTCATGCATCTATGCACCAAGTAATACCCCCCACCAAACTATACAGACACTCATACTAATACTCAAAAAACCACGAATAACCCATATACACAGTCATGTAGCTACTCACCAACCCATGCAGCCACTTATACACAAAGTGAGACACTGATACATATATTTAAATATTTAAATATTACTCACTAATAAATGTATTCACTAAGATACACTTAATAAGTCAGTTAGACACTTATTTACCTATTTATTCTTCCCTCGACCTTTAGATATACATATATAAAAAATATTTATTTTTCTGAAAGACACACATTCACTGGATGCTGTCATCAGTGATGTCATCAGTGATGTTATTTGAGATGTCATGAGTGATGTCATGAGTGATGTCACTGACCATGTCATGAGTGATGTAATATGTGACGTCATCAGCAGTGCATTGCGGGCGCGCGAGTTATAGACAGTGGAACTTACTATAACGGGGGAATTTCAAAGGTTTTGTATGAGTGAAATGTCCAGCTAACTATAACGTGTGTGAAACCTATTTCTTTTTTCAATGAATTTGCAAGGTTTTTTAAATGCTAACTCCTAACTATAACGTGTGTGAAACCTATGGTTTTTCAGTGAATATATATATATATATATATATAATTTTTTGCAGGACTATGTCAAGGGCTTAAGGTCCTATGTACAGGACTCATCAGACTTTGTACGCAAATTGAATAATACATCATGGAATTCAAATTGTATACTGATTACGTTAGATGTGACCTCATTGTATACGTCGATACGGCACAATGATGGTATTAGAGCAGCAAGCCACTACTTAAATCAATGTGCAATCAATTTTTTTGCCCCTAACAATATGCTAATCTCTATGATTAAGATCTGTCTTGAATAGAATTCTTTTCTGTTCAATAATCAAGTGTACCAGCAGATAAGAGGGGTAGCCAGGGGGGCCTGATTTTCACCCAGCCTAGCGTGCTTGCTCATGGGCTGGTGGGAGGAACAGGTCCTCATGGGGCAACATTTAACCACCATGCAAAACCATGTCCCACTTTATTTGAGGTACATTGACGACCTCTTCTTGATCTGGCAGGGCACTCTACAAGAAGCACGTACGTTTGTGGAACAACTTAACATCAATGATTTAAATCTTCAATTTACATCTACAATCAGTACCTCATCTATATGCTTTCTAGATATAGAAGTTTATGTTGAATCAGGGGATTTGCGACAAGATTACATCGAAAGGCAACTGCTGGCAATACCGTCCTGCATGTGGCCAGTCAACATCCCCATCATTTGATACGCAGTATCCCCTTCAGGGAGATGCTGCGCATCAAAAGAATTTGCAGTACGGAGACAGAATGTGTTAAGGCCCAGGAAGCGAGCAAAAAACATTTTCTTGCTAGGGGTTATTCAGAGGTAGTTGTCCAAAAAGCGATTATTTGCTCCAACAGCATATCCAGAATGCAGGCTCTCACACCTAAAACAGCACTTAGTGAGTTGAATACTGTGCCTACACTGGATCCTTCACGAATAATTGTCACCTAAAATCGCCAGCACAAAGAGATTCGGAAAATCTTTTCCCGCAACTGGAACCTGGTGACACTGTTATCGGTGATCTAGTGGGTAGGAAACCGGAATTCTCTTTCAGAAAATCCACTTCTTTGGCGGATAGATTGGTCAAAAATCATTTGGAGCAGCCAATCTCAGAGACCTTTATGGCCCTGAGAAAAGGATTCAAAAAATGCTCTAGCTGCAAAGCTTGTAAATATGGCTGCAGCTAGACCCAATATCTCACACCATTCAGGGAAGGGCCTGTACAGATTACAAAGCACAGCTAACCTGCAAGACTGAATTTGAAGTCTATGTGCTGCAGTATCCTTGTGAGCTCCGGTATGTAGGGAGTACCCGGCTTCCGGCTCACAAGCGGATACTGCAGCACATAAGGGCAAATAGTACTAAAGATCAATCTTATCCAGTGGCACGTCATTTTGAGAGCACCCATGACAGTGACCCAAAACATCTACTATACTATGTCAAAGACTGTATCATGCCACTCAAAAGAGGTGGTAACAGAGATGCTCTCTTGAGGGTCCTAGAAACTAGATACATCTTAGAATTAGATAGTCGCAGCCCTGGGGGTCCCAAAGCCAGCGAGGCCTGTGAATTTACAAAAATCTATCAAAATTCATTATACTATAGGACATTGTTAAATAAAACCTGTGGCTGTTGAGATCTAAAACTTAGTAGGATTCCATTTAGTGTGCACAAGTGTTTACTACATTTTCTTCACTTAACCTCTGTAAGCGTGGGAGGAGTGCTAGGGACAGTCTCCGGTATAGGAACAGGTGCTACAACAGTAAGAGGCTGACTAATGTACTTCTTTAAACTGGGTTTTATTTTTATGGTGCGACGTGTTCTGTAAGTAAGTCTTTCCCTCGCAAATACGGAGTTATCCGTGGTGTTGGTCTTCTTGGTCTTTCTATGGTCCCGGGGTTCTGGTCTCTCTCCTGGATCGTCTCTCACTGCCGTGAGGTCTCAGGGCTCCGGTCATGAAAAGAGAAAGAAGGAGAGAGGGACGCCGTTAGCCACTACTGTCCTTATCGTGTTTGCCCAAAAGGAACCCGGTGTTTGTGCAGGGGCACCCGTTTTACTAACGTGCTCTGAGGAGGGAGGATACGTGTGAGGTACAGGGGTAAGGGAAAAAGGTACCAGGTACGGGTAGCGGAAAGAGGGGTTGGAAATAGCGGACGGACGGTCTCAGATTTAAGAAGGTTTTACACTAGCAACAGGGGAACCCTTCCCCAACCAGCCCGCCAAACGCCGCCGTACCTGGCTAAGCCATACTCCTCCCTCGGGAGTATGGCACGGCGGAGCGTAGAAACGTTGGCCTCCTGGCTTTCCTCCACAGTCGATTCCTTCGCTTTCTCCGTCCTCAGCTCGCGTCTCCGTTCTCTTCTCCTCGCCTGCGCCGGTCCTCGTTGTCCCGGTGTCGTCACACACCGTGTATAGGACTTCCCCCGAATTCATCCATCCGGGAGAGGAGACGTCATCAGGAGGCAGGGATCCTTCTTCGTTGCAATACGCCCACTTAAAGGAGCCCGTGGACGCTTCCTCGCTCTCGTCCTCTTGAAGCTCCCACGCATCCCTCGCTCTGCCAGTCTGTAGAGTAGAAGGGGAAATAGCATCAGGTGTCCACCAGTCCTCCCGGCCTCCCTTCCCGACCTCGTTACAACCTCATTCCCCATGTTCACTCTCCTTCTCTTCACTAACCTCCCACACTCAACTTCTTTCACTTTCACTACTTCACTTCCCTTCCCCTCTCGTCCCTTTCTTTGCTTTCTCACTCATTTTCCTCTCCTCTCTCACTGTACTCCACTTCAGTTACTCATTTTGATTTTTTTAAGAATACAGATCTTTTTTGAGAATTGGAGGTAGTTCTAAAAATAACTTTTTTTCTTCTTTTTTCGTTTTTTTCTCAACAAAAACAAAAACAGGGAATGCAAAACTGCTCAACAGGAGCAAATAAAAAAGAATCAAAGTTAGGGCTGGGGACGGCAGCGGTGATTTTCTCTGGTTCGGACAATGTTCATAATACTTTGTTCACCATAACAAAGTAATTCATCACAATCTTTGCATTTGATTGAGATTCTGTTGAAAACAGGCTGAATATTTGGAATCAGCTGTTCTGGTCGCCCCCTCACCGATGATGTAGTTGCTTCTCTAGTTGAAGTAGAAGCACCATCCCTTGGAGCATCTTGTGTCAGAGCCCTGACACTCTCCCGGGCATAGTTCTGGGGGTGCCTCCTCTGAACGTGCCGAATTATGGTTGAATTTCCAAAAGAGTATTTCCTGGTAGGGTCAACCCGTGACAGGACAGTATTACAAATTCGGCACTCCACCTTTGGAGCATTTACTTTTTTTTATCTTGTGGTATTGAGAAATCTTCCAAATGAAGTGCTGCTTTACCTTGCGCTGAGGAGCCTCTTCATCTATAAACTCATTCAAGTCATCACTGCTACTGGAGGATCTAGCAGCCATTATGATTCCAAAAAGGATGAGCAGCAAAAAACAGGTCTTTCAGTCACAAAATTGAAAGAAGAAGTGAAGGAAAAGGATGAGGTTTTTATTCTTTGAAAAAAAACTGTTAGCAACCAATGAAAAGTGTTAATTTAAGGTCACATGACGACGCGCTTACGCTGCGTGCACCGGAGCGCTTCTGGGGTCGCTTACGCCGCACGCACGTAGGCGCTTCCGGGGGCGCTTACGCGGCACGAACGTGGGGGCTTCCGTGGGCGCTTACGCGGCACGTCTAAGTGACGTTTTGCTAGCTTTACGGAAATGCAAAATCATATCTATTCTGAAAATCAAATATACTACTTTTATAAGTCTAGTACTGAATGTCTTGCATTATTATTTATTTTTCATACATATTTTTTTTTACGAATGCAGAAATGGCGCTCTCTGTTGAGCTTACCGGTGCGCACACCCGGAGCGTTCCAAGGCAAAATGATACGGGTAAGCTCACCGGTGCGTGCACCCTGAGCGCCCCAGGAAAAAATGATTAAAAAAAATGTAACAATAAATTAATAATAAGTAATAGTTATACAAAACAGCTAAAAAAGAAAAAAAACATAGGTTACAAACTCGATATAGAAAGGAATTAGCTTTTAAAAAACCTTTGAAATTCAGTGAAAAAACCAGAGGTTTCACAATTGTTATAGTTAGGAATTAGCATTTAAAAACCTTTTAAATTCACTGAAAAAACCATAGGTTTCACATTTGTTATATTTAGGAATTAACATTTTAAAAACTTTGAAATTCAATGAAAAAACCATAGGTTTCACACCAGTTATAGTTAGCTGAACATTTTACTCATACAAAACCATTGAAATTCCCACGTTATAGTTAGTTGGACTCGCTATAACTTGCGCGCCCGATATCCACTGCTGATGATGTCACATATTACATCATTCATGACATGGTCAGTGACATCACTGATGACATCTCAAATGACATCACTGATGACATCACTGATGACATCTCAAATGACATCACTGATGACATCAATGATGACATCATCCATGTGATAATACAATACACCTCCTCACACTCTAATCTAACCTATGATACACCCAGTGTTAAATACAAACTACCAATCCTGAAACCATTGAAACAGCAATACCAGTTACCACATATGCACTCACTGATTTCTAGGTCTACACACACATTCAGTCATTCACCCATACAGTCACTCATACATTCAGGCACACATCAATACAACAGTATCATATGCACTCATGCACCTATACAGAGACTCACACACTGCCACTCATCCATGGAGTTACTCACACACCTAGTCAGTCATGTAAAGAATCAATCACACTCCCATTTCCTCATCTATACAGTTATACAAACAAAACCTTACCTATTTAAACACAGACTAACACATACATACTCTCTTTTACAATCACTGATAAAACTACACATTAATCCATACAGTCACTTACGCAATCACAGGCTTTCATGTATAGTCATTTATATATGTCAACTCTCACATGCACTGTTTTTTATATATGTATTTACTTGGACATGTAGCATTGAGAAATCCATTCACTCACCAACACACCCATGCACACAGTCAACCGCCCATACAGCTCTTTCCACATGCACTCTTGAACTCATATACTAAGTGAAGGACCTGCTCACACATCTATGCACAGAGTCACACACCTCCCAGGCACCCACACACACACTCAGCCTCACATACAAATACTTGGGCAATCAATCAATAACCCATATAACCACTCATATAGCTACTGATAAATACATGCAGCAGCTTACACAACAACAGACATATTGATGCACACATTCAGACAGTTTAGTGACTAACCCATGCATTCAGTAAGACACATTTAATCTTCCACTGATACAGTCAGTCACGCACCAACTAAATCCATTATCCAGACACTCATACATACACTCATTCTTCAATATGTTAAACACATTTTAACTTTACAGGAACACACAGACACTGGATGATGTCATCAGTGATGTCACCAGTGATGTCATTTGAGATGTCATCAGTGATGTCATCAGTGATGTCATTTGAGATGTCATCAGTGATGTCATCAGTGATGTCACTGACCATGTCATGAATGATGTAATATGTGACATCATCAGCAGTGGATTGCGGGCGCACAAGTTATAGTGAGTCCAACTAACTATAACGTGGGAATTTCAATGGTTTTGTATGAGTAAAATGTTCAGCTAACTATAACTGGTGTGAAACCTATGGTTATTTCATTGAATTTCAAAGGTTTTTTAAATGCCAATTCCTAACTATAACAAATGTGAAACCTATGGTAGGTGGTTATAGTTAGGACCTAGTTTCTATAGGAAATCCGCAACATTCTATTGGGAATAACTTTGGTGCCGGTTGATGAATCTTTGCGAATTTGTAAAAGAAGATGGCCCGCTCCGCTCCTTCCCTGAAAGTTTTAGGGAGATTTGTCAAGTGGGGGCTGAGAAAAAAGGGGGGACCCAAAATGGATTTTCTGCATGTTATATTCCACATGGCGATTAGACACGGCTACAGCCCGAACGGCTGAACGGAATTACAAGAAATTTGGCAAAATGGTAGAGTCTGATTCGCAGATCACGCTTTTGCTCAAATGGTGTAAATCCCTCCAGTAGTTCCTGAGCAAATCAAAAGAAAAAAATATATACATCTAGGGGCGCGTACCGTACGCGTACCTTCCCGTGCACGAGCTGCATGCTGATTGGCTGTCAACTGTGTGTCAACACTCCAAACTAGAAATTGTTGGCAGCCATCTTGTGCCTCGGAAGACTGAGGCACAAGAAAGCAGAAAAACAAACGTTTAAAACTCAAAAAGGGGGCAGGGTAGAAGCGCCCTGACCCCCTAGGCCTGCTCAGGGGGTCCCACAAGGACCCCCAAGGCCTCCCAAATTTTTTGGGGACAAAAAAATGCGGTGTACGAGTACGGTACGCATACGGCACGCGTAACTTTCCGAGCACGAGCTGCATGCTCATTGGCTTTCAACACCCTAAACCAGGAAGTGTTGGCAGCCATCTTGTGCTCGGTAGACCAAGGCACAAGAAAGCAGAAAAGCAAACGCGTAGAATGCAAAAAGGGGGCAGGGTAGAAATATCCTGACCCCCAAGGCCTGCTCAGGTGGTCCCACAAGGACACCCAAGGCCCGAATTTATTTTTTTTTAAAACGTGGTCTGATATTTTTTCAAATTACCCCCTGGGAGGACCAAATCCCTGGGGCATAGTAAAAAAGAAGTGTGGGGGGCCCCAACACCCCACACACTGCCCCGGGGACCGCCACCCCCGGGGCAAAGCAACGCAGCCCCCTGGCGCAAACTAGCGGTTCCAAGGGGAATTGGTTCCCCCTCTGCAAACCTGCCAGGGGGCTGCACTGCAGAGGGCTATAAAAAGGGGCATGGCCTTATTACACCTCTCTGAAATGCAGTTCCCTGGCGCATACTGGAGGTTCCTGGTGGGCTAGTTGGCCTCCATGGACCCCCATTATGCAAGGGGAATTAGTTGCCCCTCTCCAAACGCGCCAGGGGGCTGTGTTGCAGAGAGGTGTAAAAAGAGGCGTGGCCTCCTTACACTTCTCTGCAAAGCAGTCCCATGGTACATACTGGAGATTCCTGGTGGGCTAGTTGGCCCCCAGGGACCCCCAGTATGCAACAGGAATTAGTTACCACTCTGCAAACGCGCCCAGGGGCTGCATTGCAGAGAGGTGTAAAAAAGGGGCGTGTCCTCATTACACCTCTCTGCAACGTAGCCTCCTGGCGTATACTGGGGTAGTTGGCCCCCAGGGACCCCCAGTATGTAAGGGGACTTAATCCCCCAACTTAGAACACTCTACAGGGCACGTTAGCACAGTGGTGAAGGTAGGGGGCGGGGCTTGACGTGATGTGAGTGCAAACATGCCCTGAGGAGCGTTTTAGGTTGGGGAATTAATTCCTGTTCAATCCAGAGGTCCCCTAGGGGGCAACTATTCCAACAGGTATCTCCAGTAAGCGCCACAGAGCTGTGCTGCAGAGTGTTTTAAAAAGGGGGCATGCCCTTTGAACACCTCTCTGCCACACAGCTCCCTGGCTCATACTGGAGGTACCTGGTGGGCTTGTTGGCTCACAGGGGACCTCAGGATTGAAGAGAAATTAATTTCCCAATCTAGCTTACTACTATTCCTGAAACGTAAATTTAACTGTACTTACCAGTAACTTGAATTTCCTTTCAAAAATTATCATTGTCTACTATATAAAATATATATAAATTAAAAAAATATTAAATTAAAAAAGGATATTACAATTTAAATATTTTTTAAAACATTTTTTTCAATTTATAATAAAAATATGTAATGTAATTTAAAAAATAAAATATCTAAAAATAAATAGGTTAAAATATTGTAGTAAATCGGTATAAAAAATATTACAATTAATACATTTAATAATTATCATTTACAAAACCTTTGAAATTCCACCATCTATATTCACATTCCCTCATTCACTAACAGTTCTATATAGTCACTCATACATGTACTCACTTATCATATGTACTGATACACCTATACATCCTGTTACACACCGACAGTCATCCATAGAGTTACTCACACACATACTCACACATGCAAATAAACGTTCATTTATTTGCATATACAGCTATACACACACTGCACACACTTCTACGGAAACTTACACATACTTACTCTCTTAAACAATCACTTATACAAACACATACTTATTTAAACAGGAACTCTTCCAATCTCTCACTCTCACATATACACACTTTTATACATCAATAATCACATATACTAGATTAAAACATATGTAGTTACTCATAAAGATACTGTTGAGACAGTCATTCACTTAGTAACACACACATACACATACTCATCCACCCATACAGTCCTGCACACATGCTGTCTTCAAAACACATACAAACAGTGAGTCAGTCATTCATGCATCTATGCACCAAGTAATACCCCCCACCAAACTATACAGACACTCATACTAATACTCAAAAAAACCACGAATAACCCATATACACAGTCATGTAGCTACTCACCAACCCATGCAGCCACTTATACACACAGTGAGACACTGATACATATATTTAAATATTTAAATATTACTCACTAATAAATGTATTCACTAAGATACACTTAATAAGTCAGTTAACCAATCAATTTTACAAAAAAAAATCCATTTAGACACTTATTTACCTATTTATTCTTCCCTCGACCTTTAGATATACATATATAAAAAATATTTATTTTTCTGAAAGACACACATTCACTGGATGCTGTCATCAGTGATGTCATCAGTGATGTTATTTGAGATGTCATGAGTGATGTCATGAGTGATGTCACTGACCATGTCATGAGTGATGTAATATGTGACGTCATCAGCAGTGCATTGCGGGCGCGCGAGTTATAGACAGTGGAACTTACTATAACGGGGGAATTTCAAAGGTTTTGTATGAGTGAAATGTCCAGCTAACTATAACGTGTGTGAAACCTATTTCTTTTTTCAATGAATTTGCAAGGTTTTTTAAATGCTAATTCCTAACTATAACGTGTGTGAAACCTATGGTTTTTCAGTGAATATATATATATATATATATAATTTTTTGCAGGACTATGTCAAGGGCTTAAGGTCCTATGTACAGGACTCATCAGACTTTGTACGCAAATTGAATAATACATCATGGAATTCAAATTGTATACTGATTACGTTAGATGTGACCTCATTGTATACGTCGATACGGCACAATGATGGTATTAGAGCAGCAAGCCACTACTTAAATCAATGTGCAATCAATTTTTTTGCCCCTAACAATATGCTAATCTCTATGATTAAGATCTGTCTTGAATAGAATTCTTTTCTGTTCAATAATCAAGTGTACCAGCAGATAAGAGGGGTAGCCAGGGGGGCCTGATTTTCACCCAGCCTAGCGTGCTTGCTCATGGGCTGGTGGGAGGAACAGGTCCTCATGGGGCAACATTTAACCACCATGCAAAACCATGTCCCACTTTATTTGAGGTACATTGACGACCTCTTCTTGATCTGGCAGGGCACTCTACAAGAAGCACGTACGTTTGTGGAACAACTTAACATCAATGATTTAAATCTTCAATTTACATCTACAATCAGTACCTCATCTATATGCTTTCTAGATATAGAAGTTTATGTTGAATCAGGGGATTTGCGACAAGATTACATCGAAAGGCAACTGCTGGCAATACCGTCCTGCATGTGGCCAGTCAACATCCCCATCATTTGATACGCAGTATCCCCTTCAGGGAGATGCTGCGCATCAAAAGAATTTGCAGTACGGAGACAGAATGTGTTAAGGCCCAGGAAGCGAGCAAAAAACATTTTCTTGCTAGGGGTTATTCAGAGGTAGTTGTCCAAAAAGCGATTATTTGCTCCAACAGCATATCCAGAATGCAGGCTCTCACACCTAAAACAGCACTTAGTGAGTTGAATACTGTGCCTACACTGGATCCTTCACGAATAATTGTCACCTATAATCGCCAGCACAAAGAGATTCGGAAAATCTTTTACCGCAACTGGAACCTGGTGACACTGTTATCGGTGATCTAGTGGGTAGGAAACCGGAATTCTCTTTCAGAAAATCCACTTCTTTGGCGGATAGATTGGTCAAAAATCATTTGGAGCAGCCAATCTCAGAGACCTTTATGGCCCTGAGAAAAGGATTCAAAAAATGCTCTAGCTGCAAAGCTTGTAAATATGGCTGCAGCTAGACCCAATATCTCACACCATTCAGGGAAGGGCCTGTACAGATTACAAAGCACAGCTAACCTGCAAGACTGAATTTGAAGTCTATGTGCTGCAGTATCCTTGTGAGCTCCGGTATGTAGGGAGTACCCGGCTTCCGGCTCACAAGCGGATACTGCAGCACATAAGGGCAAATAGTACTAAAGATCAATCTTATCCAGTGGCACGTCATTTTGAGAGCACCCATGACAGTGACCCAAAACATCTACTATACTATGTCAAAGACTGTATCATGCCACTCAAAAGAGGTGGTAACAGAGATGCTCTCTTGAGGGTCCTAGAAACTAGATACATCTTAGAATTAGATAGTCGCAGCCCTGGGGGTCCCAAAGCCAGCGAGGCCTGTGAATTTACAAAAATCTATCAAAATTCATTATACTATAGGACATTGTTAAATAAAACCTGTGGCTGTTGAGATCTAAAACTTAGTAGGATTCCATTTAGTGTGCACAAGTGTTTACTACATTTTCTTCACTTAACCTCTGTAAGCGTGGGAGGAGTGCTAGGGACAGTCTCCGGTATAGGAACAGGTGCTACAACAGTAAGAGGCTGACTAATGTACTTCTTTAAACTGGGTTTTATTTTTATGGTGCGACGTGTTCTGTAAGTAAGTCTTTCCCTCGCAAATACGGAGTTATCCGTGGTGTTGGTCTTCTTGGTCTTTCTATGGTCCCGGGGTTCTGGTCTCTCTCCTGGATCGTCTCTCACTGCCGTGAGGTCTCAGGGCTCCGGTCATGAAAAGAGAAAGAAGGAGAGAGGGACGCCGTTAGCCACTACTGTCCTTATCGTGTTTGCCCAAAAGGAACCCGGTGTTTGTGCAGGGGCACCCGTTTTACTAACGTGCTCTGAGGAGGGAGGATACGTGTGAGGTACAGGGGTAAGGGAAAAAGGTACCAGGTACGGGTAGCGGAAAGAGGGGTTGGAAATAGCGGACGGACGGTCTCAGATTTAAGAAGGTTTTACACTAGCAACAGGGGAACCCTTCCCCAACCAGCCCGCCAAACGCCGCCGTACCTGGCTAAGCCATACTCCTCCCTCGGGAGTATGGCACGGCGGAGCGTAGAAACGTTGGCCTCCTGGCTTTCCTCCACAGTCGATTCCTTCGCTTTCTCCGTCCTCAGCTCGCGTCTCCGTTCTCTTCTCCTCGCCTGCGCCGGTCCTCGTTGTCCCGGTGTCGTCACACACCGTGTAGAGGACTTCCCCCGAATTCATCCATCCGGGAGAGGAGACGTCATCAGGAGGCGGGGATCCTTCTTCGTTGCAATACGCCCACTTAAAGGAGCCCGTGGACGCTTCCTCGCTCTCGTCCTCCTGAAGCTCCCACGCATCCCTCGCTCTGCCAGTCTGTAGAGTAGAAGGGGAAATAGCATCAGGTGTCCACCAGTCCTCCCGGCCTCCCTTCCCGACCTCGTTACAACCTCATTCCCCATGTTCACTCTCCTTCTCTTCACTAACCTCCCACACTCAACTTCTTTCACTTTCACTACTTCACTTCCCTTCCCCTCTCGTCCCTTTCTTTGCTTTCTCACTCATTTTCCTCTCCTCTCTCACTGTACTCCACTTCAGTTACTCTTTTTGATTTTTTTAAGAATACAGCTCTTTTTTGAGAATTGGAGGTAGTTCTAAAAATAACTTTTTTTCTTCTTTTTTCGTTTTTTTCTCAACAAAAACAAAAACAGGGAATGCAAAACTGCTCAACAGGAGCAAATAAAAAAGAATCAAAGTTAGGGCTGGGGACGGCAGCGGTGATTTTCTCTGGTTCAGACAATGTTCATAATACTTTGTTCACCATAACAAAGTAATTCATCACAATCTTTGCATTTGATTGAGATTCTGTTGAAAACAGGCTGAATATTTGGAATCAGCTGTTCTGGTCGCCCCCTCACCGATGATGTAGTTGCTTCTCTAGTTGAAGTAGAAGCACCATCCCTTGGAGCATCTCGTGTCAGAGCCCTGACACTCTCCCGGGCATAGTTCTGGGGGTGCCTCCTCTGAACGTGCCGAATTATGGTTGAATTTCCAAAAGAGTATTTCCTGGTAGGGTCAACCCGTGACAGGACAGTATTACAAATTCGGCACTCCACCTTTGGAGCATTTACTTTTTTTTATCTTGTGGTATTGAGAAATCTTCCAAATGAAGTGCTGCTTTACCTTGCGCTGAGGAGCCTCTTCATCTATAAACTCATTCAAGTCATCACTGCTACTGGAGGATCTAGCAGCCATTATGATTCCAAAAAGGATGAGCAGCAAAAAACAGGTCTTTCAGTCACAAAATTGAAAGAAGAAGTGAAGGAAAAGGATGAGGTTTTTATTCTTTGAAAAAAAACTGTTAGCAACCAATGAAAAGTGTTAATTTAAGGTCACATGACGACGCGCTTACGCTGCGTGCACCGGAGCGCTTCTGGGGTCGCTTACGCCGCACGCACGTAGGCGCTTCCGGGGGCGCTTACGCGGCACGAACGTGGGGGCTTCCGTGGGCGCTTACGCGGCACGTCTAAGTGACGTTTTGCTAGCTTTACGGAAATGCAAAATCATATCTATTCTGAAAATCAAATATACTACTTTTATAAGTCTAGTACTGAATGTCTTGCATTATTATTTATTTTTCATACATATTTTTTTTTACGAATGCAGAAATGGCGCTCTCTGTTGAGCTTACCGGTGCGCACACCCGGAGCGTTCCAAGGCAAAATGATACGGGTAAGCTCACCGATGCGTGCACCCTGAGCGCCCCAGGAAAAAATGATTAAAAAAAATGTAACAATAAATTAATAATAAGTAATAGTTATACAAAACAGCTAAAAAAGAAAAAACTCGATATAGAAAGGAATTAGCTTTTAAAAAACCTTTGAAATTCAGTGAAAAAACCAGAGGTTTCACAATTGGTATAGTTAGGAATTAGCATTTAAAAACCTTTTAAATTCACTGAAAAAACCATAGGTTTCACATTTGTTATATTTAGGAATTAACATTTTAAAAACTTTGAAATTCAATGAAAAAACCATAGGTTTCACACCAGTTATAGTTAGCTGAACATTTTACTCATACAAAACCATTGAAATTCCCACGTTATAGTTAGTTGGACTCGCTATAACTTGCGCGCCCGATATCCACTGCTGATGATGTCACATAATACATCATTCATGACATGGTCAGTGACATCACTGATGACATCTCAAATGACATCACTGATGACATCACTGATGACATCTCAAATGACATCACTGATGACAATAATGATGACATCATCCATGTGATAATACAATACACCTCCTCACACTCTAATCTAACCTATGATACACCCAGTGTTAAATACAAACTACCAATCCTGAAACCATTGAAACAGCAATACCAGTTACCACATATGCACTCACTGATTTCTAGGTCTACACACACATTCAGTCATTCACCCATACAGTCACTCATACATTCAGGCACACATCAATACAACAGTATCATATGCACTCATGCACCTATACAGAGACTCACACACTGCCACTCATCCATGGAGTTACTCACACACCTAGTCAGTCATGTAAAGAATCAATCACACTCCCATTTCCTCATCTATACAGTTATACAAACAAAACCTTACCTATTTAAACACAGACTAACACATACATACTCTCTTTTACAATCACTGATAGAACTACACATTAATCCATACAATCACTTACGCAATCACAGGCTTTCATGTATAGTCATTTATATATGTCAACTCTCACATGCACTGTTTTTTATATATGTATTTACTTGGACATGTAGCATTGAGAAATCCATTCACTCACCAACACACCCATGCACACAGTCAACCGCCCATACAGCTCTTTCCACATGCACTCTTGAACTCATATACTAAGTGAAGGACCTGCTCACACATCTATGCACAGAGTCACACACCTCCCAGGCACCCACACACACACTCAGCCTCACATACAAATACTTGGGCAATCAATCAATAACCCATATAACCACTCATATAGCTACTGATAAATACATGCAGCAGCTTACACAACAACAGACATATTGATGCACACATTCAGACAGTTTAGTGACTAACCCATGCATTCAGTAAGACACATTTAATCTTCCACTGATACAGTCAGTCACGCACCAACTAAATCCATTATCCAGACACTCATACATACACTCATTCTTCAATATGTTAAACACATTTTAACTTTACAGGAACACACAGACACTGGATGATGTCATCAGTGATGTCACCAGTGATGTCATTTGAGATGTCATCAGTGATGTCATCAGTGATGTCATTTGAGATGTCATCAGTGATGTCATCAGTGATGTCACTGACCATGTCATGAATGATGTAATATGTGACATCATCAGCAGTGGATTGCGGGCGCACAAGTTATAGTGAGTCCAACTAACTATAACGTGGGAATTTCAATGGTTTTGTATGAGTAAAATGTTCAGCTAACTATAACTGGTGTGAAACCTATGGTTATTTCATTGAATTTCAAAGGTTTTTTAAATGCCAATTCCTAACTATAACAAATGTGAAACCTATGGTAGGTGGTTATAGTTAGGACCTAGTTTCCATAGGAAATCCGCAACATTCTATTGGGAATAACTTTGGTGCCGGTTGATGAATCTTTGCGAATTTGTAAAAGAAGATGGCCCGCTCCGCTCCTTCCCTGAAAGTTTTAGGGAGATTTGTCAAGTGGGGGCTGAGAAAAAAGGGGGGACCCAAAATGGATTTTTTGCATGTTGTATTCCACATGGCGATTAGACACGGCTACAGCCCGAACGGCTGAACGGAATTACAAGAAATTTGGCAAAATGGTAGAGTCTGATTCGCAGATCAGGCTTTTGCTCAAATGGTGTAAATCCCTCCAGTAGTTCCTGAGCAAATCAAAAGAAAAAAATATATACATCTAGGGGCGCGTACCGTACGCGTACCTTCCCGTGCACGAGCTGCATGCTGATTGGCTGTCAACTGTGTGTCAACACTCCAAACTAGAAATTGTTGGCAGCCATCTTGTGCCTCGGAAGACTGAGGCACAAGAAAGCAGAAAAACAAACGTTTAAAACTCAAAAAGGGGGCAGGGTAGAAGCGCCCTGACCCCCTAGGCCTGCTCAGGGGGTCCCACAAGGACCCCCAAGGCCTCCCAAATTTTTTGGGGCCAAAAAAATGCGGTGTACGAGTACGGTACGCATACGGCACGCGTAACTTTCCGAGCACGAGCTGCATGCTCATTGGCTTTCAACACCCTAAACCAGGAAGTGTTGGCAGCCATCTTGTGCTCGGTAGACCAAGGCACAAGAAAGCAGAAAAGCAAACGCGTAGAATGCAAAAAGGGGGCAGGGTAGAAATATCCTGACCCCCAAGGCCTGCTCAGGTGGTCCCACAAGGACACCCAAGGCCCAAATTTTTTTTTTTTTTAAACGTGGTCTGATATTTTTTCAAATTACCCCCTGGGAGGACCAAATCCCTGGGGCATAGTAAAAAAGAAGTGTGGGGGGCCCCAACACCCCACACACTGCCCCGGGGACCGCCACCCCCGGGGCAAAGCAACGCAGCCCCCTGGCGCAAACTAGCGGTTCCAAGGGGAATTGGTTCCCCCTCTGCAAACCTGCCAGGGGGCTGCACTGCAGAGGGCTATAAAAAGGGGCATGGCCTTATTACACCTCTCTGAAATGCAGTTCCCTGGCGCATACTGGAGGTTCCTGGTGGGCTAGTTGGCCTCCATGGACCCCCATTATGCAAGGGGAATTAGTTGCCCCTCTCCAAACGCGCCAGGGGGCTGTGTTGCAGAGAGGTGTAAAAAGAGGCGTGGCCTCCTTACACTTCTCTGCAAAGCAGTCCCATGGTACATACTGGAGATTCCTGGTGGGCTAGTTGGCCCCCAGGGACCCCCAGTATGCAACAGGAATTAGTTACCACTCTGCAAACGCGCCCAGGGGCTGCATTGCAGAGAGGTGTAAAAAGGGGTGTGTCCTCATTACACCTCTCTGCAACGTAGCCTCCTGGCGTATACTGGGGTAGTTGGCCCCCAGGGACCCCCAGTATGTAAGGGGACTTAATCCCCCAACTTAGAACACTCTACAGGGCACGTTAGCACAGTGGTGAAGGTAGGGGGCGGGGCTTGACGTGATGTGAGTGCAAACATGCCCTGAGGAGCGTTTTAGGTTGGGGAATTAATTCCTGTTCAATCCAGAGGTCCCCTAGGGGGCAACTATTCCAACAGGTATCTCCAGTAAGCGCCACAGAGCTGTGCTGCAGAGTGTTTTAAAAAGGGGGCATGCCCTTTGAACACCTCTCTGCCACACAGCTCCCTGGCTCATACTGGAGGTACCTGGTGGGCTAGTTGGCCTCCATGGACCCCCATTATGCAAGGGGAATTAGTTGCCCCTCTCCAAACGCGCCAGGGGGCTGTGTTGCAGAGAGGTGTAAAAAGAGGCGTGGCCTCCTTACACTTCTCTGCAAAGCAGTCCCATGGTACATACTGGAGATTCCTGGTGGGCTAGTTGGCCCCCAGGGACCCCCAGTATGCAACAGGAATTAGTTACCACTCTGCAAACGCGCCCAGGGGCTGCATTGCAGAGAGGTGTAAAAAGGGGTGTGTCCTCATTACACCTCTCTGCAACGTAGCCTCCTGGCGTATACTGGGGTAGTTGGCCCCCAGGGACCCCCAGTATGTAAGGGGACTTAATCCCCCAACTTAGAACACTCTACAGGGCACGTTAGCACAGTGGTGAAGGTAGGGGGCGGGGCTTGACGTGATGTGAGTGCAAACATGCCCTGAGGAGCGTTTTAGGTTGGGGAATTAATTCCTGTTCAATCCAGAGGTCCCCTAGGGGGCAACTATTCCAACAGGTATCTCCAGTAAGCGCCACAGAGCTGTGCTGCAGAGTGTTTTAAAAAGGGGGCATGCCCTTTGAACACCTCTCTGCCACACAGCTCCCTGGCTCATACTGGAGGTACCTGGTGGGCTTGTTGGCTCACAGGGGACCTCAGGATTGAAGAGAAATTAATTTCCCAATCTAGCTTACTACTATTCCTGAAACGTAAATTTAACTGTACTTACCAGTAACTTGAATTTCCTTTCAAAAAATATCATTGTCTACTATATAAAATATATATAAATTAAAAAAATATTAAATTAAAAAAGGATATTACAATTTAAATATTTTTTAAAACATTTTTTTCAATTTATAATAAAAATATGTAATGTAATTTAAAAAATAAAATATCTAAAAATAAATAGGTTAAAATATTGTAGTAAATCGGTATAAAAAATATTACAATTAATACATTTAATAATTATCATTTACAAAACCTTTGAAATTCCACCATCTATATTCACATTCCCTCATTCACTAACAGTTCTATATAGTCACTCATACATGTACTCACTTATCATATGTACTGATACACCTATACATCCTGTTACACACCGACAGTCATCCATAGAGTTACTCACACACATACTCACACATGCAAATAAACGTCCATTTATTTGCATATACAGCTATACACACACTGCACACACTTCTACGGAAACTTACACATACTTACTCTCTTAAACAATCACTTATACAAACACATACTTATTTAAACAGGAACTCTTCCAATCTCTCACTCTCACATATACACACTTTTATACATCAATACTCACATATACTAGATTAAAACATATGTAGTTACTCATAAAGATACTGTTGAGACAGTCATTCACTTAGTAACACACACATACACATACTCATCCACCCATACAGTCCTGCACACATGCTGTCTTCAAAACACATACAAACAGTGAGTCAGTCATTCATGCATCTATGCACCAAGTAATACCCCCACCAAACTATACAGACACTCATACTAATACTAAAAAAAACCACGAATAACCCATATACACAGTCATGTAGCTACTCACCAACCCATGCAGCCACTTATACACAAAGTGAGACACTGATACATATATTTAAATATTTAAATATTACTCACTAATAAATGTATTCACTAAGATACACTTAATAAGTCAGTTAACCAATCAATTTTACAAAAAAAATCCATTTAGACACTTATTTACCTATTTATTCTTCCCTCGACCTTTAGATATACATATATAAAAAATATTTATTTTTCTGAAAGACACACATTCACTGGATGCTGTCATCAGTGATGTCATCAGTGATGTTATTTGAGATGTCATGAGTGATGTCATGAGTGATGTCACTGACCATGTCATGAGTGATGTAATATGTGACGTCATCAGCAGTGCATTGCGGGCGCGCAAGTTATAGACAGTGGAACTTACTATAACGGGGGAATTTCAAAGGTTTTGTATGAGTGAAATGTCCAGCTAACTATAACGTGTGTGAAACCTATTTCTTTTTTCAATGAATTTGCAAGGTTTTTTAAATGCTAATTCCTAACTATAACGTGTGTGAAACCTATGGTTTTTCAGTGAATATATATATATATATATATAATTTTTTGCAGGACTATGTCAAGGGCTTAAGGTCCTATGTACAGGACTCATCAGACTTTGTACGCAAATTGAATAATACATCATGGAATTCAAATTGTATACTGATTACGTTAGATGTGACCTCATTGTATACGTCGATACGGCACAATGATGGTATTAGAGCAGCAAGCCACTACTTAAATCAATGTGCAATCAATTTTTTTGCCCCTAACAATATGCTAATCTCTATGATTAAGATCTGTCTTGAATAGAATTCTTTTCTGTTCAATAATCAAGTGTACCAGCAGATAAGAGGGGTAGCCAGGGGGGCCTGATTTTCACCCAGCCTAGCGTGCTTGCTCATGGGGTGGTGGGAGGAACAGGTCCTCATGGGGCAACATTTAACCACCATGCAAAACCATGTCCCACTTTATTTGAGGTACATTGACGACCTCTTCTTGATCTGGCAGGGCACTCTACAAGAAGCACGTACGTTTGTGGAACAACTTAACATCAATGATTTAAATCTTCAATTTACATCTACAATCAGTACCTCATCCATATGCTTTCTAGATATAGAAGTTTATGTTGAATCAGGGGATTTGCGACAAGATTACATCGAAAGGCAACTGCTGGCAATACCGTCCTGCATGTGGCCAGTCAACATCCCCATCATTTGATACGCAGTATCCCCTTCAGGGAGATGCTGCGCATCAAAAGAATTTGCAGTACGGAGACAGAATGTGTTAAGGCCCAGGAAGCGAGCAAAAAACATTTTCTTGCTAGGGGTTATTCAGAGGTAGTTGTCCAAAAAGCGATTATTTGCTCCAACAGCAAATCCAGAATGCAGGCTCTCACACCTAAAACAGCACTTAGTGAGTTGAATACTGTGCCTACACTGGATCCTTCACGAATAATTGTCACCTATAATCGCCAGCACAAAGAGATTCGGAAAATCTTTTCCCGCAACTGGAACCTGGTGACACTGTTATCGGTGATCTAGTGGGTAGGAAACCGGAATTCTCTTTCAGAAAATCCACTTCTTTGGCGGATAGATTGGTCAAAAATCATTTGGAGCAGCCAATCTCAGAGACCTTTATGGCCCTGAGAAAAGGATTCAAAAAATGCTCTAGCTGCAAAGCTTGTAAATATGGCTGCAGCTAGACCCAATATCTCACACCATTCAGGGAAGGGCCTGTACAGATTACAAAGCACAGCTAACCTGCAAGACTGAATTTGAAGTCTATGTGCTGCAGTATCCTTGTGAGCTCCGGTATGTAGGGAGTACCCGGCTTCCGGCTCACAAGCGGATACTGCAGCACAAAAGGGCAAATAGTACTAAAGATCAATCTTATCCAGTGGCACGTCATTTTGAGAGCACCCATGACAGTGACCCAAAACATCTACTATACTATGTCAAAGACTGTATCATGCCACTCAAAAGAGGTGGTAACAGAGATGCTCTCTTGAGGGTCCTAGAAACTAGATACATCTTAGAATTAGATAGTCGCAGCCCTGGGGGTCCCAAAGCCAGCGAGGCCTGTGAATTTACAAAAATCTATAAAAACTATCAAAATTCAATATACTATAGGACATTGTTAAATAAAACCTGTGGCTGTTGAGATCTAAAACTTAGTAGGATTCCATTTAGTGTGCACAAGTGTTTGGTTTCAGCTAAATTTAGAACTATTGTTATAGAATCAAACACAAAACAGGGAAGGGCTCCTCTCTTTCAGATCTAGTTAAATTGTTGAAATTTTAATTCGTTTAATTTTAGCACTTTGCACTTTTTATATAATTTGCACCATATAGCAACAACTGCTAATTTTCACATTGAGTGATGTATTTTGCAATAAAGTTTACATGTGAATATGGAATCATTGGCACAAGCACTTTATTCAGATCTCCACTTGGGAATTATGAATTACAGGGTTTTTTATACAAGGAAATATATGATCTTTTATGTAATTTTATCTATGTATGGTTTTATGATGTTGCATATTTATATTTATTTATATATATATATACATGACCATTGCGATTGATTACACATATTTATTATATCATCATTGAGAATTATATATGGTCATTACTCACTACGAGTTTTATCATTCAGACTAAGGGAAAAGATGTTATCCTTAGTTTCCTTGTAAATAACCCATGACTTGTGGAGGGCGGGAAGTAATGGTCCACCCTCTGTGTTTACTATTTATACACCACTCGTGACATGGCAATCACATCATGTGATCAAGACTGTGGAGACAGTCGAAACGCGTCATGGCGGCATGCTGAGCAGAACTACGCACAAATAAATCCCCTTTGTTCTGGCACCAACTTTGGTTTCGACTCATCGTCATTTTTCTAGTTGATACGAGAACCGGAGGCGCTGTCAGCGTCTGACGAGGCTTTGTTCATATATATATATATATATGTATATATATATATATATATAAATACATATATACATATATATATGCGTGTATGTTTATAAATATACACATATATATATATGTATATATACACTCTTCTGACCAGGCCTTCTCCGAAATCCTCTGTATTCACATAGCCAGTCAAGATGCACACCGTTCTCGTACATGATGGCAAAGACCTGGAAAGAACTCCCCCTCAGTATCAGATGAACTCCCACACTGAAAGCATTTAGGAAGAGTCAAATGACCGACGCTGCACAAATCCTCCGGACATACTCCCCCAGTGCCTGGAAACCATCACAGTTGAATAGTGAGCTCTATACATCCTAATTGATTGATTCATACGCCACCACAGTTTGTGTTTGAGTGTTATGAACAGGCCCTGTCATTGCTTTGGCTGTCTGTAACTCTTAAAGGTAATGAAATGAGTAGTACTAAGGGCCATATTATCAAGAAAGGGCGATACATTATCGCCGCTTTTATTGCCAGGAAACTGCCGCTAAAGCGGCGATAATGGGCTTGATAATATGCCCTTGTGAATTCCCATAGAAGCCCAGGTTCTGGTGTTAACCTGGGTTCAATGGGAATTCACAAGGGATATTATCAAGCCCATTATCGCCGCTTTAGCCGCAGTTTCCTGCAGATAAAAGCGGCAATAATGTATCGCCCTTTCTTGATAATATGACCTTAAATTCTTTAATATAAACAGAATTTCTGGGGGCCATATTATCAAGAAAGGACGATACATTATCGCCACTTTTATCGGGAGGAAACTGCCGCTAAAGCAGCGATAATAGGCTTGAATATATTCCCTTGTGAATTTCCATAGAAGCTCAGGTTCTAGTGTTAACCTGGGCTTTTATGGGAATTCACAAGGGATATTATCAAGCCCATTATCGCTGCTTTAGTGGCAGTTTCCTGCCGATAAAAGCGGAGATAATGTATTGCCCTTTCTTGATAATATAGCCCTGAGATTGGTTTGGTTTGGCTTCACTTCTGAGAGCTACTTTCAGGGTGCTGGTGAGCTACCAGTAGCTCCCGAGCTACCAGTTGGAGACCCCTAGTATATATAGTGAGTTGGGAATTGTAGTCCTCAAGCATAAATGTAAAGGTTATTCCACCACTACATGCACAATAACATAGCACTTTGAATCACTGCATTTCCTAAAGCCTGCCTCACTGCATGAGTACATGCTTACTGGGTGAATGATTACATTAATATATGGTTATAAAGAAAAATAGGAAAAAGTTTTAAAAAAAGGGAAGTTACTAGAATAATAAGTCAAAAAAAGGGGAATTAATGTTCATTCTCCTTTTTTAAAAAAAAGGAACCTATAGAAATGCTTTAATAATAAAAACGAGTTTAAATAAAGCATTTTAGTAATTATACTAAAGTTAAATAGTATGGAAAGAGACATATTTACATAAACATGTGACATGCTAAAACAGTGGAAATGAGAATACCTTGCAATTGAAAAACATGATTTGAGTGGGAGGAGCAATAAAGCAATAAATTGGTCCCATAGACTGTCATGTAACCAAAAAGTATATAACCCACACCTGTGGGATGATTAGTTTTGTTTCAGAGAATCAATACGGGTGAAGAAACTAAAGGAATGATTTGGAACTGCGGAAACATCTTCACATTATCTTTCATTTCCTCAGAGAGTACATTAATGTATTTTTAAAAATACATAAAACCGTATGTACTTTCCAGAGGAGTGTGATGAATTTCTACGGAGGAAGAAAAGAATATCGAAGAGAGGTAAATTATCTGAATGGAAATATAGGTTATTTAACGAATTAGTATGTGCAAAGTATTGATTAGGAGCGATGTCATAATCCTTAATTTATCTTTCATTTCCACACAGGGATCATATTGTTAATGTATATTTTAATTCATGTATAACTTTATGATACTTCAACTGGATTTGGATGACTTTCAACGAAGATATTTTTTTAGTAGCAAGTATTTCTTTATGATTAAAAAATGTACTGAAAACAAAACTCTTTATCTTCTAGAGTGAAATTGGACTAAAAGTATTTATATTAAGTAGTGCTTTTTCCAATTTTCACTCCTGAAGAATAGGAGGATTATCTTAGCAAGTACTTGTTTGAAAAAATAGTAATATAATTGTGGTTTAAAATGTTGTGATTGTTAAGTGTAATTATGACATAAAATGTATATAAAAAAAGAAAGATGAAGTAGTGAGGAAGTGTTTGTTTTAGCTCTTTTATTCTACTTTATCTGAAAGTAAAAAATGCCCAAAAATGTATAAAAAGATGATGGGGCAACACTTATATAATGTAAACATAAGGAATGAGTGCTTATGATAATATAAAATAAATGTGGTCCAACGAGTGATACCAATGAATGTAAAATAATTTTTGCATTTCACCTTTATGATGAATATAAAAGACTCAATAAAAATATTTTGCAAACATGAGCATTTTTCTTTCAAGGATGGTTTGAAGAATTATACATTTTATAAAAGAACATTGGGGCATATTATCAAGACAGGCGATAAAATTATCGTTGTTTTAGCGACAGAAAACCTCCGCTAAAACTCCGATAATGTGATTGATAATATGCTCTATGAAATTCCAATTGAAGCCCATGTTAAATGTGTAGGACATTTAACATGGGCTTCGATTGGAATTCCATAGAGCATATTATCAAGCCCAATATCGCCGTTTTAGCGGCAGTTTTATGCCGCTAAAACGGCGATAATTGTATTGCCTGTTTTTATAATATGCCCCATAGTACTCCATGCTAAAGGAGAAAAGTCAGCACAATTATGATAGAATAGAAAATATAATAATATTTTTAAATACTTTTACAATCAACACACTCGTAAGTAGAGTACACAGTTTAAGTTAAAAACCCTCTGCCACAACTAGTTTTTGAAACGCATAGTAAAATAAGGTGCGTCACAAAATGGGCTACATACATGGTGAGTGTATCGTAACGTCACATACAATAAAGAAAGCCAATTAGAAGTAGCATCAGGAAGGTAGATGTAAGTACACAACAGCCAAATAATTTTTTTTCAAAACATGCGCAAGGAAAGGGATTGGTCGCTAATACGTCTTTTTACAATGGTTCACAACCAATTAAAAATAGGTGTTGAAAGTTTCTGTTTTTAACATACGAGCAAAGCAGATATCTTTGAAGACCCTAAAAGACTTCTTCCAAAATAAGTAGGCACTTCACTGCAAAACACCATTTAATGATTATCCAGGACCTAAAGCTTAAACACGTCAGAAATCATCTCTCATCACTTTCTCTTCTTTTTTAGTCTATTGTGTGAGGCAGACTGCGTGACCATATGCCCAGAGCCCTCGAAGACCCTGGGGACTGCCACACCCCAGGACTGCAGTGTCCCGGAGCCGCGCTGTCCCCCTCCCAACATTTAAAAACCTTGGGGGGAGGTGGTAAATTATTCGAGACTGAATACGTTAGTGCAGCCCACTCTGCTTATGCCACCAGGAAAACACAACAACACTACATGGCCCAGATTTCCATTGTAGTGATTTCTTAGTTGCAGGTCTAGTTGTCGGAACGGCATGCACACTCCCTCATGGCTGGTATACACCCACACCATACCCATCCAGCGAATACGTCACAACACACGTGACCCTACCAATAAAAAAGACGGAGCGTACAATGCCCCCACGGTCCCACCGACTCCAAGTGTCCTTCTGGAGCCGGCATTGCTTTTACACATGGTGAGATGCTAAGTTGCATGTGGAAATGCAATCTTGTTTGGATTTTGAAAGTGAGAACAGATGTCACTGCTTTGTCTTTTAAAGTTCAAACTAAGTTTGCTATGGGAGTGCGGGAGCCGCAAGACTTCCGCCCTCTCATATGAAATTTCAGTGTCCTGCGGGTAGGCACCCCGGGACACTGCAGGAACCGGCTCTGGGCGTGGCTGTCTCCTGGGCTCTCGAGGGCACCATGCGGAGGTACACCGAGCCCCTGTCACACAATACAGAAATCTCTGGGGGGTGGTTGTTCCTGGGGTTTGAGGGGGGTCATTTAGGTTCACACACTTTTTTTATTTTGTAGGGGGGGCGTGGACGCGAAAGTGGCGCAAGGGGGTTGTAAATCTGGTACACAGTGTTTTGTTTTACTTTGCTTTCCTTTATGTCTTGTAGAGGATCCAGGGTAAATATCATGGTATTTGTACAGCCAGTACCATTCAACGCTACTCTCAAACTGCTTTCTGCCTGTTACCTTAGTAACAGTTCATGGAACACTTACGTGAGCACACAGGTTAAAAGTTCACCATAATATGTTGCTAATTGAAATAGTTACTGTGCTGGAGATTTAATTTTTTTATAGGAATTGTTAGTCGTAAAAGAAGTCAGTGGAAAAGTGTTGTTAGCGATTCCTTCCTGTTCGGGGAGTATTAGGGTAACGTGCTCCAAGCAGGACTTTACGAAGCTTAATGTTCATTGGCTGTGAAGTATTAAAAGTATACATTTTGGCAGTCATTCCTTCCTCCTGTGCAGAACAACATGGACATTTTATTGGCTAAAGTGTTCCGAGTACAAGCTTGCTCCTCATTGGGTGGGAACAGTTGACTGTTGCCAGTGATATTGTGACGCACTTCCAAAGGAGTATGGGAAAAGAAAGTAGTAGAGGGCAGGTTAGGAACACTATTAAATCTGTACAGTGCCCATAAGGTGGTGGAGAGCGATTATGAGGGAAAAAATAGTTTTCATATGTTTCAAGGGCCATTTATATAATTGACGTGTGGTGTATAATTCACGGCAGAAAAATGACAGTGTCTTGCGCTGTTTTTTTTATCAAGTTTGCGGGTGACATACTTCTTAGGAGTACTAGTTACTTATAATGTGGTGTTTACATTTCTGATGGGGAGGTGTGGTTGCGCAGCAAAAAATGCAGTCTAGGTTTGAAACAGTTTTTATTAAGCAAATACAAATAAACTTTCTTCAGAAACTGTCGCTGTATATATGAAAGGGGTGACAATTAAAAATGGAATTTCATAAAATATCAGTTAAGCTTGGCTATATCCTTCTTTTTTCTGCTACAGTTTGTAAAAGTGTTGCCCCACATTCTTGATAATGTAAGAGGGCATCAGTTACTTTAAGATAAAGTAGAACAGAAGTGCTAAAACAAACACTCCCGCACATTATCTGAGATCAAGAGAACACGTAAAAAACAGTTAAATACAAGTGACTTTATATTACATAGAAATGTATTTATTATTATTTTTCAAATTTGTCTTCTGTAGAATTCAGGAACGTTCTGTCGTAGTGCTTAGAGGTTGCACACTGTTCCGCTAACAAATCACATAGGGCCAGATATAGGTAACCAAATACCGGTCGGTAACGGCTGAAATTCTGTATTTTCGGCCGTTACCGACCGGTTTTTGGTATTTGAGATGAAGGGGACAGAAAATCGTCCGATTCGGTAAATATACTGAATCGGTAAATTTACCGAATCAGTAAACTTTCCGAATCGGTAAACTTTCCGGATCGGTATATTTTCCGAATCGGTAAATTTACCGAATCGCAACGGTTTGCGATACGGTAAATTTACCGAATCGGTATATTTACCGAATCGGTAAATATACCGAATCTGTAAAATACAGAATAGGTAAATAAGAAGTGGTAAAAATGAAAATCGAGATGTAGGTAAGCTCTTAAAAACCGAATTCGCCTGAAATTTGGTATTTAGGAGTCAGTATTTACCATGTATTGAAATCAGGTGGTAACCAGGTGCAGACTATAAAAATGGAACCAAAACGCAATACTGTTTGCACAATGGTGGCATTCTATGTCATTGCGAGACGGCTACGGCTACAGGAGGAAGGAGAGAGGGAATGGCAGAGACAGGAGCAGGTCTACAGGCAGAGGATCACCTTGTTCATGCTGACAGAGGCAGAGATTCTCCAGAGGTACAGGTTGGAGCCAGACACCATCTTGGACCTCATCAGGGACCTCCAACCACTGTTGGAGCACACTACCCCAAGGGCACATGCCATTCCACCCCACATGCAGGTGCTGTGCGGCCTACACCTGCTTGTGTCAGGGAGCTACCAGAGTGTGGATGCTGCGGTAGGTGGGGTGACCCAGAGCAGCCTGTCCCGCTTTTTCCAAAAATTCCTTGATGCCATGTTACACAGGATGGACCATTATATATCTTTCCCTGCAACCCATGGCGAACTGCTCAAAACTAAAATTGACTTTTACCAGATGGCGCATTTCCCCAATATAATTGGCTGCATTGATGGCACCCACATTCCCATTTGTCTCCCGGCTGCCACCGAATACATATATCGGAATCGTAAGTCCACCCACACCATCAATGTGCAGGTGATCTGTAATGCCAAGTGCGTCTTCACTGACCTGGTGGCCAAATTTCCTGGGAGTACCCATGACTCCTACATATTCCAAAACAGCGGCATCTATGCACGGATGACAGCAGGGGATTTTGGCGAAGGATACCTCCTAGGTAAGACACATTGTGCGACCCCATTAAAACCAATTGCAGTAAGAAGTATATGTATGCATGTGAGTAATGTATTCCCATTTCCTTTTAGGGGACAGTGCATATGCCCTACGCTCCTTCATCCTCACCCCCTACCTCAACCCCTCAACACCCAGTCAAAGGAGATATAACAGGGCCCACAAGAGCACAAGAAATGTTGTGGAGCATACCTTTGGCATGTCGAAGAGCAGGTTCAGGTGCCTGCACAAGAGTGGAGGTGCCCGGCAGTATACCCCCCTGACCTGCTGCAAAATCATTGCTGCCTGTGCTATGTTGCACAACCTTGCTGTGAAGAAGGGCACAGAGGTGGAGTTGTCAGACTTTGAGGATCATGACGACGTGACGGCTGTGCCTGAGACACAACCTGCTGGAGTGTCAACACCAAGTGATGGCAGATACAGACGTGAGGAGATTACACATAACTATTTCTGAGTGAGTAATGAGACACAGACAGGTTGTGTATGGGAACATCGTATTTTTATGTTGCCACAACGTTCAAGCACTTTAGTGCAACAAAATAAACATCATACACGTGGGGACTGTATGTCCCGGGTTACTTCACCCATAACCAGCAATGTCACTTGCGCCCGCGCTTCCCAGAGCCACTAGGGTGTTGGTCGCTTGGTTCAGTGTGCCCTGCAGCCTCAGCTTGGCGCCTGGTACTCCTCCGTGGCTCCCCAACAGTGCTAGCCATGCTGCTCTGGCTACTAGTGTCCTCAGCCTCTGCCACGTCCAGGGCAGGATTCTGTGTTGTTTGGGAAATCAACAGTGCCTCTAGTGCACTCGTAATTCTGCCCATGCCCCTGGTGACCTCTGCTGTATTTTGTGTCAAGGCCTCCTGCATATTTATGCCCCTCCTGCATAGCAGGGATGTGGCAGTGGGCAATCGATTGATGGCCGTATTGTGGGCATGGGCATCTCTGCGCCTTGTGTGAGACGGACTTCCAAGTTTGGAGCATAACTGCGTAATTGAGTTGTTAATCTGCTGCATTCTTGCTGCCATGTCCGTATTGGTTTTGGCAACCTCTTTATTTGACACCACAATGTCTCTCATGCCCTTCCCCATGTCTCCTATTTGCAAATTCAGGGCTCGGAGTTGGCGTTGGCAGGCTTGGATGGATTTGCCCTGCATCCTCTGAATGCGCACCATGCTCCCCTCCAGCCCACGGAAGACAGTGCCTTCACCACGTCCACCTGCACTGCTGGGTCTGTGTTGTCTTCTGCGAGCAGTGACTGTCTCATTAGTGGCCTGCAGTGCTGCAGAACTCACATCTACGGTGACTTGAGCCTCACCCTCACCCTCTGCTGCCCCCATGCATGGTAGTGGGGCCACGACACGCCTCCTGGCTGGTGGGCTTGCAGGAGTGGACTGGAGCAGTGATGGTGAATTTTCTGGTGAGAATACTAAGGAAGGGAATTCGGAAAGCTGTGGGGAATGCAGCAACTCTGGGGTCTGTACATTGTCATCTTCATGGGAGATGCCAGTCATGTCACCTTCCTCCTGCGAGGCTTGCACTTGGCTTGGACCTGCTTCCTCACTCTCCTCCCTCGCTGGTGCAGTCCCTTCGGAGTCAGTGGGTTGACTGCCTGCTTTGGCCCCTAGGTATAAATAAGCATATATCAACTGATTGCTACTGTGTCACAGTCACTACAATAAAAGCTTTACACATTTCACTTTCTTGTATCTGCATTCACTTCACTAACTTGCTGCTGTCTGCGCTGTTGCACATGGTCTTACATTTGCTGACTACATTTCCCATAATACTTTGCTCCTGTATAGTGATAGTAGTACTGGACTGGGGTTTGCTTGTCCACAAAGGGTATAGGGAAGCAGGTTGGTATGGGGTGTTGTGCAGCGCATGCGTCTTACCTTTTTTTGGTGCAGCTCTGGCTGAGCTGTCCACATCTCCAAGTCCGCAGACGCTGTCTGCCTCAATGGTTGAGGCCACCAACTCCTCAAGGTCAGTCAGGGGGGGGCGCTGTGTTCCTGCCTCCACCGGTCTAGCTTGCCTACTTGTGGATATCTGCCATTATTTTCTTGGTGAGGCTCCTGTTTGTGAATCCCACAGCATTCACTTTTTCTACAATGGCCAGCCACATTTTCCTTTTTGCAGACTCGGGAACAGTGAGGGAGTGCCTGCCAAAAAGTTTGTTGTGCACCCTCACTACCTCCTCCACAAGTACCTGCAGCTCCATGCTGCTGAACTTTATTTTCCTCTTTCTTTCTGCCTTCTGGCTTTCACTACTGCTTGCCATTTTTCTTTTTGTAAACTTCCAAAAACTCTCCCTGCTGCTCTGTGACTCTGCTCAGCTCAGACTGCCTCTCCAGAACCTTCTAATTAGTTGCAGCTGCCTGGGTAGCCACTTCCTGGTAGGGAGGGGGAGGGTGGTAGCACATGATTGGCTGTTTTCTTAAGTTTCCGATTCGGAATTTACCGATTCGGTAGCTCCCATTCATTCCTATGGGCCTTTTGGCCCATAGGAATGAATGGGAAATACCGATTCGGTAAATACCGATTCGGTAAATTTCGATTCGGTAAATACCGAAAGTCCGATACTGAATTTTACCGATTCGGTAAAAAATACAGATTTTTTACCTACATCTGATTCACCGATTCATAAATACTGAGTCGGTAAAATTCGGTATTTATGAATCGGTAAATCTGATTTACCTACATCTGGCCCATACTCACTAAAGAATATATAGGTTGGCACTCTTATAATATATAGTACTGGTCCTATATATTCTTTAGAGAGAAGGTGAATTGGAACCGCAAATAAGAATAGAAATTAGAAAATAACATTCAGAAATGTAGAGTTTATGAAATATTTAGGGGGTCATTAGGATGGAGGATTTTCCGCATCCTCCGGGCCGGCGGAAGCCACCGCCGGCCCGGAGGATGCGGAAAATCCTCTGCGGACCCACCAGGACCCACCGCCACATTAGGATGGCTGGTGGGTCATGGTTTAGGTCCGCAGCTTTTCCGCCGCGGCTGGCTTACAACCGCGGCGGAAAAGCACTAAAATGGTGAAGGTGTCTCTTAGACACCGTCAACCAGATTAGGATGTGCCTGGGAACATGCTTTTCCGCGGCGGCTTTTCCGCCGTGGAAAAGCATGTGTAACTGCACTGCAGGGGCCCGTTGCGGGCCCCCTAGGTGTAGTGGGAGGTGGTGGGTGCACATGGGGGGTACCTATGGTACCCCCCCCTGCATTTGAGTGCAAAATGCAGCAGGCACCGCGCGGTGCCTGCTGCTTTGTGCACGCAAATGCTGTGCATGCATTTTTAACATTGCTGCGGGTGCAGCTTGAAGCTCCACCCGCAGCAATGTTAAAAATAGAGGATGTGACCGCCAGGGTGGCGGTCACATCCTAATCTGCACAGAGGGAATGCCGCAGCCCATGCGGACGTTCCCTCATGCTCTGGGGTCGCGGACGGACTCAAGTCCGTCCGCGATCCTAATGACCCCCTTAATGTAACAAAGTATGCATGATAGCTGTATTTCTTATTCGGCAGTTTCATAAAAACAATAGGATAATCTATTACAATATAACGTTTGATACCATTGTTACAGTAAGAAGAATAGGAAAATAAAGTTATGTATTTACCAGAACATCCATAATGAAATACTTTCGAGCGGTAATTATTTACTGAACTTCTTTTCTCCAGGAAGTGAAAAAGTTTGATCTTCGTGGGTCATAAACTCCTCTGAGATCATGACAGTGAGAATTGTAATATGTATATATTGTCACAGTACTTGATCACAAGGGGGAAACAGACTGAAAGCTGGAAGCTGGTAACGTTGCTTACATATCGTTACTCTTTGTGACAACGGATCATGAACTCCACTGAGATCACCATAACTGTTAATGTTATAATAACATATTAACAATATATGATCTCTAGGGTTAAACACGATAACAACTGGAAGATGGTGACGTTGATTGTAAGTGTTTAGGACTTGCATCGACGGGTCACCAACCCCTCTCAAGCGAAGCACAGTGTCAATATTATAATAGAAAAAGTCACAATATATAAGCTGAAAGGAGCCAGAAAAGGAGCAATGTTTGTTGTAATCTATCTGTTTCTAAAAACAAGCTGCTGACGTTACAGAGAAAAAGCGAAAAACATGCAATACATTTTTTTTCTAGATATAAATGTTAAAATATTGACAAATAGCCACAAATTATAACTAAGTACTATGCCTATGCCATATTGAAATAACTTACAACTCCGGAATATGTTTGTTGATGCAAAAAAAGAATCTGATGCTAGAAAACGGAACCTCCATCACAGATTGGCGACTCCGAAATAACTCGCGAAAACAAAACTAATTGCACAATAGGTGTGGTTTAAATAGTTTTTGGTTGTTTAGTAGTCTACGGAAGAAAGATGTGGCTCCGCCTATTTAGATGTCACGTTTTACAGTTCACACGTGCTCAGGTTTTAACAGTTTTACCTTCTGCACTTGTTGGGAAAAGTTACAAACTGTGAAGCTGTAAAGGTTTCGATTTCTATAGTAACACGAATAAGGTATTATTATCTACACACGTTGGAGAATTTAAAAAGTGTTACTCTGTAAACTGTGTTCTTTGCATTCTCATGATTAAAAACATCTAAATAGAAGACATAAAAATAAATATCGTTAACATTAGAAGAAAAAAAAACGGATTAATATCTATTATATTACTATGCTTCTTAATTAAAAAAGTTCTTGCATTTTTTAAATCGAAAACCTACCCTCGGAAAGGTGTGCTGGCGCTTGGGGCATTGGGAAGATTAAGCAAGGTATTACTTACAGTGGGATAGTAGTGGGCTAAGATGCTGATGGACTATGGAATTGAACTGTGAACGGTGTTGTTGAAAGTCAGGTACTATAGGTGCTGTTTCATACTTTTACCACGCTTATATGTTAATTACTGCTAATTAAGTTGAAAATATTCTTAAATTATAAGTAGGGCTGCTTGATTTATGTTTTTACTGATGTTTACAGATAAACACAAACAGAAAAGTATTTATTTTCCTTTTTGTATTTATTTTAAACTGTGCATGAATACGGAAATTGGGTTATTTTTTGAGCGTTTGTAAATACTGTCAATGATGAGTAGTAGGGCAATAGGTCTGTCGTTCTAAAAGTAAAAGGGTCAAAACAATAAAAGACTTTTAGAAAAGATCGTTAAAGAGCAATATATATCCTCGTATAATAAAAGTGGCAAACTTGAATATGAAGATTGTGTATAGTTTATCATCTAAGAGAGTTTACATGAGTGAAAACGGTCAGTCTTTCAGCCATGAGTACAAATTTATCAGTAAAATAAAAGTGGAAATATACTAATTTCAGATGATTTTTTTTACAAAATCCGAATATATATCTGTAGATAGATATACAATTATTTAAAAAAAAAATATGGATAAATATAGATGGAAATGTCAAAAAAATAAATACCATAAAACCCGGAGGTATAATTATAGGTAAAAAAACACTACTGTTAAGTTTTTTTTTACTCTAAATAGTATACATGTGTTTTTAAATTTTATTTAACAAACACTATAGGTTATAGGGATATTGTAGTTAGATATTAAAATTTAACAAACCTTTGAAATTCACTGAAAAAATCATAAGTTTCAGGTACGTTAAAGTTAGAAATTATCATTTAAAAACCTTAGAAATTCACTGAAAAAACCATTGATTTCACACATGTTGTAGTTAGCTGGACATTTCACTCATACAAAACCTTTGAAATTCCCCCGCTATAGTTAGTTCCGCTAACTATAAGTCGCGCGCCCGCAATGCACTGCTGATGACATCACATACTACATCACTCATGACATGGTCAGTGACATCACTCATGATATCACTGATGACATCTCAAATTACATCACTGATGACATCATCCAGTGAATGTGTGTTTTCTGAAATTTAAATATGGTTTACATATGTATATCTCAAGGTCGATGAAAGAATAAATGGGTATATAAGTGTCTAAATGAATAATTTTTTTGCAAAATTGATTGCACGACTGACTGATTAATTGGATCTTAGTGAATACATGGGTTAGTAAGCAATGTTGAAATATGTAAATATCTGTATCAGTCTCACACATTTTTTTAATAAGTAGCTACATGAGTGTCCATACAGGTTATTAGTTGTTTTTTTGAGTATCAGTATGAGTGTCTGAGTGTCTATATGGTTCGGTGAGGGATATTACTTAGCACATAGATGCATGAATGAGTGACTCACTGTATGTGTTTTCAAGACAGCATGTGTGCAGGACTTGTGGATTAGTGAGTGTATAGGTGTGTTAGTGAGTAAATTACTGTCTCAATAGTGTCTTTATGAGTAAGCACATATGTTTTAAACTAGAATATGTGAGTATTGATGTATATAAGTGAGTATATATGAGAATGAGAGATTGGAAGTGTTCCTGTATAAATAAGTATGTGTTTCTATAAGTGATTGTTTAAGAGAGTAAGTATGTGTATGTTTCTATAGAAATAAGAGTAGTGGTGTGTGTATAACTATATATGCAAGCAAATTGATGTTTGAAAATGTATTTGCATGTGTGAGTAACTCTATGTATGAGTGTCGGTGTGTAACAGGATGTATAGGTGTATGAGTACTTATGATGAGTGAGTACATGTATGAGTGAATATATAGAACTGTTGGTGAATGAGTGGATGTGTATATAGATTTTGGAATTACAGAATAGTTTGTTCTAAGTAGTATTGGTATCTCCATTGATTTGAAAATTTTAGTTTCTATTTTTCAATGTGTGTATCAAAGGATTCACAAGGATGATGTCATCAGTGATGTCATTTGTGATGTCATCACTGATATCATGAGTGATGTCACTGACCATGTCATTTGTGATGTAGTATGTGACGTCATCAGCAGTGCGTTGCGGGCGTGCAAGTTATAGTTAGCTGAACTAACTATAACGGGGGAATTTCTAAGGTTTTGTATGAGTGAAATGTCCAGCTAACTAAAACATGTGTGAAACCTATGATTTTTTCAGTGAATTTCCAAGGTTTTTTAAATGCTTATTCCTAATTATAACATGTGTGAAACCTATGTTTTTTTCTGTGAAATTCAAAGGTTTTGTAAATGATCATTTTTAAATGAATTAATTATTATATTTCTTGCTTTTATACTAATTTCTTACATTTTTATTATAAATATTTATATTTATTTTATTTTCTAAGTTAAATTTCATATTCTTTTTGTAAAATAATAACAAAACTACTTTCTATTTTTTTTTATTAATGACACTTTTTTTACAATATATTAAAATTACATTCTATATAATTCCGTTTTCATTTTTTTGATACGCGATCATACCATCGTAAATCGTCCTCTGCGCAAACCCATGCACACGATACGGATACGCTTTGATGTCGCAAGTCGCATTTATGCTTCAGCATGACATCATGTACGGCGTTCCGTACGCGCATGCCGCAAAAGTTTCTAATTGTTCAAAAACATATATTTATGTATTTAATGTATATATTAAGGCAAGACTTTATCTGGGATAATCAGGAAACTAGTTTTTTTTAACTTATAATAAGGGTATATTACTTTTAAAAGCAATTACGCAAATCACGGAAGTACGTCGTTCACACTCGCATCGTAAGAGCACAGTAAACACACCGTAAGCGTACGCAAAGCCATGTGACCTAAAAAGAAGAGATTAGATTGGTTCATAACACTTCCTATTCCAACTCTTGAAAGACCCCTCCAATTTAAATCATTCTACTTTGACTTTCTAAGAAGAAGTATTTCTTCTCTGAAGCCTGTCAAATTAGAATGATGACAACACCTATGGGCTCATTTTCCAGTCACTCCTCTGATGGAGAATTTGTTGCAGAAGCACCTCAGTGGAAGAAAAAAGAGGCGGTCATTTGGAAGTTGTTTACTCTCCCTGAAGGGAAAAAAAAGATCAATGCACCTCTTGTGACCTGTAAAATTTGCCAAACTACACTTTCCAGGGGTAATCCTGCAAAAAAATATTCATTTTGCACTGCAAGTATGGTGCGGCACATGAAGACCTTGCACCCCAACAATTTTGAAAGAGCTGCAACACGGAGGTTGCAAGAGGACCCACCTGCTGCTGCGCAACCTTATCAAGTGCACCACCACCACCTGTGGGAAGCAGTCCACAACCACAGATCGAACATGATTTTGGTGAAGTTAAAATCCTCTGCATTTATTGTGACAAACTTTTATGTTATAGGGAACAGTCCATCGACCTGATAAAACGCAGGAAGCGTGAGCATCGCTGTCATCGTCATTAGTTGTTTTTTTCACATTCCATTTTGTTCCTGTTGGACACTTTTGGAGTTCCTGTTCTATTTTTTTAGTTTAAAAAAAAACTGTAAAAAAAATACAAAACTAAAATTACAAAAATACCTGTTCTTTTTAGAACTACCTTCACTGGTCAAAGAAAGAACTATATTTCTATGTTAGTGTGTAAAAGTTTGTCAGAATAAATGTGTAGTTCATAAAAGAATGAATGAATACATTACTACTGTATGGTTAATGTGAAATTGCAGAACTATAAGGAAGTGCTACAGCATCAATCTATAAGGTTTTTATTGTATAGTGTAGTACTTCCGAAGCACATGAATGTAACATATCCATATAAATATGTAACAAATCTATGCTTCAATTTGCACGGCTGGTAAAACTGCCTGGGTGAATATGTATGTGTTAAGAATGAATTTACAACACCCTTGTGCCTCTTTTACACATCTGTTGCATCACTTTTGTGATGCAGCGGTGGTGCAAAAGATGTGCCATGGTGTGTGGTATTCACAATGACATGCATATGGAAGGTGCATCACATTGTAAAGCCCTGCGCCAGAATGAGGCTTTCCTACGCAGAGGGGGGGGTGGAGGTGTTCTGGTGCAGGAGCGCCTCCTAAAAGTGATATCTATAAGATTTCATTCAGTCACTTTTCCTCTTATGCTGTATCAAAACCCTGCATCTGCTTGAAATAGGTGTAAGGATTGACACAGCATTGTAAGCATATGTCCCCAAGAGCATTGCTGGAGCTGCGTTGTGTTTCCAACGCAAGTCAAGCAATGCGCCACCTTCACAACACAAATACATCACATATCTGTGCCGTTTTTGCCCCATAATACACCACATTGTAAATACAGTGCATCCATGGTGGTGATGTCACAGTGCACAATAACTGGCATATCTCTGGGGATGTACCATTTATTGTACACCTGCTGATTACTGTTTGAATGTAGTGAATGTATTACTACACACTGATTAATGAGTCACTACAAAACTATAACAGGAAGGACAGAGTGTTTTGTGCACATGTAAGGATAAAGACTGGGGAATTGAACATATAAAAGGTAAATTTGCTGGGGCATAGAACAGTGCATTCATAGTCTATAGGAGATTCAAGCAGTCCATACCCTAAGGTCCGCTTTGCACCAAGAGTACTTAGGTACTGACTGAATGATTACAATTTCTCAAGCAGAGTGTGTGGCTGAATGCATAGCAGCTTTACTTTTACAACAGTGTATAGATAAGCACATACTGCTGTATGGTTCACTACAATACTGAAACAGTAGTATGATAGTTACAGTCCAATTGGTCCCACACTGCTTGTCCTATCAGCGTGTTGCCCCAAAGCACCGTGGTCCATGTAGTCAGCATCAGCGGGTACGCCTCTGCCAGGGTCTTGAGTAAAAAATCAAAGTTGCGTTGGCCATCCCTGGACACGTGTTTCGAGGTTGTTGCCTCTCGTCAGCAGGGAGCAGGGAGTAGGAATGTACGAAGGGGTGCTGCGTGGTCTGATGCTGACTACATGGACCACGGTGCTTTGGGGCAACACGCTGATAGGACAAGCAGTGTGCGACCAATTGGACTGTAACTTATATTCAAGCTCCTTGGAGCTGGTGGGGCTGACGAGCCGGGTTACGCACCTGCGTGCCACGAGTGGTACCGAACCTGAAGACATTTTTTGGCAGCCTATGCAGCACCCCTTCATACATTCCTACTCCCTGCTGACGAGAGGCAACAACCTCGAAACACGTGTCCAGGGATGGCCAACGCGACTTTGATTTTTTACTCAAGACCCTGGCAGAGGCGTACCCGCTGATGCTGACTACATGGACCACGGTGCTTTGGGGCAACACGCTGATAGGACAAGCAGTGTGCGACTAATTGGACTGTAACTTATATTCAAGCTCCTTGGAGCTGGTGGGGCTGACGAGCCGGGTTACGCACCTGCGTGCCACGAGTGGTACCGAACCTGAAGACATTTTTTGGCAGCCTATGCAGCACCCCTTCATACATTCCTACTCCCTGCTGACGAGAGGCAACAACCTCGAAACACGTGTCCAGGGATGGCCAACGCGACTTTGATTTTTTACTCAAGACCCTGGCAGAGGCGTACCCGCTGATGCTGACTACATGGTGCTTTGGGGCAACACGCTGATAGGACAAGCAGTGTGCGACCAATTGGACAGTAGTATGATAGTGTTTTCTGGAAGTATAAGGATACACACTGAGGGATTGGAGGTATAAAAGACAAGTTTGCTGGTGCATAGAACACTGCATGCACAGTCTATAGAGGTTTGAAACAGCCTATGGCCTAGGGCCTGTTTTAATCCATGAGTATCTAGATAGTGAGTGGATAATTACAGTTCTGCAAAGAAAGTGCCTCACTAAATGTATTACAGCTTCAGTTTTACCACGGTACAAGGGAAAAGAACAGAGCTGACTGGCTCACCACAATACTGAAACAGCAGTGTCAGAGTGTTTGGTGGAAGTCTAAGGATACAGACTGGGGAATTAAAAGTATAAAAGACAAGTTTGCAGGTGCATAAAAGACAGCATGCATTGTCTATAGGGTTTTTGAGCAGTCAATGGTGTAAGGCCTACTTTGCTTCATGAATACTTAAGTACCGACTAGATGATTACAGTTCTACATGTGCCTAACTAAATGTATAACAGCTTCAGTTTTAACACAGTACATAGATAAGCACATACTGCTTAATGACTCACTACAATACTGAATCAGCAGTGTCCGAGTGTTTAGTCGAAGTGTAATGATACAGACTGGGGTATTGAAGGTATAAAACACAAGTTTGCAGGTGCATAGAACAATGCATGTATAGTCCATAGGGATTTTAAGCGATCCATGCCCTCAGACCCACTTTGCATATTTTAAATCAATACAAAAATGTAAAGAATGTACAACTGACTTTGAACACAGTACTTCCAATATTCACTAAAGCGCTATCTACACTTAAGCCTTGAGATTTATGAATGGTCATCGCATACGTTAAAGAAATAGGAAACTGTTTTCTGCGAACATACAAATATTTTACAAGCAAAAACCGAGGTGAACTATGACTAAATTGTTGTACTTCTTCAATTTCATCAAATTGGATTTTCAGAAATTCTATACCATCTCTATTTACGTAATTAACAAAATTAACTAGTTTACCCATTGCTCCATTTACTAAACCTTTTTCCACATTCAAATGACGTCGTAAATTGACCCTACAGTTTACACATGCATTTAAATTCTTTTTTAAACTAGCAGTTTTACTTATCGATTTCTCTAAAGAATCCAATTTCCTCTTCAACTTTTCAGTCAAAATAATAGTGATTCCTTCATGTTCTATTTTATCAATAGCTTCCAATTTTATAATTTCTTCATTTTCCAACTTTAACATTTCTTCATTGAATATAGAACATTCACGCAGTGTTGGCATTAAGCAGATTACAGATTTGTTTTCTGCAATTCTCATGTATATTTTCTCTGGGACAATATTTTCATTTGGAAACAATTTGGAAAGTAATCGTCTTTGTAAAGCTTGTTTGCCATGTTCAGTCACTTTTCCAATTCTTATATCTTGAAGAATAGTTCCATAAACAGCATCATTTGCCTGTTGCATATTTGTAATAAGTTCCTTATACTCAAAATATGACCAAATGTTTACATTTCCAATGCTCCCCAAAGACTTTCTGGTATCTTCATGCACCAGTGTTTTGAACACTGGTTGTCCTTTTACATGAGTAAGTTGTAGAAGATCTCCAAAAACTATGACGTGTTTACCTCCGAATAATACGTCATACTCTGTTTTAAGAATTTGCTGCATTCTTAAATGCATAAAGGCAAGCATTAAGTTTGATACCATGCTCACCTCATCAATAATGAGAAGTTTCATTTTCCTCAAGACTCTTGAAACTTCACAAGCTTCTCCAGATAGCTTGTAGTATTCTAATGTGTTTTCATGCTCTACTGGTAGCATTAATAAATGATGTAAAGTAATTCCTTTAATATTGTGGGCTGCTAATCCAGTTGGAGCAGTGACAACACAAGACAAATGCGACTCAGTTGTTTTCTGTAGAAAAGTTGTGATTACTTTAATTAAAAAACTTTTGCCTGTCCCAGCTTGTCCACTCACGTACATTTGGATAGGTTCAAATGATGAGCAAGAGCACTCTTTCTTCTCATGAAGTAATCCATGGTCAATATGTTCTCTCACTTGCTCATATATTTCATTCTGCTCAAGATTTAGTTGTTCTTCCAAGTTTCCTAAGTTTGTTAAATCTTCTTGAGCTTGATATATTGCTGTTTCCACCTCTTCCATAGCAGTAACTGCTTCATTTTGAACAATTGGTTCTCCTAGTGGGTCCTGACTCAATGGAGCAGAAGTTTGACTCTCTTGAAAATTGTCTCTAGCAATCTCAGCTGCAATTGTAGCTTCTTGCTCAATTTCGTCGATCAACATTTTCACATAATTAGCAAAAACAGGACATTCTATACTATCTTTACTTGCGTTGAATGAATCTTCATAGCTCTGAAAATCTCCAAGTAATTCCAATTCTAAAAGCCACGTCTTGAAAAGTTGCAAAAGAGCTAAATGGTAAAATTCCCTTTTGTCAGGAGTTTCGCAACTCAGTTTACGGTAATTAATCAAATGTCCTTTTCTTTGTTTCACCAAACATGCTTCAGAACCAACCACAGCATATATACCATTATTGATGTTTTCTATAATATTCCGTATAAAAATATAGTTTTGAAGCACTTCATAGAGACACATGTTTTCAAGATGATGACTTCTATTTGAATAATATGTATCCAACATATTTGTTTTCACAATATCTGTATTTTCTGGCTCTTTTCAGCTGAATATTCAATTTCTTCTGCAGACTTAAGTACTCGATTTCGTGTTGCAGCAAGACCTAAACTCACCCAAATGATTCTTCTAGACTTGGAGTATAGACTAGCAGATGATAAGCGATCTGAACATGCATACGCTCCAATTTCTTGATGAGATAATATCTTCAAACTGTAACAATATAATTTCTTATACCTGCATACATTTACTGGATCCTAAGAGCACAATTCTCTAGGCGTCTTGTATTCAATATTTAGTATATTTGGATTTGCCTCTCGCCGAAATTGAAGTAAATCATACATTTCAGTTTTCTATGACAATGGTACCAGTACTCATTAGTACCACGCTGACATGCCATGAGATTAATTAGCTGAGATTCCAAAACATTATCTTTCTGCAGTACTTTATCCATAAATTCCTTTGCTTGCCAAAACATTTTGCAGATGTACACCTGTTTTCAATATATGGTTTACTGCATAAGAAAGTCCAGACAAATCACTCTCAAACAAAAGATGAAACAAATATGGAATACATTGTCGAAATCTTGGATCTTCTGCATACAACCTTGATGTCCGGTATTCATATGCAGGAATCTGCACAGGTCGGTTATCATATCGTCCTCCTTTTCCTGTGGAAAAACAACTGAGGGAAACATCGAGCTTCCACACTTTTTTCCCATACACTTGGGACTTCCTTTTGCTTCTTTCATTTCGAATAACTCTATAGTATTTCCCATCATGTCTTTAGAATGCAGTGGATGAACACTGTAATGTTCCTTAATTTCATCAGTTCTGGACATATCCACTTTTTTAATTTGTCCAGATGGCAAGTCACTATCTTCTTGTTCAGTTATTTCTTCTTCTCTCACATACACAATTTTATAATACTTTCCTAACATCCACTAATTCTTGCCAGATTTTCTTTTTTTTTTTTTGTTTTTTTTTTATATATCTTTATTTGGTTTTTTACAACAAACATGCATCTTGTCTCCCCCCTCCCCCCTCCGGGACAGGCAATATTGATATGAATTTAGAAGATGATAAGAAAAACAATATTTTTGTAAAAGGAGGAAAGCAATGGAAGCTAGTAATTCGTAAGAGAAACAAAGAGAAAAAAAAAACATTGAGAGATTGTGCTCTTCAATTAAAGTATAGCAAGTTATTTAAACATGATTTAGATATACAGATACTTCGATTTTCTGATATATAATCTGTAGTGTAGCTAAATGCTATTTTGGCGTTGAGACCATTCCCTTAGAGGAAGCCAAATTTGGAACCCTTTTATCCGTCGCTTCCTGCCTTTTGTCTTGTAAATAGCCATCTCTAAATTATATATGGCTAGCAGTCTTGAAAACCATTGTTGGAATGATGGGGCGATGGGGTCAAGCCAGGCAGAGGCTATGCAGATTCTTAAAACAGCCATTGCTATAAAAATTAATTTGTGCCCAATTATTGGATTAGTCAGATTCGTTATACCCAACATTACTGTTTCATCGGGGAGGGTGATTGCTGCATTTAAAACCGATGATAAAAAGCGTTCAATACTTAATTTCAAAGATGTTAAGCAGTCACACGCAGAGAATATATGTAAACAATCAGCACTTGGTAAATTGCATCTAAAACAACATGTACCTCTCCCACTCCCCCATTTGGCTATTTTGTCCGGGGTATAGTACATAAAAAAGCATATTTTGTAAAATTGAGTCTGTAATTTTGTTGACATTAAAACAGATTGTGAGTGATCATATGCAAGTTTAAATTCTTCTGATGTGATATTAAGTTTGTTCTGCCATTTTTGTGTAATTTTCTGTAAATCATCCGGAAAGTGAGACAGTAAAAGAGCATACATCCCCCCAATCCTGATTTTTTTCCTGGGGTTACTTAATATATTAGCAATATCAATCTCAAAAGATAGGTTATTTTCTCTATTATGTTGCAATATAAAGTCTCTTATTTGGAGATACTTGAAAAAGTCTCTCCATTCCAGGTGATATTTTTCTCGTAAATCCTCAAAGGAGTATAACCCTCCTGAGGAGATCATACATCCTATGTGGGTAATTCCCGCAGCCTTCCATCTGTTCATGCATACCCCGCTAAATATTTCAGGTAGAACAGCGTTATTTTGAAGAGGGGAGTAGAAAGATATACGTCCTATACCAAGTAGTTTTCTCACAGCTTTCCATACTTTGAAAGATCCTAGGAGTGATTTTAACCTGACTTTCTTGTGGTAGCTGTCAAAAAGGTGTCTCCATAGATAGCCCGTACTTTTGTGACCCAGGATTAGTTGATAAATAGATGGGCAGCTGTTGCCCAGTGGTGTTTCTATCCCATCGAGATGAAAGAGCTCATGGCTATATAACAAGACTGTTGCCCAATAGTATACCTTTAAGTTCGGGAGGGCGAGTCCTCCTTTTTCTTTTGGGAGCGTCAAAGATTTATAAGCACGTCGAGGTCGGGTGTAAGACCAAAGAAAGCTTGAGAAAGCACGCTCCATTGTTTTAAACCAGTGATCTGAAATTTCCAGATTTATAGCTCTAAACATGTACAGGATTTTTGGGAAGTAGACCATTTTGAGTGCGTTTACCCGACCGATCAGCGATAGATGTAAATTATTAATACGGCGGAGGTCTTTTTGCATTGTATCTACTAAAGGCTTTAGATTTAAGTCCACTAGGTATTCCAGTTTGGATGTGATAGTTATCCCTAGATAAGTAGCTTTATCTGTTACTCGGGAGTCTCTCAGGTCACACTTGTTATTTAATATGATTTGTGTCTTTCCTTGGTTCAAAGCATAGCCTGCGAGTTTCCCAAAGGTTTTTGCCTCTGTTTCAATAATAGACATGGCCGAATTTGGATCAGCAGTCACTATGGCAATGTCATCGGCATAAGCTAATGTTTTTGTTAAATAACCTTGTGTTGAGATGGGAGCTATGCCCCCGTTGCATTCCAATCGTCGGATAAAAGGATCTATGTAGATTGCGAATAGCAACGGGGAGCAGGGGCATCCCTGCCTAGTGCCTCTTGTAATTGTCAGTTCTTTGGTGAGGTTGCCATTAACCATGACCGAGGCACGGGGGTTGATATACAATTTCTGGACAGCCCCTATAAATCCTTTTTTAAATCCCACCCGGGACATTGCCTGCCACAGGAATGGCCAGGAGACCCTATCAAATGCTTTCTCGGCATCGAGAAGTATTAGTGCCATTGGGTCTCCTGCCACCTCAGTTTTGTCTAACAAGCTGATCACTCGTCGAGTGTGATTTGTGGTTTCCCTCCCGGGGACAAAGCCGTGCTGGGATTCAGATATGATTTTATGGATAATAGGTGAGATACGGTTAGCTAATATTTTAGAGTAAATCTTTGAATCAACATTTATTAGGGTGATAGGACGATATGATCCCATTAAGTCAGTTGGTTTTTGTTTTTTGGGAAAGATGACAATTTTTGCCCTGGACCACGAAATGGGAGGTTGCCCTCCTCTAAATATGTGTGTACATAGATCTAATAATATATTTTTAAGTTGGTCCAGGAATACGGTATAGAATTCCAGAGGGATAGCGTCTAACCCGGCTGCTTTCCCCCGGGGAAGATCCTTCACAGTTTTTATGACTTCTTCTAAGTTAGGGGCTACCTCCAAGTTTCCTTGATCAGCTGCATTAAGTTTGTTAAAATGATCAATTTCAAGGTATTCATTAATCTTGCCAAGTTCTACTTCAAGCTCTTCCTTATATAAAGTGCTATAAAAGCGCCAAAATGCTTCTCTGATCTTTTCAGAGTCGGATATCCTGCCCTCTACTGGGTCCTGTATCTCCCTTATGATGTTCTGAGATGTCTGCTGTCTCATCCGTATAGCCAACTGATGGCCGACTAGCTCATTAATCTCATATACTTTTTCACGGTGGGCAGTAGCTTTTTGCACCGCTTTGGTAGTATAAATACTTGTAATTGCTGCTTTGGCGATTGCCACCTGGTTTTGAACATTAGTTATTTCTTCTATAGTAGAAGGATCTCTTGTTATAATTATCAGGTTTTCCTCAGCCTCCCTTAGTGCTTCTTGTAGTGCATTTAGTGATTCTCTTGCTTTCTTGTTAGATCTTAGAGAATATTGGATTGTTTCTCCCCTAATTCCTGCTTTCAAGGCATCCCACACATAGTCTACTGTTGTGCTCCCTTTGTTATCTTTCAAAAAATTGGTAATCCAGATTCTCATGTGTTTACAATATTCAGTTTCAAGTAGCAAAGATCTCTCAAAGGTCCAAATTCTTTGTTCCTGGTGTGTAAGGGCTAAATCTACTGAATATAACAGAGGATTATGGTCTGAGAGTACCCGGGGTAATTTTTTTAAAACTGACGTGGATCTTAATGAATTGGAGATTAAAAAGTAATCTAGCCTTGCGTGTGTATGGTGAGGGTTTGAGAAAAATGTGTACCCTGGATCATTGGGGTTGGATGATTGCCACCCATCCACGAGTCCGTGTGTCAGACATAGCTGCTTAAAAGCCCTGAATACTTTTGGTTTTCGACCACGGTACTGCCAGTCATTCCCAGTTGACCAGTCGTGAGAAAGATTTATGTTGAAATCCCCACAGATTATTAGCGGTAGGGGCCAGTGAGTAAGTTCGTTTGATATTTGATTTTCTTACTCTTAGTAGGAACGCCATTAACAAGAATAACTAAAGGTTCATCCTCTACATTTTCAACACCAATTGTTTTAATAGTTTTCTTTAAATCTAGAGGCAAATATACAACTCTTCCCTTTAATCCTCTCTGTAAATCTGAAGGAGGCAATTTTCCTGTCTTAGGCTCTATACGAACAATAGCCTGAAATGGATGCACACATTGAATAAGAATAGACTCATAGGTATTTAAATCCATCAGTTCAGAAGTGATATTTGCCTACTCAAGATTATTATGCACAGCTCTAGCAGGCATTTTGTTCTCATCTAATTTGTTATAACAATATTTCCAAATACGCTGATCAGAACTCAAATTAAAACAATTCTCTACCAACAAATAGGTTGCAAAACCCTTCCATTCATTATTATTTTCCTTTTCACTTTTTAAATACAAATCAACAGTCCTTGTCTGATTTTTATAATGAGTTTGTCAACAACAGATACAAGAATAATTTGGCCTTTCACCTGAAATCACCTTAAACTTTGTAATTTCCTGCAAAAAATGTTCTGTACTACAATGTTGTGCATATGCCCGGGATGCCCGTCACCCCCTCCCAACATAATCCCCAAGGATGGGAAGACGGACGCAGTTCTGAACTTTTGGAAGGCGGGAGGGAGTCACCCTCCCGGCCGTATTTATTAAAATATGAAACAAAATTAAAACATTAAATAAAAGTTTCATAATCATGTACAATTTTCATTTATTACATTTTGATGAAGACATGTTATTTGGCTAACCTTAACAAATGTCTAATACAAAAGGTATCGTAGCCGAGTCTAACATCCTGCAAATGCATACTTTCTAAATTAAAATTGTACATCCTAGCATTAAGGGCCAAGGGCAAGGTCTTAACCGGTGTCAGATCCCTACTACCAAAAACTCTCGCCCTCACGGTGTGAGTGACGGCCGCGCAGAGGACTGTACCCTCATGGCCAACTGTAATTTCCCTTGTCTTGTTGGGGGCCCCTCTTTCCGCTCGACGCCATCTTAAAGGTCGTCCGAGCACCCGTGTGAGGTATCCGTAGGAAGGACAGCGTGGACTCCCCCCCGCCCCCACACTCTCTATCACATCCGCCGTCGCGGATATCCGGGCCCCGGGAAATTCATAGGAGGGGCATATAGCCGCCTCCTCCCCTGGGAGGGGCCTATGGCCGTCTCCCCTTAGGCGACCCATCCTTAGTGGGTGCTGCCTCCCAGTGGGAGGGGCCAATGGCCACCTCCCCCCGGGCGCTCCCATCCATAGTGGGTGGCGCCCCCCTCTAGGGACCTTGAAATTACTGCTCACCGATCATGACCTTACCGCCACAGGCCGGATAGTTGACCGGCTATCCGGCCCCCCCAAACCCTCCTAAAGGTCATGCTTCCTCAAACCCCTTAGCCATGCTATGAAGTCTCCTATGAGTTAAACATTCCCCTCCCGGGACAGGTGAACCCCATCATTCAGATACATGTGATCCCCCCGAATACACCCATGCGGAATGCTATGCAACTGCGCCGAGCGAAACAATCTACCAATTTAGTTATTAACCTTCTTCACTGAATGGTTCAGTGCTGACACAGATAGGCCCCCCCGCCACACCTTTCTGGGAACCATGTGGGACCAGGCAATCGTGCACCCCGGGATTCTTTTTGCCAACCAGCTAACGGCTGACAACACTTGCTCGGGCAATACTCGTCTACCCAGAGTCACCAAGTCGTTGCCCCCCAAGTGTACTATGACTACAGATGGCGGTGACCTCTGCCGCCCTAAGAGACCCTCCATAAACGATTCAAATTGGTCAACACAGAGCCCGCCCCTTCCGTGGAAGGCCACTCTGTACCCGTATTCCCTAGCTGCGCGAGTCGCGTCACCTGCTTGGAATACGTCCCCGGCCCGCCTCACGTATGAGTGGCCCACGACCCAAACCACTCTCTCCTCAGACGGTGTTCCATGACCGCTGGTCCCCTGGTACTGGGTCCACTGCAAATTCCGCCCCGCATGACATGCTCGCGAAACTGTAAATCAAACAGAAGACAAGAAGCGTGAGTGCATGTAACTTGACTTCACAACATGTGCAATCGCACATACCTTTTAAAACAATTCAAGGACCATCGTCCTAACTGTTTCACTTCTTCTGAACTCTGACCCCTGGCTGTAGCCTCAGTAGCAGCCCCTAACCTAAAGGAGTGGGTCCCGAAATCGCACGGGTCCATGCCCGCCGCAGCGATTGTCAGTGCTAGCACCCTCTGGAACTGAAACCTCGTCAGTGGGGTGGCATCGATGTGCCTCAGCAGACTCCCCCCCCATGTATCCGCCCTCAGTGCCAAGTATTCCTCTATACACATTATCGGGCACGTGGGGGACCCTCGCATGCGCAGGACAACAACACTGTTTCCCATCGCTCCCTGGTCAGTTTTGGACTTAGCTATCGTGACTATCATCGAATCACCCCTAATTAGGATGTGATCCCTGCACAAGCCACCCTCCACATCTTTCTTATTTCTTGCGACCAGTTCGCTCACCCGTATAGCCCCATGGAACGCTAATGCGAAAGCTGCTCGGAACAGCACCGCCTCGAATTGGGAGGAGCATGTTGTGCCTAGTTTTGCCATGAGCAGGGATAACCTTTCTAAGCCAATTGGGCGCCTCACGTCTTGCTTGCGACCCTCGAGGCGCTGCCAGCCGCGAAGGGCTTTTTTCGCCAAAAAGGAACCTGTCGGGTCTTTGATGCCATGCACCTGCGCCATGAATGAGATGGCCACCCTGTGTCTATTGGCCGTAGCCGCTGATCGGCCCCCTCTGTGCAGTGCTACCAGGAACCCAAGGAAGGAATCCTCCTGACCCCAATTCTGACTCCCCGTCGGACCCAACAATGCACAATAGGAACGAAACGCTCCTTCGTATGCTTTCCTCATCCTGGGGGCTAAGCTTGCTGCCACGAGGTCTTGTAATCCGGGGCACCGATTAGCCAGAGTGCTTCGGGGGATGGTGCAGCCACTAGGTCCGCTGTAGGTAGATAAACCCTGAACGCCTGCATATGTGAACGAGAGAGTGCATCAGCCGCATGATTCAGTACACCCGGCACATGTTTCGCCCTGAACTGTACATTCAGTCTCATGCAAAGCAGCACAATTTCCTTCAACAATCTCAAGATCTATTTGCAGCGTGCTGCCTGTTGGTTGATGCATTCGACAACAGTCATATTATCAGACCAAAATACCACCGAGCGGTCTCGGAATTCGTTCGGCCATGCCTTAAAGCAACAAAAATAGGGAATAGCTCGAGGAACCCTATGTTACCTGTGAGACCGCTGGTGTGCCACCACGTCGGCCATGTTTGCGCCGACCATCGATTACCAAAGATGGCGCCAAATCCCACGCTTCCCTCTGAGTCGGTCCACAAACCCAGCTCGTCCGAGGACGCTGGCGGCTTGTTCCACACCACTCGACCGTTGAAGTCCGCCAAGAATGCCAACCAAATGCGCATGTCCTGGCGAACCTCTGCAGACAGTCTCGTGCGGTGGTGTCCTTCTTTGAGACCAACCATAGCCTGTGCAATAGAGCGTGAGAAGGGGCGGGCCATTGGTATCACTCTCAAGGCAAAGTTAAGCTGACCCACTGCTTGCTGTAACTGGTGCAGGGTCACTTTCGCCTTACCAAGGCAAAGTTCCAGGGAAGCCCTAAATTTAGATACCTTTCCCACTGGCAAACGGAAACATCCCTCCACAGAATCGACCTCAATTCCCAGAAACTCGAGTGAAGTAGATGGTCCAACCGTCTTACCGGGTACCAATGGCACTCCAAACTCCCTCATAAGGATGCAAAAGTCGTGTAGCACCTGCGCACATTTCGTGTCGCCGGCCGCTCCCAAGAACAGAAAGTCATCTAGGTAATGCATAACATGCCTATGCCCCGTGGCCTCGGTGAATGCCCATTCTAAGAAACAGCTGAATTTTTCAAAATAGGCACAGGAAACCTAGCAAACGCTGATCCTGTGGGTGTACCGGGAGCAACCGGAACGCCGATTCGATATCGGATTTCGCCATCAGCGCTCCGGGGCCCAGGCGATTTAACATGGTGACGGCATCATCGAACGATGCGTACCGCACCGAACAGACTTCTGGGTCAATAGCATCATTTACTGAGAAGCCCCTTGGAGCAGACAAATTATGGATCAGCCTAAACTCCCCCGGGTCCTTTTTGGGGACCACCCCTAACGGGGAACAGACAAAATCCGCCACTGGCGGGAGCCGAAACGGGCCAGCCACTCGGCCCAGTCTCACTTCTTTATCGATTTTCCTTTCCACAACACCTGGATTCTGTTGTGCGGAAAGCTGGTTTTTGCAAAAAGGTTTCCCATGAAAATCCCCCGCCGGGATATGGAAGCCATATAAGAATCCCTTCCTTAACACCCCAGCGGAGACATAATCCGGGTATTTGTTTAACCAAGGAGTCATAGCCATGAGATCAACGGGAGTAGGCAATTGTACCCAACAATCCACCTCAGTCCTGCTTGGACCCTCCTTTACCTCCCGCCCCGCTATTTTTTGATCTGCATGAACTCTCCATGTGAGAGGGATTCCCACAACCCGCACACACGTGCTTGAACCTACATGTACCTTGCGGTCTGTTGCAATTGCCTCTGTTAAAGCCCCAACAGACCCCCCGCCTTCCACCATTCCCGCCGGATTTCGGCTGGTGATCGTCGCCGGTGCCTGCTCGAAAGGGCACCACGGACTTCTGGCGGGAAACCCCCGACCCATTCCCCCCTGCCGAGGAAGTTTTTGCCGCCCCAGGCAGGAGCTGTTTATGCCAAGAAATGGAGTAAAGGCAATCCCATGTCAGAGAGGCATCATACTCTTTTGCTTTACGGAACTTCATGTTGTAACCTTTCCATTCACCCCCCTCATACGTTTCATAAAAATCCATTATACGTGCCTGATAACAAGACAGCTCGGGCAATACCTCGGGCTTACGTTCCCCAATAATCGCAGTAAACATTGCAAAGGCCTTAGCCCAATTTGTTATCGTCTCTTCAACCCTGAACTCTGCCATCTTGGCGCGCCAAACGCTCAGGTGCCACAAATCTTTCTGTGTTTTAGCATACTCCATCTCACGATGGTCAGTTAACAACGAAAACATATTGACATATTTGTATGCCCAGATCAACTCTTTTGTGGCCAACGGTATATGTTGAACCACCCTCTCCCGCCTTGAGGGTAATGAGCCCTCCCCTGCCACTGGCAGGGCGAGCTTACCTGGTGCGGTCGTTGTTCCCGCCGTTTTCTCGAGACCTGCTGCCTGGTGTCGCCTGTGGGGAGACAAGAGGGAGATTCGCCTTCGCAGCATCTTGCGACTGCCGCAACTGCTGGATTAGTAATTTGGCCTCTTCAGCCGTGTCTCCTGGCGCCGTAGCACCTCCTGCCTTCTTACTGAGCCATGCGGCCAACTGGGTGGCAAATTCAGGAGGCATATCCTCCTCGTTAGCGGGTGTAATCACAACCGGAATTGGTTGACCCGCGTCTGGGGTTGGTACTGGGTCATCGACTGGTACGGCAGGGCTGACCGGGGGCACCTCCGGGACCGGATCCTCCCCTGCCGCCGCCCTCCTCTTGACCCATTTCCCTCTACCCTCGGGGACGACTCCCGGCAATGCCGGGCCTATTACCTTCTTCGGGTTACCAGGCTTGTTCATTGCGGCCAGTTGTTTCTTGATGCCCGCCATATCCCGACCAAGCGCTGGGACCTGTCCGATGCTCCGTTCTATTCTCGTCATCCTGTTCACCAACATGCGAAGCACCTGGTCTGTCTCGGAACCCTTTCCTGCCTTCTTGCCGGACATGGCTTCAAATATCCCCTCCGGGTCGATCGACACGGTCCTGGATCCTTCGCTGTATGGTCACTGAAAGAGAAACACAAGAATTACAAGTTCTCAAAAATGGCTCCTTGTTCCGTCGAGGGCTCACGAGCAACGAGTGGGTGCGGCCTTCCAAGCACAGGAACAAGAGGACGCTTCTTCGGATTCCCGCTCTCTTTATTTATCTTCGGGAGGGCGTGTACCCGCCCCAGATACGCCTACTGGGTGTGGTCATCGGTGTGAGTGTCTAGGACAACCTCTCTTGGGCGGGAAAGAGGCGCGCCCCGGCTACGCCGCTTCGGGCATACCAGCCGAGACACACCCCCCGCCCAAAATGGTTTCCCGGGAGGATCAAGGCACCCGTTCATACGTTCGGGGGGACCAAGTGGTCGCCCCTTTCCACTCTCTTCTACATTTCCTTCTATTAATATCTCAATTTCTGCACTGACTTCCTCGGGACCAAAATAACCAACCTCAATTTCATCACAAACGGTCATTACATTTGATACAGATCCATGCAGAAGAGCACTGTTCAACTGTTTTAACATTAGTGCTGGACTTTTTGCAAAATACAGTCTTCTGACTAATTTCCTCATTTCAGAATGATGCACTGCTAACATCCTGAAATGGTGAAAAACACTTTGACATACTTTTTTAGAAAGACAAGCCAGAGAATGACCTTGCAAACCAGTATTTTCCCTCACACTGCAAGGGTCTAGTCCTTGCAACAGCTTAATCTTTTGTTTAACACTTTTCTTAGTATAGTTGCATAGGAAATTGATTAAAAAACAATAGATTCCTGCCGTACACTACAAATACTACTGCAATTCCAAGTATACACTGAGCTATAGGACGTCTCCCTAAAACTTCATCAGCTAACACCTCTTCTGCATTTCTAGGAACAATTGTCTCTTTCTCAATAGGACAACCCTTTCTAACCTCATAAGCACGACCACTAGTGTCAACTGCATGCAACAAATCATTACTCTGAAGATACCTTTCTTCATTAAAAAAAGGCTCAGAACTTGAACTATGTTTCCATTCACCCAAAAAAAACTCACAAAAATTACTTCTGTTAATTACACTTCTCCACTTACTTTTGGCCTTCATTAAATGGTTTGGCTTATCTAGTGATCTAATTCTATTGAGTAATCAATCAATCATCAATCATAGGCATTTATATAGCGCACTACTTACCTGGAGGGTCTCAAGGCACTAGGGGAGGAGGGGAGTGCTGCTACTGCTCGAATAGCCAGGTCTTGAGCTTCTTCCTGAAGGAGAGGTGGTCTTGGGTCAGGCGCAGGTCGGTCGGTAGGGAGTTCCAGGTCTTGGCGGCCAGGTAGGAGAAGGATCTTCCTCCCGTTGTCATTCTTCGGATGCGGGGGACAGCGGCGAGGGCGTGGCTGGCTGATCGGAGATGTCGTTTGGGAGCGTAGAAGTTGATGCGGTTGTTGAGGTAGCTGGGGCCTTGATCGTGTAGGGCTTTGTGTGCGTGGGTGAGGAGGCGGAAGGTGATTCCTAAAGTAAACAGTACTAAAATAAACAGTTTTGTTTCCTATTCAAAACCTTTCTCAACTACATTTTTTATACCTTTCTTCTTCTTATAAAACGCTGTTTGTTTTACATTCCTTAATTTCTTTAATTAAATTTGCCACTACTTTATTATTAAACATTTTTTTCCTAATTTCCATAAATTGCTTTTTCCTCCTTTTACTATACACTAATTTTTCAGCAGTTGATTTTCCATGATTCTTTTTCGTTTTCGTTGCAGATACACTAATACTATTTTTCTCTTTGTGCACACTACTCTTAGGGCCAGATGTAGGTAGCCCTTTACCGATCGGAATCGGCCGAAAATACCGATTTTCGGCCGTTTCCGATCGGTAAAGGGCTATTGAGATGTAGGGGCACATTTTCGGTAATTTTACCGAATCGGTATCATTACCGAATCGGTAAATTTACCGATTCGGTAATATGTACCGAATCGGTAAAATAATTACCGATTCGGTAATATTTACCGATTCGGTAAAATTACCGAAAATGCAATGTAGGTAGGCAATGTACCTTCTGCACATGGCTTACAGAATCGGTATTTTACCATGGAATACAAATCCATGGTAAAATACCGATTCCGGTGTGCATGCACATGTGTGCATGCACACCTATGCCATGTGACAGGCAGACCTGCCCTTAGGGCAGGTATGCCTGCCACATGGCACCCACGCCTGCTTAGGGGGTGCCAGGGGGTGTCAAAGTGACACCCCCTGCACCCTTGTGAAATTCGGTATTTACCGATTCGGTAAATACCGAATCGGTAAAGCCTATTGATTCCTATGGGCTTTGAAGCCCATAGGAATCAATAGGCTTTACCGATTCGGTATTTACCGAATCGGTAAATACCGAATTTTACCAATTCGGTAAAAGGGAACATCTGGATTCCCTACATACCAACCCCTCACATTTACCGAATCTTAATTACCGAATCGGTAAAATTCGGTAATTTTCGGTAATTAAGATTCGGTAAATGTTACTTACCTACATCTGGCCCCAGGTCCTTAATATTTTCCACAGAAAAGTGTTCCTTCTCTTAACAGGACTTTTTTTCTTTTTGTTGACACATTGTTCTTCATGTAAATCTTGTGGGTGGCTTCTCTTTAAATAAACACCTTTCTTTCGTTGTTTCCTCTTTTGAGTTTTCGCATGATACATTTTTTTCAGTATTGGTAAACAGAATCTATTATAAAAAGATATATAACATTATAAAAATAAATATATGAAATATTCTATTATATTACTTATAAAAAGAGAAGAGAGGGAGGATTATGAGGACAAACGTGGAACTATGAAAATAAAAGGATTACAATAAGAGAGCAAGGAGTATGAAACAAGGGAAAATATAATGAAAAAGGGGAGTATAAACAGACACTGCAATATGGGATAAAGGGAGTATAATAATAAACTGGAAAGTATGAATAGGTAAGGAAGAGTATGAAGAGAAATATGGAAATATGAGGAGAGAAGAAAGAGTATAAGAAGAGAAAAAGAGAGTGAGAGGACTGAGGGGGCACTATAAGAAGAGAGAGAGAGACTATAAAGAAAAAAGAAGGAATATGTCAAAAGACACGCAACTATGAGAACAAAAAAGGAATACTAGCCAAGGACAGTGTGTATAAGGAGAGAGGGAACAGTACCAGAAGAGAGCTCAGAGAATGTGAGGAAAAGTGGAGCATAATGAAAAAAGGACTATACAAGAACAGAGGATACAGTATGAGGAGAAAAGAAGGAGTATAAACAGATGGAGGATTATGAAGAGTGAAAAGTGTATGACGAAATAGGCAGAAGTATGACAAGAGAAACAAATATAAAGAGAGAGGTCAGTATGAAATGACGGAGAATATAAGGAAAGTTCTGCAGAGTGTATGCAGGGAGTCAAGGAAGAGTAAGAAAAGGAGTAAGCGAAGAGAGCAAGCAATATGAACAGATTTAACAAGTATAAACAGAGAGGACAGAATATTAAAATAGAAAATAAATATGAATAAAAAGAGGAAAATATGAAGACAGAGAGAAGGAGTATAGGACAAAAGGGAATATAAGAAAAATGCAGTAGTATGAGGATACATGGAGAAGTAGGAGAAGAGAGACTAGAATATGAAAACAGGGGGGAGCATCAGAACAGGGGGGAAAATGAGGAGAGGAATGTGACAATAACAAAAGACGGCAATATTAGTAGAGAATGCGAAGTATAAGAAAAGAGAGAAGAAATGTGAGTACAGAGACAAGAGTATGAGAAGAAAAAGAAAAGTATCAGAAAACAATAGGGAGTACCTGCAAAGAACAGTGAGAATAAGAAGAAACAGAGAATATAAGAACAGAAGAGTATATATGAAGAAAGAGGAAGGAATGTAAAGAGACACAGAGACAAAAATGTGGAGAAATGACAAATATAAGGGAAGGCTGAGCATATAGGGAGAGAGGGAGCACTATGAGAAGACAGTAAGAACTATGACGACAGTGGTGAATTTAAAGACAAGAGAGAATATAAAGAGTAGGAGAAATATACAAAAAGAGGAGCAAGTATGATGTCCTTCACATTTAACATGGGCTTCAATTGGAATTCCATAGAGCATAATGTCAAGCCCATTATCGCTGTTTTAGCGTCAGTTTTCTGCCGCTAAAACTGCGATATTTTATCACCTGTCTTGATAATATGCCCCAAGATTCCTAAATATACACAGATGCACAGTGTGATATTATCCAAAAAAATATAAGACCATGCATTTTACCAAAACACATTTACTACTGTAAAATGTATAAAAAGGGGAAAATATTGGGCCATATTATCAAGCTTGGGCGATAAAATTATTGCCACTTTATTGGCAGGAAACTGAAGATAAAGTGGTGATAATGGGCTTGAAAATATGCTCTATGGAATTCCAATCGAAGCTCATGTTAAATGTGAAGGACATCTAATATGAGCTTCGAATGGAATTCCATAGAGCATATATTAAGCCCATTATCGTCACTTTATTGGCAGTTTCCTGCCGATAAAGCAGCGATAATATACATTCCCATACAACTTATCAACTCACCTTTCAAATTGATTTGTAGATTAAGAAGAATGCCACTCACACAGTAGATATTCTTATACAGAATCTCTCTACTTTAGTGTTTGCAGCAGAACCACGAAATGGAACATTTTCTCTCTCATTTTACAAATACATACATGTAAATAACCAATTAAAATCCTTCACACAATAATTCAAAATGAAAAACACATTTCTATTGGTTCAACATTTCAAACCTTTCCAACTGACATAACTTTCCACCCTACCCGCAACAGATCATGCAAAAGTCAACTGTAAGCAGAGGTCAAAAGTTAAGCACTCTATAAAACACTGCTCCTCAACAAATTTAGACTATGCATAAGCATTTTCTTATAATTACCAATAAAGGGAAAAGGTCTCATTAGAAGCAACCAACATATAAACACATAAACTTGATAGATATCTGTGAAATATATATTTTTAATTGATTTTTTCTTGCTTACGTACGCTTATGGAACGACTTTCAGAATTCGCACTGTATGCGTACAGTAAATATACGGTTAAAAAAAAGATACCATCTATCACTCATTTTTTACAATCCCCCGGAGCTCAAATATAACGTTCAGGACCGTGGGGAGAGCCCCAAAACCCCCACGGTCCCAGCCGGCTCCCTGCATCCTTCGGGAGCCGGCATTGCGTTTTGTCAGAGAGACCAGCGTACATGCTGCTCTCTCAGACGAAAAGCAATCTGCTTTCCTACTTCAAAGAGAACTCTAGCCCTACCATAGCAAACAGCAGTGTCCCGGGGATAGGCACCCAGTAACACTCCAGAAGCCGGACCTCGGAGGTGGTGCTCCTCAGGGCCATCAAAGGCTCAACAAAGGCCATCAAAGATTTGGCTGTAAAACTCCCTGAGCAGCCCTAGGGGGTCAGGAGTTCCTATAGCAAATAGCAAACTTTTCCTGTCAATCTACACACTCAATCTACACAGATATACAATTAAATAAAAAATCACATTTATTCCCATATTAAATCAAAACGAAACACTTTTTCATATTGCTTGAACTTTTGCACCCTTTCAACTGACAACACTTTCAACCCTTCCCCCATTCCACATTCTGCCAGTCACCATGGAAACACTTCAGGGAACACCTAACTGAGCACACAGGTGAAAGGTTCATCATACATTGTTGCAAATTAAAACAGCAAGTGTGCTTGACTTGAGAATATACCATCTTATCTTATGTAACGTTCTTTTCTATCAGTTTTTCTTAACCAATAAAAATCAGTCGTTTAAAAAACAGAAACATGCATCCTAGCTCTGTGTAGAATATTGTCAAACAACTAATCATTTCTTTTCTTTTTTCAAAACTGCATGTTGGCCACCATTTTAGAAAAAATCTAACTTTTCAAACTGCCATTTCATTTACATAGACCATCAGAGTGCATCCAGACCTCTCTTCAAGATGCTTACAGTGTGGATTTTGGGACACAGCTATATCTTCTGGAGCCAAAGGTACGCAGAACAGAGAAGAATTCACAAAGACCTACGTTTACCAAATGTAGACATTAAATGGATTGGACAGAGAGGATTGAAGTGGCACCAATTGATGCCATTGATGAAAGCCTTTTACATCTCCAACACCCTTACCTCCCAATTGTGCACTGTGGTGGCAATGACCTAGGCACTTTGACAGGGGTAGGTCTGGAAATGCTTATGAAGGACACCTTTGCACAATTGATGACACTTTTCCCCAAAACTGCCTTTGTCTATTCTAATATATGCCAAAGACAGAAATGGAACTGGTCCAACCACTATTGTCAACAGATTGAGAAAGCCAGGAAACATGTGAATAACTCTGATTCTGCCTTTCTCCGAGACTTCCTCGGCCCACACACAGTCGTACCCAAGTACATCACAGGTCTTTTAAAGACATTTTGCTTGTTAATGAGGTTTTGATGTACCCCCCCCCGCTTTCAGCCCCTGCAGCTCTACTCTTCTTTTTGCTTGAACTTAAGCCCCCCGATATTTTTGACTGTGGTTGCGCCTCTGGCTTCAGGTACCCCCCTGTCCCACGTTGTAATGTTATTTTTTCTCTTTCTCTTTCTTACTGTCTCACATCGCTTCTCATTCTTTTTTAAAGTTTTGGACACTGCTATATCCACTCTGCTGTATACAACCTTATCTGAATTGAAGTGGTTAACTCTCTTGATTACAGTGAAGGCTTCTTCGACACGTAGAGCACCATCTTTCAATCACGCCAATGGCACTAGGTGGCAAAGAATTTTGTTTCCGAAACAACAACAAATTATTTGTGAAAGAGTGGGTAGTGTGCAGCAGCTTAACTGTGTAGACATATATAATTACCTCTGAGCAGTGACAACAGATAGGTTACAACAGTCTTAGAAACAGATCTACAAGCTTATTGCGCCACTTTTGTGTCACTTTTAAGAAGAGAAAACTGGCGCAAGGAGCTGGTAAATCTGCGTCTCACTTTTCAAGAAAATATCGCAACTCCAGACTCTGCGAGACACTTTTAATGTTCTTTTCTCTCTCTTTCTCTCTCTCACTCTCTGTGACATCATTTCTCTTTCTGTTTTAAAGTTATAGACACTGCTGTCTACTTTGACCTGTAGAAGCAGACTTGATTTGAAGTTGTGAACTCCGGTGGCCGCACTGTTTATACAAGGTAAGCACAGCAGCCTAGATATACAATGCCTCCATTGCAATCTATTATAAATAAGTTGGCATATTTACAATCCCGTTGTGCCACTTTTGTGTCAGTAACGCAGTAGGCACTTCCATACAGACACCACTTGAACGCCGGACTAGAACAGAAGTGAAATGTACTAGCACACTGCACATGTAAAATTCTAGTGTTACCTTTATTTGTGAAAGGAGAGAGTGGGTAGTGTGCAGCAGCTTGACTGTGTAGAAATGTATAATTACCTCCGAGCAGTGACAACAGATAGGTTACAACAGTCTGAGAAACAGATCTACAAGCTTATTGCGCCACTTTTAGTGTCACTTTTAACATGGGAAAAGTGGAGCAGGGAGCTGGTAAATCTGCGTCTGACTTTTCAACAAAAAATCTCAACTGTTTTAATGTTCTTTTCTCTCTCTTTCTCTCTCTCACTCTCAACGACATCATTTCTCTTTCTCTTTAAAAGTTATAGACACTGCTGTCTACTTCGACGTGTAGAAGCACAGTTGAATTCAAGTTGTGAACTCCGGTGGCCGCAGTGTTTATACAAGGTAAGCACAGCGGCCTAGATATACAATGTCTCCATTGCAATGCATTAGAAATAAGTCGGCGTATTTACAATCCCGTTGTGCCACTTTTGTATCAGTAATGCAGTAGGTACTTCCATATAGACACCACTTGAAAGCAGGACTATAACAGAAGTGGTATGTACCAGGCACAATGCACACGTAAAATCGTACTGTTATCTTCACTTGTAATGCTTCACCTTGTTTAGTCACATCCACATAACTTTAAACTCTTTTTTTCTTTTTTGTTTTGCAGATTACCTACCCAACGTCTTTTGGAGTCCACATCACACTTTGTTTATAATACTGTTTTATTAAAGTTATTTTTCTAGTTGTTTATTACATTATCTTTAAGTTACGTTTACAGTTATTGTTGTTTTAATAAAAGTTAATAAAAAAACGATACACTTGTTTTTTGGGGGGGAGGGAGGGGACGGTCCACAACAAAAATAATATTTATAATTTGAAGTACTACAGTAAGATGTTTGAGAGTATGGTTGAAAAGTACTGGCTGTACAATAAGTTATATTTTCTCTGGATGGACTACAACATAGAAAAAAAATCAAAGTAAAACAAAAAATGTGTACCACATTTACAAACCTCTTGCAACAATTTTACTTGCAAGCCTACCCCCTACAAAATTAACTGTGTGGGCCTCAATGAAGCCCCTCAAACCACAAAAACGACCACCCCCCGGAGATTTCTATATTGTGTGAGGGAAGCTGTGTGGCCCACCGCCTGATGCATGCAGCTCGTGCTTGTAATTGAACGGATTTCCGTACGCGTGCGGTACTTCGTCTCTAGATATTGCTATGATACTGAACAGATTTACACCATAAAAATCACAATCTGTGAACCAAACTCTACCTCTCTGCCAAATTTGGTGTAATTCCGTTCAGCCGTTCGGGCTGTAGCCCTGGCTAAAGGTCCCTATAGAAAATTACATGGGGAACCCCCTTTTTTCTCTGTCCCCACTTGACGAATCACCCACAATATATATATATACATATATATATATATATTTATGGCTCCAAACCGCTTCCGTTAAGAAAGCGGTACACGCACTCCAAGGGTAAGCGGCAAAAGTTTATATATATATATATTTAAACAACCACTCCCGGCTATTCCTCGTCTCTTGGCACGGTGTAACGACCGGATTTTCTGCCTAGATGGAATCAGCTCCTAGGAGCCCCTCTAACCCAGCCGGAACGTAATCACCTCCCACCTTAGAACGTATTTACAATGGGTATGGATATATATATATATGTACATATGTACATCTCGTACCTAAGGATGGGGGAAATAGCAATAAACATGCATAGGTTTTCTACAATATCCTATTCATACCAACTAGTCTCACGGCCACTTAGGCCCAGACTAATCTACCCTGGGGCAGATCTGATTATGTACCATTACACACTGATCACCATCAGTGCTCACTCGACACACAATCCGGCGTGTCTACACACATGGGCCTGCAGTCCCAGTGCTCTCATTTACACACGGTTCACAATCCGGCGAACCTACGCACCTTATCCCTCTGGTGCTCTCATTCACACACGGTTCACAATCCGGCGAACTTACGCACCGTATCCCTCCGGTGCTCTCATTAACGTCGTATACTAACGACGATCACTTTCCTATGAATACTTAGGGAAGAAATCTCTCATTTGTCTACTTGGGATAAAACTACGATAATAGAAATCAGTACGACTTTCCAAATTGATATATATGTACCTTCTGCTCTTGGCATCAAACGTTCCCTTCCTCCCTCATTATTCAGTCATTTCTTACCCGATCGGGAGTCACATCCGTTCACGCAAACAATGTCTGACTAGAAGGTCAGGTTACCCTGATTGAACAAGAATACAAGGCACATGTCGGTTCACTAAGAACTGGGGTGTTTTATTACAATAAAAATAAACACAATACTACACAATGTATATGCTGCAAAGAAAAGTAAAGGTTAGAATGCGCGCTTAACAAGGAAAGGGCAGAGATCACCTTATTAATATGAAGTCGGGGCTCGGCAGTCATCTAGGTTCCCTCCTCGTCTCTGTGTCTTGGCTCGTCTCGGAATCACACCTCAGCCGTCACAAGTACACGTCTGCACCGCTAGGCTCAATCTCCTCTGCTTCCCTCCAAGTCACTGGAACCCTGCTCGCTATTAGCTACCGTCTCTCTCTCTCTCTGTCTCTGTGCGCTCCGCTCTATTTCTCCTTCAGTCTTTCTCAGAGAGTCTCGGTTTCAGGATCTTTCTCGGACTTCAAAATGGCGATTGTCTGCTCTGGAAATAATTAATGGCATAGATGCTAACGGCTAGCTGCCGCCTACAGACTAACTGACTCATTGCCTAACACTTTCGCTAATATCAAAACCTGTCCCTTCATGGAAAGTTACGACCAGTAACCTGCCGCCCACCAAATTCTTGTACCTCCCCGTACCAAGGACACGTTCCCAGCCGGCCGGCCTGAAGTTGTGTCTTCGGAGTGGAGAAAAATACAGTCTTTCGATAAGGGCCAGCCTGAACCGGTTCTCTCCAAGCAAACAACACCTCGAAACTAAAACATTACACTTGACCTAGAAAGCCTCTCAAGCTACCAGGCAGAGAGCAAGATGGAGTCTGTCCCGTTTAAGGCCTACAAGGCCCAAAATATGCATAACTCCATGGAAGATATACTAACACTCTTGCAAAAGGATGGATCATCACTAATGCTTATGTATCTATCCCCTAACTTAAGTTTATAAACCCTGATCTAAAGAAAAGTGTACGAAAATGCACTACTGTGCCTCATGGATAGGTCCTACTTATAGTCCTACTCCCTATACTACAAGGGTAATAGGCTGGAGTCATCTTCCATCATCCTCCCTCTAAAAGAGGGTCGAAAAAGTCGGCTATTACACTTCACCCTTGACTCCAGTCTATTAGCCATGTCCTATATAGAACTAACGTCAGTGGAAGAATAATAAGAAACAAAATTAACTGACCTACTCTTTCTACCAAATCTACAAAATTGTAATAGAGAAGGAATGCACTGAATAAAGCAGCAAATAGCCACTAAAATACAAATAGAGATAATAATACCCCCTAGAATCTGTCGTAAAGAATGTAAGTCAGGCAACCAATTGAAGAGCCAGTCGAACCAGCCCTGGTCGATATGTTGTCTAATTTCTGCAGTCAAATCGTGAAGTTTGTCAATATGGGCCTGAATCGATTTAAAATGGTCTGAGAGGTTAAAACAACAAAAACCCTCAAAGTCAGAACAATCATGACCATGTTTCAATAGGAGATAATCAATCGCAGCGCGGTTTTGCAGAATAGCTCGACGTTCACCCTGGGCATCTAATAACAGGTCAGATAATACAGTAGAAGTCTGATTAATGGATTTAACCATCCAGCAGGCCATCTTGCCAATTGTTTTAGCATTATAAACGGCTAAAGCCGGGACACCAATAATAGAAATAGCTAAACTAAGATTCTCAGATTTAGAATAAAGATGTACGGAGGAATCACAGTCTTCATGTAACATCATAGAGGCCCGTACTACACGGGAATGGGAACCAGGGTGCGATGAAAACATTAACAAGCTTAATCTAGTGATAGCGCATGGACCTCCAGAAATATTAGCGGGAATATAGGGCCAGGAGGTATTCTCACAAGAGAACAGCCATCCAGAAGGCAGTAACATTGCACGGTAATAACTAGGAGCAACCAATATACGTTTACATGTCATATTGTTCTTAACGGAAATACACGAACTTGGAAGTCTTTGTAAACACAATAGTCGTTGATGAGCTGAAAAAGAAGTGGCAGCCTGCAATTTCAATTTTATACATTCTGAGATGGCCTTGGGATCACATGTCAAAATAAAACATAAATCACCATGCGTAATGTTATAAGTGGTAATTTGGGAATGAATCGGGGGAATAGAGTCAGAAAGGACAGAACACAAAGGGTAAAATTTGTGAGCCGCAAAATCGCCCAGAATAACATTTGGTCGGGCACTCAAAATATTGAAAATGTGCTGCAACGTTTCAGTGGCGGCAGGGACAGCAACCAAACAGGTCGCAAGGATATCAGTCACAGATCTCATGGGAGTGAGGCAAAAATGCGGAGAGTTGGTAACTCTTTTAGCAAGGGTGATCCAGAAATTCGACGAAGAATCCCACGCAGCGAAGGAACGAGGAACTCGGGTTCTCCAATCAACCGAAGTCGGTGGGTTCTCTCCTCTCCCGGCGTAGCAGACCAAAAGGAGTCCAACGCCGGCACATCCTGCAGCAGCAGTCCAGAGAATGATCTGAAAGAATACAAACACAGGCCTTAATCATTCTCGTAAATAACATTTGTCAGCTGGGACAGCTTCCCAGCTATCTTTCCCTGGTCTTATTACCAAAATGGTGTTGTCATGACCGGTCGCAATAACTTCAGCCTGTTCAGGGGGATGTTTAGGCGATTGCACCCATATTTTGGCACCTGGATTATCAGATGAACCGAAGCCCTTTTGGCCTCGTATTGTTAGCAAAGTCGGGGCAGTGCCTTTCTCAATCTCACCACTGAAAACAGGCATGATTAGCAACTGAGCAACACGGTCAGATTTTTGAATCGACAAGTCAATCTCACTGCTATTAAGCAGGAGGACCTTAATCTCTCCCTGATAATCGCTGTCAATCACTCCTCCAAGAACTTGAATACCTTTTAAGGCAAGGCCCGATCTAGGGGCAATCAGTCCAAAGCTACCGGCTGGTATACAGACACCAATGCCAGTTTCAACAATGATTCGGTCTCTACCTTTTAGAAGTGTGTCATTCATAGCATGCAGGTCCAAGCCTGTGGAACCTGGGGTCGCACTGCATGGAGCCAAAGCTCCGGGGGTAATTTCCCAGTACATAACAGTATTGGACGTGGAATTGGGTTTTGCATCAACAGTTGGAGGAAACAAACGCATTAAAGGAGATTCAGCATGCAACAAAGGGTGATTATTCAAAATCAATAATGCCTGGAGCAAAAAATCTCTCCAGTTTTTGTAATGTTCATCAGTCAATTTACGCAGTTGTTCTTTTAACAAACCATTCATACGTTCAATGAGGCCCGAGGCCTGCGGATAATATGGAATATGAAAAATCCATTCAATGTTATTTTCCACACAGAATTCCTGCACCAATCTTCCACGAAAATGGGATGCGTTATCAGATTGAATTTGGAATGGAACACCATAATACAAAATAAGCAATTCCAGGGTCTTAATGGTATTCACTTGGGTGGCTTGTTTGCAAGGGAAAGTGACCAACAGGCCACTATAAGTATCAACAGCTGTGCAAACATATTGACAATTTTTGCTCATAGGGAGCGGGCCAATATAATCAATCTGCCAAATTTGAGCGGGCATTTTTCCTTGATGTAAATGGCCCTTAACGATGTGAGGTACTTTTCTCTTTCTAGAATGCTGACAAATGGGACAATGCAGAATAACATCTTTAATCAAATTTAAAGGAATATGAATTCCTCGATCGGCAGCCCACCTGCTAGTGGCTCTCTTTCCAAAATGTCCCGCTTTCTGGTGGGCCCATTTCGCCAATCCCGCCAATTCAGAATCTTGCATGTCCACCACTGCCTCAGCAATTTTAGACTTTTCATCTGCAATATTATGAAAGAATTTGTCAAGGGAGTCTATCGGGGTGTGAGCATCTACGTGAAAGATTGTCACAGTACTCTGTGGGAGCAATTCCCAAATTTCTTGCCATAGTTCTTTTCCCCACAGTTCTTTTGAATGCAATTCCCAGTTATGAGAATGCCATGTTGGTAACCATACCGCCAGTCCATTAGCAGTGGACCATGAATCAGTGAAAATATGACATGTGCCAGGTAGTTCCTGCTTCAAAACTTGGTAAACTGCATATAATTCAGCATATTGACTACTTTTTCCATCACCAGTTGTACTCAATAATTTCTGCGTGATCAGATTATATGACACTGCTTTCCAATGCTGTTTCTCACCAATAAACCTCGCTGAACCATCCGTAAACCACACATGTTTTCTATCCTCCGCGGACAGATCATCAAATGATTTACCATTCCTGTACTACAGGCACAGAACAATCACTTCCAGTCTCATTCGATGGCGCCTGCGCCACTCGCTCATGCAACACTGCCACACCTTTCGGACCCACACGTGCCCTGTCCTGAATGTACCATTTCCATTTAATCACACTCGCCTCTTGAGCATGTCCAATCCGATGGGATTTTGGCGAACTCAAAACCCACTGCATGATAGGAATTTCAGGTCTCAAAATCACAGCATGACCTAGGGTCAATTGCTCGGTATCCACCAGAGCCCAGTAACATGCAAGCAACTGTTTTTCAAAAGGTGTATAACGCTCACCAGCCTCAGGTAGCTATTTAGTCCAAAAACCTAATGGCACTTTTTGTCTGCCCTGCTTTTGCCATAAACTCCAATTGGCATACGGACCTTCCACAGACACATTCAAATCCACATCACCCTCACCCACAGGCCACAAATCCAAGGCGTACTGAATCGCTTCTTTCGCCAAATTAAATGCATTCTGTTGTGGTTCACCCCATTCAAACGCATTCTTTTTATGAGTGACTCGATATAAAGGAGCCAAAATCTGACTCAAATGGGGAATATGCTGACGTCAAAAACCAAACAAACCAATGAAACTCTGAGCCTCTTTTCTATTCCTTGGAACCGCAAAATCCAAAATTTTCCGCTTTACCTGTGGGATCACTTCTCTGTGACCTTCATGCCAGTTAATGCCTAAAAATATAACATTTTGGGATGGGCCTTGTAATTTATCAGGATTGATTTCCCAACCTTTTGCTCGTAAACAATCAAGAATCTGATCTAAATGGGACTGGACCTGATCTTGCGTCTCACCTTGGATCAAAATGTCATCAATATAATGACACACCTGTATTTGTGGATGTACGGGCACCTCAGACAAATGTTCCGCCACCAATCGGTGACAGATCGTAGGACTATGTACATAACCTTGAGGAAGACTCCTAAACGTCATTTGACGTCCATTCCAGGTAAAACTGAATTGTTCCTGACACTCGGGGGCAATTGGAATCGAAAAGAAAGCATTAGCAATATCAATGGACGCATACCATGTACCTGAATGGTTCTGAATTCTCTGAATCAAAGTAACAATGTCTGGCACTGCAACAGTCAAACGAGGTGTATGTTTGTTCAATTCTCGATAATCAACAGTCATGCGCCAAGAATTATCACTCTTGCGCACGGGCCAAACGGGATTATTCCAAGCAGAAGTAACCGGAGTTATAACTCCTGCGTCAACCAAATCCTGAATTGTGGCACTAATTTCTTCATGACCACCTGGAATACGATATTGTTTCTGAGAAACTACTTTCGTAGCTTGAGGAATTTTAATGGGGGGCATCCGTAAACGGCCAACCCGTACGGGTCTGGACGAAGTGTAACGCTTGGTTCCAAATTGATAACAACCATCATCCAAATGCAAAGTCATTCCTTTCAAAATATCAATTCCAATTATATACTCCAAAAGTGGTACAACTAACACAGAATATTCTTTACTAGGAATCCTACCAATTTTCACCTCAAGTGTAGTTTGCACTGCGGGGTCTCTTTTCCACCTAAACCAGTAATTGTGAAGAATTGTCCTTTAAATTTCTTTGATTTACCATGAATTAAAGTGGCCTCCGCTCCTGTATCCACTAATACTCGGGCCCTTTGGATATTACGATGTTTCCAAAAAATCTCAATATCTACATAGGGTCTGTTGTCTCTGTGAGCCCACCTGCGTACTGGAGCTTGACCTATTTCCTAGTCATTTTTACTGCATTCTGTCAACCAAGACAAATCAGGATAAATACTCTCAGGTTTCTTGGGTATCAAAATGTCCTGTTCATATCCATCTCCATTATGAAATGGATTTTTGTCATTTTCATAGTACTGTGAATTACGATCAGAAAGCCTGTGACGATCCTCCCTTCTCCTCAGCTCAGGGGAATAGTCTCTCTTATCTCTATATCGGTTGGAAGCACGATCATCTCTCCCCCTTTCTTTTTCCCCCTCTCTGTCTCTCACATCGTCACGACGAGGGGACACATCACAGTCATAGCGCCGGTCACCACGGCGATCAGAATCCACATGGCGCCTCTCATCACCACTGTCATCAGAACCATGGCCACAATCATTCTTTCGCACACGACGGGCACCCTCCTTCCGATCCAAACCACGCCTACGGAATATCTCCCATAAGCGATTATTAGGTTCGCCGTCAATGTCCTCCCTTTTCACACCATCAGCCAAAAGTGCAAGAAACATATCACGTCTAGAGAATTTATAATCCCCAGCAGTACGACCCTCAGGTCGAGATTGTCTCTCAGGTTTAAACCATTCACCCAACTCACCAAGCTGACGAACAGATTCAAGCACAGTAGACAAAGGATTGCCAGTTTGATTAATCAATAAAGTCATCATAACCTGCTTATAAGCAACAGGGGAAGAACGGATTATGCGATTGCGTACAGAAGATGTTAAAAGACCGTCCAACAACCTGTCAGAAGTACTGAGAAAAATCGCAGTCTTCATCACTTCCTCCTTCAGATGTTGCGACGCATCACGTAAAGTGTACCACGGCTTGTCATTGACAGGCCAATCAGATTCAGTAGGGTATTTATGGTTACAGCCCTCAGTCGCAAGCTGGAGCAAACTAATTTGGCCAGCACCATTATAATTCCGAAAATGATCTTGTACAGTAGAATCGGAACTCAAAGAGCAAAACCGTAAACAATCACCAGCATCAAGCATGATACCGGCAGCGCCCAGTTCATAAAGGCGCACCATCCACGTAAGCAAAGCCTCACCGGGCCGTTGAAGAAATCGTTGTAAAATATCACTAACCTCCTGTTGAGTAAAATCCTCAATACAATCCAAAGCAATACCAGCCGGATTACCAGGAGCTTGTTGTAATTTGCGACGAAATACAGGATGAGCAGAAACTTCCGGAAGAGCTTCCGAAGAAGCCCTGTCCTTAGATTTAGAAGAACAATCAGGATGAGTTACATCATCAGAACGGGAAGAGCGACCACGGTCGCTAGACATGTCGTCTTTGTCACAAGAAGCAGATTTACAATCACGTCCGGAGCGAGAAGACTCGCGCTTGTCACCCTCCTCAGCCGAGGAGTCAGAAGCATTAGAATCCCAGATATTACCATCAGGGTTCCAATCCAGTCCGGCTTTCGCCACGACCAGACGAACTTTCCGTGTAGACACACGACCACGACGGTGTTTGTATTTATATCTCGCAATGCGAACCGCAGCCCTTTCGGCTATAGTTTGATAAGTCTCAAGTTTGTGGGCAAGCAATTTATTTTGACACCGCAAAAGAGTATGCGCATTTTGCAATTCAACAACCTGTCCTTCCATATCCACACACTGCTTTCGTAACTGAACAAACCTCTCATGAAGAATTCTATATGCATGCAGCACAATCCAACCTCTGCGTCCTAAAATAGGAAGCTCATCACCCTTCACTACCGGAGCTTTTTGCAAGCAAGAAACCACATCAGCAGGCTCCGCCTGCTCCAAACAAGAAGTCCAATTCTCGCTCAAACCAGTAGAATCGGCCCACTCACGGGCCAAGGCCTCGTAAGGCGTAGATTCCCAGCCGGGAATTTGAATAGGCAATTTGAAAACATGTCGATTTTTTCGAAAACATTTTGACACACAAAAAATATATACACAATTATTAACAAAGAAAATACGTACGAGCCGAGCGCAAACCAACACGATGGAAACGATACAGCGCACACAGGCTTCGTAAACAGTTCGTGACGCCAGATGTAACGACCGGATTTCCGCCTAGATGGAATCAGCTCCTAGGAACCCCTCTAACCCAGCCGGAACGTAATCACCTCCCACCTTAGAACGTATTTACAATGGGTATGGATATATATATATATATATATATATATATATATATATATATATATATATATATATATATATATATATATATATATATATATATATATATATATGTATATATATATATATATATATATATATATGAAGAAAGGCTCCTCCCCAGCCTGCTCTGCGCTCGCAGACACTGCCTCCACGCCAGCAAGGAAGAGGGACGGACCAGCAATTCAGCAAGATGGTAATTTTTATTGCAGATTAAAACAGAACCAGCGACGCGTTTCGGGCGGAAAGCCCTTGGTCACGCTGCAACATGTTAACATTCAATTATGCTCTTTTTATAGGTGTATGCAGTGAGTTGGGCGCCACCCCCTGGTGACGCCCACCATGATCTTGTGGTAAATAATAAACAGTGAAAATGCACTACCGCTGATATATGGTTGCTATTGCTGAATAGACATACAAGAAATTATCACTGGTTAAATCCAGTAAATCATCAACATATAGTCAATTATATGCAAATATACCAAGGTACAATCCTTTCCTGTTGAATTTCATTTAAGAAAAGAAATATCTTTCATATGTGCAAATAAGCAATCTAATACCTTTAGCAGCAAAATTAGTAAAGTGCATGTGCCTAAAAGTGCATAAGTGATGAAAGAATTGTAATAAAGTGCAAGATTTTAGCGGGAAACATATGGAACTACCACTGAAACAATTATTGATAATTAGGCATCGTTTTTCAATGTTTAAATACAAAAATTCATCATCCTAGTTACTAATTATTTCTATTTGAAAGGTCAAAATAGAACAAGACGGACCATTCTATCAAGAAGCTAAAAATTACAATATGTATAAAGAGATTTCTAATTAATATATATACATATCTATACACATCCCCACCTTTATACCCACCACCACACAAACCTAGCCCATTTTATAAGAAGTGAATATTTCAATGGATTACTAGAATCCTATGTGCTTGTATAAAACAAAATAAAGCAACATAAATGGCAATAACTGTATATATATACACACCCCACTAAAAAACTATATACACACCCAACTAAAGAGCCCTCTCATAGTTATTTACAAAGTACTTATCTGTGTCATTCGATATATACATACGCTCTTTCATGTGCAACACTAAGCCCAAGATCAAAATAATATCAATATCAAAATTCTATACATGGTACTCACAAAATGGTAAAATTCACTGTACAATTAAAAGATAATACATTTTTATCGAAATATAGTACGTGATATGTGAATAAGAATGTATGAAAATTGTATATATATAGCGATGCCTAGTGCCTAAAAGTTGCCAAGTAAAGTGCATAGATGTCCCTATGGGTGAAGGTCGATGTGAGTTTCACCAGTTGTAATTACAGAATAAGGGACATATATATGGGACTTCTAATAGGGAACCTAACTAGAAGAGCCCTGAATCAGAACACAGATGAAGGTGGAATCAGAGGCTGGCAAGGTCAAATGAATTTATAGAAAGTGATGCATCTCCTCAATATTGTTGAGCCCATTAGGCCAACGGCTATCGAGCTCCAGTATATATTTAGACTCCAATTTTCTGAGTTGGACCTCACGATCTCCTCCTCTTCTAGATAAAGGAACTGCCCCTATCACGAAATAGCTTAAACAATTAAGGTCTTTGTTGTGCATTCGTTTGAAGTGACGGGCGACAGGGTACGCGGGGTCACTATGCAAAATGGCCCTGAGATGCTGTAGAATTCGGGAGTGCACCTGGAGCTTAGTGCTTCCAACATATCTAAGCCCACAGGTGCACGTCAGAACGTAAACAGCATGATCAGTCTTACAGTTGTAGTTGCCATGGATATTTTTGGCAACTTTACTAAATGGGGTGTAGTACTGGGTGGTAGTGACCCCAAACTTACAAGCCCTACAACTGGAGCATTTAAAGAAACCATTGGTTGGGCGAAGCCATGGAATTTTGGATTTCAATTCCGGTGTTGCTTTATCTAAATGGCTGCCCATGGTTCTAGCTCGTCTGAAAGTCACTGTGGGAGAAGAGGGCAACCTAGTGTTGAGAATATGGTCGCTCATAACAATCGGCCAATGTTTGTTCAAAATTGACCTAATTTTTCTGTCTTCTCTACTGAAAGTCGTGATCAGACGTGGGCACTCCAGTTGGGGTGTAGTTGTAGGAGGAGGTTCGATTTCCAAAGATGAGTCAGGGAAGAGACTCTCCCTAGATCTAGTTAAGGATTTTTTTAATGCAGTATTTAATATCCGCTCAGAGTAACCCCTGGCCCTCAATCTGGCCATGAGTTCTGCCAAGCAGGCATCAAAATCCGAGGGAGAGCTGCATATTCTTTTTAATCTCAGGATTTCCCCATAGGGGATTCCCGAGATTGTGTGTCTGGGATGCATGCTGGAAGCATGCAATGTGGCGTTGCCAGCCGTCTGTTTTCTGTGGAGGGTGGTGTTGACTATTCCATTGGAGACATACACCTCCACATCCAAAAATTGGATGCGATTTTCACTGATGTTGGCCGTGAAATGAAGGTTAAGCGAATTATCGTTGATGTCATCAATAAAACGCAAAGCTTCCTGTTTGCTACCCTTCCAGATAATAAAGATATCATCTATGTATCTTAAGAAGTATCTGACATGATGCTCCATCCATGTCTTGTGGCGCACTATATATATGTACATCTCGTACCTAAGGATGGGGGAAATAGCAATAAACATGCATAGGTTTTCTACAATATCCTATTCATACCAACTAGTCTCACGGCCACTTAGGCCCAGACTAATCTACCCTGGGGCAGATCTGATTATGTACCATTACACACTGATCACCATCAGTGCTCACTCGACACACAATCCGGCGTGTCTACACACATGGGCCTGCAGTCCCAGTGCTCTCATTTACACACGGTTCACAATCCGGCGAACCTACGCACCGTATCCCTCCGGTGCTCTCATTCACACACGGTTCACAATCCGGCGAACCTACGCACCGTATCCCTCCGGTGCTCTCATTAACGTCGTATACTAACGACGATCACTTTCCTATGAATACTTAGGGAAGAAATCTCTCATTTGTCTACTTGGGATAAAACTACGATAATAGAAATCAGTACGACTTTCCAAATTGATATATATGTACCTTCTGCTCTTGGCATCAAACGTTCCCTTTCTCCCTCATTATTCAGTCATTTCTTACCCGATCGGGAGTCACATCCGTTCACGCAAACAATGTCTGACTAGAAGGTCAGGTTACCCTGATTGAACAAGAATACAAGGCACATGTCAGTTCACTAAGAACTGGGGTGTTTTATTGCAATAAAAATAAACACAATACTACACAATGTATATGCTGCAAAGAAAAGTAAAGGTTAGAATGCGCGCTTAACAAGGAAAGGGCAGAGATCACCTTATTAATATGAAGTCGGGGCTCGGCAGTCATCTAGGTTCCCTCCTCGTCTCTGTGTCTTGGCTCGTCTCGGAATCACACCTCAGCCGTCACAAGTACACGTCTTCACCGCTAGGCTCAATCTCCTCTGCTTCCCTCCAAGTCACTGGAACCCTGCTCGCTATTAGCTACCGTCTCTCTCTCTCTCTGTCTCTGTGCGCTCTGCGCTATTTCTCCTTCAGTCTTTCTCAGAGAGTCTCGGTTTCAGGATCTTTCTCGGACTTCAAAATGGCGATTGTCTGCTCTGGAAATAATTAATGGCATAGATGCTAACGGCTAGCTGCCGCCTACAGACTTACTGACTCATTGCCTAACACTTTCGCTGATATCAAAACCTGTCCCTTCATAGAAAGTTACGGCCAGTAACCTGCCGCCCACCAAATTCTTGTAACTCCCCGTACCAAGGACACGTTCCCAGCCGGCCGGCCTGAAGTTGTGTCTTCGGAGTGGAGAAAAATACAGTCTTTCGATAAGGGCCAGCCTGAACCGGTTCTCTCCAAGCGAACAACACCTCGAAACTAAAACATTACACTTGACCTAGAAAGCCTCTCAAGCTACCAGGCAGAGAGCAAGATGGAGTCTGTCCCGTTTAAGGCCTACAAGGCCCAAAATATGCATAACTCCATGGAAGATATACTAACACTCTTGCAAAAGGATGGATCATCACTAATGCTTATGTATCTATCCCCTAACTTAAGTTTATAAACCCTGATCTAAAGAAAAGTGTACGAAAATGCACTACTGTGCCTCATGGATAGGTCCTACTTATAGTCCTACTCCCTATACTACAAGGGTAATAGGCTGGAGTCCTCTTCCATCATCCTCCCTCTAAAAGAGGGTCGAAAAAGTCGGCTATTACACACGGCGAGCCTGTGTGGGTGCTGGACACCCTTAATTTCACGAACAGAATTCTCCCAATCCGAAGAACGACACAGGCTGCCTTTGGATGCTTGAAATATATTTATTTAAGGCACAAAATCGGCAGCTCCCTACCGACGCGTTTCGCCACTAAGGCTTGGTCACGGTTACTGTGTTCGTTTCATAGTGCTATTTACATAGTGAATACAAAGTGCATAGAAGAGGGACTACAATAGTTCACTCGGCCGACTTTGGCCGCCATATTTGAGTGGTACTTTTGATTAAACATAAATTGTCATGATACTCTGCTTGTACAAATGAATAAAGTATAATACAAACTTAATAAATCTAGCCCCAGTGGGCCAATCATAAATCACATCCTCGTGAAATCAAACTCAGGGGTCGGCTCATGTTAGCGAGCTCTTGGACCCGTTTTTGGCCGCCATCTTGAAGTGATGGCGATGTACCATATTCATTACTGAGTACATAACCCCAAAACAATGTAAACAAAAGCGATTAAGTCTCGCCCCAGTGGGCTGATGAAATGTCCCAGATTTCACTTTCTAGTGGTTGTGCAGGTGATGCCCCAGTGGGCTAAACAGTTGTGACAATTCCGCCATAATTATATCATTAAGCCGGTTGTTGTTTGTAGTCTTGTTCCCCTATGTAAAAAGAAAATTCGTGATTTTTAAAAACAGTTGATTCAAATTATTTACACATAAAAGCAAAACGAAGGAAATATCAGATCATAGATGTTAATGTCTCTAGAGGTGAACTGCCAATTCCTCACTGCAATTCATCCCCACCGGGTGTAGCGTCTCGAAATCAATAATATATTTTGATTCCAAGATTCTCAATTGTTGCAGCCTATCACCTCCTCTCACATTCTCTTTGACTGCATCTAACACCACATATTTCAAAAGATTGTCGTTTTGATTGTGGTGTGTTTTAAAGTGGCGAGCGACTGGATACTGCTCATTGATGCTTCTAATTGCCCGCTTGTGTTCTAGTATCCTAATCTTGGCCCTGTGTTTGGTACTTCCAATATAGAATTTTCCACAGGGACAGATTAGGCAATACACACAGTATTCAGTGTTGCAGTCAAATGGACCCTTGATGTTAAAAAATCTGGAACTGTTAGGCACTTTGATTTTGTTACAATTGTTGCTTCCTTTACATGCTTTGCACTTCATACAACATTCAAAGCCAGTGAAGTTTTTGTTATATACAGTTTTTTTGTGTGTGACCATATTTTTACTCAAATCATCCTTCAGGGATTTACTCTTACGATAAGTAATCTGTGGGTGTTCCTTCACATAGTTACTTAGGAATTTGTCAGTAGTCAAAATTGGCCAATTTTTCACAAGTATGTTTCTCACTTTGTATGAGTATGTGGTAATAAACCTTACTTTTTCATCATCTTCACACAGAGGTTTTTGTTTGGGGACTAGTAGGTCAGATCTAGCTACTTTGTCCACCGTTTCAACAGCTTGACGGATAGTTTTTTCTGAATATCCCCTTTCTTTGAAACGGTCGATCATTAAATTTTTCTCTATTTCAAAGTCATGTTGCTACTGTTGTTACTCTTAGCTCTTAACAACTCCCCAAAGGGGATGCTCTGGATAAGAGTGTATGGGTGGGCACTAGTGGCAAACAATAGGCTATTCCCTGCAGTCTCTTTTCTGTGGAGGCTCGTGACTAGTTTGTTGTTTCTGACCTCCACTTGTGTGTCAAGGAAGATGACCTTCTCTCTGCTAATTTGTGAGGTTAATGGAAAGGGGCGACCGCTCGGTCCCCCCGAACGTATGGTGGAGTACCCCGATCCCCCCGGGAAGCCATTTCGGGCGGGAGGCGAGTCTCGGCTGGTATGCCCGAAGCGGCGTAGCCGGGGCGCGCCTTTTCCCGCCCAAGAGGGGGCTGTCCTAGACACCTACGCCGATGGCCACGCCCCGGAGGCGGATTGGAGGAGGGTCCACGCCCGCCCGAAGAAGGATAAAAGGAGCAACAAACCAAGGAAGCATCCTCTTGTTCCTGTGCTCTGAAGCTGCACCTCCCCGTTGCACGTGAGCTCGAGACGGAACGAAGAGCCAATTTTGAGAATTTGTAATCCTTGTGTTTTCTCTTCTAGCGCTTCGAACTTTGGTTCCAGGATCTTTCGGTCGACTATCGTAAGAAAATGCCGGGCAAAAGGGTCGCGAAGAAGGTTAGCACCGACCAAATGCTTCGTATGCTGGTGAAGGACATGGCGAATATGAAGAAGCAGATGTCGGCCATGAATGGTACGGGCCGGCCTAAGAAAATCATCGGACCAGCATTGCCGGGGATAGTCCCTGCCGGGAGAGGTAAAAGGGCCAGGAACAGGGCGGCAGGGGGTGAGGCTCCGGTTCCAGAGTCACCTCCGGCGAGCCCGGTCAGGCCAGTGGAGGCCCCAGTTCCGATTCCGGATGCAGGACAGCCGATCCCTGTCGTAGTTACGCCGGTGAACGAGGGGGATATGCCACCCGAGTTGGCCGCCCAGTTGGCGGCGTGGTTGGGCAAGAATAAAGAGGGTGCCATAGCTCCAGGGGATACGGCCGAAGAGGCCAAACTAATAATGAAGCAGTTGCGGAAGTCGCGAGATGCTGCGAAGGCACCTTGTCCTTTTGTTCCCCCTCAGGTTCCCGCGGAACAACCGTCTTCAGGCGTTGGAGCAGCGGCAGCAGCGAGTTCAGCTACTGATTCGGGTAAGAAGCCGTTGCCAATGGCTTGGGAGGGGTCGGTACCCTCAAGAAGGGAAAAGGTGGTACAACATATACCGTTGGCCACAAAGGAAATGATATGGGCGGATAAATACGTGAACATATTTTCACTATTGACTGATCATTATGAAATAGAACACGTTAAAAATCAGAAGGAATTGTTGCATCCAAGTGTATGGCGAGCAAAAATGGCGGGTTTCAGAGTTGATGAGACGATCGCTAATTGGGCCAGGGCTTTTAGGATGTTCACTGCAATCATGGGGGAACGTAGGCCTGAGGTATTGACTGAGTTGGCTTGTTACCAGACACGAATAATGGAGTTTTATGAATCGTACGATGGTGATCAATGGTTGGGTTATGATAACAAATTTCGTAAGGCCAAGGAGCACGACTCATCCCTGACGTGGGATTGTTTCGACTCCATTTCCTGGCAGAAACAGGTCAGGTCAAACTCGACAAAGCCGTCTTCGTTTGGCGGGAATGGGGCAGAGCCTTCCCGCCATTCTCCGGCGGTGCCCTTTCGAGCAGGCACCGGTAGTGACCAGCACGCAAGGAGTAATGGGAACTCTGGCAAGAAAGGGGTCTGTTGGAGCTTCAACAGGGGCAAGTGCACTAGACCACAGGGGACGTGCAAGTTCAGGCATGAGTGTGCAGGGTGCGGACAGTCTTCACACCCCGAGAGTTCATGCAGAGCCAAGAATGGCGATACAGGGGGCAGAGGCGGCGCCAAACAGGTCTAATGACGGCCGAGGGGCGCTGCTACCTACTCCCATCGACATCATGGCAATGATCCCCTGGCTGAACGAATACCCTGATCATGTCTCCGCTGGGGTGTTGAGGGACGGTTTCTCATGTGGTTTCCGCATCCCGGCGGGGGATTTTCGGGGGGAAGCACTGTGTAAAAACCAACTGTCGGTGCAACAGAATGCGATTGTAGTACAGGCAAAGATTGCAAAGGAGGTGGCCCGAGGTCGGGTTGCGGGTCCATATGCGAACCCACCTGTTCATAATTTTGTTTGTTCACCGTTGGGAGTAGTCCCCAAGAAGGACCCAGGTGAGTTTCGGTTAATACATAATCTGTCCGCTCCTAAGGGTCTCTCCGTGAATGATGCGATTGACCCGGGAGTTTGTTCGGTGCGGTATGCTTCCTTTGATGAGGCTGTCGCCATGTTGAATCGCCTGGGGCCCGGAGCGCTGATGGCAAAATCGGATATCGAATCAGCGTTCCGGTTGCTCCCGGTACACCCACAGGATCAGCGTCTGCTAGGTTTTGTGTTCCAGGGACGCTATTACATGGATAAATGTATGCCAATGGGTTGCTCCATCTCTTGTGCATATTTTGAAAAATTCAGTAGTTTTTAACAATTGGCGTTCACCAGGGCCACAGGCTTTACGCAGGTTATGCATTACCTTGATGATTTTTTGTTTCTGGGGGCAGCTGGGGACACGGAATGTGCACAGGCTTTGAGTACATTTTGTGATCTCATGAGAATATTTGGCGTGCCACTGGCACCGGGCAAAACAGTGGGGCCGTCTACTTCGCTCGAGTTTCTGGGAATTGAGCTTGATTCCGAAGAGGGGTGCTTCCGTTTGCCTAAGGAGAAGGTATTGAAATTTAGGACCTCACTCGAGGCATGTGTTGACGAGACGAAAGTAACATTGCATCAGTTGCAGCAGGTTGTGGGTCAGCTTAATTTTGCCCTTAGAGTGATACCAATGGCTCGCCCCTTTTCTCGCTCTATTGCTCAAGCCATGGTTGGCCTTAAGGAAGGGCATCACCGCACAAGGCTCTCGGCGGAGGTTCGCCAGGACATGCGCATATGGTTGGCATTCCTGGCGGATTTTAACGGTCGTGTCCTGTGGAACAAACCAGCCGTTTCCTCCGAGGAGCTGGGTTTGTGGACCGACTCGGCAGGGAGTGTGGGTTTTGGCGCCATCTTTGGTAAACATTGGTCGGCACAAACATGGCCGGCATGGTGGCACGAGAGTGGGCTCACAGGTAACATTGGGTTCCTTGAACTGTTCCCTATTCTAGTGGCCTTGAAGACATGGCCGGAGGGGTTTCGTGATCGCACTGTGGTGTTCTGGTCGGATAATATGACCGTGGTAGAATGTGTCAATAATCAGGCAGCACGCTGCAAATTGATCTTGAGATTGATGAAAGAAATTGTCCTGTTATGTATGAAATTAAAGGTCCACTTTAGAGCAAAACATGTGCCTGGGGTACTGAACCAGGCGGCTGATGCACTCTCTCGTTCCCACATGCAGGCCTTCCGGGGCCATCTGCCCTCTGCGGACTTGGTGGTGGCACCATTTCCCGAAGTTCTCTGGTCTCTCGGTGCCCCGGAATACAAAACCTCGTGGGAGAGAGTCTAGCCCCCAGGACAAGGAAGGCATATGAAGGGGCGTTCCGTTCCTATTGGGCATTTTTGGGTCCAGCTAGGGGGGAGCATTGGGGGCAGGAAGAGTATGGCCTGAAATTTCTAGTTTCATTACATCAGGCAGGCCGATCAGTGGCAACAGCCAATAGACACCGAGCCGCCATTACATTCATGGCGCAGGCTCATGGCATTCAGGACCCCACAGCGTCCTTTCTAGTAAAGAAGGCGTTGCGCGGGTGGCAGCGCCTTGAGGGTCGTAGAGAGGACGAGAGGCACCCTATAGGGCTGGCGAGGTTGTCCCAGTTAATGTCCGTACTACCTGCGACATGTTCATCTCAGTCAGAGACAGTGCTGTTCCGGGCCGCCTTTGCATTAGCGTTCCATGGGGCTATGCGGATAAGCGAACTGGTAGCAAGGAACAAGCAGGATACGGGGGGAGGTCTGTGTCGAGAACACATCCAGATTAAGGGTGACACGATGGTAGTCACGATAGCCAAGTCCAAAACCGATCAGGGAGCGATCGGAGACAGTGTGGTTGTTCAGCGCATGCTAGGGTCCCACATGTGCCCAGTGAAATGCGTAGAGGAGTACTTAGCGCAAAGGGCAGCAGCATGGGGGGGAGCTTGCTGAGACATACCGACGCCACCCCACTGACCAGGTTTCAGTTTCAGCGGGTGTTAACAATGGCAATCGCGGCAGCGGGTTTGAACCCGAGCGATTTTGGGACCCACTCATTCCGGATAGGTGCTGCTACAGAGGCTACAGCCAGGGGTTTGAGTGTGGATAAAGTGAAACAGTTGGGGCGTTGGTCCTCGAATTGTTATAAGAGGTATGTGCGGTTGCACATGTTGTGAAGCTTATGTCATGCACTCACGCTTCTTGTTTTCTGTTTGGTTTTCAGTTTCGCGAGCAGGCTTTGCGGGGCGGACTGTGCAGTTGACCCGACACCTGGGGACCAGCGGTCAAAGATCACCGGCTGAGGCAAGAGTGGTGTGGGTCGTCGGCCACTCATACGTGAGGCGCGCCGTAGACGTATTCAAAGCAGGTGACATGATTCACATGGCTGGGGAATACGGGTACAGGGTGACCTTCTACGGAAGGGGCGGGCTCTGTATTGACCAGTTTCAAACTTTTATGGAGGGTTTGTTAGGGCGGACAAGGTCACCGCCATCTGTAATCATAGTGCATCTTGGGGGCAATGATTTGGTGACCACAGGTCGACGAGTACTTCTCGAATTAATACTATCCACAGTAAGTTGGTTGGCGAGAAGGGTTCCGGGGTGCACAATTGCATGGTCCCACATGATTCCACGGAAGGTGTGGCGGGGGGCTATTTCTGTGTCAGCTTTGAATCAGTCGGTGAAGAAAGTGAATAACAAACTTCGTAGATTGTTCCGTACATGTACATTGCATTCTATTCCTCATGGATGTATCAGGGGGGACCATATGTACCTGGAGGATGGGGTCCATTTGTCCCGGGAGGGGAATGCTTTACTCATAGGAGACTTCGTAGCCTGGTTAAAGAGTTTGTGCAGCCATGACCTTTAAGTAGGAGTTTTGTGGGGGGTCCGGATAGCCGGTCAACTATCCGGCCTGTGGCGGTAAGGTCATGATCGGTGAGCAGTAATTGGAAGATCCCTAGAGGTGGGGCGTCACCCATTATGGATGGGAGCGCCCGGGGGGAGGCGGCCATTGGCCCCTCAAACGGGGAGGCGGTCCCCTTCTAAGGATGGGGACGCCGAAAGGGAAGGCGGTCAAGGCCCCTTCCTGGGGAGGAGGGGCTACGGGCCCCTCCTGGGAATTTCCCGCGGCCAGGACATCTGCGACGGCAGATGTGGTAAGCAGTGTGGGGTGGGAGGGGGGTCTACGCTACCTTCTAGACACCTCACACGAGTCCTCGGACGACCACTAAGATGGCGTCGAGTAAACAGGGGCCCCCGTTAAGACAAGGGAAATTGGAAGTTGGCACAGAGGTACAGTCCTCTGTGCGCCCGCCACTCACAAGTGAGGGGGGAGTTCTGGTATTAGGGATCTGACACCGGTTACGACCTTGCCGTTGGCCCGTAATGTTAGGATGTACAATTTCAATTTTGAGAAATGTATTTACAGGATGTTTTAGTATCGGCTAGGAGAACCTTTGTTAGAGATGTGTTAAGGTTAGCCAAGAACATCGTAATGTGTAAATGAAGTTGTACATGATATGAAACTGTTATTTTAATGTTTTAATTTTGTTTCATATTTTAATAAATACGGCCGGGAGGGTAACTCCCTCCCGCCTTCCAAAAGTTCAGAACCGTTTCCGTCTTCCCATTCTTGGGGATTGTGTTGAGAGGGGGTGTCGGGTATCCCAACCATATGGAAAGGGGCGACCGCTCGGTCCCCCCGAACGTATGGTGGAGTACCCCGATCCCCCCGGGAAGCCATTTTGGGCGGGAGGCGAGTCTCGGCTGGTATGCCCGAAGCGGCATAGCCGGGGCGCGCCTTTTCCCGCCCAAGAGGGGGCTGTCCTAGACACCTACGCCGATGGCCACACCCCGGAGGCAGATTGGAGGAGGGTCCACGCCCGCCCGAAGAAGGATAAAAGGAGCAACAAGCCAAGGAAGCATCCTCTTGTTCCTGTGCTCTGAAGCTGCACCTCCCCGTTGCACGTGAGCTCGAGATGGAATGAAGAGCCAATTTTGACCCACCCACCAGCCCCTGATGACAGCGATTTGTTTTGAATAAAGTGGAGTGACATGATACTGTTTCTTTTACAGGTTGTTGTGAATAAAGTTGATAATTTTGATATGTAATAAAGTGGTTGATCTTTCAGCATGGATTTCGACAAAGTAATTGCAGCGGAGTTAAATGTAGTGCTCAGTAGAAGTTATACTTTGAATTGCTCAGTATAATTGTCTGTTTTATTCTCTCTTAATTTAAAAATGTCGTATTTATTTTTGGTCGGGCGGTAAGGTCATGATCGGTGAGCAGTAATTGGAAGATCCCTAGAGGTGGGGCGTCACCCATTATGGATGGGAGCGCCCGGGGGGAGGCGGCCATTGGCCCCCCCAAACGGGGAGGCGGTCCCCTTCTAAGGATGGGGACGCCGAAAGGGAAGGCGGTCAAGGCCCCTCCCTGGGGAGGAGGGGCTACGGGCCCCTCCTGGGAATTTCCCGGGGCCAGGACATCTGCAACGGCAGATGTGGTAAGCAGTGTGGGGTGGGAGGGGGGTCTACGCTACCTTCTAGACACCTCACACGAGTCCTCGGACGACCACTAAGATGGCGTCGAGTAAACAGGGGCCCCCGTTAAGACAAGGGAAATTGGAAGTTGGCACAGAGGTACAGTCCTCTGTGCGCCCGCCACTCATAAGTGAGGGGGGAGTTCTGGTATTAGGGATCTGACACCGGTTACGACCTTGCCGTTGGCCCGTAATGTTAGGATGTACAATTTCAATTTTGAGAAATGTATTTACAGGATGTTTTAGTATCGGCTAGGAGAACCTTTGTTAGAGATGTGTTAAGGTTAGCCAAGAACATCGTAATGTGTAAATGAAATTGTACATGATATGAAACTGTTATTTTAATGTTTTAATTTTGTTTCATATTTTAATAAATACAGCCGGGAGGGTAACTCCCTCCCGCCTTCCAAAAGTTCAGAATTGTTTCCGTCTTCCCATTCTTGGGGATTGTGTTGAGAGGGGGTGTCGGGTATCCCAACCATATTTGATATTTACCTCATTGTTATTAAGGTTGGCAATGTATTCTCTCGCACTCGCCTCATCTCCTTTCCAAATGCAGAAAATGTCATCTATGAAACGGGTCCATAGTATCACCCTTTTACCCTGGTCACCCTGGCTACTGGACACTTGCTCCTCCCACCAGCCCATGAAAAGATTCGCGTAGCTGGGGGCGAAGCAAGTGCCCATCGCCGTCCCCTGTGTCTGCCTGTACAGTTGGTTATCAAAATAGAAAAAGTTGTTGGTTAGGCAGTAATGTGTCATTTTAGCCAACATCTCTGTGTGTGTTACATTATTGATGGATCTCGCTCTCAAGAAATGCCTAATTGCCGAGATACCGGTGTCATGTCTAATGGAAGTGTACAAACTTGTCACATCCATCGTAATTAGAAGGTAATCAGGTTCCCAGGCCAGGTCATGAATTAGGTTCAAGAAGTGCATTGTGTCTCTAAGGTAAGCTGGTAAGGACATTACAAAAGGTCTCAGGTAGTGATCTATATATCTAGATGTTACTTCTAGTTGTGACCCTATAGAGGACACAATTGGTCTACCTGGTGGAACTAGTGGATCTTTATGTAGTTTGGGTAGGAGATACAAGACTGGTGTTTTTGGATATTTACATCTCAGGCTTAAATGCTCCCCCTTTTCCAGTGTACCATTTTCATACCAGTTTACTAACATTTCATTGAATGTCTCATATGAAGTTTTTAGCTCTTCAACAGTTGCTTTGCAATAACATTGCATGTCACTTAGCTGTTTAAGCCCCTCAGATAAGTATTCAGCTTTTCCCCATACCACAATATTCCCTCCCTTATCAGATTGACGTATTACAATAGAATCATCATTTCTAAGGGAGTCAAGTGCTTCATATTGTTCTTTGGTCAAATTGTGCTTCGCTAGACCTTTAGTATTGTATCTCAAGTTTTTTAAGTCTCTAGTAACACTGCGTTCAAAGACATCAATAGCATCGCTTTGAACTACTGGCACAAATCTAGACCTAGGTTTAAAGCCACTTTGGCTAGATATATCTGGTATCTGTTCATCAATGTCAACATCCTCATCATCAGTTCAATCTGATGTATTTTTTACCATTTCTGGGGTAGGCATAATCAAATTATCTGTAGGGTCTCTTTCGCCGTCTTCTATTGAATTAGGCGCGTGGAATTTGAACCATTTTTTTAGCTTCAATTTGCGTATAAAGCAAAATGTGTCTATGCGAGTTTGTACATAATCTAATTTACGCATAGGGCAGAATGATAAACCCAAAGCCAATAAGTCAATTTCAACGTTGCTTAACTCACGTTTGGAGAGGTTGACTACCGTCATCGTGTCCCTTTTCTTGCTCTTGTCAGCATGGGCGCGGGTGCGTTGGAATCTCCTTTTGTTTCTTCCTCTTGCTTTTTGGTTCCTCTGAATCCTCTGGTTTTTCCTCGGAAGTTTCGTCCTCGGCCCCTGTGAAAATCCTGGTCATCCTGGCCTCCTTGTTGGTTCTGTTTGACTTTGTTTAGCATTTGGAATTGTGTCAAGAAATTAATCCTTCCTCTGCCCACTCCTCGCATTGGTGTTCCTGGGGCGCTCCCGGTGGCGTCAGAGAGGTTACCATCTGAGGCATCACTTTCTTCGGGAACAGTGCTGTCTCCTTCCACGGTGGTGTTGGCTTTAGCAGCTTCCATCGGTTCAATGCTTGCTTTTTGAAATAAATAATCATTCTTCTTATGAAATGTAAGGGTTCTACCAAATTGGTAATCTTTAAAGTCCCTTATGAATTTTCGCTTCTTCTTTGCCGTTATTTCATCCTCCAGTTTCTTTAGACGTACTTCCAATTTCGTCATGAAGTCCTGAATTTTCTCTTGGGTGGTTAATTTTGCTAATTCCAATAATACTTCGTCAATCTGTTCAAGTAATTTTGCTCTATCCTTCACAGCATATTTTATAAGGATACGCATCATTGTAGCTGAACAGTCTTTGGAATTACAAGCCCACTCATCCAGCATCTCGGGATCCAGGTTCTCAAAAGTGGGGATAGTATATATTCTTAATCCCCTTGGAACACTTTGGACGTCTAGATATTTTTGAAGCGACTCAGCTTCCCACCACTTTGCCACTTCCTTACGGTGTAATTTATCAAGTTTATCGAACAATTGTTGAATTTTTACTTCATTGGTTAGTAAAGTGTGTTCTCCTTATTGCTGTCCTTCAGTGCTCGCTCCAGGTGTTGGTTCAGTGAAAAATAATCGATCTGACATTTCCTTGCGTTTTGCTTCAAACCGAGCCGCCATCTTTCGTGCCTGTCCTTGATTATAACGCTGCTCCCAGCGTGGATGGCATCCAAAGGTAGACACAAGCGTAGGATATCACGATTGCCGTCTACTCCGTTACCGCCAATGGTCTAAGTTCACAGCTAGTCCAAACCCTCAATCGCTGCGTTTCCCGCTATTGTTTCTGCGGGACTGCCGATTCGGGTTGTTTAACTAGACTTTTGTTGCTATATACTGCTGCATTTTCAATCCCAGTTTTAGCAAGTATGTTCAATTGTACTCACGAACTTGTTCTTCGCTGCCTCGCATAAGCTTCTAGTTGATTTCCGTTTCGGAGGTTCTTAATGCGAAGTCCAATGGCGGGAAACGAGGAACATGAATTCTATGTTTAAACAACCACTCCCGGCTATTCCTCGTCTCTTTGCACGGCGAGCCTGTGTGGGTGCCGGACACCCTTAATTTCACGAACAGAATTCTCCCAATCCGAAGAACGACACAGGCTGCCTTTGGATGCTTGAAATATATTTATTTAAGGCACAAAATCGGCAGCTCCCTACCGACGCGTTTCGCCACTAAGGCTTGGTCACGGTTACTGTGTTCGTTTCATAGTGCTATTTCTCTAGAGGTGAACTGCCAATTCCTCACTGCAATTCATCCCCACCGGGTGTAGCGTCTCGAAATCAATAATATATTTTGATTCCAAGATTCTCAATTGTCGCAGCCTATCACCTCCTCTCACATTCTCTTTGACTGCATCTAACACCACATATTTCAAAAGATTGTCGTTTTGATTGTGGTGTGTTTTAAAGTGGCGAGCGACTGAATACTGCTCATTGATGTTTCTAATTGCCCGCTTGTGTTCTAGTATCCTAATCTTGGCCCTGTGTTTGGTACTTCCAATATAGAATTTTCCACAGGGACAGATTAGGCAATACACACAGTATTCAGTGTTGCAGTCAAATGGACTCTTGATGTTAAAAAATCTGGAACTGTTAGGCACTTTGATTTTGTTACAATTGTTGCTTCCTTTACATGCTTTGCACTTCATACACCATTCAAAGCCAGTGAAGTTTTTGTTATATACAGTTTTTTTGTGTGTGACCGTATTTTTACTCAAATCATTCTTCAGGGATTTACCCTTACGATAAGTAATCTGTGGGTGTTCCTTCACATAGTTACTTAGGAATTTGTCAGTAGTCAAAATTGGCCAATTTTTCACAAGTATGTTTCTCACTTTGTATGACTGACCTGAGTATGTGGTAATAAACCTTACTTTTTCATCATCTTCACACAGAGGTTTTTGTTTGGGGACTAGTAGGTCAGTTCTAGCTACTTTGTCCACCCTTTCAACAGCTTGACGGATAGATTTTTCTGAATATCCCCTTTCTTTGAAACGGTCGATCATTACATTTTTCTCTATTTCAAAGTCAATGTTGCTCCTCTTAGCTCTTCACAACTCCCCAAAGGGGATGCTCTGGATAAGAGTGTATGGGTGGGCACTAGTGGCAAACAATAGGCTATTCCCTGCAGTCTCTTTTCTGTGGAGGCTCGTGACTAGTTTGTTGTTTCTGACCTCCACTTGTGTGTCAAGGAAGATGACCTTCTCTCTGCTAATTTGTGAGGTTAATTTGATATTTACCTCGTTGTTATTAAGGTTGGCAATGTATTCTCTCGCACTCGCCTCATCTCCTTTCCAAATGCAGAAAATGCCATCTATGAAACGGGTCCATAGTTTCACCCTTTCACCCTGGTCACCCTGGCTACTGGACACTTGCTCCTCCCACCAGCCCATGAAAAGATTTGCGTAGCTGGGGGCGAAGCAAGTGCCCATCGCCGTCCCCTGTGTCTGCCTGTACAGTTGGTTATCAAAATAGAAAAAGTTGTTGGTTAGGCAGTAATGTGTCATTTTAGCCAACATCTCTGTGTGTGTTACAATATTGATGGATCTCACTCTCAAGAAATGCCTAATTGCCGAGATACCCGTGTCATGTCTAATGGAAGTGTACAAACTTGTCACATCCATCGTAATTAGAAGGTAATCAGGTTCCCAGGCCAGGTCATGAATTAGGTTCAAGAAGTGCATTGTGTCTCTAAGGTAAGCTGGTAAGGAAATTACAAAAGGTCTCAGGTAGTGATCTATATATCTAGATGTTACTTCTAGTTGTGACCCTATAGAGGACACAATTGGTCTACCTGGTGGAACTAGTGGATCTTTATGTAGTTTGGGTAGGAGATACAAGACTGGTGTTTTTGGATATTTACATCTCAGGCTTAAATACTCCCCCTTTTCCAGTGTACCATTTTCATACCAGTTTACTAACATTTCATTGAATGTCTCATATGAAGTTTTTAGCTCTTCAACAGTTGCTTTGCAATAACATTGTATGTCACTTAGCTGTTTAAACCCCTCAGATAAGTATTCAGCTTTTCCCCATACCACAACATTCCCTCCCTTATCAGATTGACGTATTACAATAGAATCATCATTTCTAAGGGAGTCAAGTGCTTCATATTGTTCTTTGGTCAAATTGTGCTTTGCTAGACCTTTAGTATTGTATCTCAAGTTTTTTAAGTCTCTAGTAACACTGCGTTCAAAGACATCAATAGCATCGCTTTGAACTACTGGCACAAATCTAGACCTAGGTTTAAAGCCACTTTGGCTAGATATATCCGGTATCTGTTCATCAATGTCAACATCCTCATCATCAGTTCTATCTGATGTATTTTTTACCATTTCTGGGGTAGGCAAAATCAAATTATCTGTAGGGTGTCTTTCGCCGTCTTCTATTGAATTAGGCGCGTGGAATTTGAACCATTTTTTTAGCTTCAATTTGCGTATAAAGCAAAATGTGTCTATGCGAGTTTGTACATAATCTAATTTACGCATAGGGCAGAATGATAAACCCAAAGCCAATAAGTCAATTTCAACGTTGCTTAACTCACGTTTGGAGAGATTGACTACCGTCATCTTGTCCCTTTTCTTGCTCTTGTCAGCATGGGCGCGGGTGCGTTGGAATCTCCTTTTTTTTCTTCCCCTTGCTTTTTGGTTCCTCTGAATCCTCCGGTTTTTCCCCAGAAGTTTCGTCCTCGGCCCCTGTGAAAATCCTGGTCATCCTGGCCTCCTTGTTGGTTCTGTTTGACTTTGTTTAGCATTTGGAATTGTGTCAAGAAATTAATCCTTCCTCTGCCCACTCCTCGCATTGGTGTTCCTGGGGCGCTCCCGGTGGCGTCAGAGAGGTTACCATCTGAGGCATCACTTTCTTCGGGAACAGTGCTGTCTCCTTCCACGGTGGTGTTGGCTTTAGCAGCTTACATCAATTCAATGCTTGCTTTTTGAAATAAATAATCATACTTCTTATGAAATGTAAGGGTTCTACCAGATTGGTAATCTTTAAAGTCCCTTATGAATTTTCGCTGCTTCTTTGCCGTTATTTCATCCTCCAGTTTCTTCAGACGTACTTCCAATTTTGTCATGAAGTCCTGAATTTTCTCTTGGGTGGTTAATTTTGCTAATTCCAATAATACTTTGTCAATCTGTTCAAGTAATTTTGCTCTATCCTTCACAGCATATTTTATAAGGATACGCATCATTGTAGCTGAACAGTCTTTGGAATTACAAGCCCACTCATCCAGCATCTCGGGATCCGGGTTCTCAAAAGTGGGGATAGTATTTATTCTTAATCCCCTTGGAACACGTTGGACGTCTAGATATTTTTGAAGCGACTCAGCTTCCCACCACTTTGCCACTTCTTTACGGTGTAATTTATCAAGTTTATCGAACAATTGTTGAATTTTTACTTCATTGGTTAGTAAAGTGTGTTCTCCTTGTTGCTGTCCTTCAGTGCTCGCTTCAGTGAAAAATAATTGATCTGACATTTCCTTGCGTTTTGCTTCAAACCGAGCCGCCATCTTTCGTGCCTGTCCTTCATTATAACGCTGCTCCCAGCGCGGAAGGCATCCAAAGGTAAACACAAGCGTAGGATATCACGATTGCCGTCTACTCCGTTACCGCCAATGGTCCAAGTTCACAGCTAGTCCAAACCCTCAATCGCTGCATTTCCCGCTATTGTTTCTGCGGGACTGCCAATTCGGGTTGTTTAACTAGACTTTCGTTGCTATATACTGGTGCGTTTTCAATCCCAGTTTTAGCGAGTATGTTCAATTGTACTCACAAACTTGTTCTTCGCCGCCTCGCATAAGCTTCTAGTTGATTTCCGTTTCGGAGGTTCTTAATGCGAAGTCCAATGGCGGGAAACAAGGAACATGAATTCTATGTTTAAACAACCACTCCCGGCTATTCTTCGTCTCTTGGCACGGCGAGCCTGTGTGGGTGCCGGACACCCTTAATTTCACGAACAGAATTCTCCCAATCCGAAGAACGACACAGGCTGCCTTTGGATGCTTGAAATATATTTATTTAAGGCACAAAATCGGCAGCTCCCTACCGACGCGTTTCGCCACTAAGGCTTGGTCATGGTTACTGTGTTCTCTAGACCCGTTTTTGGCCGCCATCTTGAAGTGATGGCGATGTACCATATTCATTACTGAGTACATAACCCCAAAACAATGTAAACAATAGCGATTGGTACTCAGTAATGAATATGGTACATCGCCATCACTTCAAGATGGCGGCCAAAAACGGGTCCAAGAGCTCGCTAACATGAGCCGACCCCTGAATTTGATTTCACGAGGATGTGATTTATGATTGGCCCACTGGGGCTAGATTTATTAAGTTTGTATTATACTTTATTCATTTGTACAAGCACAGTATCATGACAATTTATGTTTAATCAAAAGTACCACTCAAATATGGCGGCCAAAGTCGGCCGAGTGAACTATTGTAGTCCCTCTTCTATGCACTTTGTTTTCACTATGTAAATAGCACTATGAAACGAACACAGTAACCGTGACCAAGCCTTAGTGGCGAAACGCGTTGGTAGGGAGCTGCCGATTTTGTGCCTTAAATAAATATATTTCAAGCATCCAAAGGCAGCCTGTGTCGTTCTTCGGATTGGGAGAATTCTGTTCGTGATATATATATATATATATATATATATATATATATATATATATATATATATATATATATATATATATATATATATATATATATATATATGCGGCAGTCCAGCCGCAGAGTATGCACCACCCCGTTAACGTGGGGGTCATGGCAGTGAAGTAGCAGCCGTACATGGGATCGAGGACGGGCCCACTTGTGGAGTCCATCCAGGACTTGATTGTGTGCTTTCCGCACTACACTTCCCAGAAGTCTCATTGGAGCCTCCCATCGGCGGGTGAGTTATACGTATTTGGAGAAGTGTAGCGGGTGCGCACACCGCTTCCGTTAAAGCCCCTGAAGAGAAGCAGATGGAGCTTCGAAACGCGTCGGGCAGATCCATTACGGAGCGGCGTCTACAAGCGGATCCCCGTCCTCACCTACACATAAATAAAGCTGCTGCTCGCGTGCTACTCAATGGTGGACAACCTTGGAGCGAGAATTCATATGCGGCAGTCCAGCCGCAGAGTATGCACCACCCCGTTAACGTGGGGGTCACGGCAGTGAAGTAGCAGCCGTACATGGGATCGAGGACGGGCCCACTTGTGGAGTCCATCCAGGACTTGATTGTGTGCTTTCCGCACTACACTTCCCAGAAGTCTCATTGGAGCCTCCCATCGGCGGGTGAGTTATACGTATTTGGAGAAGTGTAGCAGGTGCGCACACCGCTTCCGTTAAAGCCCCTGAAGAGAAGCAGATGGAGCTTCGAAACGCGTCGGGCAGATCCATTACGGAGCAGCGTCTACAAGCGGATCCCCGTCCTCACCTACACATAAATAAAGCTGCTTCTTGCGTGCTACTCAATGGTGGACAACCTTGGAGTGAGAATTTATATGCGGCAGTCCAGCCGCAGAGTATGCACCACCCCGTTAACGTGGGGGTCACGGCAGTGAAGTAGCAGCCGTACATGGGATCGAGGACGGGCCCACTTGTGGAGTCCATCCAGGACTTGATTGTGTGCTTTCCGCACTACACTTCCCAGAAGTCTCATTGGAGCCTCCCATCGGCGGGTGAGTTATACGTATTTGGAGAAGTGTAGCGGGTGCGCACACCGCTTCCGTTAAAGCCCCTGAAGAGAAGCAGATGGAGCTTCGAAACGCGTCGGGCAGATCCATTACGGAGCGGCGTCTACAAGCGGATCCCCGTCCTCACCTACACATAAATAAAGCTGCTGCTCGCGTGCTACTCAATGGTGGACAACCTTGGAGCGAGAATATATATATATATATATATATAACTCCAACAACAGAATCAGACGAACAAAGCCTCACACAGAGAAGCAGACGGGTCGGTATAGACCAAGAGGCTCCCTGTAGTCCTTTTATACCAACTTTTCAATTCCTTTCTCAAATCGCGCAGGATACCATTGATATCTTTTCTGAAGCCATGTTAAAGGATTTGGTGAAATTCCGAACAACAAAAGACAAGAGAAAATCAATGAAAAATCCATTAACATGGGGACAAAGGGAGGCATTGAAAAACCTACAAAACCTACAAGCTGATTCTGCGGTAATCTACAAACCATCGGACAAAAGCGGCAACGTCGTCATATTGGCAAAGGATCTGTATGTCAGGGAAGCCAATAGGCAGCTAATGAACCAGCATCATTATGAGCGTACCACTATGAAAAAATACCAGGACAGCGTGCAGGAATATGATAGACTGATTCAGAAGTGGCATAACAAGAACATGCTTAATACTGATGAATATATGTTTCTGCGATCCAATCACCCAGCCATTCCGACTTTCTACCAATTACCAAAGATCCACAAAGATCTCAATGCACCACCAGGCCGGCCCATAGTATCTTCAATGGGCAGCTTAACTGAGAATTTGTCGACCTTTATTGACCATTTTTTGTTTCAATCAGTTTTGACTTTGCCCTCTTACATCAGGGATACCAAGGATTTCATCATACATCTAAAAGAACTGATTTGGGATCCTACCTATGTCCTGATTGTTATGGACATCACCAGTTTATACACCTGCATTGAGCATTCTCATGGTCTCAAAGCAGTCGAATATTTTATGAACAAAAGACCTTTGAAATTTGCAGGACATAGTACCATGATAATGGAACTAATAGAGTTCTGTTTACTCAACAACATCTTTTTTTTTCAGGGGGACCTATTCAGACAGATCCCTGGGACCGCGATGGGCACCTGCTTCGCCCCCAGCTACGCAAATGTATTCGTCGGCTGGTGGGAGGAGCAGGTGGCCAGGTCTGAGGGCAATCGTGTGTGGACTGAAAATGTCATAACATGGCATAGATACATAGACAACCGCTTTCTGGTGTGGAAGGGGTCTGTGGAAAGTGCCAAAGATTACATCACTCACCTGAACAACAACAATGTCAACTTGTAATTTACTGGCAAAGTGAGCTCAGTGACAGTGAGCTACCTCGACCTACAGATAGCCATAATAGACAGTCAGGTAACCACATCTCGGTATCGAAAGCCATCTGCTGGCAACAGCATTTTACATGCTGACAGTGGGCATCCCACGAACCTCAAACGAAGCATTCCCTACGGGGAGTTGCTGCGTCTTAAGCGCAACTGCTCCCGGGAGGAAGACTTTCAAAACGCAGCTAGAGACTGTATTGAAAGATTCAGAGTGAGAGGCTATAGTCCATCTCGCCTGAGTCAGACACTGAAGAAGGTAACCCGGATACTAAGAGATGAGTTGTTGAGGCAGGATAAAGGCAAGAAGAGTGAGGATGGAAAATTCCGTCTATTTACAACCTTCTCTAGTGATGCCAATTTCCTGAAGGCAACTTTACGCAAGAATTGGCATATTTTGAAAACTGACCCGATCATCGGGAGAGACATCCCGAGTGGTCCCCTGGTGACTTTTAAGAGAACGAAATCCCTTAGGGATCTCTTAGTACATAGTCATTTAGACACTCCCAAAACAAAAGTTAACACCGTGGCGGAGATGAAAGTCTTCTTCATGCAGGAAATGCAAAGCCTGTGCATACAGCAAGAGGGTTTTAGGCTATGAAGTACCAGGCCTTAAAAATCGTAGATCCATCACCTCATTCATCACCTGTCAAACATCACATGTAGTATACTGTTTGGTGTGCCCCTGTAAGCTGAAATATATAGGGAGCACTATCAAAAGTGTAAAACTAAGAATCCTCGAGCACATGCATGCGTGCTATAGCCAACAAGGACATGACATCACCAGTAGCAAAGCATTTCGCAATTAAACATCAAAGCAATAGAGATACTCTGCAATACTTTGGGGTTGACCAGGTGCCAGATCACGAAAGGGGAGGCAATAGACTTACCAAACTCAGACACCTCGAATCCCGTTACATCATTGACTTGCAGACCAAAATTCCCACAGGTCTCAACAGTGTGAAGAATTGGCCGTCCACTTTGGAAAATAAGTTTTATAGACACACAACCAGGGCCACCACATCATTCTTAAGGGGAAATTGTATTGCCAATCTTGGCAATACATTGAGGCATTTTTGCGGTTTCTAGTGATAGGAACCGCCATAGCCGATCCACGGCAAGATCTATGATTTTGAGATGTGTTTCATATTAGGCTATGCAACTATACACCATTATTTAATGTCAACCCCTCGAGGTTACTTGCATGTGTCAAATGTATATGATGATATTGTCTAGAGTCTTAGACTAAAATGCTAATGATCAAGATGGTCCTTAAGAATGTCATTTGAATTCTGAATTTCCTCTGAGCATAATTAATGAGTAGCAGATAAGCTTTGCCGATCCACAGCGTGATTCAGAGATGTATTTTGCGGTTCCAAATACTAGGAACCGGGCCAGCCGATCCACGGGTAAATGTATGAACTGTTGACATGTCTGACATTTGATATCATTATCTGCATGTTTCGAATATCGATTCTAAATTGCATGTATATTGTTTTGCCTAATTTGTACAGTCCAAGATGGCGCTCGTGTAATTTTGACGAGTAGTCCTACCTCACTTTTCCTTATGAGAATGCACGCTGCACTTTAAAGCGAGCTCCCGTGTAACACTCGTGTTGACACATTGACAAAGGGCTTGACCCGAAACGCGTCTGTGAGGAGCCCTTGAATAAACTTGGAACAAGCTGACAAACACCCCGTGAGTGCTGCCTTTTCTTTCCCGGCTGGGGAGGAGACTTGGAGTGGTATTTAATGCACGGTGCACCAACGTGCTAGCGGCACCCATCGCTAGTGCCCCGTCGCCTTTTGGTGTAAAACTTGAGCTGCAATATATATATATATATATATATATATATATACATATCCATTATCTACTGGCAGTCGCCAGTAGATAGTTATAGTTAGGACCTAGTTGCCATAGGAAAAAAGTTTTTTGTTTTGCCAATAACTTTGGCGCCGGTTGAAGAATCCTCGCAAAATTCTCAAAACTTGTGGCCCATTCCGGTTAGCTCCTATTCTGAAAGTTTTGGGGTGATTTGCCAAACGGGGGCCAAGAAAAAAGGGGGTCCCTAAACTTGTTTTTTCCATGGTATTTTCCATAGGAATCTTTAGACACTGCTACAGCCCGAACTGCTGAACGGAATTACACCAAATTAAGCAAAAAGGTAGCCCTTGTGCCAGAAAGAACTCTTTTTCTTAAATGGTGTAAATCTGTTCAGTAGTTCTTGAGAAATAAAAAAGGGCAAAAAATGCATTTTCATTAAGAAAATTTAGACATAGCTACAGCTCAAACTGCAGAACGGAATTGCAATAAATTTGGCATAAAGGTAGCCTTTGTTTCAGAAATAGCTCTCTTTTTTAAATGGTTTAAATCCATACAGAAGTTGCTGA